>NC_071405.1:64897426-65572426 GCF_017976375.1 Cuculus canorus | reverse complement strand
TGATGGCTGCTGACTTCAGAGGCACTGGGGTTTTGCCATCCTTGGCACCCCACATTGTGAAAGTGCGTCACCAGTCCTTACGCCAGATGTATTCACTTCTTCCTATGTTTGCAGAGCACGAGGAGAGATAAACACAATGATTTGTACAGAGATGTGAAAATACCACATCAGACATCACTTTTCAGGGCAAGTTGCCTTCTTAGTACCTTTGCTGATTCCTTTCTTGAAATACTGATAAAAACCAAGTTTTACTGAATTCACCTCTTCTGAGCACTCACAGATATTAGCTAAGAAGAGCAGGTCTGTTGGAAGTGGGTATGGAGGAGCTCATTGCACCTTTGTGGGAAGACTGAGAACAATTCCAGCAGCAAGCTGAATCCCACTGATTTAATTTCTAGATATCTAGGTACTGCAGTGGCAAGCATGATGCCAATGTTCAGACAAGACAAAACAATATCCATACATAGTAAAATGGACTATGTATCACATTCCATCCGGGGCATGAAGCACTTCAGAGAAGATCTGTGCACCTCCAGAGCCTAGGTACTGTGAAGAGGACACGAGGAGCCTATGCCAGAGGATCCATTTCCAACATGGGATACAGAGTGTGATTTGTTCTTGCTGAAACTGTAATTGTCATTTTTTAAGCATGAGTTCCCTCCATACTCCTTTATTCTCAGGCAGACAATGTGCATTTCTGCTGCTTACGTGATTTCACCCAGCTGTCCTAGTTAGGAGAATCAGACCCTTCAAGCAAGGAGGCAAAAAGGAGAACATTGCCTCTCCTGAGAAGACACACCACATTTCTGTATGGGCACAAGTCCTTCTGAAGCCCATGAAAGTTGTTGCCTGCCCAGTCAAAGGGCCCTTAGACATCATCTCACCACTCTTCTTCTGCTCCCCAGCCTGACTGGTGGACCCTGCATGTGCTGTCAGCAGCCCAGGGACAGTATGTGTGCAGAGGCCACATGACAGGCAGGTGCCCAAGCACCTGGCTGCTCCGCAGCCCCTTCCTGTCACAACACTGCAGGTGAATTTTTTATACATAATCAAATAAACCAGAAGGTTATTAGATTTGAATTAGCATTCATTAACACAATTGATTGTGTGGATTTAGTCATCTAAACGGTCAATGCTAGGACATTTGGATAATTATTACTGTTTAGCGATATTTCTTCAGCTAATTGTTTTTATTGAATTACTTACTTTGATGATGCAGCTGAAACTAGTGTGTAGCTGGATGTCCAAGGACAGGCTTTTACCTGCCCGATTCACCTCCCAGAGGCTGTAAGACAGCACATTCATTGATTTCTCAGAGCAGCTTACCCCAACAGGGTTAAAAGAAACATGAGCTAAACTAAGCTAAAGTGTTTTGTTTGGCTTTTTTTCCAAACTCCTCTTGAGTGGGTGCCACCTGTGGGGGCAGCAGTGCAACAGCCCACGGAATCTGAGAGATTTCCCACTCCATCCTCTTAAGCACACCCCACTCTTGTCGCCACAAGTGAAGACCCTGCTTTTGTTGCTCTCCTGCTCGCTGCCCCACTCCCCTAAGCCCCAGCTGAGCCCCAGCCCCACAGCAGCGCCTGCCTACATGGGAGGGCTTGTGTGGTGGCCAAGCCCTGAGCATCTCCCCGCAGAAGTCCTTCACCACATTCAGAGGGACACAGGTGAGGTTCTGCCTGCACAGCACCATGCTAATGTAAAGAGCTCAGGGCTGATGTTGAAGTTTTCCCACCTGGAGCTATCTGGAAAAGTCCAAAGGAGCAGACTGCTGCTCCGGCAGCAAGAACATACCTGTGCCCACTTCCTTGTGATCAACAGCTTCCTCCAGGTACAGGGTCTCCCTGGACCCCTGTTGTGTTCCCTGGAACCAGTAGCATCAAAGCAAAGTTTATCAGAGACTTCTACATGAGGTACAGATACAGGAATGTTACAGTCATGCTGTGCCTGAAACTGGGTGATCTGGTTTTCATTCCACTATACGTTGTCATTTGACAGCAGTTAAGCTGAACATTTGGAAGGAGTCAGAGAGACCTGCAGGTCGTTTCCAGACAAAAGGGGAGCAAGGGAGGACTGCACCCCCAAGCCCAGAGAGCGGGGATTTGTCACTCAGCCCCGCGTGGGAGGGTTAATCCTTCTCCATGGTCATGCAGCCTGGGTGACAATAATGACTTGGTGCTGCTCACTTAGGAAGGGTAAGAGAGGGCATCTCACGCACACAATCAGCAGACACCTTTTTGCTGTTCATTACTCACCAGGTAGTTGCTCACACACATCCTGTATGTCTTAAAGAAGTGCAGGACTGCATGGACGCACAGCTTTGCCCAGCAGCACCAGGACACTGCCCCAGGCAGAGGTCAGAGCACAGAACTGCCGCTGGGACTGAGAGATGCGCTGAGCAACACCACTGTGTCAGGAACAGCCTACAGTGTGGGCGAGTGAGGACTCTCCTTAGAGGGAAGATAAAACATGATGGACAGGTTGCTACTGTATATACAGAGGGTGAGATACAAGGCAACTGTACAGCCAACTGAGTCCTGCGAGGGGTCGGGTTCCTGTAGGCTCCTGAGAGGCAAGAATACTTTGACTGTGATGTCTTCTACCTCCTGGGTCAAAGAACTGCCAGCTGGCGAGGATACAGGAGGTAGTTGTGATGGCCATAGTGGGATGCTGGACTTGGGAGACAGGGGATGCTACCAAGAAAAGGGTTTGTGTCTGTGGTCACAGGCAGAAGAAGAATTAAATAGTATGACCGTCAAACACGTTTCAAAGAGGGACCAATATGGTTTCTCTGCACTGCACTGGGGAAAATCGCCCCCTCCCATCTCACTTCCTGTGCTGGTTTTCCCACAAATGTGTTTCAGAACCTCCATGAATCTTCCCGTCTCAAGAATAGAACCAGACCCATGGCCCTAAGTCTGTGTTGCCAGAGGTCAGGGTTTTCCCAAGCAATTTTTCCCTACTCAGAAATTTGGTCTGGGAAGAATTCAAGGATTACCTTTTCCCCATTTGTCCAGGGTTCCCAGACATCTAGGGAAGGCCAGCACCGTGTGCCGTCAGGGCTATGCTGTGTGTAGGCCCTCCAGACGTCACCATGGCTCACGCATAGGATAGAGAGTTGGCAGAAGAACTGAATTTACTGCCTGTGCACGAACTGTCTGTCCAAGAAAGGCAGAAGCTTTTCGTGGAGAGATATTTCTGTCTGGGAAACACCACAGTCATAAGTTAGTAAACAACGCCCACGAAATCTGAAGAAATCAGAGCCCTAAACATATACACTAAATGGGAAATCATCCTAGGAACGGATGCAGCCTTGGAGACAGATAAATTTAAGCTCTGTCCAGGCTGGAAAATCCGCATGCCATCTCCATCTGCTCCCTCTTCCTCCCCAGCACGGCTCCAGCAATGAATCACCAGTCTCGGAAGATGCACTATTGCTTCCAGCTCCCCTTTACCGTGTGCAGCTCAGGTACCACAGGACCAGCAGGAACGGCCACTCTCCAACCACCAGCCCAGGTGATGGAGGTGAAGCAGTGCTCGTCACCCAGTTCCTGCAGGCAACACTGGCCCCAAACTCGCTGCTGGATGTCATTTGCCCCAGGAGAGGTCATACTTGGAGTAAGAAGTTAGCTGCAAAAAAAAAAAGAAAAGTAAATGGGAATATACGGAAGTGAGAGCTGTGTGAGGAAATGAGGTTATTATTAAAACCCAGTCTGGAGAACCTACATCCAGGGACTGCACAGCAATACTCAGAGCATCCAGAACACGGGATGTTTGAAGTTCGTGAGAATCCGCATTTAGCCTCCCTGAGTCTGCCTTTAGCCTCTCTCAGTCTGTAAATCCAGGTTTACCTAACATCCCTATAAATGCAGCCTAGTTCTTTGCTATCCTTTGGATCTCTTCTCCCAGCTTGCTCTCCTGTAGAGAAAAACTGAGCTACCCGGGGTGCTGCAGCCCTGCTCTCATCAAAAGCCACTTGTATAGATAGAAAAAGGATGGGTGCGATGAGGACATAGCACCAGAAGCACATCCAGCCCTTGGCAATGCTGCTTACGCTCCCTGCTGGCACTGCCAATGCTCCAGCTTTGAACACAGCCCATAGCCGTGCTGGAAACAAACGGAGGTGACAGCCTTAGGAACTTCCCAAGCAGATTCCTAGAGCACCCTGGCGGGTGTTTTGCACTGAGATACTTGAAGCCAAGCCACCTTTAGCACTATCTCAGCAGCAGCCGCTGCAGACATGCATTGTGAGCCTCAAGCAACTTGTGGGTGGCAGATTGGGGTTACCCCTCCCAGAGCCATTGCAGTCTGCTGGGTTTCAGGGCTCCGAAGGACTTTCACCAGAAGAAGGAGCAGAGAGCAGACAGTCTGCCGTCCTCCAAAGAGGGTGTGCACAGGAGGAACCAACCTAGAGACAGTTCCTTAGCTGGTAGTCCCAGGGCTTTTTCAGGAAGCACCCAGCCCAAAGTTCATTTTCTGTTGTTTTTTCTTTCTTCTCAGGGTTATGCTCTTAGTATTGTCTAGTATTTCCTGCTTCCTCCCCTGGCAGCTCCCTGCTAGCTCAGGCACACAGCTACAGCACTCAGTGCATTAGCCCTTACGTTTGCCACATCCGTCCCCAGGGAAATCCCTGGGCCCACACACAGTTCAGCTTCTAATTGAAGCATGCTGTGCGCCTGACTGCTGCGGCAGCCTCACGGTGAAGCAGCATACCGGCTTTTTATGTTTATCCAGGATTATTTGCACCCACCAACTTCAGGCACAAAGGTTGCACAAGAGCATGAGGAGGTTCAGAGCAAACTCCTTGTGCTGAGCCAGATGCCTCTACTGCCTGTGTGCAGCCTCCTTCTTGGACAGCCCAGCATAACTCAGTTCAGGTCTTTAGTTTGCTCAAAATATCTTCTAGTAACACAGGAAAATATGTATGCAGATCCAGCTTCAAACTTCTGGAATCCAAACAGAAAGGAAAGAGCTCCCTTCTCCACACGGCCCCACTGGCTGCCCATGTTCACCCTCTGCCTGGCAGAGCATCCTGAATTTCCCAAAAGTGGGTTTTCAGCACAGTCCCACCATGCATCTCTCTACCTTTGCAAGATTCCTGCTTGGTGGGAAGAACGAGAGGCTGTAACACTACCAAATGTCTCAGCTGCCTGCAGGGGAAAGTCCCTTTTTAATAATTAGTGTGCTCCCAGTTCATATTTTCCCTGTCAGGTGCTTCCACTCGTGTCTGCAACCACAGAGGGGGCTGTACTGATGGCGAGCAACGTTATTCATACTGCTGACAGGAAAGTTGTACAACAAAGCTCCAGAGACTTGCCGCTGCTTCTCTTCTTTTCCCCCAGCCTAAGTTTTTCCTTTCCTACATGAAACACGTGCGGCAGCAAGCTTTCCTGCATCAGGCAGTGAGCATCAGCTTAATGCTTTGCAAGTAACATTCCTTTAACAAAACTTCCACTTAAAATGGGAATGACACTGGAGAAAACTTGTCTTCCAAGTGGTAACCAGTTTCAAATGACTTGACCTATATTTACCCTTAAGGCATAACAATAAAAGCAATTTAAATCGATACAGTACCTCTCATCCCTAAGGATCCCCAGAAATGCAAGCAGTTGATATATAAACAGCCTCCAGTTCATGCAGAGAAATGCAGATCTTCCAGGGGACGCAATACATCAGTTTAAGTGATGACAAAAATAAGTTGCAGTCTAAAAATATAAACAGAGTCTAGTGTAGCCAGCCAGAAATGTAAGGCCATTACTGTCTGCCCAGGACACCCTAGTTAACTGCATTTCTGAATCTGTGGGACATGAGTAGGATTTTAAATGCCCTGATTTGGACCTTGGTTTTACATGCCAAGATTCCCCCCCCTGCACTGTTAGCCTGGACATTACATCAGCTTGAATAAGGTGGAAAAATGCTTCCTACTGCATCCACCACATTGCTTTTTGGAGTATCTGACTGTGCCATGATAGCCTTCGATGAAATAGTTTGAGGAGGCAGGGATACAGGCCATATGGCACAACACTGTCAGCCCTCATCCTAGCTCATAAAAATGGACTTAGCTTAACTTTCCTTTTTCTCATTTGGCCATTTAGGAAAAAAAATCCAACTAGTAACAGTCATATTATTATTAGAAAGCAGAAGGGTTTACCTTGTTTACTTTTGGACTCATTGTTTGGAGTTGCCTGGTTCTTATCTCCACAGCAGCTGTAAATGGAAGCCCGAGATACTGCTGATTTTAATCACAAAATGTTAACAGAATGACAATGTGAAATGTTCCCTGGCTCCCATCACACTACCAAAGTCCTCAGTCTCTTGGAGCAATTAACCAGAGTCCTGTTCCAAAGGGGCACCTACACATGTGTGTACACATGCAGGTTTACTTCGCTGATTGGCTTTGCTTTCGGTTTTAACAGCCTAAGCCATGATCCTGCTGGATGTTGTGAACCACCCTTCCTGGTATGGTTACTGCGAGCCATGCATAGTCCTCAAGATTAAATGGGAGGAAATAGTTAATAGGTATCTGCAGCAGCAATCGTAAAAGGGTGAAGTTGAGGGACCAACTCTGGTAAATCAACAGCACCACAGCAACAGCACTACACAGTTCTCATGATTAGTGTGGCAATCAGGAAATTACAGTTTAATGTGTTTGCTGGAGGAAGCAGCACGAGAATCTTTCATGTACTTTAAAAACTGATTAAAACCCTACTGCCCCTTTTCAGTATTCAGGCACGCAAGGCTGCTTCTCGGAGCCCTGCCAGCTGCCTTCTGCAAGGCAGAATGAAAACAAAGGTCTTGTCCCTGCAGCCCCACAACCCTACAAATTAAGTGCTTGGGGCATCCAGAGTAGAGGAGGCGCTTGCAAAATCTAGCGTTTAGGTATCAGGTGCCAATTCACTTCTTGTTGTTACAGCCTTTTACACTGTTTAAAGTCACTTTTAGGTAGTCCCTCAGTCTCTCGGTCTTGAAGCGCCTCCTGCACCAGTGGATGCTGCTAACGGAGTCCCAAATACCAAACTGCAAACAATCTTAATCTCCTCTCAAGCTGGTGAGCATAAAAAAAAGCCACTCCTGTGAAATTAGTACAGAAATAGCAGAGGTATTAAAACAGAATACTCAAGAGGACAAAGAGGGTTCAGTTTGGCACAGATGACTGCAGCATTCATAAGGTTTTGCTCCTGTTCCAGCAGGGCTAACCCCTGTCCCTGGATAGGTACAGCTGCTCCGTCCCTTGGGGGCACATCCAAGACTCCCAGAACTGGAACACCTGGGTAAGAGGCCAAGTAGGAAATCACAGTTGTGATAGGCTCCACCCCTATATCCAAAACCCATATATCCACGAGCTGAGAATGGCTCTATTGTTTTTCTCTTGTGGAACACAGAAAATTGTATAGAACAACTGCTAGAATGTGTTGATTTTCAAAAAAAGGACAGTACCTCAGTAACATAAAAGCAGCACCAATGACCTTCACCACTACTTCAAAACCTTTAATTTATATGATCTTCTCTATGCTGTCCCTTTAGGCAAATACTGTACAATGTTCTTATTAGCTTTGAGAAGCTACCAAGAAGATAACAGCTTGATTTGTTTTAATGTTATTGTGGGTTCTGCTTGTCCCTGCATCCTGCCCTGGATGTTTAGGGCAGAAACCCTTCTCAAACTGTTTCTAACCACCTGATATCTGGGGGTGCTGGCCCATTTCTGGGCCCCCCCCCAGCACCCTGGGCCAAGCTGCAGGGAGGCAGTATCTCCCTGGGGCAGGAAGTGGGCTGGCCTCAGTGCAACTTTCCATCCAGAAATAATTTTCCATCTCCTTTCCACCACCTACAACTGGCTGCAGTACCACCAAGTCAGAAATCACACTAAATAAAAGCATCTTGCGTGCCTCCAAAAGAAGCTTCTTCTGGCAAATGCTTGCTAAAAATAGCCCAACGTTTGCCTGTGGCAGCAGCTGGAGGTCAATTATAGGAGAAGGCAAAAAAACTTGCTTTGCTGAACTCAGTTTCCAGTCACCACAGCGAGGACGGGGAGTTCTGACGTTCAATTTCTGCTTGGTTCTAGCAAGACCCAAACAAAGGCAGTGTGGTCCTGGCTGGGCTTGCTTCTCTGAACAGTCAGAGCAGGAGCTGGCTTTCCAACTCCAATCCTCCCTTTCTTGCAGGGAAGCAGGTAGGAGGAGATTTATTCGTTCATTAAATTTCCCCTGCCAATTTACATTAAAAAGGGGAAACTGTTTCAAGAAGCTCACAGAACTTTCATAACCCTTAACCTATAAAAGAAAGAGCTGTAAGGCTTTTTTTCTGAACCTGCCCAAAAGCACCAGTGGGTTGTCCCAGGCCAAGTGATGAATAATGAAAAAAAAGTCCAGGAATGGCACAGCTGGGCTGCAAATCAGGAACATCTGCTCACAGAAAGTCAGGCATTTGCCCTCTCCTCTGGCTCCTCCTTTCATCTTTGGATTTTCTCATAAGTTCTTGTTCAAAGGGATGCCATCCCATGGGAAAATGTCAAAAGGAAAAAAGCACAGACACTGTTAGTCAGCGAGGCCAGCGAGAGTTGCAAGAGAAGAAAAATTCTTCATGGGAATCCCCCACATCTGAGAAGTAGAGGCAAAAATTCACCAGGGAAAAATTCATCGCTGTCAGCAGACAATGACTTTTATCCATGTGGGAGCCAGTGTTTATTCGTTTTTCATTAGCCGCAGATGGCACAACAGCAGTAAAAAGGAGCAGAGAAAAATCATTAGATATGGTGAGAGAAGGTAAGAATAATGGCAGAAAGTGTAATTTCTTCTTTAAAAAGGATTGTCCTGTAATGGATATGTACCTTTTCAAAGAGGCTTGTTTAGTCCTGGACCAGAACTGGATGTACAGGAGCGGCACAGAATTTTCCTGTTCATTCCTGATTCCACTGCACTGAAACAGAGTGAAAACTTCCACAGCAGAGATGTTAAATCCTCCAAAAGCTGAGGCAGTACCTGCACACCTGCAGGCATCGTGGTGGTGTTAACAGCAGCCGTGCGATCCTACCTGAATGTCTCCAAAAAGCGATCCCTCCCTCAAGCAGCAGCAGGGCAGGTGTGCAGTGTGCCCATGCAGGCGCAGCTTCAGCATCCCTCTGGGTGGTGTTGGGTTCCCTGAATTTTTTCACAACCTTGCTACCCTGGGCTGGCTACAGAGCCTGTTCCTTCTTGTCAAACAAGTGCTGCTAAACACCTTGTAAGGGAGCCCCTTTCCGCAGTCCTCAAAATGATCCTCTGAGGGTAAGGGATCTCCCATGGTGCAGACGAGGACCACGATGAGAGCTGTGGTGCTGCGCTGCACCTCATGGGTGGTGGAGCTTCTAGGAGTGTGATCACCACTGCTTTGTATGCTTACACACTGGCCTTCAGGCCGAGACATCCCACAGCACCCTCCATCGAGCAGCAAGCTGGTGGAAACCCAGGAGGCACACTGGGTGCCATCAAGGCTGGCAGCGGCCAGCATGTGCGGCTGGTCCCCAGCTAGCAAGGAGGACCCACAGAGAGCAAAGACCCCCACAGTGTGCAAGGGAATCCTAGTGCAGAGACCTCTGCGGCGTGCAAGGACTCGTGTGGGGTGCGAGGAGACACCCACAGGGTGCAAGGAGAGACCTCGGTAGGGTGCGAGGATAGAGGCTCTGCCTTCCAGGGTGTGAGGAGACACCTCCCGTGGGGTGCAAGGAGAGAGACACACACACCCCCCGCAGGGTGCCAGGAAAGAGAGACCTCCCCTCCTTGCAGGGTGTCAGAAGAGAGAGACCCCCCACCTTGCAGGGTGTCAGGAGAGAGAGACCCCCCCTCCTTGCAGGGTGCCAGGAGAGAGAGACCCCCTCCCTGCAGGGTGTCAGGAGAGAGACCCCCTCCTCCTTGTAGGGTGCCAGAAGAGAGAGACCCCCCTGCAGGATGCCAGGAGAGAGAGATACCCCTCCTTGCAGGATGCCAGAAGAGAGAGACCCCCTCTCCCTGCAGGGTGCCAGGAGAGAGACCCCCCTCCTTGCAGGGTGCCAGGAGAGAGACCCCCCTCCTTGCAGGGTGCCAGGAAACAGAGACCCCCTCCTTGCAGGGTGTCAGAAGAGAGAGACCCCCCCTCCTTGCAGGATGCCAGGAGAGAGAGACCCCCCTCCTTGCAGGATGCCAGGAGACACCCCCCCAACCCCCCCTTAGGGCGCAAGGAGGGACCCCCGTAGGGTGCGAGGGGAAAGACGGCTCTCTACAAGGTGCGAGGAGAGGGACCCGCACAGAGCACGAGGACGCTCCGCACCCGCTGCCCATCCGGGAAGGGGCACCGGGAGCCCCCGCAGCGAGCAGAGCAGGGCACGGGAAAACCCCCCGGGCAGGCAGGGAAACGCAGGCAGGGAAATACCGGCGGGGAGCCGAGCACCTCCCCCGGGAGGGCAGGGCAGGGGCCGGCCATGAGCCGAGCCGAGCCGAGCCGATCCGCCCCTCCCTGCCGCCGCCCGCGGCGCCGAGCGGGACCGGACCCGTCGGTCGGGCTTTGAGTGGCTGGAAATTCCCGTGGCCGACGGCTCCTCCCCCGCAGAAATCCCCCGGCCGGGCGGTAAATGCGCCGCGCCGCCGCCGCCGCCGCCCATTCGCAGCGCCCCGCCATGCTGAGCGCCCGCCGCCCCGCCGCGCCGCCGGCCCCCGGCGCCATGGAGCGAGCCAAGAAGGACCGCCACGTCCCGCCCGACGACCGCCACGACAGCGGCCTCGACTCCATGAAGGAGGAGGACTACCAGCAGCTAGTGAGGGAGCTGGAGGACATCCGCCTGCAGCCCCGCGAGCCGCCCGCCTGGGCGCAGCAGCTCACGGAGGACGGCGACACGTAAGTGGGGGTCGGAGCGGGGGTCGGGGAGGGGGAGCGGCCGCCGGGGGGCGCCGGGACGGCGGCACGAGGGACGGCGGAAAGTCCCTGGAGCGGCGCCAGTGCGGGCGGCTCCGAGGCGGCGGAAAGCCCCGGCCGCCCCGCCTGGCGACACACGGCTGCGGGGGGGGGAACGGGGGGACGGGACTGGGGGCGCCCCAGGGCTTGAGGTGTGGGGTCGTGGGGCTCGAAACGTGGGGCTCCCCCGGCGGCTGTAATGTGGAATCCCCGGGGCTTGAAATGTGGGGCCTTGGGGCTCGAAACGTGGGGCTCCCCCGGGGGCTTTAAGGTGGACTCCCCATGGCTCAAAGCGTGGGGTCTTGGGGCTTAAAACGTGGGGGTCTCCGGGGCTTGAAATGTGGGGTCTTGGGGCTCCCCAGGGGCTTTAATGTGAATTCCCTGGGCTTTACATGTGAGGCATTGGGGCTCGAAACGGGGAGCTCCCCCGGGGGTTTTAACGTGGACTCACTAGGGCTCAAAACGTAGGGTCTGAGGGCTTAACACGTGAGGCTCCCCGGGGTTTGAAATGTGGGGTCTTGGGGCTCAAAGCATGGGGCTCCCTGGGGCTTGAAATGTGGGGCCTTAGGGCTCGAAAGGTGGAGCTCCCCCGGGGGCTTTAAGGAGGATTCCCCATGGCTCAAAGCGTGGGGTCTTGGGGCTTAAAACGTGGGGGTCTCCGGGGCTTTTAATATGGGGTCTTGGGGCCCGAAACGTGGGGCCACAGGGGCTTTAAGGTGGACTCCCCAGGCTTTACATGTGGGGTCTTGGGGTTCAAAGCGTGGGGCTCTCCAGGGACTTGAACGTGGACCCCCCAGGGCTCGAAACATGGGGTCTTGGGGCTTGAAACACGTTGCTTCCTGGGGGCTCTGAACGTAGTTTCCTGGGACTTTAATGTGGGGTCTTGGGGCTTTAACATGAGATCTCACAGTTTTAATGTCAGTCTTTTAATTTTTAGTGTTTTGTTTTCTTTCCAGTTTTCTTCACTTGTCGATTATTCATGAGGAAAAAGCCCTGAGCCTGGAGGTGATCCGACAGGCAGCTGGGGACCATGCTTTTCTGAACTTCCAGAACAACCTCAGCCAGGTACTTCAACCTCCGCAGCCCCAAATCTGGGTCAGCCCCCACCACCCCTACAAAAGCACTCTGGGGAATTCCCCCCAAAAAGTCCTTTGTAAAATTTGTTTCAATTGATGGATGTTAAATCCAAGCCTAAGTTCAGGAAAGTCCCCAGCTGGTTCCAGCCAGTGTTGGTACAACACTTCCTCTTGCCCAAGAGTGGCATTTAGCACCTATATTTTTCAAATATGATGCAATGGGTTGCATCCTTCTTTATTGGGAAGTTAATGATACCCTTCATATGGGCTGACTGTTCTGTATCCACAGAGCCCTAAGTTCATCACTTCCAGAGTAATGGGCAACTGTACAATACGTTGAGAAGCATAAAGGACTGAGTTTATGGGGTGTGTTTATAATTGGGGGCACAAATCGTGAAGGGATCAAGGGATTTGTTTGTCCAGATGTTGCTGTTGAGTTTGCAGTGTACCTTACACGTCTGCCTTCTATCTTTTCCATGCAGACTCCTCTTCACCTGGCAGTGATTACCAATCAACCCGAAATTGCTGAACATCTTCTGAAGGCTGGATGTGACCTGGAAATCAGGGACTTCCGAGGAAACACCCCTCTGCACATTGCCTGCCAGCAAGGCTCTCTCAGGAGCGTCAGCGTCCTCACACAATACTGCCAGCCACACCACCTCCTCGCTGTCCTTCAGGCAACCAACTACAACGGTATGGGCACACTGCTGTGCATCAGTGTCCATGTGTTGAATGGAGGGTAGGGTTGATGGCCCATAGTGCTCAAAGATCTCTGGAGAGGTAGAGAAGGATCCTTAGGCCCATTTGAGAGTTGAGCCCAAAGCACACATCAGTGTCTGACTTCTTAGAAAGTCACTGTCTTGTAGGCCTCCTCACTGCTGATTATTTCTTCTCATGGCTTTGAATTCTGCAGTCTTATTGAGTACTTTTGTAGTGCTCTTTTCTTTTCTTTTTTTTTTGGGGGGTTACAATAAGTTGCAATCAAATACTGGAAAAGATCTTTCCAAAATCCTATTCATACTGTAAGCTGGAAAGCCCTTTGTCGTGAATGAATCGCAAACTTAGCTATTGTCCTGTCCTGTCTTCTGGTCTTTAATGGAATGATAGGGCATTAGGTTAGACTTACTCAAGTTTTCCCTTCATCTGTGTTTTGCAGGACATACGTGTCTCCATTTGGCATCTATTCAAGGATACTTGGCTATTGTTGAATACTTGCTGTCTTTGGGAGCAGATGTAAATGCTCAGGTAGGTAATGTATACTGTGAATTTAACTGAGCAGAACTGTGTAATCATAAGAATCAACAGGTCTGGCACTGACTCTGGCTCTCCTAATTTGACAAACCTTGTGTTATTTTCACGCAGGAGCCGTGCAATGGCAGAACGGCACTACATTTGGCTGTTGACCTGCAGAATTCAGACCTGGTGTCGCTTCTGGTGAAACATGGGGCGGATGTGAACAAAGTGACCTACCAGGGCTATTCCCCCTATCAGCTTACGTGGGGAAGAGACAATTCCAGCATACAGGAACAGCTGAAGCAGTTGACCACAGCTGACCTGCAGATGTTGCCAGAAAGTGAAGATGAGAGCAGTGAATCGGAGCCTGAATTCACAGAGGATGAAGTAAGTGACTATTTGCACCTTTTCAAGAGAAAGGGAGAGTCCTGCCTCTTGTAGGTATGGGGCTTTTTTTTCATGGTGCCACTGTGATAACATGATTTAGTGACTTCAGACACGTCTAAATAGCCCATGAAGTAAGGTTATGCTGTCAACTGTCAACCAGATGGCAGATGGGGCAAGCACATAAACAGAATAAGAGTGAAATATAAAAAATGACATGAGGGAATGGAGGTTAACTTCACACAACATGGTTCTCTGAGCACTGTTCTGTTCCTGACACCTACAGAATCTTGTGAGATTAAGTTAGCAGGTGGTTTTCTCCTCTGCAGTATTTTTTTTTTCCCCTAACGTGCTCATTGCTGTTAAATGGCGAATGCAAGCATTTTGTTGTAGACATTTTATATGCTAGTGAAGTCGGGGCATGCAGAATTTGGCAGTTATCCCAGCGTGGATATGATACAGTAACAGTTTTGCATTAACAGCTTTTTGTTTTTTCTTGCAGCTTATATATGATGACTGCCTTATTGGAGGACGACAGCTGGCATTTTAAAGCGGAGCTTTCTGTGAAAAGAAGTGACTGTGTTCATATGTATAGAAAAAGGACTGACTTTCTTAATTGAAAAAGGAAGTCACAATGCAGAGGGAGAAAACGGGAGCGACATACTGCACTGCCCGGCAAGGACCACGTTGCTGTAACAGGACGGTTCCAGAATCTGTTGTGCGTTTAAATACGGGAGTGAGACGTGTAATATCAGTACAGCTCTGTGATTGTTCACACCAGCTGATAAAGAGCCACATAACGAAGTCTTCTCAACCCTGCGAAGGTAACAGACTACCTGTCCCACCTGCTAGCAAGGAGAGCTGTCTTGTGGCGTTAAGTACCGTTAAGTACCAGCTGTCTTGTGGCGTTAAGTACCATCCTGTTATGGCAAGGCAGGCTCATACCAACACCCCCTCTTCTTGGAGACTGGGTGTTAGTTTGTGTTGGGCTGGTGGCACACCCTGGCCCTGCTGACCGACCTCAGCTGCTCTGGGTGGAGTGTCCAGGCGGAGTCCTTAAACCAAGGACTGCTGGCCTCCTGGCTGTTAGGAGGAAGTAGCAATAATGTTAACTGTGGGCATTGGAAACTCTGTGTTTCACACCATGTGTGTCATAATTGCTACACTTTTTAGCAATTGTATATTGTGTAAATGCTGTACATTTTTTGTTTATAATTATTTTGGTATATGTGAGATGTGTATTTATTAAAAAAACAACAGATTACTCTGTACCTGATCTGCGAAGTGATTCATTGCCCGTCTCAGTGGCCTGAGGTAGCTGGGAATCCACCTGGATTGCTTTTTAAGAAACACTTAACACCTGGTAGACCAGTGGGGTCACAGGCTCAGGGGTTTTAGGTGGTTCACCTCGGCAGCAGTAAGACATCTAAGGAACTAGCAGCAATCTGTTGCAGCTAATTTTGGAAGCAGACGTAGGTGGTGTTTCCTGTGCCCGTTGAGGCAGGCGGGTTAGGGGCTGGGATTCCCCCTCTTGTCACCCAGGCACCAGGCTGCCTGGCTGCCAGAGCAGAGTTTTTGAGGCCATCTGGCAGCACTTAACCCACCCACCGTCATGGCACCTTTTGTTCCAGGCCCAAAGCTCAGCAGCTCTTGTTGGGGGAGGCTGGAGGCTTGAAAGGCAGCCTCACACCCACCCCCCTCTCGTTTATCACGTGGCTGGGCTCCAGTTTGAACTTGGACACCTTTGGATTTTCCAGAGGGGATTTCCACGGGAAGAGGGAGCACACGCCCAGGAACACGTGCTGCTGCCTTCCACCTCTGCAATTCAGGCATGGGGCCTCCCCACTCCCTGTTGTGGGAGCTACAGTTCTAATCTGATTCACAGCAGCGTAGGATGTGGCTTGATCCCACTTCAGTTATTCCTGCATGTTTCTCTCTAGCTTTCAGGCAGATAAAATCAGTGCTCAAGTCCTCAGCTGCATGGGATAATATGCTGGCAGTGTGTCGCAGTACCGGACTAAGTCTAGCCACAGATTTTTTAGCCCACGTAAAGGATGGGTTGCATGAAGCGTGACCGTGCCCTGTTCCTTCAGTGCCGTAACCCTCAGGATGGGGCCAGGGTGCGGGAGTGCTGTTGACGCAGGACCCAGCTCTGCCAAGAGTGTTAGCCAGGGCACCTCTGTGCTGCTGGCACCCAGCCTGGCTCGGGCTGTGCCTCCAGGTTACACAGGGACACCCATTCCTTTTTCTGCCCTCCTCTTCCCAAGGGGTTCCTGACATGGAACCTGATCTAAGGAGGGCTCTCTGGTATGAGGAAGAGCATCATGGCTGGCTGGGTACTTCCCAATTTGCATGGGAGCCAAAGGCCATTGTGGAAAGGATTATATAAAATTGTCATCCTGAGTCATTTTTATTTCCCTTCCACTCTCATTGCATGAGCATAGCTCAAATGTACGCACTGAAACTTCCTTCTGGCAGAGAGGGCCACGCTTACGTTGCAAACCTGCAAAATTTTCCAGGTGTGGGTCTGGGTGAGAACCTTCCAAACACTTCTATTTCTTGGGGACTCCCCCTGCGTTCCAAACAACGGCTAAATCTGAGCTGGAAATGGGGACCCAGGGAGGGGGTATCAACCTGCTGCTACAGATTTTTTGCCAGCAAAGAATCCCAGATGACTTTCAGCCTGTTTTGACTAAAGAGTATTGCCAGGGCTGGAAACAGAAAAGGCAACGTTCCTCTCCTTGGCTACACTTCATTTTCCCCCTTGCAAAACAGGGGCTGGAAATGCTGTTGAGGCCCTGCAGAGGCATTCACCAGCTATAGATATCAGTGTTCTGGAAGTGCTTGGGTACATGGCTGGACCTGGTATGCAAATATTTGAATAGTTACCATCTGAATGCAAATACTTTTTATTCGAAGGCCAGAGGGAGTGAGGAAAGTGCAGTTATCAGTAGTACCAGGTTGGTCAAGTAGTTTCCGAGCCAGCTGTAAGTTCTCTGCTGCCTGTTACAACATTTAGACAAACTGTATCTTACGAAGGTGCTGCTATAATCTTGCAAGAATTCTGTAATGACATAATAAATTAAGCAAATGCTTACTGTACAAGGAAGTTTTGCAGCTAAACAAATCATTGCCCAGCTACTGCATGCTGGGTATGCTACTGTTTGCCTCCACCAGTCATGCAGAAGGAACCAAGTATCGTATGCAGAGAAACCGCAGGTAAAGCAAGTAGGACAGAGATTAATGTGAGAACGTGTTAGCAAAATAAGTTGGGGCACGTTGTGTATTTGTGCGTACCTGACATGGGCTATCCAGTGCAGAGCTTTGTCTGTTCACTTCATGACATGATGCGATTGTCTACCGCAGGCCACCCCCCTTTGCACCTCCAGTTTCAAACACGTGCCCTTAACTGCTGCGTGCCCACCCTGTCTCTGCCTTTTTCACACCGATGCCGTTAGATTTTCCCTGAGTGGTTTTGGTGATAAGTTGCTTTCATGGTACCTTCTTGGTGCGCTGGCAGATATGTTGCATGGTCCCATTTGTAGGACTTGGAGTGAGAACTCCTTATGCATTTATTCTGCCAGCATCAATTTTTTCCTTATTCAGCCGCCACAGCGCTATTAGCAGCTAGCTTGCTCTTGCTTATTCTCCTGACTGCTTCCCCACACTAGCCCAGGGTTCAAAATTTTCTCCCAGTGCCTTCACCACAGCTTGGAAAGCTTCAAGAGCAGCCACGCTGCTGCAGATCAAGGTTCTGTGAAGTTCAGTTTTAGCTTCCTGACTGTGACTCTCTGTCCATTAGCCTCCTGCCTCTCCTCAGCTGCTGCCATGCCCGTTTGCTCTGCTCTTACTGCCCTTTGCACCTGTATCTGCCTCTGCCTGCTCTTTTTTCCCTTCCAGTGTGAGCGCCTTTCCACGTGTCCCCCTTCCCTCTTCTGCAACACCAGCTCACCAGGAAACTCATTCATCCATCATGACACTGCGCAGCATGAGGCTGCATTTTTTTCCAGCCTTTCCCCGCTGCCCGTTATTGTAAATCTCTTTGATGATCCCGCGGGGATATTCCCATACTTCCTCTTATTGCGCACAAAGAACTGAACTCCCCATTTCCTCCCACACCCTCCACTTCTTCTTTGCACTCAGCTCTCTGCCTATGTGCCCTGCATCCATCTGGTGGACGTATTTACCTGCCTGCCCCAGGGGGACTCGATGCACCAGAAGGCAATGAGACCACCAGGACACTTAATCCATCTCCAAAACCGGCAGTCCCACTGCTGCTGGCAGCTTCCGTTCAGATTTGGGTGATCAAGATGGTTGAGTGAGGAAAGACATTGTGAATTTAAAAGAGGAGGAGGACAGGTATCTTTTGTGACTTGTTGTAATAGAAAGTCTTCAACGATGGTGGACTCTGGGACGGGCAGGGGCCCAGCACAGAGAATTTTTTCTGCCAAAGCTGAGCTGTGGAAATAATTAAGTCTATGGTTGTTCCTAGACCAAAGAATTGCAGAACAGAGCGCAGGGGTGGCAGGGAGGACCCCACCCTCACTGAAGTGGAAGAGGGTGGAGGAAAGACTTCTTCAGCGTTGCCTTGTCCCTAGCAATGGCACTTTGCTGGAGATCAAGAGCTGTGCAGGATCCCAAAGGATGAGGGTGCAGGAAAGTCCTGCACATGCCACCGGGATGGCACAGCCGCTCCCAGTCTCCAGCGAGCGCCCGTCACAGCTCTGGCACCTCTCACTTCCCATCCCTTCAGACAGTTCTCTGAAGCATTAACATTAGGGCCAAAAGGCTCCTTCTAAACACTGACACATTTATGAGGCCACAATGTAAGAACCCAAAGTCAGGAGGGGCTGAAACAGAAACTCCCCCAACACCACGGAGGTTTGACTGCCCTCCCTCCCCTTGCTCCAGCACTCCGATTTTCCAAGGACCATCTCCTTGGCCAGTTTTCCAAAGAGGACTTTTCAGTCCCTGTCAGAAGAGAGCTGGGTTTTCCCCCACTCACTCCTTTTTTCAGTTTTACCCTTTACAGCAGTCGCCAGCCGTGCCAGGCTTCATTGTCTCTCCTCCTGCCTGCCCGCTGCCAGCCCCAGGGGCTTCCCTGCTCCCAAAGAACAGCCCTGCACCCCTTTAATTAAAATGTTTTTTTTTCCCATTCCCAGGTTTATCTAATTCACATTCATCTTCTGCACATCTGTCAAGTGAAATTCTTCATCCCTCCAGCTGAAAGCAAAATATGAGCAAATATGTGCAAAGTGCTGCAAAGAAGAGCCTTAAAATGCAACTATTTTTAACACGTACGCACCCCATGAAGGGCACACTCAGTTCCATTGCAATGTTTAACTCGGTTAATTATTACCAATGGATTTTAGTAGCTCGGAGGAGGGAGTTTCCCCGAGGCTCTACAGAAGATCTCCATGAGCGCTGCTGCTCCACTTCAGCAACGCTCCTGGTTCACACCAGGGAGTGCCCAGGGCTCCAGCAAGACACAGCCCCACCCCAGACCAGCACTGATGGGGTTATAAGGAGGCCTGTTGTGTTCCCACATGCAGTGTGGGAGGACCCACATGTTGTTTTTCCTCTCTGTGTGAGGAAAGGACACGCTACGCCACTTCTCGGGCAAAGCTTTGTACGCGTGCTGGGATGAGAAGGACTGAGAGTCAGTAGGGAGGGCTGCCTGGCTTGTGCAGCACACAGAATGAAACAATGCTCTTCCTTCATTTTTTTTTTTTCCTAAGTGGATGGGTTTCCATTCAAGTGTGCATCGAGGCTGATGTTTCTGGATTTCACCTAAAAACTCAGATCTGACTCCTGGCAGCAGCTTCTCTGAGATGTTTTGCCCCAGCAATTCAACAAGCAGCCCCCCCTGATCCTGCAAGGAGGCTCCTCAGCCCTGCTGTGCCAAGCGTGGCATGGGGAAAAAACCTCCCAAGGAAGGGGATTCGCACCATTCCCCTCCCCTGAGCACGCTTGACCTCCACCTCCTCTCAAACAGCTTATGAAACTGCCTGAGCTGTAGTAAAACATAGCATCATAGAATAGTTGGGTTGGAAGGGACATGAAAGTTCATCCAGTTCCACCCCTCTGCCATGGGCAGGGACATCCCACTGGCTCAGGCTGCCCAAGGCCCATCCAACCTGGCCTGGAACACCTCCAGGGATGGGGAAGCCACAGCTTCCCTGGGCAACCTCTTCTGGTGCTTCACCGCTCTCATAGTGAAGAAATTCTTCCTTACATCTAGAACTTCCCTTATATCTAGAATTCTTCCTTATATCTAACATTGTCTGTCCATCCATCTACCCCAGACCTCTCTGTGCTCCCATCCTTGCAGACCTGACCCTCAGCAGCAACAAACTGAAATGCATGGTGCTGAGCTGCTAGACTACCCCATCCTGGCAACGGAAAGCTCACGAACTGCCATGTCTCCTGTCTCGACAGTTCCTCTGGTGGGACAGAGCTCAAACCTGTGAAAACTGAAATAACTATGTTCAAATGGGGTTAGTTGGCAGCAGTGCAGGAGGCTGGCAGGCTTTGTCTGTGGTTAGCAAGATTTAAACAGGCAATCAAATAGCATGAGCGCGTGTTCAGCAGCTATGAAACGGCAAGAGGGCAGAGGGGAAAGTGGCAGTGGTGCCAGCGAGCTGCAAAAGCTACGTGAGACATCACTGGCAGCAGACATGGGTCCAGCAGGTGCTCTGGGAAGCCTCTTCCTAAGAACAGTCATGCTAAGGAGCAGAAGACAAGAGGACCGAGCTGCATCCATGCAGTGCACAAAATTAAAGAGCATCTCAGAGCACGTGGCAGCTCTGTTCCACAAGTACGACCACAGACATTTCTCACAAAGACTTGTGCAGAAGGTGTGAGCCCAGTTGCACTGCAGCATCCTAGGAAGGAGTGCCAATATCTCCAAATTTTCTGCTTTGAATTTAAGAACAAATGGGATAATTAAAAATAGTGATTTTTTTTTTTCCATTTTGCAGAGGAGAGGTTTTGCTCTGCTTTGTTTCAGTTGGAAAGAATGCATTGTTTAAAAACAATTGTATGATTAAAATCATATTCAGAACTTCCCAACAGAAAAAAGACTACTCCTGTAGACTAAGAAAACAAGAATTTATTTAATTTTTTTTCTTCCTCATTGGAAACTTTGGGTGTTGGTTTTCTCACTTGCCTAAAAAGTTTTTTTCTCCTAAGCTTCTGCAGTTACAACACAGTAGAATTTCCTCTCCTATTTTTCTCCTGAGTCACATGAACTGGGCATACCTCTGACCTGGGGCTTACTATGTCATCTCTGAAAAGCCAACCCCCAAATCTGAATGTAATTGCCATCCATATAGTAGTTATTAAACTTGTGCTTCCACAAGTTAGCCTTAGAGCTAGCAGCCTTCCATCGGGTCTGCCTGGTTGCCTCTTTCCATCCCAGCATCCACGCCTCTCCCACGTATATCCTATTTCTTCTACGCATTGACTCCATCTTTTGGCTGCTCTAAATATACCACAAAGAAAAACTCACCTCATGGGAGGTGAGGTTTTCAAAACCAATTCTGAGGGCATTTCAAAACCGATTCTGTGCTGAAAGTTTTGGAGCTGCAATTCAATCCATGGCAAATGTACAGCTTCTGGCAGGTAAACCAATGCTGCTTGTGACAGCAACCAGCGTCCTGCTGCTGGACATTTTGCCGATGACTTAGACCATATCTGGAGACTAATTCAACTCCAGGCATGAAGCCAACACATATGGCTCAGGGAGCATTAGGTATTTCCCATGCAGATGCTTTCACTCAGCAATAAAGCAAACACAGTTCAGTGCATTCTCTTCCTGGAGGCAAGTCCCTTGCATTGCAAGCACGTTCGTCATTAAATGCCACTGTACGTGGCTTCTTACCATCACCAGAAGAAAAAATGTTATCTCTGCAGCCATTCCACTTCACTGATTTTACTGGGCCCTTGAATGCTTTCGATAGAAATGGCATATTCCTTGTAAGCAGAGGATAAGGGCAGCTCTGCGTGGCTTTAATCATTTCACTTGATGCACATGAAATATCGCCTTCATCTCAAATCCTCTGAGTACCCGAGTCGCGTCTCTGAAGACAGCAAAGAAATGATTTGGGAGCAGCCTCCCACCTGGGCTGGGATGCACAGGCAAATGCTGCGTCAGTGAAGACGCTGCTGCTCCACAGGGAGGAAATCGAAGACAAAATGTGGGAGATCAGTGAAGCATGCAAAGCATGGTCCCATTTAACCTCACCAGCCTGGAAATCCAGAGTTCAGGGCATACCTCACCACGGATGTAAACAGGCATCACAATCAGAGGAAAGCAAGCTTCCAAATAAGAGTGAGCGTTGCAAATTCACCCTTTAAATAGAGTTAAAGCAAAGAGGCACCATGTGTTTTCAATCTCCACCGAAGGAGCAGGAGTTCTCCGGCTCTGAGCTGAGCCTCCAAGAGCTCTTCAGAAAGGAAAGTGCAAGCTGGTGCGGAGTGACCGAGCTGCTTTGCATGGGACTTCATTTTACCATTTTTATGAAGCACTGGTGAGAAAAAGAGACAGTGACAGTAAATGCAAATATCTGCAAAACCTCAGTGCCTCAGCAGGGAACCCGCTTAGATTTGCGCTCCCTAAGCACAGGGATAAGGGAGCTGTATTGTTGTGACTTATGAATTACATGGATCTCGCTGCAATAACTGACTCCTCTCTTGGTTGGGAATTAAGTCCCTTTATTCCATCAACATCAGCTGGGGTTTTTTTGGCTCATACTCAGACATGATTGAAATAGTTACGGAAGATCCACTCTTAAAAGTGAGAGCTCAGCTGCACAGCTGCCTTTGGCATTACAAGAAATGTAGAAGAAAGAGGAAATTACTTGAACTGTGTGCGTGTGGCATAAGCTGCATTAAGCGCCAGATGGGATGAGTCTTCTCAGTTGTAGTGCAGCAGCTACGTTGATGTGTGTCTCTCTCTTACTGCTGACAGCTAAATTATTATTTCTTGCACAGCTGTAATCGTGAACTTTCTCCTGCATAAACCTGGAGCATCTCCCTTTTGCTAACTGGCAACCTGCTGGGCCCTCTGTCCCTGCACAGCACCTCACAGATCTCACAGAGAGGTTGTTGACACGGCTTTGAGAGTCCCCAGGAGGAGCCTCTGGGAGAGCTGCGTGCTTCCAGCCACCTGGGGCTGCTGCAGGTGTCCCAGGAGAAAATCTCCCTGCAAGAAGCCAGGACAGAACAGGCTGATCAATATGAAAGGAAGAAGGGAAGGGAAGGAAATGTTTTTACTAGCAATCAGCCAGCAGTTTAAATAAGGAATTAAATAAGGAATTTAAATAAGGAACTGATCAATATGAAAGGAATAAGGGAAGGGAAGGAAATGTTTTTACTAGCAATCAGCCAGCAGTTTAAATAAGGAATTAAATAAGGAATTTAAATAAGGAACTGATCAATATGAAAGGAATAAGGGAAGGGAAGGAAAAGTTTTTACTAGCAAACAGCTAGCAGTTTAAATAAGGAATTGCAATAACAGCAGTGAGCCTGACCAAATGTGGTATGAGCCTTTCAAAATACATGTAGTATCAATGTTCTAAGTCCCCAATGGGGAAAACTGAGGTATAGGTAGTCGGTGGTTTATCACAGAATCACAGAATCACAAGGTTGGAAAGGACCCATTGGATCATCGAGTCCAACCATTCCTAACACTCCCTAAACCATGTCCCTAAGCACTTCATCGACCCGTTCCTTAAACACCTCCAGGGAAGGCGACTATGCTGCAGCACAGGAGGCCTTAGCCTGCTCCTTAACAGCACCTGGTGTAACAAGAAAGTAAAACACAACGTCTCCTTGAAAGCACCTTTGGGTAACAACAGTGGCATAGGCTGGCAAAGGCTGGAGCTGGCTCCATCTCTGCTGCTCACTGTGTGTGTGACTGGGGCAAAGCCACTGCCACTCCACTCGGTTTTGACTCTCCTTGTCCGGGCAGACGGCACATGCAGCTGAGGGCACTGCAAACCAGCAGACGTGAGATGGTGCCGAAGGACATGGAGTCACAGCCTGTCCCGGGCTTGTGGTCCGCAGCATCTCTGCCCCAGCTTTGGGCTGTAGGCTCCCCCAGGGCAGGGACTGCTTTTAAATAGGTGTTTGCTGTGCTACCTGAAGACTATGTGCTGCCGGTCCTCTCCTCTGCGGAGCCACAAGGAGTACGAACTGGTAAAACCAGCACCTACAGTGTTAAAGCAGTCAGCGCTTGCAGCTGCAAAATGTCTGTTGATGTCTGTTGCAATAGCCAAAATTTGGGCTGTTGCCTGTGCACTGAGCTTCCTTTGGGTGCTTTAGGCTCTACTAAACGAGCAGGCTTCCGTACACTATAAGCAGTAAGGTAAGGTAAAAGGCTGTAGGCTCCAGTTACTAGAGCTACGTGGAAATTCAGGAGGATTTCTTGCTGGGTGAGAGCCCTGTGGTGCCAGCAGGTTTCACCTTTGCTCAGCCCTCCTGGCAGAGACACCTATGCAAATGCTGTTCTCTCAGCTTTCACACATGGGACTTTCAAAAGGGTTCATACTCTTCAGAAAAAAATTTACAGGATCAGATTTTCCTATGGCCCCTCAAGTCATTTTATTAATCACCAGGACCATTCTCAAACGTCTTTCAACATTGAGAAATTCCGCTTAATCACAGCCTGCCCTGCTGCCACCTTCTCAGCATCAGATGGAGAAAGAAATGATGTGCAGACCTTAGTCACACTAACACTGCTTCAAGGCTGAGCTGGGGAATGGGACGTGAATCATCTTTGCCTTTTCTTTCTTTTAAGGGAAACAGTGAAGGCAAGTGCTGCTCTGAGACTGAAACGCCTGAAGTAGTGACAGGTCTTCCTGTTTCCTTCCCATCTCTGGCGCCTGCCGCGTGCTCCTTCCCTGCACTTGACCGTGTCTCCTGAAAAAGCCTGATAAACAAAGCTCCTTGGAGATTTGTTTATCACATCTCAGCAAGTGCAAAGCCACACAGAGCAGTTTTCCAGGACCTGCTGGTAGAGTGAATTGCAGGATATTTTCCGAACAAGCTAGTTCTTCCTTACGGAGGACTTTTCTGTGTGTCCAGATGCATGAGGGCAGCAGGGTGTGGCGCTGGGAGATAAAAGACAAGCTCCTTTGGAAAGACGTAAGTGTGGCAATGATAGGCATTGCATTGCCTTACTGTTATAATCCTGCCGGTTTGCTGATGTCCACCGGCTTGGTCTGGTGCCGAGGACTGGGAGCAAGAAGCTGCCTGCTCAAACAAAGGGGAATGCCAAGTGCAGAGGGGTAGCTCCAGCCTCAGGCTGGCCAGCACGGCGGGGAGGAGATGAATCATGAGCAGAGGTCACGGCAGAGCTGTGCCAAAAGAGCTGTGCCAAAAAGGCTCTCTATGGCCTCTCCTTTCATCCCGCTGATCTGAGGCGTTCAGAAGGGACTGCGCCCACGGGTGGCACAAGGCTTTGCAAACCGTCCCTCTCCTGTAGTGCGTTAATAGAGTGAGGCTTCTTCCGAAGCAATGTTATACTGGGTAGCAGAAACCCTCTCTGCACAGAAGGAGAGAAGACAGGGAGAAACAGCTGGAATATTTTACTCTCTTTCTCTTCTCCTGGAAAACGCATAACCTCAACTCGCCGTGCATGCAGACCTTTGGGAAAGGAACAAATACCATGCTAGAAGAATCCAGCATTTTTATCTAGATGTCCTTTGAGCAAGGCTTAGGCAACACATAGCTAAGGACGAACTCTGTGTTAACTCTCCCTCCACCACTTCAGCCTGCTCCTGCCCAACTAAAAGATAAGATCTTCTGGTGCATGCAGCCCAGCACATCAGCTATGGCTCTCTGCCAAAACAACCAGGAACTCCAGCACGCACATCTGCAACTGGCAGCCAGGCACACTACAGTACCTGCCTTCGCAAGCTGTCCAAAAGGGCTTTCCTGGCCTGAAATAAAGGCTCTTGTGTTGAGAGAACCTGCGTGCATGCGGCGAGCTTGGCAGATTGCACATGTGGGATCTCCAAGACGTGAGGGGATGATATGCGCAGTAGAGCCAGGGCACTTCAGCTGCACTTGTGCAATTGAGAGTCCAGGATTTCTAAACAGTCGGGTGACTGGTCACAGCTGCTGGGGTTGTTTGATGTCAGACAGCCAAAGTCCACAGCTGTAGCACAGGCAAAATTTCCAAGGGTGAAAAGTGAGCATGTTCCAGGTGACTGGTTTGTGCTTGGTGGGTCTCCTTCAGGTGGACCCCTGGAGGTCATAGGAATCCTTCTCTGCAGACCACTTGCCAAGGATGGAGCTGTGCGCTGCCCCGTTGGCCATTTCCACGTGCCCGCATACACATGCCAGCAGACTACAAGCATTCCTGGCTGGTCTGAGTCCTGGTTTGGACAGAAATTTGCCACAAATAGGGCTGCACGTTGCGTAGCTTCTTACTAATTTTGATACAGCACGCTTTCTTTGTTGCCACAATTGTGCAGTCATCCAAACTCAAATGACGTGTAAAGCTGGGAATCCCTTCCGCCTCCAGACTTTTCTATCACCGTAATAAAGTCACATCCTTAAACCACAGGCTATCAGCCTAATTCCAGCTCTTAGCAGGACGCCTGTAGGGTCATGCTTTAGCCACATAGTAATGACAGTGCCCAGAATCAGACACTCATCCAGGCTGCAGAACTACCTACAAGGAGACACGGCTTCCAGGGTTTGCTTTTACTGTTTTGATTCCAACACTCTTCCTCTTGCTCACAGCCCATTACCACTCCGGAATTGCCAGTCATGGCCAGTCCTAACTTCCAACAGCCAGCATTGTGGTCATACTACTGCAGAGTAGGTTTATCAGCTCACCGAACTCTTGTGTTTTGTTTGATTAGATTTAGAGGCTTGAAGGGGATGCACGAGTCTGTTCTTAGAAGCTTTGCCACAGGAAAAGCTGTTTGGCAATCTTCGTTGGCCACCAGAGACAACTCTGCAGGAAGGTGGTGCCAGAACTTACATAAGCAGGGAAGCCCCCGTCAGGCAATTTTGCAACAACATCCTGAGCATCCAAGATGTTGTGACAGCTTCCAAAGTTGCTCTTCTCCATCAGCCCCAGCACGTCTCTCTGGCAGGCGCTGCAGTAGCTGCACACGCTTGATGAGCACTTGCGCAATATGAGAATCAAAGCTGTGCTTGGGGCAATCTGAGCTCATGTTTTCTAATACTTTTACTGCAAAACAGAGGCCTCGTCCTCGGAATTGAGCAAAGCCATAATTTATGCTGGGGATGATCGGCCCTGAGCACACACGGAGCCACTCCAGGAGCTGGTTATGTTGCTTGCTGCAATTTATTTGCAAGCGAGGCTATTTCAAGCTGTGTCAGGGACACGTGAAGAAAACAGCTCATTGAGCAACAGGCAGAGGTTGACACTTAATAAGGCTACCACAATCCCTAACCTAGAGGTCTTTCCAGTCTGGTGTGTTGTCTTCAACCATAATCAATGGTGGAAATGGTGCGGCAGAACCTTGCCATGGCTTGGCTCCTCGGCAACTCGTAGTGTAGACTTGTGTGGGGAGATGTTTCTGCCTGTGTGACCCAGCAGCAGGAGAATGAAGAGCAGTATAGTCCAGTCCCAGCTGGAGCTGATGCTGCAGGGCCTACAGAAGTGCTGTGAAAATGCAGAGCTATTACATCCCGGCTTCAGGAAAAAATGACTTTTTCTCCAATAGCATAGCAGAAATCAGCACTTGGGCATGGATCCCCAAAAGAGATTTAAGACCATAAAATCAGGATGCTGATAGGCTGTGAAAGCCTGTATCCAAACCTACCATCTGGAAAGCCTGTGCTCAGCTGCTCCCTACCTCCTGCAAAGTGTACAACTCATTAGTGGCTTTCCTCTGCTTGGCTTGGATGTCCCCAAGAAGCCGAGGGTCTGCGCAGGTGCATGCCTCACCCAAGGACCCTTTGATGTCCATTGCATGCACATTTCTGGGAGGAAAGGTTGCTAAATCTTCCCCCTGTCAGCCGAGTAACCTAATCCCACACTCTTGCACACTCTGCTCCTGATCCCGTCCCACTGCCCTGAATTCCTGGCATTAGGGAGAGAGAGGAGACAGTGTGACCCCTTCCCCTGATCTCTCCTGCCCATGGGCTGGGATCCTTATTCCATGGAGATGAGCCTGGCTGCCCTTGGGCTGAGGGGAAAAGAAGCCCGTTTCTCAGGTGGGTGCCCTAGCTGGAAGTTTATCTTCCCCTGAGAGACTGTAACCTTTGACATATTTCAGGAGGAAAAGAGGCTGTGAAAGGGCAGTGGTGTTCACACCATATCCTGGGAAACAGCCAGTCCCAGATTCTAGAGGTTAAGAGAGGCGTATCTTCAGGCAGATCCTGCACTCAGTGTTTCCAGCTGAGTAGTGGCTCCGTTTAACCGTTTGTTGTGTTTAGCATCCTCGTGGTGAACGATGCCAGGACCAGGCTTGCTTCAGCCCCAGCTTTGCTAGTGGAAAACCTAGTGACCTCAGTCTGCCTGGCCACCACGGTACCTGCTTTGCAGCTGGCAGAGAGGCTTGTATGAGCTTTCCTCTCGTGCAGTTTAGACAGAACCAACCAGGGTGTCTTAGATGGGTTTAAATTAACCTATATAATTTTGCCCAAAGCAATCACTGGGAATTGTACTCTAATCACTGCCATCTGAGGGGGAACAACCTCCAATGGCAGGGGTGGGTGAGAGGAGGGAGACTGAAAAATTCTTTCAGATCTGGGTCCAGAAAAAACTCCTTGTGGTCCACTGCGTGAAGAAAACTCCTCCTAGAAATCCACCAGATTACCAGGGTGGGCATCAGCACCCCTTCCTGGCAGCAGGCAAAGAGGCTGTTACTGAGCCCAGAGCAATGGAGCGGTGACGTTCGTGCACTTTCTGTATAAAAAGACAGAGAGAGCCCTGAAGTTTTATTGTGGAATGAGCTGAAGAAGCTGGTAGGACTGCCTGCAAACACCTGGGAGCGCAGAGCAGGTCAGAGGTAGGAGGATGGCTCCCCTCAAGGGAGCAGACAAATCAACAGGACTCCAGGGAAATGAATGTTGGACATGTTGGGAAATGGGGCTGCTGTGAGAAACTGCCGGGCAAAACAGCAACGTGCATGACAAAGTGTCTGCCCTATAGAAACAGAGAAAATAGAGAAAATTGGAAGAGTCTGCTGGCTCTCTGTGCTTCACCATGGTGCCTGGCAACATCAATCTACAGCTCTTGCAGCCCCCTGGGCCACCACGGGTCAGAGAGGGGATGAGTGGTACGGCTGTCCCAGCACGCAGGTGTTGCCTCTGCTCACGTATGAGGGTTCACCTTGAAAACAGGCCTGACACCAGGGAGACAGGCACTGAGCTCCAGGGCTGGCTGTCGGCCAGAGGAGCCCGAGTCCTTCAGCCCACAGGGAGGCTGAGGTAGGGCACAGGGAAGGATACTGGCTGCTCAGTGGAGAAACACAATCAGTTGAACCCGCTGCTCTCACCTTGGGAAATTCCAGGTTCCTTCCACAAACGCAATGTTCCTTTTGCAAACTTGTTTTGGTGGGCATCCTGCCTACACCCAGGTTGTATAAACAAAACCAGTGCTGGAAGTAAAAATATCTGTACTGTGCTAAGATCCCCTGCGCTTCTCATGCGAATCGTGGTGTGACAGCCACCAGTCGTTGCCTCAGCAACATGCTCCGTTAAATCTGATCGCTTTGAACATCTGCGACGTAAGCAGCACGTACCATCACATGTGCAGGTCCTCTGAGAGACGGATGACTTTTCCAAATCACCTGCTGACAGATAGGTGTCTTGGTGACTCAGCTCTCATAACCTGCTGCTGCTCATCAGGGAGGGTTCCACCAATTCCACTCTAATTAGCTAATCCAGCAAGGCACGTGATTGACCTGATCTTTCTTCTCTGCTTCATGGATGCTTTATGTCATGGCTGAACTCTCGGTGCTTTTCTTTCTTCAGTTTTCCTTAGAAGGCAGAACGCTACGGGGTGGATTTGCCTTGATGTCACCGTAACCAGTGATGTGCTGCACTGAGCATGCAAACTGCAGAAGAGCCGTGAAAGAAAAGATTCAAACCCTGAAGTGGGAGAGGATCCCACTTCGGAGGAGCAAAAAGCAGACATCAGTGTGGAATGGCCTTGGGGCGCCGAGACAGACCCTGGTTTGGACAATAACTATGTGACGTTACTCACAACATCTGTGAGAATCCAGGAAGACTTCTCAGTGAGGGTTGGGCTTAGGGGCAGAAACACAGAAACTTGCAGAAACACTGAGTGATGGAGGAAGGCAATTATCAGGCAACTGAAGCAGATCAGGGCAGAGATACCAATGAAGACATTGCCTGAAATCACTATCCTCAAAAGAAAATTACCCCTGGATCAAGCCAATGTATTTTCTAGCTGGATGTAACGCATTTCAGGGCAAGTGGGTGTGCCATGCACGTGTGTTTTTTTAGTGTTTTTGCTCAGAAAGTAGTGTTTCCTCTGGTAACTTGCTTAGACAAACTCTTGGGTTTGGAAGGAAGATGTTTTTCCATGCCCCGCAGGGAGAGTCCCTGATGAGACACGCTGGGGAGAAGGCAGGGCTTTCTGGTGGGCTCAGGAGCAGCCGTGAGGATCATTTTTCTATCCTCATACCCTTCCTTTAGGGATGCGTGGCTGCTGTTGTGGCTCCCATAGAAGGCTGCGGCGGTGGAGCTGTGCCGGTGCTGGCGCCAAGCTGCCCATTTGGCCCGGATTGTGGTTTTCCACAGGTATCCACCAGACCCCAGCTAACGCAGCACACACCTGATGGTGGTCTTATTAAAGTGTTTCTCGCTTCCCTAACACAGGCAGTGTCCTGTCTTCCGTTGCTCTTGGGTTCAAGCTGGGACCAAGCTTCCTGTCCGGGGCGAGATGCTCCCACGGTTCACCATGCTGAGGTGTCCCCAGGCAGGGGGGTGAAAATCCTGCACAGCACAATAAGGCATGCAAAGTGTCTTATGCCATTTTTCTGGTTAATACCAATTTCCTTAGCATTCTTCTGACCCACTTTCATGATGATTCAAGTGGGAAAGACCATCAGGGTCCACTGAGTGTGCAGACTCGGAGGGCCCCGTGCTCATCAGAAGGTCAGTGACAAGCAGCTCTACTCCCCATCCCATTCCCATTTAACCCCCCTGTAGCGCTCTGCCGCTCTGAAGTACTGCAGGAGCAGTTTTGGTCCATGAGGTGAAGTGTCTTGCCCAAGTGTCACCTGGGGTCTCCCCCAGTCCTGCTGATTGTTTGCCTGAAGGAGGAAATGCTTGAGGATGTTTCCAGGGATGCAAGACTGGGGCAAAAAACCAAACACATCTGAAAGTCAGAGTGGTTAGTTAGGAAAAAAAGGATGAAAACCCATCCCACAGGAGCTGCGGGATGGACGTGCTACAGCGCTTATGTCAAAAAAAAGGCACATTCCTCATGGTTTTTTCAGCCAGCTTTTCTTTGCAGCTGAACACAGCAAGAACCCTACATGGTGACAGGAAATCTCCCTTGGCAGATTTTCTCTCCCTTCCTTTTTTCCATGTTTTGTTTTTTCCCCCCCCTTGGTCGTGTACGGCAATAGCTGCTTTAAGAAGAAAGCATTGCTCTGGCCTCAGCATCCACTGATCCAGCTTACTCAGCTTCTCCTTAGGGGGATTTCTAGAGGAAGGTAATAGGCAGTGTGGTTAAATCAGCTTCCCTTCAGCAGCCAGTAAATAATCCCTGACCTCTGGAAGAGGAGCAAATGCATTTACACCAGGATGAACGCTTTCACACAGTCCATGTTATTGCCCGGTCCCTGTCCTGCTGAGAGCAGGGGGTGGAGAAGCAAAGCTTGCAGTCCAGTGTGCTCATCGTAGCCCCTAATTCTCCGACTTCATAGCTGACTAATGAAGCTTGAAGGATTTGAAGGGATTTTCTTCTTTGTGAAAAAAACATTACTACTAAAGTTAAAAACTCTGTTAGTGCTGGTTGTACAGCGCTACTTCTCCATTTGCATGCCGAGTCTGCTTTCCCTCGATCCTTATCTGCTTAAAATCAAGAATATTTTCACAAAAAAAAAGGTTAGAAAGTTTGTGGGTTTTAAAAGCTGCCTGTGCCGGGAGGCACTGTCTATTCTGCTGACAAAATAGTTGAGGATAAAAGGAGGATCTCTCCCTCCACCTCACACCAGAAGGGTCTCCCGAGGAGGTGAGTCTGCAAAGGCTGTCATCAATGGAGCAGCACAGTGCTCTCTCCTTTCCTTGCTCAGAGGACACCGTGTGCTCGTGTCATGACAAAGCCACTGCATTTTAGGAAGAAGAAAAGAGGAAGGAAACTGCAAGACAGGGGTTTCCCAGACTGCGACACTGCCTTTATACATAGTACTTTTGAATGGAGGCAAAGTCTGGGAACAGGGAAATGAGGAGGGGCTTTTGGTACCTTCACTTCTCCTTGCTGAGCCAGGAACTCAGAAGCTATGGCAATTTCCCCACCCCAGGCATCCCACAGTAATTACCTGGCAGGTTTACGCAAACCAGGCGGGACCCTGTAAGCTGTGAGATGCACACAAAGTGCACAAACACCCTCCTCCCTCATTTCCTTGGGGACCTGCTGACACTACAAAAATGCTGCTGACAGGGACAGGACTGACACATGACCACAGAGAAGGTGCGACTGACCCACGAACTCCATCCACACCTACGCCTCGCCAGCCTGCCGCTCCTCTCCAGCTGCAAGCATCACACCAACCAGTCCTTCGCAGCATCTCCCATCCCACTGTCCTGCTGGGATCGTTGAGCATCTCCTGCTCCAGGTCCTTGTGGAGGGGTGGGAGCGTGTCGTAGTCCACGGAATAGAGTGGGGCGCCTGTGCCACTGGGCACAGATAAGCTGTGCTGTCCCCACACAACCTGTGCTTTCACAGTCGTCCTCTAATTTGTCTTTCAATTTGGTCCTAGAAGGCACTTCTACCAAGTTTGTTGAAGAGGCTTAAACCCCAGATTTAAGCACTTCTCTTAGATGCAGGAGGTAACTCAGCAGGGAATTTTTCTGTGAAGGCATTATCTGCATTGTAGTATTTCACGCACAAGTTTGACCTACAGCCCCTTAGTGGAAAGATGTCACTGTCCATCTGACCACAAAACATACAAGCACAGACCAGGCTGCTCTAGTTTTAGCAGACAGAACCCCAGTATTCACTGTTTGTGGAAAAAAAAACAAAAAACCAAAACCAAAAGGCAAACCACACCGCCCCAGCTGCGAAGGCCACGAGATCTCTGCACCGAGCAAATACCGTTCGTCTCAGCTGCAGAAGATGTAAAGCCATTAGCAGAAGTTCTTCAGAGGGGGAAAGGGCTCTGAAAAGGCTGTGCACATTCCTGCAGATTTCTACTTTATTTACAGAACCTGCAATCGAGTTCAGCCTTGGGCTTGTTGGATATTTGGCTGTGCAATTACCGAGCGTGGGAATTCCCTCCAGGGTGGAGCCCTGTGCTGTAGGTGTGGTACCAACAAAAACACAGGTTTTCACTGCTTCTTTCAGGGTGGGCCTTGGGCCCGCTGGGGTAGGGAAAATTGCCTTGAAATTTTTTCTGCTGTTTACAGCTTATAAGAAGAGCAATTAACTGCTAAGTGTATGGAAGTTGGAGGGAACAAGACTAGGTCAAGCACCAATTCAACAATTTCAAACTATCCTTATCCTGGTATTGTATAACTTCCTGCAGAACTTGCCAAAAAAGCATACTGATCCCTTCTCTCTGATCAAAAAATATGCCTGTGACCTGGGCAGATGAGGTTTTAGAGACAACTGAAAACAAGAGCAGTTTATAGAAGTTGGTTGCATGAGAATGCTCTCCAAATGTGTTAAAAAAAATGGTAGGAATAACCATAACGTATGATTAAAATGAGGAAGGAAAAAGGGTAGCAGTATTTCTTGCTGTTAACACTGGCAAAGGGCTCTTCTGCAGCCACTCAAGGTGGTAATGCTGCAGCTGAACAGGAGCCAGGGAACCACTGTGCCCTGAGAACCGTCTGCCGCAGGGTTAGCAGGCAGATCTCAGAGCTCGGTGAAGACTCACCTGCCCTGTTGCTATGATTGGCGAGACTGCACCATGCAAGGATATTCTTAATCAAAATTTTAAAGCACAGATCCAGCTGAAAGAAGCCAAGCAGGTTCTGCTGCAACTATCTTTAATCAGTGTTCTGCATCCTCTCCCACAGGCAGAAGGCTTGCGAGAGCACAGTGGTGCTTGGGTTGGCTCCTTCTCTATCCTTACAGGACCCTGCTTACCGAGGACAACACCGCTTTCTTTCCCAACTCTAAAAATCAACAGATGTGCAAAACCGAATACCAGGGTTTAGTTCACAGTTGCTGCAAATGCTCAAGTTGTGTTAAATGCCCATCTTTCACCACAGGTGTACTTTCAGATTTTTTGTTTTATTTTTTGTTTATTTATTTTAAACAAACCTTCCAAGGGTAAATCAGAAGCAGAACATCATAGGAGAGCGGGCAACGACATATTAGCCAGCGCGCCTATCCCAGCAACCTCACAGTACGTATCAAGAGCGAAGAAAGAAATCGCGAGACTTTCACCAGCAGGAACGATTCCAGGCAGTAACCACAGCTCTCAAATGCAGCCCTTACAACCACCTGTTTTACGCAAAACGAAGAGATATGCATAGAGTTTCATAAGCGTTGTATGGCTGTAAACGCATGAGGTAGGTGTGGATGGGCTCAAGTACGGTCTGGAGGATTGTACTCTTCGTGCTGGGAAGTGCCATGAGCTAGCAATGTGCGTGAAGGTGGCAAAGAGCAGCTGTTTATTCTCCTAGGTAACAATCCATCCCTAAACGGTTGAAAATACCAACACAATATAACCGTGGCAACCCGTACTACGTGGTACAACTAAACCTGTGGGTGTGCTTTTTGCACTCTGGCAGGATGATGAAACATCAGCCTGTGCTAAACTGGGTCGTACCCTCCCTTCTTCCACAACATCTTATCGTCTCCTTTGTACGAACACTGGAGCTCACACAGCTGCGTGGCGAGCCAGTGAGCTGAGCCAGACAGAAGTTAATCCTGTAGCAAAAAAGGGACAATACTGGCCCAGATGGACTCCCTGAACTGGGTCAGCTTGTGATCACAAGGACGCCGGTGCCGGCACAAGGGATGCCCTGGGACCACGCAGCAACCGAAGGCAGCTGTTTCCAGCTTAGATCTGGTGAAGATATTGTGGACCCATGCCCTTGCCAGTTCACGCCAAGAGCCAAACGTCATAAATCCGGGCCAAGAAGCCGAAACAAGCCCCTTGCCAGCGCTTTTGAAAGCTCCACACTCCTGGCAGAGCCGGATTACAGCATGTATCTATCCACACAGGTTGATTCTTGTTACAAAGCACAAATGTTCATATACTGTGGTGGTATGTTTTGATTTGCTGTCAAAGCGGGAAAGCATCATATACTCATTATTACCTGCATTTGGAATACGGCCATAGCATCATTTTGCAAATATGTGCTTCATCAACAAAATCAGTTTTTCCGTCATCCTCCCGTTGAATGCATTGCACGTGCATTTGTTTGTTGATAGCTCGAGCATCAGACAGAAGAAAAATCCATGTTACCCTCTTTTCCTCTATTAATAACTAAATCTCCCTCTTAAATTGGAGGGGAAGGACCTCTGCTACTTCATTCCTGTAATATAGACCGCTTCTAATGCTACTTATCACCAATTCTTTTTGTTGTCTTCCTTTTCTGGACAACCTTATACCCTTTTTCAGACCATCAAAACACTCACCTGGATGCCAGGTCATTCACAACATCCATCTCCACCACCCTCGACCTGTTTCGCAGCCCATCACTAACTTTTGCCTTTGAATTTATGGACCATTGCTGCACTTCAGGCAGATGTTTCCTGCTGCACTACCTACACAAGCTCAGGTCTGTTTCCTGCGTTGGAGTGAGAAAGATGTAGGTGTTAGTACAAAGTTCTCACAGTAGGAAAAACAGTTAAATAATTACTTCCTAGTAAGGACTGTTGTCACAAAAGAGATATAACTATTTTTTAACTTACAAAGCTAATTTTACACTATTTCATGCTTTATTTGCTTGGTTTGTTACTAGGTAAGAGAAGTTAGCAATGGAAACTTCTCCTGCAGATCAGAATAGGGAATAGCACCACCTAATTTGATAAGTATTCCACAAATATTTCCTGTGTGGAGACACCTCTAAGGCAGAGCAACCAGGAGCTACAGGCTGGGAAATCCACTGGAGACTGAGGGTTCGGGCAACCTTCCTGGTCACCACTAAAGATCATCCTTTCTCTCCCATTCCTTCTGCTAGCAGCCTTGACAACTCTCCAGCCTTCTTACAGGCACAACCTGTCACCTTTCAGGGCAGTCAGCATTTAAGCCAAGCTGGCAGCCTATTTTCAAGGTTCACCACATCCTTAGGTGAGAAATGTCTTTTTTTTTCCCCCCGTCAGACAGGTGTTTCCACTGAAACTCGGCTAACATTCAGTGCAAATACATTTCTTCACAACATCCTGAAGGTGTGCACAGATACAAGTGGCTTAAGGGACACAGATGGAAAAGGGAAGAAACATCTCCCATCCTACTCATGCTAAAACCCAATCCAAAGCACTGTCCCCTTTGGCAGCCAGCCTGGTGCATGTTTTCCTGACACCTTGTCCTATCTTCCTAAATTAAAGGCTCCCTGCCTGGCCAGCCGTGCAGCCTCTAGTTGGAGTCCAGAAAGGAGGCTTTGACTGAATCAGAGAACTGATATATCCCCTCCTTGAGGAAAATATTTGCTTACAAGGGAGGATTTTGAGTGCTGCTCCTGCCAGATGCACCACGAGTTTAACCATCCCGGCTCACGGGTCCTGTCCTGCACTGCCCCCTGTGCTGGTACTGCTGGTGCGGGACCAGGATCAAGGTTACGATAGGGTCAAAATGGAATTAATGCTACTTCTCTGGATAGATTTATTTATTTATTTATTTATTTAATGTTTTCAAGTCAGGTTCCCCAGGTAGCCCCAGAAATTGCTGGGGTGCGCAGCGGGTGTAGAGGCAGAGGAACCGGAGAGCAGCTGCTGTAACAGCACCGTCCACAAAGAAACCTTCTTCAGACTAGGAGGAGGAGGTCTTGATGCTGCTGAAATGAAGGCTTGTATCGCCTACCGACAGAGGCAAATTCCATTTTGGTGGACCAGATATTTTCCTATAGGTTTAAGTCAAAGAGCAGTCTAGGGGATAACGAGCTACAGATATTCCTGTTCCTTTGGTGCTGCGGGCTGTGGTTTCCACAGCGGCTTCAACCAGAGGCAGTGCAATCCTGTTTCCCTCTTTCCTCCTTAAAAACAGTACTATGACAAATTTGATCCTACAGTGAGCACATTCTGGACCAACTACAGATAACTGAACCAAACAAAACATTTTTCCATCAGTTTAGTAAACAGAATAATTCATTAGAAATGGAAATGAGCACCAGTGCCGGCTGAAGGAAGAGGGCAGATGTAGCTGGAATCGGAATAAGGAGGGGGGCAAGCATACCTGCAAACATCACAGCAACATCAGATAGATATCACTGAATCCTGATAGATATCCAGATAGATATCCCTAATCCTGATTGTGCCTCCCCAGCCCATGGACATTCCATGCCATGATTCTCCCTCCACAACTACCAAGTTTGACATTCTAACTTGAGAGAGAGGGTTGCTTTCCAGCTTAAGGAATCCCACAAAGGATTCAGTACCTTGTGTTCACAACTCTACACCAGTGGATATCACGAAAGGCAGTTTTCTGGGAGAGAAAACAAACAGATAGAAATTTACTGGCAAAATAATTGCAACTTGGCTGGTGTGTCCTAATCCGCACTGCATACTACACCGCTAAAGCCTTAATTAGGAAGCTTTATTCCAGAGGCTTGTTGTTCAACGTAAGCCACAACGAGTTGCAGAGTACGGCCGCGTAGCACATCTGCAGTGATGGGAAGCTCAGCTACGGCTGACAGGTTCTACGAAGGACCAGGAGAAAAATACTAACCCAAAAACTGGAAGCATACACTTCTTCATAGATGACTCCGTTCTGCCAAATGCAGTTAGCTGGAGTTTGACTTAGTGATATGTTAGGTCTATTTATTCACCAGGTTTACACAAGTACATTACAGTTCCATGTTCCCTGTAGCACAGGATTTTCCTAAGACCGTGGTGGCACAGGTAGGACTACTACTAGATAAAAGATCACTGCGCTAAGAAAAGCTGGTCATTTAAGAAACGCAAGCTTATCTGTAGAGACATTGTATAGAGGACAGAAAAAAGTTGTTTGGTTTGAATGTAAGAATCATAATAAACAAAATCTAGACACTATTTTAAGCAGCTGTGCATAAGCAAGTGAAGATGATTCTTGTTTCAGTTTGGGCACGAGAGGTTTCAGTTCACTGTTCCAACAGATCCTGAACTACAGGATGTCTTGCATTGTTTCCAAATAGTTTGAGTTAGAGCAAAACAAGAGAACAGAACAAACTGTTACTAGCAAGAACTGGCTGGAACAAGCTGTGACAGCTTAAGAACTTCCCATCTGAAAAGAAACTCACCGAATACAAAATGAAAAGCAATGCCCCTACTGTTATGACTCTGGTAGTGTAGGGTTTTTTCCTAGCAGAAAACATGAATACCGTCATGGATACGCTTCACAAAACCTGATCTCATGAGCTAAGAAGGCAGCTGTTTTGCAGAACTCAAAACAGCAGGCTTTCCTTCTGCATCAGGAAAAAAAGATGGGAAGGTTAACCTTTCTTTTCTTCAGACTAGCAAGCTAAAGATCTAGTTCTTTCATCTTACTCGCAACAAAATGCACTGAACCAAAATATTTGTTATTTGGTACACCTGGACATTGGCTTAATGAGAAACAGGACAGAGAATGTAGAGAAGAATGAAGCATATTATTCCATGTCATTGAAATGGCTGTAATAGGTCTACATTTACCTCTCTGTGCTTAGACTGTCATCACTGGAGGCTTTATAGCGAAAAGGTACAATCTAACATAGTGCATTACAAGTTGGTTCAGTACCACATGTTGCACTTAAGTATTAGAAATCCCAGAAAGGTTCACTACTGCCTGCCTTAACATCTTGTTCCCAGGATGAATACACAGACAGCTCCTGATGATCCACTGGCTATTTATGTTAAGATTAAGCTATTTCTGTCTACAATACATGCTGTTAATGCTTCTAGGGCCTCCCTGGGGAGAATGGGGGTTGCTCACAAGAAATCCAGATGCTTTTCAGCGTCTAATAAATACTGATTTACATAAGCTGATTGGATGTACTTGGCATTTGCATCCTTACACGCTACACAACAAAAAAAGAGCCATGAGAATGTAACATGGACACGGTTAGAAGGCTGGTTTGTACAGGTAGCACTGGTCTGGGTCTAGGGTGCAAATAAGACTTGATCCTATTCCTGCTTCATGACTGAGGCACTCACACTGTAACTGCATCTACCAGAGTTTTCAGGACTGGCACAACAAACCACCAATACACGAAGCGAGCCCAAGCCTCGTATCATTCTTGATAAGCTCCATCCAAACCGTAAGTGTTAGGATCATATGATGCACACTCTAGTTTTGCTGCAATTGCCAAGTCTGGAACAGCAGGTGATACCAGGTACCACTCAACACCAGCCACATCTGATATAGTTTGGTTGCACGTGTATCTGCTCCAGGATGTGAGGGATGTGATCACATGCATGTGTGATACACAAGGCTTTCCCGTTCGGTCAGGTATCCCCTCTGCATGGCTGCCTTGTTGTAAGCAAGAAAAGATTTTTACTGAAAAAGAAAAATCCTCATCGTTTGTATGAAAAGAGAACCATGCATATTCACTGCAGGACAAAATACTAGCAAAAATGGCTAAAGGAAATCAAATACAATCAGGCTCAAATACATCAGGCTAAAGGAAATCAAGGGGAATCACAGCTCAAGTTGTTTTCAACTTTTGGCCTTTGTCCTCATACAAACCTGAGCAAATATTCAGATCATCTTAATTTTCCAGCCTGTAAGAAGGCTGGAGAGTTGTTGTCAAGGCTGCTAGCAGAAGGGATGGGAGCGAAAGGATGATCTTTAGTGGTGACCAGGAAGGTTGCCTGAACCCTCAGTCTCCAGTGGATTTCCCAGACTTTTAACACCAGGACAAGAAGAGGACACAGGTAAACATAGGAATTACCTCAAGATGCACACACACCGCGACCTTATATAAAACTCTCCATCAGTAGCCAAAAAGCTCCGATGACAAATACAGCGCAGAGTACAAGATTTCTCTTAAAATACAACCAAAAGGCAAGCAATCATCACAGAAACATTCAAAGTCATCAAGTATTTTGATAAGAATTTCATAGAACTGAAACTTAAAGTATATTAAAAAGAGACACAAAGTATTTCAAAAGCCTCCGTTTTATTTGTACAGAGTAAAATACATCATATAGTGAACATGGTTTTACACTTATAATCTAAAGCCATAAGTGTTTTCTTTTCACGAAATATCCTGGCCAGAAGCACAATCAATAGAAACAGGAATGCTAATTAGTCTCTCTCTGCCAGTGCTACAAGGTGCACATCAATCTCTGCTTCTGTAAGGATCCTGAAAGAATAAAAAGAAACATTAAATAGCTTAAATGATTCTTCCCCTTAAGCTCCAACATTACAACCTAATATCTACACAAATATGTTTTATACAATGCATCTTCCAGCGCTTTAAAGCCCCGTGGCCAGGGCCACAGACTGACATTCCAATTCTTTTTGAAAAATAAAGGAAGAATCAAAGGCACTATAGAGCAAAGAGGTAACAAATGGTAAAAAGAAAAATTAATTCCTCATGAATAATCTATTTGCAAGCTAGCACCTAGTGAGAAGAATGGGTATGGTAATTAGTATGATTACTCCAAGAGGGACACGGGTTTTCATAGCCTTCTCCCTCCGTTTGTTATCCATCCTTTCTGAAAAGGACATCGAGACCGGTAAATGTAGTTCGGCAGAAAGCTAACACTTGACTCTCAAGGGGCTGTAGAAAAGCAGTAATGCAGCTCCTGCACGCTTTCTCAAAAATACTGTGCTATTCTGTTGTCCTAAACATACACTACTAAACGCAAAACCACCCATCACCACACCACAGCACGGTAGTCACTCAAAGGACTGCATCTGTGGGACACAAAGGTTTGAAGCTTACCCCACCTACCAGGTAGACTAAACCAGAAGAGGACTTATTTCCCACTTAAATGAAGTTTAAATAAAATAAAAAAATTAAGAGCAATGAAAGACTAAGGTAGAAATAACTGAATTCCTCTGCAGCAAGCCAGACTTGCCTAAATTTTAAAAGACATACCTAGAGGGTCCTTTAGTGTTTATAAAATAGTCCCAAAGCTTATTCTTCTGCATTTCACACATACTTCCACAGCTATACATTTTCTTGCGAGAATACTGTCAAGTACATTGTATCTGATGCAAGGTATAACCCTTAGCACAAAGATTTCCATGTGTTGTCCCCACAGATTAAATAACCTCGCTGCACTCAGATTCAGGGAATGACAGGAGGGAGGAAATTGCAGGTGTCTTGCTTTCATGCTAGGCGGGAATGCAGTGTGCTCAGAAATTACAAGTTCAACCAGTTCCAAATCACTGCAGTGATTTTTAAATCCAAAATCTTTTAATCTGGAGATGTTAAAAACTCGTACAGTTACAAGATGAGCAAGAGTCATTTAAAGGTGCCATTTAGAAAAGGTTTTAAAAAAATAAGGGACTTGCAAAATTACCCCTAATATAAAACAGACTTGACTGCTTTAGCTTTCATGACTATGATTTGGAAGTGGACTCCATGTCCCAGGACAAAGAAAAATTATTATTCTTTTAAGCATGAAAAATCATCTAGGCCAGATGTAACTTCCTTTATAATAATCACATAAAGCTGTGCCCTTTTAAGAAACAAAAGGCAACACTTTTCTCTACTGAATTCTTTAACCATGTCAAACATTTTTAAAATGTGCTATAATATTATTTTAAACAATGTCTTTTACCACTACATGCTTTGAAGAATTACAAGTAAAAAAAAACTGCAAACCTTCAACTTCTGACATTTCTTTTTCTCAACTTACTGTTACACATGAAGTTAAAACTAAATGCACATAACCAGAGAAAGACACAAAGTTTTATCAACACTGATCACTTACCTGAATTTAGGATTTTCCACTGTAACTACGCCAACTTCTATTTCTGAAGGTTTGAAATCAATGGACAGTACAGTAGACAGGCATGTTATTGCTGTCTGAAAGATGACAAAAACAAAAAGCGCTAAGGCTTTTGTAAAAAATTTAAATATACATAGTATTAACAACTACCCTTCCTTCTAGTTTTAAGTTATATCCTTCCACCTCAAATCCTCAGCTAAAAAGTTTCAAATAGTTTCCCCTTGTTACAGAATACAGTCCTTTTCTGGTCCTCTCTCCAGAAAGACCAGTCTACAAAAACATAGGGACATGCCATTTTCGTAGCAGAGAAAAACCACAATAGAAACAAAAACTTTTATCATGTAAAGATTAAAACTTTGAGTTCCAAGGATAGAACACGCTTCATTAGTGGCAAACAAGACTGACATCATTACAGTCCAAGATTACTCAAAGCACATCACTTACACAGTTTCCATTTTGGCTTTTCTTCTGGTGATTAAAACTACTTTGGCAGTTTTTAAAAGCTGCATTTCGTCACTGCTTAATTTATTTTTTTCTCCACCTTAATCATCATCTGTTTTAAAGGGTGTTCTTTGCAACATCACTGATACTTAACCCTGCAGCAGGGTCATAATAATGATAAAGATGTATTTCTACAGTGATGACTAAGCACAAAAAGAAGTTCCATAAAACAGCCATGTAGCCAGAAGTTTATCAGATCAATTATTCTAACGCACTGGCTTTTCGTTCTGATGTGTTAGTAAGTGCAGAAAAACAGACAAGACTTTTCTGTGGCTTATTTTCAATAAGTTGATAATATATTGATTCTGCAAGAATTCTGTAAGACAAGACAGACGTCTTATCAGAAGACTGCCAAGTTAGAAAAACAAAACAAAAAATAACAAATTGAAACTCTTATCCATGGAGCATTATTTTAAAAAAATCGTGGTGTTTTGAGGTAAAGTTAGAGAAAGAGAGAAAGTGTATGTAGGACACTACAAAAATATGATTCTTGCTTCTGCTGGACAGACTTGCTTCTCCCTGTTAAAATAACAGTGCCTGATCTACATTCAGAATCTCAGCATTTTTACAAAGAGGTATAGAAGCACCTCCAGGATTTGACTGGCACAATAATTACCAATTAAGTCTTTGTGCCATAACACAGAAGTTTTATGAATTAAAAACAAGAAGATGAAAACGCTGTTTCACCTACCTCCAACCGCTCAATTGAGAGATATGCACTGTACAATCATGCACTGACAGAAAAATACATGTAACGTGAAAAATACTTAGCCAGGATAAAAAAAGGATCTCTGAGGGAATTTCAAATACTTTCAAATTCAGTATGTTACGATTATTTAACTCACTCAGGATCTTCTCTTTGAAAAAAATCACATATTAAGGATATTAGTACTTAAGATATACATATAAAACTTGTAAGTTCATGCTGAACTTTAGATGGTACTTTCACAGTAATGTAGACTTTAGAACTACTTCAGCTGAAGGTCTGAATCTGCTCAGGATTCACAGAGATCTTAATACAATACTCTGTTTAATCTCACAGGGGAGTCAGTTGCTCAGATTATTACTCTTCCCTTCAACTGCTGATCTTGTGATGCAAAAACCATAACATTATGAGATCAACCAGATCTGACAGGAGAAACAGGTGGGCCATGGAAGAGGACTGTTTAGACAGATCTCTACTGTGGAAGTGAAAAAGTAAAGATGATTTATAAAATAAGTTCATTGACCTATTTTATAGGGAGGATACATTTTCATAATGAGCAATGAGCTTTAAACAATAGTTTTCACAATAGGCGTAACAACTGGTGTTATATTTACTAAACCGATGGACAAGCACTCTCCTATCTTATCCAAAATACATTGTAACATGAAGACGGTTTTAAGTGCCACTAAAAGAAAATTGTACAGCTATCCTCAGAACCCAGCATTACAGTAACCAACCATCAGCTACAGTGGGATTGCTACAAATACTGATCCTGCTTCAGCTAATGTAGCACAGAATTAGAGGACTATTTAAACACTTACAAAATACCTTCAGAAGATCTGGCTGGAATAGCTATACTGGCTCTGGCAGCAATAAGTAACTAAGAAAACAGGAAATGTCAAACTACATTCTTCAATAGCGCAAGACTACGCAGATCATATACATAAAAAATAGGTTAACAAATCTTAATTTCCCTCTGCTGGCCTACCTCGACTGTTTGTTCGTATGTCCAATCAAATTTCTTCTTTACTTTCTTTTCAAGAAAACTAGTTGACTCTGTCTGTTTAACTCCTGCAGCTGTGGCCTTGAACCCACAGTAGTAACCCGCTGGATCACACTTGTATACCTGAGGGCCGTGTTCTTCATCAATACCAATCAAAATCATACCTTGAAGAAAAAAAATTGTGATTTCTTTCTTTCTTTCCCCAATTTTAACAATTTAATTCAACTGAAGAATAAAATAGATATACTCCCCTTTGTGAAACACATGCGTGCATGCACAGTAGTATATTTTTGGGAACCAGTCCAATACATAGAGTTGTGATTAACTCTAATTGCCATTTCTTAGCAGCATCTCACTACCAGGTGCACGACTCAGTTTAGTGCAAACTAGATTTCTGTCATTCACCAATAAGGCTGCACCTTAAACATGGAAACATTTTTGCCACGCTCAGTGTGTAGAGACCCACAAAGTCAGGAAATGCAAAAGTTTAACCCCGATACAAAGTTAACCCAGCCACAGTTCACATCCTGCGTATAATATGGCACTTTAAAAGAGTAAACAATAGTTACACTAAGATGTGTCTTTTACTAGAAATCAACTTTTCAAATATGTTGAAAGTAACGGAAATATAAGAAGATAAACTTTTGATTTCTCAACTATAGTCCTAAAAGCACCACATTACATTCCTTTTCTTCTTTTCTTTAAAGAAAAAATAAAAGTGAAAACTACGTCATTTCAGACCTTTTGTCTAAGCGCTGTCAAGCTGGGCAGACTTCAGGTAACACAAACTGGTTACATCACTGAAATACATCTGTGTTCACTCACACTTCTAGATTTACAGTTGCATAATCTCAATACGCATATTAAAAATACTTGAAAGAAGTACTTGCAAAAAAAACAAACCACCCCAAACAGAACAAGGTCAAAGTTTTAAATTGTTTTCGCTTTACACTTGTGTAACTCTTAACTAGTAGTTACAGCTGATAAACTTCTGAGCAGCTATTACTACAATAGAAAAAAAAATTCCCATCAACTTTTCTAAAAAAGGTTAAGGAACGTTATGAAAACCACATTTTTATTCATGTATTTAAAAAAAATCACCTCCCAGTAGTATCAAGGCATGGGAAATGCCAAAGGAAGAAAAAAACAATCATTCCTGAACATAACAAGTATATAAGCATAGGAAAATTGCCCCATCATGGAAACTGTGGTGCAACCTTGAGTGCTACTTGTTTAATGAAAAGTGCTTGTGCCTACTATGATTACAAGAAGTGATTTATCAATTCTGAAACTATTCTCCTCAAAAGAAAAAACAAAAAATACCGAAAAACCCAAGCAAACAAAAAAGAAACCCAGGCAGAAGGATGAATGAAAAAGTAACTGTTTCTATAGTGTTTCCTCAAAAAGTCTTTTATCTCAGTTCCTGGACAGCCAAACAGTATGGTTATAATTTGTTCACAGCCAAATGCAAGAAAAAAAACAAGTCAGAACCAACCTCAGAACACACAGATGATCAGGAATATCTAAACTCCCTGCAACTGTATACATATCTTTTTTTACTTAAGCTGCATTTGCTGTTACAAAACAAGAATGGCATAGAAATGTCTGCAAGTGAAATATTTTCAAGTACTTCTTCTCCACATCATATATATCATAGTTAAAAAAATTATGCAGATTTTTAGCCTCTACATACTGCTTACATAAAAAAGAAGCCACAAAATCTGCACAAGCGTAACTGCACTCTCCAGGTCTGTTTTAGGAGTGATATTTACACAGACACCAGTAGAAAGAGTATCTCCCATTCACAGACATCACTGTGCAAACAGACAAGGCCCCAGAAACTAAGTTGAAACACGTTTTAAAGAGGCTAAATCATTTACTCCAAATCAAACGCTGAGTCAATGGTAAAATCATGGCTCCAACTAAAGACTTCTAACACTGCTCTCTCATGTGGCTGTTCATTCTCTTAGTCCTTCAGTTACATCCACGTCTCGCACAATTTGAAAATGAGTGACAATTTCTTATACTTAAAGTTGCAAAGTTAGGCAAAAACCAGAAAAGACCAATTTCATACACTATACTCACAGCAACCAAGAGGCCTCATTTCAGCGTTTTGCGTATAGACCTGAGAAATATCTGCAATCCTTTTACACAGCATATCCACAGGGATGTCATAGCCGTACTTGTACTTCCAATTAGCAGCCTCATAGCGGGCTCTCTGCACCTGGGATCTGCTGTCAGCTAGACAGAAAGCACTGATATTAGTTTCACTGAACAGGTACCATGATTATTCCCAGCATTGCCTGAGAATATATATTTCAGGCTCAATATACATATCAGAACTAGGCAACTTCTCCAAAACAAGACTGAGTGGAACAAGAGCACTTACTTGTTTTATGAGATGCAAGGTTACTGGAAAAAAAAAGAAAATGTAAAAAAAACTGACACACTTCAGATACTTAAAAAGACGGTGAATGAAATACCTGTCATTCCTGTCATCACACAGCCAATATTTTCAGTAATTCTGAATAAATGAGTCACTGTGTTGGAATCCAGTAACTTGTCCTAAAGAGGAAATAGAAAGAAACTAATAGAAAGCACAAGTACAAAAAGACTCTGCATGTTCTGTTATTTACAGAAGACCCCCCCCCAAAATCAACTAAAAGCTGATGATTGTCTTTCAGGCTCCCAACTAGTTATTGTTATAGGCATACGAAAGTAGAAATATGAGAATGAGGAAGATAAAAACCTCAATATCAGGAAAAGGCTGACAGCTAAAGCATGACCAACATCAAAGTCCTTTTCCCTCTGAAGAAACTTTGAGAACGCATACAAAAACTCGAGCTCTTATTGCATGCAGCCCTCCAAACACGAGGGTTTTCCTCCTTTGCCAACAATATTTCACCCCCGTGCTCAAACACTCATGAAAATCTGTTCTGCACGCTATTGGTATAACAATTCCTGAGTAGGAATTAAAGAAATTAAAAAACTGATTACAAACAACTAAGCCCTTACAAGCCAGAGTAATGTACACATGCCAAAGCACAGCAGGCCCAACTCATATTTTAGCTTTAACCATTTGACAGCTACAGAGAAAACCTACTGGTTATAATACTTGGTGAGGATATGTACAATTGAGCGCTAAACAGAGATAAAACTTGTAATAAGCAGAACAATAATAAGATATTAAATCAAAACTGCAATATATGTCAATGCTAATAAACGTAATATCCATATTGCAGAGTTTCACTCCCATCTTTTCCCTTATCTCACTGCAGCCTCTCCCTCAAAACCAGCTTACTTACAGGTACTTTCTTCTGTGTTACAATTACTGCAGAATCTTTCCCACGAACAGCTACAGATGTAAGTCCGCCCTGGTTTATCGCCTTAAATGCATATTCTAGAAAAAAATGTAAAAGTTAATAAAACACAGTGTTACAGATATTAGTACAAATAACTCTGACACACCTGCCCCCAGTGCAGAAGTCTCACCAAGTTCTAGCCTTTTTAGTATTTTAATAATTGTGCAATACTTTTTAAGGTGTTTAGTGAACGCAATGCACACAAGAACTTTACGGTGGGAATTAAGTCATTGACTCTCTCCACAAAACTACTATCACTGCTTCCTTCAAATATTTCTAATTAGTTGTCTTTTTGTTCAGCTAGAATGCTTAACAGCAACAGAATTTGTTTTAAAACAAAAAGGCTGTTCTGCACTTGACCAAAGCGGTCCAACCGTAATCTAGAGTAGCTGTAAATCCTTATATAGACTTTTTAACATGCAGAAGTTTAGTAATTCAAGCATTATTACTATTTTTCTTTTGTGGATTTTAGCTGACACAGATGAAAACTGAAATGGATCAGGCATAGAACATGGGTTTTAACCTTACTATCAAATTTTCTGACTTGACGTTCAAACGCTGCAATGTTTTTATTCACTTTTCAAAATGAAACCTAAGTATATGCCTAATAAACAGTATTACTCAGATAAATGTAATGGGTTAAGATTTACTCAATATGATCCATGAAATTAATTTCCCATGATTAAGGGGTTCAAAAGTCTCAACAAAAACAACTCCAAAAATACTTTATCTAGCAATATGATAAAAACTCAGAACGCCCTAACATATGGATATGAGAGGCAAGTTCCATCAGAAGCTAAACAACAGATAATTTTTTTGTTAGCTATGTGAATGAAAATGGAATTTAGAACACATCTAACCAACAGTGCAGCAAATTGCTAAAACTACCTTTCAAAATAACCGGAACAAGAAACCCAGCTGTTTTAAAAGATTCCTTCAAATCTATGTAAGAGACTGCACAGCAAGAGAGAACTAATCTGCAAATGAAAAAACAACTCTTGCAATACCAGGATCTTGATGTTCAATTTGCCGAGTCAGTGTTGAGAAATGGCTGACTGCCATGTATTTATGGTGCTGCATTTATTACTCTCAGGCATCAGAGCATTTACTGGTTACCCAAACAAGCCAAGAAGAATGTTCCTCCTCTCTCTGCTAAATGCACAACTCGGCTCATCTTTTGGCTTGCCTTGCCCAGGAGGATCAGTGCTTGCATGCAGCAAAGCACAGAATCCCATGAGATGTGAGCTTGCACTGCCTGTAAACTGATAATGTTCGAAGCCCCAGGTCAGGGCTCTGCAACATTTGTTTATTAATATGCGGCAAATATCTGAAGGGAGGTGTAAAGGAGATGGACAGAGTCAGGTGTTTTTCAGTGGTGCTCTAGTGACAGAGCCAGAGGCAACGGGCACAAACTAAAACAGAGGAGGGTCCATCTGAACATCAGGGTCCATCTGAACATCAGGAAACACTTGTTCACTGTGAGAGTGACTCAGCACTGGCACAGGCTACCCAGAAAGGCTGCAGAGTCTCCATCCTTGGAGATACTCAAAGGCCATCTGGACAAGGTCCTGGCCAACCGACTCAAGGTGGCCCTGCGTGAGCAAGGGATTGGACCAGATGATCTCCAAGAGGTCCCTGCCAACCTCACCGTTCAGTGTTTCTGTGACACTTAAGTGGGAGCAGGAATAGGTGCCCTCACAAACTCTTTTTCTCACAAGTACTGACAACCAGGCTTGCTGAACTGCAGTCCATTCTCACCCTGTTCCTATTACCATCTGCACCGCTTGGTCTTCAAAATGACAAGCCAAAAAGTGAAGTGGCTTCACAACAAATTCAAATTGGTAGCAGTGTTTGAAGTCTGTTTTCTGCTAAGTATTTCAGTAGAGTACTGCACGTGTTCCTTCTGAAAACAGGACTCCCTTGCTGTTGCCTGAATGCATCACAACAGTCAGAAATGTGACCATAATGATTTTCTTCACCTCCCAGAAGTCCACTCGGATAAAACATCACCTTTGAAGACTGAAACTAATAGGTAGCAAGACAACACTAATACTTTGAGAGATTTTAACCATAGCAGTGAGAAATATATATGAAATAACTGCTACTTTTCTAATGTGAGATCACTTCAAAAACACATGAGCTTTTGAGCTTTGGAAGCAGAAGACAGGACTAAGGCAAAGCACAGGCATTTCATTCCAATATCACTACACTGGAAATCTCTGTTCAGGTAATGCCAACTTCCAGGAAAAAACCTCAAGTTTTAAGACAGCCTTACAGCAACATATGTCCATGCCCATCCTTGCCATCACCTAGTCAATCTGAATACAACACATCAACAAGAATGTACAGGACGCAAAAAGAATGAAAGCAAGACCAAAAAAAAAAGAAACAAAAAAGCTAATTTGGATATTTGACTGCAAGCAAACATGAGTCTTCTACCATGCTGTGGCTAGATGCTGGCTAACAGAGATACTAGTGTGGCATCATGTCTGGGTTATCAGCCTGGATGCAGGAAGAGTGAGCTCATACTTGCTTGAAGTTAACTATGCACACCTACTTATTTTTCTTCCCATAGGATACAGGTACTCAAAATATCTTTAAGACAGCTTCAGGCTGTGTACACAGAGGCTCTCAAATACACGTGCACATACTTGCTTCTAAGACATGGACAAAAGGTATGGAGGTACTGCACATTTCTCACACATTAACCTAATGGCTGAATATACCCAGGAGGCAGAAACCCAAGGCTTAGTTGCTTCTTTGCTACAGGATGCAGAAACCACTCCCAACAAGGAGTACTGCAAAAGAGAAACAGCAAGAAAGGCTATGTAGACTACCCAGCCAATGGAAGGTCAGAGCCCATAACTCTTCCATCAGAGATACTGATGTTCTGAGAGAGGAATTGCTGTCCTTACCACCCATGTGTACAAGGCTTACTACACAAGTTGTATACCCATTCCAGGTATAAGATAGCATCCATATGTAGGTAAGTAGAGCAGGTAACTTTCTAATTGTGTACAGACACCTACACACGGGCACTCTCCTAGTTGCTCCTTGAAGAAAGGACTGCTCGAGACTCTAATACCTGCCCATGAAGCCTATTCCACATACACTTCTTCCTGACAAAAACTCGAGGGCAGACACATACAAAACTACTGGCTACAGTAGACAACTCATTTGCTCTGGTCCCAGCAACCTCCTTTCCTGGAGAACAGATGGATGCATGAACACGTTACCCAATGCCATGTGCAGTGAAGCTGTACAGCTGAGGAAGAGCCACTAAACTCTAGGGGCAGATGGTATCTGGATGATGCTGCCAAGACAAGTCATCTGCCCTGCTGGAATGGACCTTCAGGGCACTCTCAACGACATACTGGACTCTGAGCTATGCTGTGACAGTGTTGTGCAGAGGGAGCATCGTGAAGCTGTTCTGCAGAATCTGGTGCACTGCAAAAATATAACTGAAAGAGTCAGTGGCCTACAGAAGATGAAGCTAGGCTGCAGCTTAATTGTTGAATGTTCAAAGAACCTTGGAAATATAATAGAAAGGAGTAATTTTTCACTGTGAGGGTGGTGAGGCACTGGAACAGGTTACCCAGGGAAGTTGTAGATGCCCCATCCCTGGGGGGGTTCAAAGCCAGGTTGGATGGGCCTTGGGCAGCCTGAGCTAGTGGGTGGTGTCCCTGCCCATGGCAGGGGATTGGAACTGGATGATCTTTCAGTTCCCTTCCAACCCAGACTATTCCATGATTCCATAATTCTATAAAAGACAGCTACTGCTGTCTCACAGGCCATAAAGTACAAAACATATGGTGTTCAGGTGTAACAACAGCATGCATTACCTCCCAAACCTGACTTTGTTATTCTGGAGTACAGGGTTAAAGACAGTTCAATTCCCATTTCAAACAGCTACCGCAGTTCTCAGATTCCAAAACACTATTTTATTTTTACAAGATAAACTGAAAGGAACGCTCTAGGGGAAACAAACGGCCCCTGGACGGCTGTCAGGTTGGTCCCGGAGCCCCTGAAAATGAGCACCAGGAGGTCCAACCGGTCCCTCCCCGTGGCCGGGGATACTCGAGGGCCCGACCTGGCTTTGTGCTTCCCTCATCCCACGCAAGAATCTCTATGCAAGCCCTGCTGCATGCTGGCTCGCTGACCCCTCACACGGCGGGGCGGGAGGGTCTCCCCGGCCGCCGCGTCTCCCTCTACCCGAGGCAGCCCCGCTGTGCAGGGAGGGCGGCGGCGCGGCTGGGCCCGTGACGGGGCGATTCGGCGTCCCCGCGGCCGGACACCCACCGACTTGGTAGAGGCGGCCCTCGGGCGAGAAGATGGTGATGTGGCGGTCGAAGCCGGCGCTGGAGCCGCGGGACATGGTGGGAGCTGAGCGGCTGAGGCGGTGGCGGCGTGCAGGACCCCGTCGCTGCCGCAGGACAGCGAACGCTTCCGGGTCGCGCTACGAGCGTTTCCGGGTCACGCGCAGCCGCGACGTCACGCGCTGCTATGCATCACGTGCGGGCACCGCCGTCGCGCGTGCGCGGTCCCTCCTCGCATCCCCGGAGCCGAGGGGAGAGGGGGGCGGAGGGGATTCGTTACTGCCGGGACAGAGCGCCCCCGTTTAGGTTGCTGAAGAAAGTCGTCTTCAATGAGTCTGATTTTAAAGGGAATCACAGAATAGTTAAGGTTGGAAGGGACCATAGAGATCATCCAGTTCCACCCCCCTGCCATGGGCAGGGACATCCCACTGGCTCAGGCTGCCCAAGGCCCATCCAACCCTGGAACACCTCCAGGGATGGGGCAGCCACAGCTTCCCTGGGTAACCTGGGCCAGGGCCTCACCGCTCTGAGTGAAGAAATTCTTCCTAATGTCCAGTCTAAATCTGCCCCTGTCCAGTTTGTACCCGTTCCTCCTCGTCCTATCCCCACAAGCCTTTGTGAATAGCCCCTCTCCAGCTTTCCTGTAGCCACTTCAGGTACTGGAAGGTCACTATAAGGTCTTCTCAGAGCCTTCTCTTCTCCAGGCTGAACAAGCCCAACTCTCTCAGCCTGTCCTTGTATGGGAGGTGCTCCAGCCCTCTGATCATCCTTGTAGCCTCTTCTGGACCCGTTCCAACAGTTCCATAGCTGCCTTATGCTGAGGATTCCAGAACTGCACACGATACTCCAGATGAGGTCTCACAAGAGAGGAATAGAGGGGCAGAACCTAAGCTCAAGATGTTCAGGATGCTCACAATGAGTCACTGTTGCCGCAGCCACATTATAATGAGATGCTTAAAAGACTTAAACAGACTTTTTATCAGTGTCCAGTACCAAGGGAAATTCCCCTCATTTAAACTCCTGACGCTAATGCGCATTCTGCCTTTCAGCATCTTGGATTTCCCCTACTCCTTGTGAGATGTTTTTTTTTCTTAAAGTTGGATCATTGAAAGAGTTGTAAAAGCTGTGTTTTGCTATCTGTGCCTCTATTTTAAAAGATTATTATTAGATAGGCTTAACTGTTGAAATTGCAGTTTATGGGTGCTCTTTGTGTATGCCAATACACTGAAAATACATTTTCTTGGATTTTTCAATATACTTTTCTTTGCTTATTAATTGAATGGGAGAATATAATGCCTCTATGTCTTACAACAGATAGTCTGTCACCTTCACTAGGGAAGAGCTTTGCGAGCAGACGTGAAATGTTGCAGGCTGTGAGGCAAGTCCTGGGACACAGAAAACACAGGACCATCAGAGTGCCTCTGCTGGGTCAAACACAGGAGTGGTCTAGAGCTGGGGTAAAAAGTAGATGCCCAAGGAAAAGTATCAAGACTGCAGAGTACCTTTAATGATGCTCTCCTAGTCTCCAACCATCTGGAGGGACTTCCCGAGGCAGAGACAGCAGCTGGTTATTTAATAACCTTTGCTGGATTCTTCTTTCATGAACTTGCTGGTCTCCACTTTTACTCATGTGGACTTCTTGCATCCATGACATGCCATGGCAAAGAGCTGCTCAGCACAATGACGCACTATGTGGTTTCATCTGTAACTTCACCTTTTATCTGATCCTTCTATCTGCCAGCAACCTTTGATGCCACTTTTGCACTGGAAGACACAGCACAACACCCAAGATTCTTATGACCTCTGTGACTCTTAAGATCGCCTTTTCTCCAGGCTGAAGATTCCTACCCTCACAGTCCTTCCACATACAAAACTTTTCCATTCTATAACACGAGGAGTTTAATGTTGGGTTTTTTTTTTTCCCTTGAGAAATAGGGGATGGGAAGAAGGAAGTAATTACCAAACATTCAGCCTGACTGTCAAAAATAACTGAGAAAATCCTTAAGTGTTTGGAATCAAAGATTCAATACTTGACTTAGACCAAGGAAAGAGTAACGCTCAGTACCATGGACATGACAGAGTGGGAGTCATGCTTACTTTCACGATATAGCTTCCAGAAACTTTCTCTATCTAGGTAGCACTTCTGTCAGTTTCCAAAATACAGTTGTATTCCAGAAGAGCAATCATGTATTTTTGGTTTAGTTTTCATCACCTCTGATCAAATATATGAGAGTCAAAGTCTGTTGCAGGATCCTGAGGAAGGCTGTTCCTGCCAACATGTTTTTAACATAGTAAACAATAAGTGGATGAACTTGGAGATGAAGCTTTTCACAAAGTAGCTATAGCACAGGCTGAACTAGTTCACCCTTCCTCAAGTCTGTCTGCCAACGCATCTCTGATTCTATGGCACGTGTCAGGCTAAGGTAAGCATTAGTTGCTTCCAACTCCCATCTTCCTCACTCATTGTGCTAACAAAGAGCTGTCAGTGTCATTTGCCATGGGTTTGGGGGTACCAATGGCTGCAACGTTTGAAGGACTCACCTTTCTGGCATTCAGTGCAGACCCATCAATCTAATAAATAATAAACTACTAATAAACTACTAGTTAACTCCTACCAGACAGACTTTAAAAATCCAAAGATTTTTAACGTACCGCTGTGCTAACAAGTAGTAAATGTCAAGCAGATCTCCTGGTAGAGATCAGCAGACTTGCTAGTAGATAGCTTTGGGTTGGCTCTCAGGTTAATTGTCAATGGACCCCTCTCCCCCAAACTCCTTCTACATACTTGGAAGCAAATCCTTATATTCACTTTTATCTCTAAATTCCCTTTTTCAGATCTGACATTTCCAGACTTATAGGTACACAAAAGCAATGTTATTTCACAAATACCTTAAAAAAAATGCAAATAATTAACCTCACACAGAACTGAGCCTCTAGAGACGCTGGACATCTATATAAATGAGTGGTATGCAGTTGAAAAAGTCTGTAGGTTGATCGCTAATGTTTCCTTTTTGGTTACAGAGAGAGGAGGCCACTAATTCCCTATAAGGATCTAAAGCAAAGTGTATTAGCAACAAACATAAGGGGAAAAAAAAAATCATAAATATTCTGACACTAATGTTGGGACATCTGCCTATTGTAAATTCTGATCCATCTTTCCCTAAGTACACTAAGAATGTGTATTTAGGAAGTGTTACTATTTAGAAGGTATTATGGTATCTCTGAAAGAACACTGTTGAGATGAAAACAAATGATTGATTAGCCACATGTCTTTTCTCAGTCAGAAGGAAATATAGGCAGCATTTATTCCAGTTGGATGTTGATATGATGCATGTTAATGACCAGCGCGAGGTACAATACAGACTTGAATGACAATGAAATAGATAACCTGAAAGTGCTACTTCTAATCTGCTAAAGGTGACCTGAATTAGAGCTGCAGCAGCCTACCTTCTACAGCCTGACATTTCCACCAACACGGGTACCAGTGCTTGTGCGGTGGTGCTAGTTCCAATACAACACTGCCAATTTAAAGGGTTTGCATTCATCTGATGCAGCTCTGAGTCACTTAAGACTGCATGATAACCAGAGCTAGTCGCAAATTGAGATGGTAACAGCACTGATTCACAGGAGCTTTTGCTGTTACAGAACTTCATACGGAGGGTAAGTAACCTTCGTACAGAGCAAGGGTTGCTTACTAAGCAGTCCTGTACAGAAGACGACACTCACTTCAACAAAGTGGTATCTGCAAAGTGGTATTTGCAAAGCAGTATTTGCATTTTCAAGGAGATGTGGCAGTTCTCTTACTTACAGCATTGTAAAAACAGTCTTCTGACAAAAGACCAGTAAATTAGTTTGAGTAGTGAGAGAAGAAGACCCAGTCTCTCTGCTTTCTCTTGCAGACTCTTGAAAGCAGGTGATGTATAGAAGCTGGCATGTTCTATCAGAAAAGGGGTCTGTGATGAATGCTACCAACAACATGACTGGCCTGGCTTTGGCTGGGACAATGATAAATTTAAAAACCATGACAATGACACCTTAAGAGGTATGCAGCTCCTCTACCCTTTCTGCACAGTGCCTGAAGGACACAACTGCATGTGAATCACAGCTGCTGGTTTACAAAGTAAGGGTAGAAGAAGTGTTACCTATGACACGTGTCTCTGATGTGAAAAAAAGTAGCAGGGAACATGCTTGAACGCTGAGAGTCCTGAGGGAACTTGCCAGGGGACAATACAAAAGCTCAGTTTTGTTCTATTACTGCCTGTAATTTCTGGTTATGAACAATGTTTCTTTAGAAAATTTAGACATTTCCATAAGCAAACTATTTCAGTGACATGAAATCCTGCCTGAAGCAGAAAACTAAAGTGTGTGCCATGCAATATCCCACTGGTTTCCTAATTCTTTCAGTCAAAATCTTAATATATGTTGCTACAATAAATCTCTTACAGTCCATGTGATCAAATGAATTCTAGTTAATGTGAGGAAGTATTAGGGCTACGTGTGTCTGGCAAACAGTAAACATACCATTTGGCCCCATTAATGCCATTTATTGCCTATAGATATCATGTGACACTGTTGCAAGGTCAGCCTGCCCATTTTGATGGTACTTTGAAGTACTGCTTAGAATCCCAGAAGTACAAAGTTACTGAATTTCAGTGTAGATGAAAAGCTTGCACAAAAAAAGCGTTAAAAAAATACAACCTGAAATTTGAAGACGGAAAAAAAAGTTTTAATTCAAATCACATTGAGGGGCTACAGAAATTGCCTGTAAAGATGGAAATAATGGACGTAATTCATCCCTGCTGTTGGAGTTAATCATGGATGTTAACAGATTACTGCAGGAATGATTTTGACAAAATACAGTTACTGAATTTCCTTTAGTTATATGCCTCAACAATAATCCCATAACTGTACTGCTGGTTTCTCCTAGTCAGCAATGGTGATTAAGAAAAAGGAACAGTTTCAGCTCATGCAATTACATTCTTAATCACTTCTGTTGAATGCAGAGCCATTTTCTTGGCACTTGATATGAATATTTTTCCTCAAAAGCGTCTTTATAGGGGATATGCCACGTATCACCTGTAGTCTGTACCACACAGTCATAACGGAGCGCAGGCTGTTGGATAAAGACAGATAAAAGCATTGTTTTAGACTTTGCACAGTATATTACTAAAATAGAAGTTACAGGATGTTATAAACTTAAAAACACTTACCTTAGAAATCTCCAAAGATTAATCTCTTTACTTACATTTCATTTCTCATTTATTTCCTTACACTAAACAAATTCTAAACTTTAGTACTGGAGTAAAAAATAAAACATCTTTTAGTATTTTGTGGCCTAGGATTATAAATGGTTAAAATTCTGTCTTTGGTCTCCACCAGATAATAATGATTTGAACATAACACATTCAGTTTCTAGAAACAGCAAAATTATTGTTTTTCTGTTCAGATAAATGAAATCATATGGGAATTAATGCAGGATGTGGAGTTATAGGCTTGAACTGATAGGAATTAATTACATTAATGACATCTTTCGTTTGTTCTTCCAGTTTACCTCTTATAGAACTGACTTGCTATGCGCTGAGGAGGATGTAAGGAAAAGGTTTATCACTAACACTTCCAAGAGCATCTAGTGGAACAAATATAATGAATTCTTTTTCTCATGTATTACATTACTAGTGTAGTAATTCAAGATATATAACACAAATACAAAAGCAACTGGCTGGCAGTTATGGTTCTCAGAACATACTATCACTCTGTAGGTATAGTCTTGGAAGTCTACTTTCCTGTGACAGCTTCCAGAATAATTTAGAAGACAGGTGTGACTGGAAACGTCAATAATCCAAATCACTTGTATGAGAATTAAGATGTAAAAATTACTAGCCCTTTCATACAAAGAAAGAGACAAGGTGTAGTTAAAGCTCTGTTACTCAAGTGAGCCTACATTCAGAATTTGGTTCCATAAAAAGGAATGTATGTATGGCAACACTGAATCAAAGGCTGTTGTTCTTATAAGCCTGTATTTCTACGATCTGTTTGTAATGACAACTATTTTACAATTTTAACCAGAGCAGCAAGAAAATGAATCTGCATAGGTGCAGGCAATAACAATGCAGGCAGACTGGATAAGAAAAAAATGCACGATATGGAATGTCATGTGCTAATTTTTTCCCTAGAAACATCTTAGAACAGCTGCACTCCTGTTAATGTACCGTTCACGGCTCACATGGATACACACCTCTTTGACAATAAGAGTAGTGCTCTGCCGTAAGACACCATTTTTGGAAGACTGTAATTTCTGCAGCTGAATACTGACTATAAACCTGGCCGTTCTGGACTTTCCTTCATGAAACTTTATACATATGTTAAGCTAATATTACAGTGAATACTGAAATACCTGTATTTTGCTGCTTGTTTAAAACAAAGAAATTCTATTGTACCATTAGAAGCGTGATATTTTATAATAGTGCTACAGTGGTGTATTTTAAAATAAATTTTAAAATATTGGCACTTATGTTTTACCGCAATGGAAAGATTTGTATACACAAACATGCATTTACATTTGAAACATTTAGGCATCATTTCTTGTCTTTTTGACAGTTTTCATGTTTGTGGCATGCTTTGTGAATAACGTGAATTTTCAATAAACATGGATGTTTTGAGCCCATTGGTACAAATCAATTTCTTAGACTCCAGCAAGAATCTTTTTGCTTCCAGAGTTTGAAATTGTGTATATCTAATGAATATGCTCTGTGTGCTTTCTGATTCACAGCAGAATACTTACCAAAAAATTTATATGCTTTCCTTCAACGGAAAATGCTATTTGGTGTCCACGCTGCCACTTACGGAACAGATGACGTGTCAGATTGTCAGAAAGACAAGCCTTGTGATCCCGGAGGAAGTCTCTAGTAACAAACTTGCAATGCTTGCCTGATTGAAGAGTGGCATATAACAAGAAGGCATCATCTTCAGAGCTTAACAAAACAAATGGAAAAGACAGACGTCATTCACAAGGCAGTAAGTGGTTGCAGGAAATGAATCAAACGCTGATCTGAGATTTATTCATCAGCAACACTGAAAATTCCCATTACTCCTCTTGTTTTCTGGTCAAATAAAGAACTTCTGCTTATCACAGGACACCAAAAGTTGGAGTGCAATAAAAATTAATTGCATGCTATACAGAGCACATTTCCCCCCTTATCACAATCTGATACTACAATATAATCTTTTGCCACATAGCTTAACTGTGCTATGTAGAACAGAACTGCTAGAACTCATAAGGGTAACCCCAAAACTTTGTTGGAATACAATCATAACAACTGATAATGAAGTGTAATGTAGGCAACAGCACAAATTTGCGAATATTTGTCTTTACATGGGTAAATATATTTCCAGAAAGTACCATGTTTATTTGGAAAATAACATTAGCTGCTATTAAACTGAAACAATTTTAGGGAAAAGTCTCTTAATATATATTTATAGTGGGCATGAGATACCCTATGCCTGAAGAAGCTGAGCAGCTCTTTCCTTGAAATCACCTTTTGATTGCTGTTGATTACTGTAATAGTAAGTGATGAGACATGAGATTAGTGAGGATTTCCAACCTCGGGTCAGACAGTCCCCTCTGTTGGTGCTCAGATAGCAGGAAAAAAAAGCAATGTGATTCAACAGCAAAGAGAACAGCAGCCAGAACTGGAGAGGAGATGAAGAAGAACAGATCTGAAACAAGAAGCCAGACAGGAGAGACTTGGACTGGCTTGTTGGGACAAGGAGCTTGGTCAGAAGTTCTGGGAAGCAGGATCACGGAAGAAACAAGCACAGACAGCTGAAGGATCAACAGTGCCTAACTCAGATGGAAATTAGGTGGAGCTGGAACCAAAGGGAAACTGTGACTCAGAAAACCAGGGCAAGGAGAGGGGACACTGAGGCGGAGGCAAGTACCTAGTTTAGAGACAAGGACAGTTTTGACTGGGCAAAAGCAGAGGGGTTGCGTTTCTTAAATTAGAGAAGCAGAGGGTCTATTTCCACTTACATAAATATTCTCCTATAAAAGCAGCAAGGAAGTCAGTGCTCGAGACTCTCCACACTCCTGGGCTACCAAGCAGCACTGGCCAGGACAAAATTTGTCTCCCTCCACACAGGGCTAACATAGCAGACTGTACACTGATGCTATAAAGTATTCTATAAGTTCAGGCCACTGTGGTCTCAGCAGTGGTTTCAACAGTTATAAATCCTAATAAAACACACAAGTGTCAACACGATTCTAAATTGTTAAGTTCTTCATAATGCAATTTTTAATATGTATTATCTTTTGAAGCAAGTATAGCAAGGGATATGTTTCTCTTTCACACACACAGAACTGGAGATACTAGTAATGGTACTAAAAACTACAGCTGTTTATACTGATTTAAAATGCTCATAAATCAGATGTTGATTTCCATTACACTTAGCCATTTTCTTAAACTTACATATTTTCAGCAAAGAAGAAGTCTGCCTTATTCTGCATCTCCTTCATAATCTCTCTTTTCCAATTCGAAGAGTTAACGAGCATGTGTTTGCGCCCCAGCACAAGCAACCTGGTATTTTCTTTTGCCAGGCAGTTGACAGCATCAAATAGCTGCAGGAAACAAAGCAAAACCAAAGATTTACTTAGCTGTAAAAACAGACTGAGAGGAAACACTCACATCTGTGAGACTCCTAGCACATCCTCATTTCCCATAGTTCTGAACTGCACTACAAATTAAATAAATTAATTCAACTCTCTAATGACAAAGAAAAAAAAATAATTATAGGAAACTGCCCTCAAACACATAGAAAATATATTGGTGTTATAAACCTTTCCCAGCTCTTGCAGCTTGAATGACATGAACCAACTCAGGAAGAGTTGTACAGAAATTTCAGAAATTCAGTCAGACGAAGGAAATGGATCACTTTGGGATTTAAGTAATATCTCCTTGTGGAAACGATTCAGCAGTGAAGCCTTTGTTGGTATGAGGGGGAGCGAGACCCAAACCATCCTGCTTTTCCAGCCCCACCTGTTGTTGAACTTCGAGAACTGCACATGAGCTGTGCTGAAGGGTTTATGGAAGTCACATCCAGACTACCCTCCCACTTATGAACCAACATCCTGAGGTGGCAAATAGACTGCTATGCCAGCTTCTCTTCAGAGGGACTTTTCACTGGTCTCTTAGGGTTGTGTTGTTCAGCAATAAATGCTTCTCAGGTTAGGCACTTCTGCCTGTGGCTTTCCCTCCCTGCTTCACGCAGACAGAGCTCCTGAAGGGGAAAGGTTCTGGTTTTCAGCATCCAGGTTATTACTGTGGACCGCTTACAAAGCAGTGGCATTTAGGTGTCCAGAAAGAGAGAATGTTTCTTGAGACTGAAGCATCATGTTTCAAGGCTAAGGACAATATGCTCAACCACTAGGGAAAGGTCTCATTTTTTACCTGCATTTGCTGCAACTGTTTGTCAATATACAGTCTCCTGATTTTTCTCTAATCCTGCTTTCTGCTTTCCTGGCTACTTCCCTCTTTCCTGTTATCTCTTCTCTCTGGAGTACTCCCAATTGCCTTTCTCCTCTCCTTGCTCCTTCCCTTCCTTTCCCTCCTGCTTACGATCTTTATAATTTGCTATCGTTATCTTTTGTTTCAGGGATTAGAAATAATTGTTTTTCTAATTCTAGGGTAAAATTTTACAATGCATTTAGCTTGATCCGCCTTAGCAGTGGGAAGAGGGTTCCCACTCAGTCCTCTCAGGAGCTCCACATTCCCGTTACTTCTGTTGCATCAGACCTAATAATGTCACAGCTACCCACGAGCTCGCTGATCCAACAAAAGGAATGTTTATTGCAAGGTTGAGCTTGCAGCCGCGCAACTGATAGACTTGAGGGAAAGGCAATGATTGGTTGGGGACATCGCTGGACTGATGGGGGCCATGGCTGGAAGGGATGAGGACAGGATGCGTGGGACCACCCCTCTCAGCGAAGGACTCACAGGTGGATCAAATTCAGTATGCCACAAATCTGGATCTGAGAGAGGAGGCCAGAAGATTTTCTATGTTACTTTTAACAGTTTTAGAAGTTTCTGTTACGACTCTGAGGAACTGAAGGCTCTGTTTTCATGGAGACATAGGATCTTAGCGCTAATGCAAAGCACAAGATCCTATCGGAACAGGCTTCCTGCTTCCAGGAGATCACGCTGAACATCGTCTGTTTCTCTGCATGCATACAATCTACTTTTCCTTCGTTCGCTAAAATAAATGGGATACAACATGAGCAGGAAAAGGCCAAATGCAGTAATTTCTGCCTATTAAACGGCAGCTAAAAATAAAAATGTCATTCTCTCCATGGCGTGCTCTGAGTCCTTGGAAATACATTTCAGAATTCTTACTGAAACAGAGGATTGAAAGATACAAACAAAAGCCACCATTTTTATATTACTGGAAGGCTGTCAGAGTAACTGTATTAACTAATAACATATTTTCGCATGCATGTCACATAAATTATGAAGTTTTAAATTACAAAATTATTAAAAATTGAAAAACTTAAGCTTTTCAATATTGACATTTCTTTTTGTCATGTCTCATCTGGGCAGTAAAAACTGGCTCATCAATTTTACTTGTTCACAGCCACTTTTATTTTCGAGTTCTTATGCATTGGCCTAGTCCTGCAAATCTTTGCATACAAATACCAAAGGAAAATTAGGTTTGTTAAGCTGAGTTCATTAATTTCAGTAAAAGTTAGGAATGCACCTACTACATTCATATACATTTTCATGTTGAAAATGAAAGAAGTTGAAAGTGAAGAAATGTCAACCACACATAACTTAAGCAGCCCCTTCCAAATTCCAAATGAAAAAACTTTCTCTTCTTGCCTAATGTTTTGCTGCACAAAGGGAAGTTCAGCAGGAAGTCAAGTAGGAAAAAAAAAGTTCAAAAATTTTTCAAAGAACACGCCACACTGATTTCATAAAGTCCAAAAAAAAACCACAACCCAACAATTTGACAGCAAGAGCACCCTGATGGGACAACAGACAAAATCAACTCTTAAAAGCAGATTATGAGTCAAAAAAAAAGTCTCAGGAACATGACTGCACAAGTGATACTGCAAGGAATTGCCTGGTTTTGAACTGCTGGAGCTTAACCCAATAAAAAAGGAATCACTTTTTAATTGCTTTTCTATTTCAACACAAAGGAGCTGGATTTCCAGATACAGATTGGTCAACTGGGGATATTCCCAAGGTTATAAATAAATTTCACCGGCTTGCATGCAGCTCCCTTTGGTCTTTCTTTATGAAGGTTATAACTAGTGTCACTTTGTACCTGATAGTCATATGGACTTTCTTCTCCTACACTCTATTAGCATATGAGGTTCTCTAACATGAGCTGCTTCTGTGAAAAAACTGAGGTGTTACAAATTAGCTATAGTTTTGCAATGGAGAAACTCAAAACAGGCTTGAATTGTAATAAAATTAAGGGGAATCACCATTAAAAAATTTAGAAAGTCCTGCTTGCATAACAGCACTGTCTCTCCTCAACTCACCAGAGAGATTAACCTTTATTTACGGAACTAGAACACAGAAGGTACAATCATTTTTGTTTTCACAAGATAAAAATAGTTTTGTTCTGCACGCTCCTTGCCTGATGCAACTTTACTAAAGGGCATTTTCTTTCATTTTAGGCTTGTGCGCTTAACAGGGGTGGTCTACAAGGAGTCACAGAGCTTTTATTGGGGGGTTTCCTAAGTGTGTCTCCTCCCACGCCTGGCTGCTTCTCAAGAAAGGAAGATGTGAGACACACAGTAACGTTTGTTTTAGTCATAGAGGAAAATGAACATACTACTGTTAACAAAGAAACAGCACTAGTAATCTTTCACCTAAAAAGACACAAGTATTTTATTAATCTACTACTTCCAAAAAGTTACCTAAAAAATATTGTTTTCTGCTACTGCACAATGCAAATATGCTATATGCAATAAGCTTTATCGAGAGGCATCCACTGAATGCTCCCACATTATTCAGGCAACAAACATCAGATAATCATGGATGATCTGTTCAAAAGGCAGTCTGTATAAAACATCTAAAAAAATACACAACACACATTCCTGATGCTATTCATTTGCTTGAGAATGATCACAAAATTAGTGAAAGAATGACTTTGAATGAACATTAGTATCTTTCAGATTTGGACAGCAGAGCATATAAATGCATACTTTTCTCTGGAAATAGGAATTTTAAGATGCTATTTTGCACAGAAGGGAAAATAACCATGGTTAAACTGGCTGCTTCAATTCATATGACAAGACGTGGCTGAGGCAGAGGAGCAAGAAGTTGTGAATTGCTGCGGTTCTGCACAAATCACTGGCCACACAATAAGGCACTAGAAGTACTACTGGATTATACAAATAACTATCATTGCATTCAGTCTTATTTTCTTTTGCTCTGACAGGGCAAATCAGGATCCATGTTTCTTTCTGAACTACACAGACATTTTAATCAACTGTCTGTGAAGATTACAAGATCCTTCTCCAAGCAACTTGTGCTCATTAGAACCTGCTGAATACATTCTGCTTGCAATCCTTTTCATCAGTTACATTTAAATTATTCCCATGCTGTCCCAGTCTTTGTTTAATTAGATCTTTCTCAAGCTTCTCCCAAGCCTTAACATTTTACTTAAAACACAGACAATTTTGTGTTCACAGCACTTCTGCAAACCACTCTGATGGAGCCAGGCTGCAGCCACAAAGAAGTATGAAACGACACAGAGATAATGGAAGAAATGTATGAAGTATTTCCCAATGTGGTTCTTCCAAGCACACCGATAATAATTAATTTTTCTATGATTTTTAAATTATAAAAAAAAATAACTAACTGGATGTACGTATCCAGCGTGCATGTCCTAACATTAATTTCTGCACCCTAATCTGTGAATCGGTGAAAAACTAGCACACTTGTACAATGCTTTGGTTGAGGGTACACATTTTTCTTCTCTTAGGACAGTCCCAGAGACATAAGCTATTTCTCCATACATAAATGAGTTCTTTTTTGTTTCTGCAGCAATACCATTTTACGGAATTTCCCCTCCACCGTCAAGATCCTGCCCTCATATCAAAATGCATCTTTTTTTCTTTTTTTTTTTTCTGTTTTTCTGTTGTGCTGATATGATCTATTTGTTGGGCCATGCTGTCAACCAGATCACAGCACAATCACAACTGCAGTCACATACCATGGCAGAAACTTCTGGATCAGAGGAGCCAGAGTGAAACAAGAAGGTGGGGAGGCAAGCAGTAGGACAGAGAATGGATGTTCCACAGGATCATGCTGATGTTGAACTCCCCATGTAATGTAAAAAGCCTGTGCTTGGCAAATACGAAACATACCAAACAAAATTGCTATAAATAGTAGTTTTACATTTTAAAAATCATCAAGTTGTACCTTAAAGGAACCGCTTTTCAGGTAAGAAGAAATTTCCCATTAGAAGGGAACTTTTCTATACAAATTCCTGGAAATAGTTTTGCAGTGACCCACAACTCTGCACAATTTAATAGCAATCAAACACAGGAGTTAAGCTGGGAGAGACGGGTAACCTTGTCACAGTGCGAGATTAATCCTCATTCTTTAAATTTCACAACAGCCTTATAAAGTAAATGCATAATCACATCTCCATTTTAGACAAGTGCATAATGGATGACAAGGAGGATAGATTAATTACTCTGTCTCACAAGGAACTATGAGTAGAGCAGGATACAGATTTCCTAAGGCTTCACTGCCAGTTACCCGTTCTGATCACGCTGTGCCATGTGTCCCAGTTTCAAAGGTTAACTTGCTGGAGGACAACCTTTCTCCTTGCACACTACAGGTGGTTTCCCAGTTCTCAGATGGGAAATCCCTAAACACTGCTGCTGGGAGGCAGACCGATCACTGACTCAGCAAAATGTGGCTCACCTGTACACAGGTATAACAGGAAGAAGTAATCACCCCCCAAAAAAAGTTTAAATCAGATTTGTTATAAAAAAAAATCACAAATGCCATTTTCTAAACATCTGGTTTCGCTAATTGCCGTTTAAAAGCAAAGCACATCTTCAATCAGATTATCTGCTAATAACAGCAACAAACCGCTCTACTATTATTTTCAGCTGTTGTCAGTGCTGCTCCCCCCCTCCAACGCTGACCACAGGTACAGAGCTCTAAGTACACTAGCATTCTCCCCAACGGATAGCAAGGAATCAATTCCCACCGTCATCACTTTATTTGACTTACGGTGTCATCATTTTTAGCTCCCTTTTCACATATAGACAAAAAAAAAGCTCAAAACACCTGTGTACTTTACTACCACACACAGGAGTGAGAGACATGATGGGAAATGGAGGGTTTTTTTTCCCACGGACAGCCAGTTACCTGCAGAAGGCAAGAGTGCTGCTTGCCAGAAAGGCTGCACTTGTTCACTGAGCCTGGTAATTGCACCAAAGTAGATTCAATACCAGTATTATCACAGCATCAAGCACAATGGAAGCTGTTTCTTATATTCTCTACATTATTACTGATGACACAGTGTAAATTAGTCGCGAAGTCCTCTTCACTCAAATGCAGAGGCAGCATACACATTCCTTGGTCCCTTACAGATTATCTGCCCCTGACTATAGCAAGAGGATAGCTACATGGAAGGAAAAGCAGTAATGGGCGAGTAACAGTCACTAAGCTTAATCAGCCTCGTTTATTTTAAGCTCTTGAGACAGCCAACAGCTAGCTCCTGGGAATTATCCCTTATGATACTGGGGATCTCTGCAGTACTGCAGAAACAATATTCAAATTGCCCAGGGAAGCTGTGGCTGCCCAATCCCTGGAGGTGTTCCAGGCCAGGTTGGATGGGCTTTGGGCAGCCTGAGCCAGTGGTATGTCCCTGCCCATGGCAGGGGGGTTGGAACAAGATGATCTTTAAGGTCCCTTCCAACCCAAACTCTTCTATGATTCTATTGTTGGGAATATTTGTATCTTGTGTTACAGTAGGACTATTTCAATTGATGCAACACAAACATCATCATACAAAACTCTACCCGTGGCAGCCCTTTACACATCAGTGACAGCACTCACACAATGTTTAACACATTTTAACCTGTCTGCATTGACTCCACACCTAGAATTGACTTACCATGCTTTGACGCATTCACTAGAGATATGTCTTAACTCCTATCACAATTCATTAAAATTTGCAGTTCATTTTTAGACGCCAGCTTTTGCTCTTGACTTCACAGTCAACTCTATTAAACAAAGGCAGATTATTGATTGAGCGGGACAACTAAAGCATGGAAGGAAAGATAACCCAGTTGACCTAATACAGAGTGAAGATGGTGTAGAGACCTCAGTTTGGTCAGATGATACGACTAAATATAGCTCTGCTGTTTCCACAATAAATTTGTATTCAGAGGCATCCTGAGGATGCTTGTGCTGCCAGTTCCAAACTAAGACAGCCGGTGCCCCTGCACAGTCCCATGTTCCCACTGACTGGAGGACTTGGCTCAAGGGCAGCACTGGATGACTGTAGTCATACTACTTGCAGGTCAAAATTGACTACAAAGATACTCCATGCACTGTGTCCAAGCTAATGAACCCTCTTGAATCCTGTAGTAGGGAGAGTAAAGCAGAGCAACCATAAAGATTCCACTCAAGTACAAAAGCAATCGCATAATTTCTATTCTCCTGTATTCACAGTACCCTGCCTATTATGCCAAGAAAGGAGGTATCTTTAATTGCAACTCCACTTGATTTCAACTGAAGGTGGAACCTGCTCAAAATAATCTCTGAATGAATCAGTTCTGGATGTAGAATTAGTAAGTGTGTAATTAGGCTCTGACATTATATTCTGCTATACTATAAACTATAGGTAAAATTTCCAATTTCAAAATTGCTTGAAGAGCCACCCCTGCTTTTATTCTACTGATCAGCTCAGAGAACAGCCCCATACAAACCAAACCTGTATAAATTAGGCTTGGAAAAACTGTTATGGATTTCTCCAATGCAACATGAAGATAGGAATAGTTCCCTATCCTTCCCAGCAGAGAGGCATATTGGAAAAAAACATTTCAAAATAGATATTTTCTAATATATAATTTAAATATACATATCCTGTTCTGCCTTATCCACAAAAGGCATGACAAGTAGTGATTTGATGGATAGTGAAGCAGTATTTCCTAGGAGAATTAACAGAATCAAGGCAGCATGCATGCAGGGACCAAAAAAATATATACACAGCTTATTACAATTTAAATTGTGTGTATGACTTCAAGGATGAAAAGGCAGGAAGGCAGAAGCAGGATCATCAGGCAGAGGAGACACTAGCTTTTTGCGGTCTGGCTTTTCAGAATGGATCGTCACTTTTAAAAGATCTCAGCCACTTTGTCAGACCTTCTAGGTCAGTCACCTTACACCTGGCAAAACTTTTAGTGTGACCATTCTTGCTCACACTTTTCGAATGTCACTTCTTTTGAATGGTAGCATTTTCATCATCTTGATCTGTAGATGAATAAATAAAGGTCAATAATTAGCACAGCATGTTATTAAATTAACAATGCCAAGGACTCCGGAAATTATGGCTAAAGAAGACATCAACAGTTGGAGAATTGCTGAATTTCACAGTATAAATTGCAAAAGAGAAAAATAGGCAATTTCTTTCTGACTCTTACAACAATTCAAGAAATATGCAAACAAACAAACATTCTTAAGTTGCATAACATACTTTTTGGAAGTTTAATTTTGTAAGTCACTGCAGCACCAGTCACATTTCTCAATCCAAAAGTTTTTTTAACTACCTACATCATCATTTTCTTTCCCAATCACTTACATAAAATGTAATGTTGGTTTAAACATGCAGGCAGACCCCTTGATGTTGGCTTAGCAATTGCTCATTAGGCATAAATAAGGAAAAGAAAGGGTGAATCTGAAATCCAAAGTAGCATTTTGATAAAGCAGCAAGTGGGAAATGTTTGATTCACAATTAACTATAGCCCAGTTCTTTCAGTTGTTAAGTGTTGTACTTTAGTTATGGACTGGCAGTAAAATGTTTCCTTTCATGAATCTGAATTTTCTGAATGTCATCCTTTCTTGAGTCATGTAAAAAGGCAAAGGTATTTCTCTTTTTGATCTTCTCTGTGCTATTTTTTCTATGTAGCTGGTACCATTTATCTGGTACTTTTTATCTCCCCTCTTACTCATCTTCTTTCTTGCAACAAAGAATAAATACCAAGATTTTGACAATACAGATAGGGCATCTTAGATGGTTTTCTTTTTACCCAGACCTCTCCTGAGCACTTACTGTTTTGTACCAAAGCCTGAAAATTTGCAAAGTATTAAAAAGAATTACCAGTATCACCCTCCACACCAAGGAGACGAGCTACGTGATTCCGCCTATCCGTGATTATACAAGAGTAGGAAAATACATACGTAAAAACTGAAAAGACATGAAGAGCTACCTGTATATTTCCACATATCGATGCTATCCTTTGTTCTCATCCTTGAATCCTTTCTGCCTGCACTGCCATTTCTTCAACAGTATTTTCCTGCTGGTCACTACACATCGCTTCATTGCACCAAACACTATGTATATCTTTATTTTCATGAGGAAGCAAGTTACATACAAATGAAAAGGTAATAGGTTTTACTTATTTTTGTATAGACTTCCGAACTGAAACTTTACCTTTCAGAGCCACTGACTGCAAATGGAATAATGTCTCAGCTTCAGGAGTCTGCCACCTTTCACTGTAAAACCAGTCTTTGCCATTACATTGGTACTCCTGCATTTCTATTATTATTGTAGCAGCTGTATAGAAGGACTTAAGGCCAACAGAGTTTCTCTTATCATTTCTCATTTTATAAAGAATAGCTATTAGAAAAGAATATTTGTTGAACTACAAGGAGCTGTGTGCAGTCTTAGATTTTCACAGTGTGGGTCATAAGTTCTACTTAAGTACCGAAAATCCAAAATGTGAGCAGGATCTCTGGGTAGTGCTGATGGGGTGTTACGAAAATGAAAGCACAAGCTTGACTGATCTTTTCCATTGATAGGAAATAACTGGGTGCAGGACTGAAATAGGCTTTGTAAGACTGAAACTGACAGTTTATAAGATACAAAAAATTCAGCTCTCATCACTGTCCCATGCACATGTCTGCACAGCATTACTAACCTAGGCTGATGTTAAGTGTTTTTCCCCCTCTCCAGTCTGTGGTTCAAAAAGTCCCAGATGGTACTTCAATTTTTTGAGGAAAGGTGCTGCAGCAGCTGGGGAGATGACAGTTACAGAGGCACAGGTACGCTGCTGTTCAAGGCACAGTAAAGCTGTGCTTCTGCAGCAAAATCCTATGTTTTAATAAACTTGATGGTTCCACAAAAAACCTTAAAAATAAAGACTGTTTCTATACTTAGAGGTCAACAGGCTTATCATCCAAGTAGAATGACACAATAAGCGAGGAAACACATCAGTAAATTGATTGATTGCTTGCAGTCGAAAAAAAGAATTAGACTACGACATGGAGTAAACATTTATAAGACAATTTTCACACTGCCTTCCTTCTGTTTGTCATTCGTACTATTTTCCAGTTGCCAGCTACAGATTGCTATTCAGAGATAAAGAGGTTATCTTCAAAAACAATGGTCCCAATTAGAAAAATTTTGCAGTTCTGAACACAAATAAATAAAAAAACACTACTCAAGTGAGTGGTGGTTTCTCTTTGAGCTTCAGAAAGTCAGAAAAATTATTTAATATGAAAGAGAACATATAAAATGTTCTTCAAAAATCAGCAGAAGCAAACTAAAGCACAAAGGTCTGAGGTGGAGAAGCGGCTGTGCAGTCAGAGTCGGGTCCACCTACCCCGGACAGACCATGCACCAAGGTGTTCAGCAAAGAGGAACCAAAGGAGGAATCTCTTTTAATACTGGTAAGAGCATAACTGGTATTTACCAGGCTGGAGAAAACTTACGGGGCTTTCAAATACACCATTGAACAGCCAGTGCCATGAGGCAGAGGTTCAACTGTCTCATTTGTATCAAGGCTACACACCCTGATAAGTATAGAATCATAAAATCATAGAATAGTTAAGGTTGGAATGGACCTTAAAGACCATCTAATTCCAACCCCCCTGCCATGGGCAGGGACATCCCACTGGCTCAGGCTGTCCAAGGCCCATCCATCCTGGCCTGGAACACCCCCAGGGATGGGGCAGCCACAGCTTCCCTGGGCAACCTGGGCCAGTGTCTCACCACGCTCATGGTGAAGAAAATCTTCCTAATGCCCAGTCTAAATCTGCCCTTCTCCAGTTTATACCCGTTCCCCCTCGTCCTATCCCCACAAGCCTTTGTATCATACCGTTCCTGCAAAACCAGCAAAAATCTGATGCAGAGTGTATCACAAGTGAATGTAAATGACAGGTCAGCATTATTTTTCTTAACAGTCATTAACTCTGATTGCACATCACTGCAGACTCATGCCATTTTACTACTTAATAACACTGCAGGCAATATCTATGCCTGGAGAGCCTAGGCAGTGAAGGTCTGAAAGACCCCCACAATAGTTAATATCCACAAGATCTAATTTATTTCAGTGCTTTTAATGTAAATTTATTGATAGCAGTCTGCAATACTTGATATCTGGACACTGGGCAGGCTGCTGCTTTATTGCAAATATTCTTCTTTAACTCAGGAGATAAGATACATCAATTTGACAGATAATATCATCAGCTCCTACAAATTAATTATGGATGATATTTGGCATTTGTCTAAAAGTTCCACCTCTGGGGAACAACTGGTTATATGAAAATCTTTGTCTACTTAGTAATTTTTTTGTCCTTGTAGTCAAGAGAAGAAAGCTTGAGAATATGAAAATATGGCCACCAGAACAGCTTGGACAACAGAAGCCAAATAAGAACCACTCACCTCCTATTTCATAAAAAGGATCTACCTTTTTTAAGCAAATTTTGGTTTGAAGACTAAGCATTACAGTTTCCAGGTATCGGTATGTGAGTATACCAGCCAGCACGTTTGAGGAATTCTGTTGCTTCTTTCCCTCCTTTGTCCATTTCCATGGAAAGGATGCAGATATCCACCTAACGACTCCTGGAGCACCTAGGACTGAAGAGTAGTGCTCAAGTGCAAAAGAGTTTCAGAAGTATTTTGTTTACCAGATTTATCAGACAGCTAAGGGTTAAAACTGTCTCAAATTAAAACTGTCTCAAATTACTGGTTATGTTAGCTGGGCTTGTGGAAATGAGAGCGAGCTGGGTCACATTGCTACGAATTCTCTCCTAAAATGAGCTCCCAAAAGGCCAATATTTCCTAGAGTTCATCTATGTGATAAAGGAAGGACTCATGTGAATTAGCATTGCTGTGAAATCAGCCTATGGATTGATTTCATCCTATTCTGAAAAGAAAGAAGAACAGCAGCAAAGGTAGCCATAGCTTTCTCATGTTTCTTGGTACTGGTATTCTTACTCCATCACTCCTGTTCCTCACATGATACCAAGCAACAAAATCATTTACAGGTCCCAGCCTGTATGATAATGGCTTAATTATGTTTTGTAAGGACAGATCAGGTCTGATTATAGTCATTAATAGAGACACTTGCAAGGCTTCTGGGCATTTCACATTTTGTACTATTCCAGACCATGTTTTGATTACACTGGTGGTGGGGAGTAAAGACAGATGATGCCAAATCACTGTTCCCTGCTCCCGCTGTCTCTGTTGCCATGCTGCAATTTACCCACAGCAGAAGCACACCGCACATCCCCCATGGAGCGCTGCAATGCATTGCTGCAGCGGCACACACAAACTCCTGAACCTTTCTGAGGTGCGATTCATTTTCAGTCTTATTTAAAATGTCACATTCATACAATGAAATAAGCAAAAAAAAAAAAAAGCTTATTAGTAATTTTCATTCTATGACAAATAAGAATGTACTTTAAAAGTGAAAAACTCACAGGAAGCTTTGGCTTTTTTTATTAATTACAGGTAACCTGCAAGACCAGGATATTCCACAAGGATATTCCAAGCTCAGTTGCTCACAGTCAAACAACAGATCAACAATTACACAACAAGATGCTGGTCTCCTGAGAACAGTTTGAAGGGCTTATTTTTTTTATCCCAATAGTAGCCCCGATTCTCATCACACATGCCCAGGCAGAACAACAACCCTATCAAAAAGCCAACACAGTAAAAATGAAAAAAGAAATAAAAATCTGCGTGATAGCTATCTTGCATAATTGTATGCAAATTTTTATTCCGGATAATTTAGAAAAAGAATATATGCTAGTTAGATGAGAAGGTCCATAAAATGACAAGTTAGTTGGAAAGTGCAAAAGGAGCCTATTTGCCATTTCTCAGCACAAGCAGCAGAGGCCATCATAGAAAATTAATAGAGATCAGGTTTAAAACAAACAAAAGCACACGTGTTATCATATCCTATATAATTGCGGCACTCATCGCCACAGGATGGTTTGAGAACCAAAAGCAAAATAAGTTGGGAAGATAAATAAATTTATCAACCAAAACTCTGTCAATGGCAATTACGCTTGCTAGTCAATATGCAATTTCTTCACCCAGAAGTTCCTAAATCAGTAACAAAATCTAGGAAACTACAACTGGGATCATCCCTCAAACCTTCTCTTGTTCTTCCACTTCTAATCCAATTCTGACCACTGTCCTAATTAGACAGGTTAGGTACTTTAGTTTGAAACAATACAAATGTTCTTATCTTTTTAATAGCAAAGAGGATAAAACTTTTTTGTTATCATTTCTAGAAACCGGGTCCACTTATGGCATGGTCCTGAGAGCAACCTACAGAGAACTCTCGGGTATTTGAATGAAATATTTTTCTGTTAGCACATGTAAAAGTATTAGTTTAAAGTAACACGACTTAATTTAGATTCACACAATACAGATAAAGGCGTAAGTCTGAATTAGTCTGGGGACTACTTTATTTTGACTTTTTTTCCCCCCGCCTCCTTCTCCCTCCCTTGTTTGGGGCAGCTGCACAAACATACTCTTAAATAAAATAAGTAAAAAGTATAATAGAATAGGGATAGCCTCTTGCCTGTCACCTCTGCATCTGATATACTGAATCAATACCGAAAAAAAGGTGAGGTTTGCACAAAACGTATTGTCCTGTAATGGACAATGATATTTTGGATAGGAAATAAGAGTTCTTACAATTGTTCAGAAGTTCAGTTCGAAACAGGAATTCTTGTGAATCAGTTGTAAACAAGCATGCTGCCAACATGATCACGTTTCCAGCATGGAATTTCAACCCTAGGGAAACTGTTCTCCTAGATTCAATCAGGAGTTCCTATTTCCATGTTCCAGACAAGATGGAACAATCAGGTTCTGAAGAGATTTACATGAAAAGCTGTGGACAATTGTACTTGACTTCCTATGACTCTGAAGTAAAAAAATAACTTAACTTTCATTTTAAACTTCGCTACAGGTTATAATAATTATATAATCTCTATTTAAATATATTTCATTACAAACATATAAATGTTTCTTTCACTTTTGCTCTACAAGTAGAATGCAACTAGAGAAAAAAGAACAAGTGCATCTTAATGGCTTGTTGGATCATTAATCAGCACGTCAGGATACTGAAATCCCTGGGAATAGCCTGTGGTTCAAAAAAATCTGTGCTTTCACAACTTCATAAATAAATCCAAATACAGTTTAAGCTTTTATTTCATCATATTTTTTCTCCTTCAGGTAACACAGCTTCCAAATACTTTTTTTTCCTACTTTTATTAAAAGTAGCATATCAGATGTAAAAGCCAAGTGTGAACCAAAAAGTGATTGCTTTTCAAAATACAGAAATAAATCTAGATGTACATGAATGAATGCAATTGTTTTTCTGAGGCTTTTATCTACATTACTTTTAAGACAACACTAAAACCCAGCATTTCTCAGGCTCAAATGAAATATTTATTCATACAAAGAATTGCCCTACAGTAACCCAACCTTCACATTTTCTGGACTGCTTCCCATATCTTAATAGCACTCTCATCACTCACTATTATGGAGACTTTCCATACAAGAAACACTTCTAAAGAAGCAGTTCAGTTCCCTAAAGACCAGATTTCCGATTTGGGCGGCCCAGTACACCTCTTATTGAGACACTGATAACAACTACGATTGTGAGAATCAGTCAGGCTGCCCGAAGAAAACTCATCTTAGGGTTTCTAAGGGAGAAGTGAAAACAGCAAGACTGAAACTCATCCAGTTCAGAGCATACTTTCATTTGACTTTATCATTGTACTTCTTTACAATACACAACAAACAACCTGTTGCTAGTTAGCAATTTCACTGGGACATGAATCATCGAGGCACATTCATTCTGCTCTGTTGAATGTCAAGCTTATATTCCCAGTGATTAGAAGAATTCTTGTTACGAAAGGTTTGACGCAATTCCCCTCATGAAAAAGGAGTGCTTTGGGTGCTCCTATATTTCCTGCTATCACCGCATAGAAAGGTTTGAAATTACAAATACCAGGCAGAAACCAACAGAGATAGTTAACTTAATTATATGGGTTTTATTCAGGTTTATATCCAGCAACAGAGGCTGCGAATAGCAGGGAGAGACAACACCAGAGAGTATCTGACTTTGGAAGAAAACAAGAAGGAGAGGTAAAAATGCCTGATAGGTTTTTTAACCTGCTTGGTTTTGCTGCTCTATTCTTTTGACCAGGAAATGCAAAATGAGACTGGAAACTTCTGAAAGCAAAAATGGTTGCTTAGAGTCGACTGTTGAGGCTTTTAGTCAGGGAATTCTGCCAGCTTTCCCCTATTTCACAATGTTGGGAAGTTAAAACTTTTGGAAAGTTTCCCTGTATTCAGAGGTAGTCAATCTGACTTTGGATTTCTTTTCTTACAAAGTCCTATCTACTCCCTGTTCTCCTCTCCCAGTGCTGCAGAAGCAGCAAAGGACATTGGAGCATACCCCTATGGGAAGAGCCAAACGTAGTGGCTCAAGGTTTGTAGTCAACACATGCGTTTCCTCAGTGGAAACATACATGCCAGCCACTTGCAGGAGGACTTCTACAACCTTTGACACACTCATGTCCAATAACCTTCACTTACTGTGTACTGATATACAAAGCTGAATATATGAAATGTTCTTTTCTTTCTCTTTTAGCCACAAATGGAAATGGTCAGGTTTCAGAAGAACTGCAAGGAGAGAAGGAAGACTTGCGGGCCAAGGTTTCACAGACGAGTAAGTCTCATCTCCTTACCTCTCTTTAGAAGCTTAACAGCCTTGTTTTTCTGGATCTGATGACCAAAATTTTTGAGCTTGACCTATTCTATTTTAGGATGCTGCCACTATAGGAGGGGAGGGGAAAGAGTTCATGTACATCAGTATCAATCTCTCATATGTGGTCTTGGAGAAGAATTTGATATAGTCCACCTGCTTAGATATTCAAGGAACCCCAGAAATTAACTGATGAGAGATGAATGCAACGCTGAATGTTCCGGTCACACCTCCCCATACTAAAAACAAGTGAATTTTCAAGGGTACCCCTTAATGAATCATAGAATGGTTTGAGTTGGAAGGGACCTTAAAGATCATCAAACTCCAAACTCCTTGCCATGGGCAGGGACACCTCCCACTGGCTCAGGCTGCCCAAGGCCCATCCAACCTGGCCTGGAACACGTCCAGGGATGGGGCAGCCACAGCTTCTCTGGGCAACCTGTTCCACCAAAAAAAAACCCCTCCATCTTTAAAATTTGTGCAATACTTAAAGGAAAGTACAGGTCTAAAGAACACATGTTGCAAAGACGGAAATCTCTCCAGTCTTGAGCAATAATGCAAAAGTTTCATTGCTGTGGAAATGCAAACTTGGACTTCCATTAGAAGACAGAAAGAAAAAAAAAAAGAGATGGAAAAGGCTGGGAGCAAATGAACAAACACGTCTGACTGCTTTGTTGAGTGTTAAGACAAGAGTTGGTGGGAGGAAGAATTGATGAACTGTCACAGTATGACAAATAAGACCTCTGTTGGATGTATTGATTCTGAACAGAGAATGATTCATGGATCTATTTAATTCTTGCTTCATTTACAGACAGTAGAGTATTTGAACAAATCACAGATGCTGTCAAATAAGTCAAAGAAGAAAAAAAGTCTTTTCCATGCATGACTTTTTTTGGAGTCAAATTTATTAATAACTGCTTGTTTTGCAGGACAGCTCATACAGTAGAGCTCATATTTTCTATCAACTATCACCGTCTCAATAATTTTGCAGCTGAGCTCTCATATACGTGTTGCACAGCTAAGACAGACTTAAAGACTAGGAAAAATTACCACATGGAAACATGAGCATATTAGTAGGTGCATTTGTCAGCGATATATGTACGCACAGGTATTAATTTCTGTGTGTTTCATAGCCTCAAGATAATTTTCAGTAAGTGAGACTTGGTAGAGTTGCCTATTTTGCCCAAACATATAAGCTCCAAAACATTTTTTTTTCCTCTTTTTTTCATCATAGAGGATTTACAGGGCAAAAGAGAAGAGATTTCAAAGAAACAAAATTGTGCTTCAAAATTGATTTGGGCAACTAATCTGATAGAATTATGGATAATCGGTGCCCTGTTTGGAGATTATTTTTTCTTCTTTTTTATTTTAACTTCATTTGAAGAGTCATTATTTTTGTCTTGATATTTGTCTTTATATACTTGGAAAAGAGTCTTGAAAATGTGAAAAAAGTGCATACCAAAATGAATCACACACATACAGAATCACACAGAATCACTAGGTTGGAAAAGACCTCCAGGATCATCAAGTCCAACCATTCCTATCAACCACTAAACCATGCCCCTGAGCATCTCATCCACATATCTTTTATATACTTACAAGGATGGGGACTCAACCAACCTCCCTGGGAGGTGAAGGCTGGGAGCTGAATTTGCAAAGTGTAATTCATCAAGGTTCTTCGATTCTGTGGCCACAGTTGGGCTATTTTTTAAGAATTTGAAAAGAACATTCACTGTTTTCCTGTAGACTAATATCTTACCTCCTGGTTTTCTTCCCTATATCCTGATGAAACTGCTTCCTCACTCCCAGCTCTCCCTTCAAGGCTGCAATCTCTCTGTCCCCACTCTTTTCCATACCGCTAAAGTAGGCATGGAGTCCCAGAACAACTACTACAGCTCCATTAGAATAACTAAACCTATAACATTGGTTTTAAACTTTGAATCACCTTAATAAATATTATTTTTTAAACACTTAACATATGGAAAATCTGTTCACACATGATTACTGTACTACTTGAAACCAGACAATCAATTTATTTAGCCGAAGAACCCTTCTCTAATTCAGAGAGCATCCTCTGCTCAACAAGTCTGCTGCTTTTCCTCTGGATAAGAAATATCTGCAAGGCATGTCCTCTCCCCTCTGCCTGTCACAGAGCACCCGCAACTACAGCAGTCACAACTTGCCTGTTTGTGGCAGCCTGTGAGGGATGCAGGAGGGCAGGGCTGGAGGCTTTGCGGGCAGGAGCCGACTACTGCTGCCAGTGGGAGATGTGGTAAGGGTGGCATCCCAGACTGGGATGGGATGGGAACAGCAAGGACATGGCTTCGTCAGCAGTTGTACAGGCTTACTGTAATTTACATGTGAATTATATGAACTTATGTAGTCCATTTATAGAAATGCTGATTAAGTTTGGGAGCAATCACTTTGAACTGTCTGCCAATAGCAACAACTATTCCTTTGTGCATTGTCAACCTTAAGAAACTCAATCTGGAACTATTTTACCAATCTTTTAGATGTCTGAGTTTAATACAGAGATTAGAGAGGGTAAAGTCAGGGTAGAGCTGATCGAAACTGTTTGAAGAAGGGAGTTGTGAGCTAGCTTTGATCCAGCACACATTTGAAATATATTCCCAGTTATTTTTAACACCAGATGGGTATTGCTAAAAAAGGAGCTGGCTGCATACCTCATTTACAATGGACCAATCTCAACGTAAACGAAAAACAGTCCTCTTTAAATTGTGCTTACTGATTGTGCTCCTTCACCCCTCTCTCACCCCCCACTCTGGCCCTTCACAGGCTGGGGGCAGCAGTAGCACAGCTCATTGAAATTCCTTCATTCCTTTCCCACAAGCAAAGCAAGATGTTCCAGAGCCAAGGTATCCTGCTTGCAACTGGATTCCCCCTCACTTTCAAGGAATACTTCTACAGAGAATTGTGATGAACAGGAAAAAATACATTTAATAATTATGTAACAGCTTGTGCTTACTACCAGAAGTGGACAATTACTGTGTGGAAATTCCCCATCTTGACCTTTACAAGGTGAAAAGTGCAGGCGCTACAGGGAGGTACAGCAGCAGGAGGAAGGAGAGTACCAAATGTCATTGTGCTGGCTACGGATTTATGTAACTAGATACATCTGGAGGAAAGGATTAACTCAAAGTCATGATACAGCCTGAATCAACATTGTTTAGTGAAACTACAAGGATAACTCAGTTTATAAATGACTATGTTTGCCGTACAAAGGACAACTGACTCATCAAGGCAAATACGCATCAGGTGGAGCCTTAAAAAAGCAGCAGAATGCACAAAAATACCTGAAAAAAAGACAAGACTGAATTGTTTTACACTTTATGAAAGTTTGTTTCTATTATCTGGATTATATAGCAGAAATAATTTCCATTCTATAATGTTTTTTAATTGGGAGTCAACTTTAACGTCTAATTTAAAGTGCTGCAGTAAGGAAGCAAGGGTTGAAAAGAGGTGCTGGCTACTATCCAGTGTTGCATTTTACAGTCAGTAAAATGTGCGTGCAGTGCCTTCAAAACAGATGATCTCACCATTCCCTAGCCCTCAAAAATCTTTGTTCCCACCCTAGTGCTGCCTCCCCTTTTTATCTGTAATTGATGCAGGCACATGGTGATTTGTACCAGGAAACAGATATAATAAAAAGGGGATTGTAATTACAAACTGACAGCGTCATCTACTAGAAAAATTGCCACAGCATATTCCTGTAAATCTGCCAAGTCAATAATATTCATGATGATCTGCTAAGTAATTGCTAGCTGTGAGGGCTGAAGTTGCCTGAGGCTACTGGAAGTCACATATTTAGTTTTCCAGAATGTCAGAACACTTCGGGAACTAAATGAGTACAAAATCATTCCTTTGACTTCTGCTTTTTCCCTTCTCTTCTCTCCCTCAAGATACTTGTGCCTCGTCCACACAAACCAGTCCCTTCCCAAGACATGTAAGGAATGCCTAGATGGAATTATAAACGTTAGGAGGTTTGAAAAAATAAAGGAATACTTTATCAGCATTTTCTTATTTTAATCATACGACTAAGAGTTAGATAGAGTTAGTCATAAGCAAAACAGTCACAGTTCTTAAAGCTAAATAACAAAGTGGAACAGTATTTTTTTTTTTAATTATAAATAAAGACCAGAATGCATTTAAATTTTTGTATTTTTGTCACATAAATCTTAGGCCTTCTCCTGTGTTTAACAATGCCCCTTATTTTGCTATTTGCTCTAAATCACATATGGGATATGGTCCAAAACCTAACAATTTGCACATAGTAACTGTTACAGTATGTTATAAATAGAGAACAACAATCTCGTTTTCTCTTTCAACCATTGCTGAATATTAACTATACACTAGAACAGGAAAGTTTATAAAATAATATCCAGACTGGGTCTAACAGCTGCAGTAATGAGAAGAGCACAGACTCACTCCCACCTGGAGACTTAAAATAATTCAAGCTTTTTAACAAGTAAAACACGAGTTGGGCAGCTTTTAACACAGGTTCATCCCAGTGGCCTTTGCTCTTAGCTTTGTCCTGGCCTTCGTGCTCTGTCTTCACCTTCTCTTGCATTTATTTCTCCTCTCCATCCTCTCAGTTCTGCACTACATTTCCCTACGTACATCAAAGAGTTTAGTAAGGCAGCCTGTGAATGCCCCAGACCTGCCGCTCCAACTTTTCCACTCAACTGCCTCTGGAGTGAGGATTGCAGCCTCCAAAAGAGGATGTTTCGTGGCACAGTCAGCCCTTAACGGACAGACGATAGCATTCAGAGGTCAGCATTCACAGATGGGGGACTACTTACAACACCACCAGCAACCAGGAAATTAAAACATGCAGGGATTCCTGTGGCCTTCCCTTCCCTCGTGTGGAAGAAAAGTTTGGAGACAGAAGAAAGGATTGCTCTGATTTGTGGGCTTGGATTCTTTTTTTCTTTCTGTTTTTAGCAGTCTTGAAAGAAAAGAGTAAACAATACATACATCTTGACAGAAATATCCAAAATAAGAACAAAGACATAGTCCCTTCCTAAAATATTACAACACAGGAGTTCAGAGTAATGAAGAAATAAAACAGGATTCACTAGCATCCAGCACAATCTTGCATTTAAATGATGTTTCCGGTTGGAATAAAACTGTAAACTCAACAGTTAATGCTGTAATCTTGTATAAAGACACTTATAATTAAAAATAAATTTAATTTAAAAGTATCTCAATGAATAAAGAGGCTCAATACAAGAAAAAGTTTATTAAAGTTCATATATCTAGAAGAGTATTTCTTTTGGGCAGTGAAGAAGCTATTTTGTTGCTTAGAGTGTAGTTATACATTTCCTATGCCAAAAAAAAAAAGGACTACTCACAGCCAATGAGTATCCACAGGTGTAAGGCAGGAGTAATGAGCATGTCCGTCCTATCTCACGTATGACTCCACCCTCTCAAATACAGAATCCAGAAAACAGCAAAGGACTAGCTGGCAGAAGCTCCTGCATTTTGCAGGACAAAATGCAGTACTAATTAACAGCAACACTGCTTGTAGAACAAGTACATTTTTCGCTAAAGTAATCTTCTAGAGGTAAGAAGGGGTGAGCCCAAGTTACTGTTTTGTTGTGAAAGTAAAAGGCAGATCTTCCTAAAAATCCTCCTGTCAATACCTTGGATTCAACCTAAATGGAAAGCTGATGCCTCTATACGGTACTTCTGGAACTCCTTGGCATCATCGATCCCAAAGTCCTTCCAGTACAGCAGAAGCTAAGGAGGAACTCAAAGGCAATTCACACTGCTCAGCATGCTAATACCTCATAGTAAGATTTCTTATCAGAAATCAGCAGCAATTATCCTGCAAAACCAGGCTGGCTTGTTTCTCCATTGCTTCCAGCTCTTACAGGACATTAAGGATCCTGCTGAGAGTTCCCACGCTGGGACAGGCACGCACTGAGGAAGGAAGTTTGTTTCTCTTCCCCTACTTCGGCACCATAGATTCATCTAGGTCTTAAAACGCTGTGCCACTACACGCTGCTTGGGATTCTTCTCAGGTAGTCAACACTTCCTCCCTGATTCCATGCAAAGAACTCGTAAATTTCCTTTTCTATTTTCATAGTAAGGAAAGTACCCTCTTCATGAGCCAGTATCTTATGAAACTTCACTGCAGCTCTCAAACATCTTTCAGCAAGTTTACATGAACCTCCCAAGCTCAGCTGCTTTCATCTACATAAAGGAAAGCATATCATGCTTTATTCAGAATAGTTTTAAAGTAGTCCTTAGAGCAAAAACTTATTTCTTCTAATTACTAGAAGTAAATTACTTCCTTTATTATCAAGCTAATTTGTAACTTTTTTATTTTCAAGTGTGTGAAAATCTAAATTCTAGCTTTGGAATACATGTAAGCAGCTACTTTGTAATTCCCAACTTAAAGTAAATATTTTATTGGAATAAAACCAGAAAGAAAAAAAGAAACAAACCCCACCATATGCCATTTCTTAGTGAAATCCTAAAGTGAATTGCCAACAATTATCAAAAATAAGTATTGGTACAAAAGAAGGATTGTTCTAAAAATCACCAAGCGTCAAGAACTGCAGCCAGTCTGAGCTGCCCTTGTAAAGACAGGACTCAAAATGCTTAAAGCAACAGGAAGTGAAATAAAATTTAAACTATTACAGTCTGTGACTTGAAGTAAGTAAGGGGTTATCTTAAGAAGAACTCTTACCACCCTAACTATATTAGATTTATATGGCAGATTTACTCTGTTGCCCTGAATTCCTATTATTATGAAATCATACACAGTCAAACAACACATCTCCTAATAATGTTATTATCAATAACTTAGCTGTAACTATGAGCAGTGCATTCAAAAGGGGAAATTTAGGTATTAGAATTTTACAGCTAATGCAGTCAAGTATGTAAGAACCATCTTCCACTGATAATTTTTAGTTTGTGAAGTCTAAATATCACTTCAAACTTCATTGTAACATGTGCTATGAAAATATTCAATCAGTTTCTCAAGAGGGTAAAGTAATAATGAGGCACTAATTGTTTTATAATCAGTCAAAGCATACACAAAACTCTTAATGAATATTTAACCAGCACTTACATTTTCACACTGCATCTTTCTGGGTTTTATGTGGGAAACATTGAGTCCATCAATAACAATATCAAACGGAAGTCGATTTTCCACAAATGTTTGAAAGGCTTCAAATTCCTGAAATAAATAAACAAGCAAATAGGGGGGAAGAATACATTTAGTTTAACAGAAACAGATTTCACTCAGTTTTTATTAAAAAAAGGAAAAAGCCTTAAGTCTCTCACTTTTCCTTCGCTGGCTACATTTCACACCTTAATACTTGAGTATTTGGTGAAACAACTACCAAAAAAAAACCACCAACCTTTAAAAGCCAGAAGCACTGCAGTGGATACTTCCAATATAATTTTAAATTACATTATAACTGAAACTTTACAGTCACCTAGACTTTCAAAATTATTATCCAAACTGTACACTTTTATAAAGATACATGCTGTAGTCATTGTTACAAAACAACGACAAGATAAAACAACTCTACAGATCAGTAGACTGTGACGCTATCCCTAACTCTCAACATGTAAAATAAGCATTATAAGAAGTTTCTCTGAATTCTGAATTCTCTGAACGGCGGTCTTTGGATAACAGACCCATATTTAAATGAACACCCATATAGAAACACAGTACTCCACTTGTGAGAAATACACAACTTTAAAGCTAGCAAAACAATGAACTTTCTTACTAGGCAGGAAATGCAGAGACTGAGCAAAACAACAGCATCCATCAGTTATCTCCAACAGAAGGAAAACCACAACTGCTTTAGAATTGAGACCCCATAGGAGGAGAACAGAATACAAACGAGCAATAAAATCTCCAAGTACTCCTCCTCTGATTTTCGAGGAAAGATTCAGTGCTTTCAGCAGACACTTGCATTAGATTTCTACTACGTGCTTCTGCCTGTTTTTAATAGGCATAGGAACCCTAATCTATCCTGGTGGGCAGACCTAGTTTGATTAAAAAAAAACACCTTTCTAGTAACAGGTAAAACTTATTTATTGGGTAACAGAGGTTTCACAGTCCTAGTCTATAAAGGAACGTTCATAAAAACTCAAAACAGTTGCAATTTTCATTACTTCATCTCAAAATCCAAAAAGTACATTTTTAATCATGTCTTCTCCCATGTAGCCATACAGCCATATAGAAGTCTAAAGGGAAAATCATCCCCTCAGCAACCAAAGAAAAACCTATATAGCATATAGAATTCTTCCTCAGATAAAGGAATGACTGTAAGAATTTATTTGTCCAGAAAATACACTGCTGTCAGGCTGTAACAAATTATCACCAACTTCAAATTTACTGACAATGCTTATGACCAATTCTATTTGGAAAAGAGTTGCTTGTATTAAGAGTACAAACCAACTAAGCGAGATAAGGATGCCTCACTCAGATGTTAAAATTTCAAGTATGATTTCCAAGCGAACAGAAGTGTACTGATCAAAAGCACACTGACGATAATAAAGATGACACGGCGCTCAGTCTAGCACCACCGGAATCAATTGCCTTTTATGTGATCTCACACTTCTCCATGGCTTCAATAAATGTTATTACTGAGAAGGTATAGAAAGCTGGGCAAGAAAATGTTCATCTCAAACCAAAAGAAATTATTGGCACTTGTGAATTTTTCCCCCTTCTCCCCAGCCCCAGCCTTGAACTCTTTTATATAGATGACTCAATATTCTCATTGCCATCTGTTAGGTACACCAAGATGCAGAAATGAAGTCACTAGCAAAGGCAGTGGCAGGGAACAGGAGGAGAAACAAATGCAAAACTAAACAAGGATTCCTGACTTCTGGGCTTATGCCATCCAGTGGACTTCCCCACAGTTCAAAATCAGATGAGTCATCACCGTCATCCTGGACAGCTGTCTGAAATGTGAGAAAGATAATAAGAAGGAAAACACACACAGACCAAATGAAGGTAAAATAGGAGAGTTTCAAGATAAAGATGAGTGAAAATGGACACGACAAAAGTAAGTGGACGCAGATAAAAACCCATCACAGACAATCCAATAGAACATTATTTTCCTAATGCCAACAAATGCCAAAATAAGTTAAAGTAACATGGTTACAGACAAGTAGACGTTTTTATAAAGTACAATGCACGTATAATCTTGTCTTCAAGGGATCAGTTCAACACAGGAAAAAACACTTTGTGAAGAATTTTTAAAGTGGTATTTTATTTCAAGTGATGATAGTTCTAGAGCAGTTCCTGAAGGGATGGGTTTTCCCTGACAGGCAGAGTAGAGTGCTTTGTCAATGGAACACCACAGTGCAAGTTCAGTGGGTCAGTGGTCCCCTCTGCCCACTCTTTCCTCCTTACCCAGGCAGACAAATGCAGCAGGAGCTGCCAGGGGGGTCCTGCTGAAAGGTACTCAGATAGGCTCACCACCTCTCAGAAGCCACCCCTGGCTATGTCTACCTCTCCATTCTCAACAGATAACCTGACAGCACACTCCTGCCAGACTCTCAGATCTGCTCAATTGTTCTGTTCTCCCAACTGTGCAATACAGTAGGGAGAGGAGGTTTGCTACCACAGGAGACACTTATCCACACAGGGACATGAGGAGTTAATAGCAGAGTAAGTGCAGAAGACAAATGGCCAAGTTTAATTCATGTCACCAAATAGAGAAGACTCCAGTGAAAGCCTTAGACAGACTGAAAATCCCCAAGGATCTGTTAATTTTCTCCTCACCATCCATAATTCCACAGCAACACACAAGAGTGCTCCTTTCATTTTCCAGAAAAAAATACATTAAGAACCACAGAGAAGATCCAGGTCTGCTCCCTTGAGAGACAGTTTTTGAGTCGCCGTACTTCCAATCCCCTGCGGTCACAGGGAAGGACAAGGGTGAAGCATCATCCAGATGCAGTACAAAGAGTTATTCAAACAGACAGACTTACATTGTAAAAGAGAACATATATAATTTGAAGGATACTGATATTTTAGAAGATCAGGATTTGTCTGGATTGTTATGTAGATCCTACTTACAGCCACAGTAACAGATGATTCACCCACAATTCTCTAAAGATACTTCACTCACTAGCCAAGCATAAGAAGAAAATGAAGATCTTCATTATAAGCAGTAAATGAAGAAGAGCACAACTGCAGCTAGGTGACAGCTGATCAAAAGAAGCCATCCGCAATAATCATCAATGCAGTGCAGCAATGAGATGAAGGTTGGTTTAGGCAAAACCAACACAGACTTCCCCTTCCAAATGGATAATGCAACACGTGATCTACATACAGCCCTTTGTACACCACAGGAATGTCTACATGGAAACTTCCTGCTGAAGGGGCACTTCTGATGAACCTCCTCAATATGACAACAAGTAGCAAAATATCTATTAAGAGCCCCAAAACAAACACAGCAAACCTTACATGGATTTCTAACTTGTTCTGACCAGGCTAACCTCAGAGTTTCTGAGGAAAAGTCCATTCTTGCAACCTTGGAAATGCTACTCAAATCCACTTTAACAGAGTTAGCAATTGAAGGAAAAAAACTTTTAAAAACCCCACATTCAGCATTTCTTATTGACATGACCCTTTCAGTGCTCAGGAGCCACAGAAAAGTGTTGCAATACAGCATGGCTGTTACCTCACTGAAAGAATTCCCACAGAAGCCAGTGCACTGCGTGAACACATCTCCCTGCAGCAGGAACACGTGTAGGGAGACTCCAGAGACATCCTGCTCCATACCATGTGCAAAAGAAAATGCAATTTTTAAAAAACCACCTTGCATTCATTATCTAGCCAGGAAAATAGGGCAATGTTAACCATGTAACTGTTAGAAATGATTCACTGCACCTTCTACTAAGAAAATTTATCTTTGCAAACAGACACCATGCTGACTAAATTGATTTGGAAGGAAGAGGCAGCCATAACAAACCCGTGATGGAATTTATCTTGATGTGAAGAATTAAAGACATTTTAAATAATTTTTTTTTGTTGTACCACTAGTGTGTAGGTGGCTCAAGTCCATTCATATCTCGGCAAAAGTACAAAGTGGTCTCAGAGTTTTTTGGTACTCTTCACCAGCTGGATGACTCATGTGCTATTTCACCATCATTTTGCACTTGTGTGTACTGGTCCAGGTGGCCAAGAAGGCCAACGGCATCTTGGCTTGTATCAGAAATGGGCTCACCAGCAGGTCCAGGGAGGTTATTCTCCCTCTGTACTCGGCACTGGTGAGACCGCACCTCGAATACTGTGTTCAGTTCTGGACCCCTCACCACAAGAAGGATGTTGAGGCTCTGGAGTGTGTCCAGAGAAGAGCAACAAAGCTGGTGAAGGGGCTGGAGAACAAGTCTTACGAGGAGCGGCTGAGAGAGCTGGGGTTGTTTAGCCTGGAGAAGAGGAGGCTGAGGGGAGACCTTATTGCTCTCTATAACTACCTAAAAGGAGGTTGTGGAGAGGAGGGAGCTGGGCTCTTCTCCCAAGTGACAGGGGACAGGACAAGAGGGAATGGCCTGAAGCTCCACCAGGGGAGATTCAGGTTGGATATCAGAAAAAAATTCTTCACAGTAAGAGTCATTGGGTACTGGAACAGCTGCCCAGGGAGGGGGTCGAGTCGCCTTCCCTGGAGGTGTTTAAGGGACGGGTGGATGAAGTGCTGAGGGACATGGTTTAGGGAGTGTTAGGAATGGTTGAACTCGATGATCCAGTGGGTCCTTTCCAACCTGGTGATTCTGTGATTCTGTGTTTTTACGTTCTCCCTTCCCTCAGCCATCCATTCCTAGCCTTGCCCCCTCCTCTACTTATGGAAACATGTTTGTTGGCACAAGGAGAAAGGCTTGAGTAGATGAAGAACTGAGCCACCATGACCTGAGCCAAGTACCAGTCTTTAGCCTGCACCAGCTCCCCTGTTCAGGCCAGAGCACAGAGGTTTCTCCCAGCCTGAAAACGCAGCCAGGAGATGGAATAGGAATGAGAGACTACAGGGATCACCTTCTCCATATGGAGCACTGACTGTGCTAACTTGTACCGAATTGTGAAACTACAACATTTTATGAGATTTCGCTCTCAAACTGAGGTATTGCAACAAAACAAAACATAGAGAGGTTGGTTTTATAAAACAGAAGTAAAGGAATTACTGTTTGCAAAAGGAAGAAAGAAAAAATATTGAGTTTGCTATTTTAAACCGTTCATTTGAAAAATACTTTTTCTAAAGAGTGTGACCTCACTTCAAATGTCTGGCTTACGCAGCCAATAATATTGGAAACAGGACTTTTCTGGAAGAGCATTAATGTCATTTTAACTTCTGTAAATACATTTATAAACAGAAATGCATGTTTTTCTTTCAACAGCAGTGCACACACAGATTACAGGCCTCAAAAACACAACAAAAATGAGGGGAGAAATTCATTATTAGTATTTATAGATATACTATGTTAAATACAATAACAAACATTACAATTGAAGACGAAATAAAGAAAACAGCTAAACAAGCATGTTGTTGATCAGAGCGATGAAAGTAATTCTAATGAGTATTCTGATTTTTTTTTAATGTCTATAATGGATCTAAGAGCATGACAAGTTTCACAATACAGAAATTTAGATCACTTGAGCATTTTTCTCCTCAAATCTAAATAGGAAATATATTGGCAACTAAAAATATAAATCATGGTAGTGCTCAAATTCTTCAACAATTCAAATTATCTGCTGATCTAAATGCCAAAAAGCAAAGTAATATAATATATGAAGGGAAACATGAGCAAATCTGTAGAGTACTATCGAGACTATTATGTTCATGCCAACACATGGAATTTGAAAAAAAAAAAAGGGGGGGGGCAAACCCCACAACCCTACAAAAACTTATTAAAATCACTGCAGAAAAGGCTATTGTTCTTCTAAACAATAGTTTTTGCTCACTCATGAGGAATAGTGGAGAGACACTAAAGTCAAATTAAACAGTACAAACTACAGTATTCAACTTATATTGTTTCCAGAAGCATTCACAACAGTTTAAGCTTTGTACAACAGAAAAAGCAATGCCTTCTCCTCTCCGCATTGAATGTCAATATACTCTTGTGGAAGGAAAGAGGACATTCTAATTAACAGAATAGGATACGGGACACATCAAACAGGGCATTTTTCAATACCGTAAGAACAGCTTTTAGAGAAGTGAAAACATTCACTTTTAAGAGTTTCATAGAATACAAAGTGATGGGGGTTGATTTGTTTTCAGCAATGTTTCTTGGTATCAGAAGAAAAACACAGTACTGGGCATGAGTGTGAGGAATAAAATTCAGCTGTCAAACTGAAATCCAGCCAATTTTTTTTAAATGCGCTTTGTTGGAGCACTCTTAAATCTGTTTGTCGCTATGCCTGAAGGGTTTGAATATTTCCCCCTCAGTTTCAAAGCCTGGAAATCCCCTTCTAACCCTTATGAGCATGAAGGCTTTTCTCAGTATTGTGCACAGTAACACTATGTACTCTGAACTGCACACAACTCGTTTGCCCCCTGTTATAAGCTTCTAAAGTTAACAAATATGCAGGAGTCAAACTCCTGTGTCTGCAGCCTTCTGAGATACTCGCAGGCACACAGACAACCTGGCTGAAATGTACTCCATGTTCAAAGTCCTACTTCAACAGCAGACTGTGTTGTTGTGGGAGTTGTTCCTTCCTGCCCACATTGGGCAGCAGAGGGTCAGTCACAAGGCCAATGCAAAACTTCGACATGAACAATTCAGGCAGGGCTCTTCTGAAACATTCTTCCTGAGCACACTGAACAGAAGGGGAAGAACAAGCAGTTTGTGCTTCTGCCCTCAGTGGAAAAACACCCTCATCTTTGCAAGGATGCTATCATAACTGTAAGAGTATAGAAATGGACCATATCAAGCTTTCTTTTAAAATGAATAAACAAAAAAACCTTGCAACGGTAGAAACATCTTGAATTCACATCACTTTCAAAATTAAAACTCCTATTTTGGAACCTTTTTGTTTTAAGGCAAAAAACTTAACAGAATGTTAAACCAGGAAAAGATTGACTTGAACAGTTAAGTGCAATGTAATGAGCGTTACAGAAAGACAGTCAAATAATAGAAGAGGAATGCATCACGAGCTGTGCAAAAAAGACAGTGCCCCAGGTGAGGCAGAGCAGCACTTAACTACAGATAGTCTGAAATATCCATGTGGAGATATCCATGATATTCATGTGCTACATGAATATCAGAGCCAGATACACCTCCATGCTGCTTTCTCTGCTATGCTGATACAAACATTTGAAGCGAATATTCACAAGGAACTGACCCAGCTGAAAAAACACGCACAAGAAAACAAAACATTATTTTGTCATCTAGGTGTGTGCCCTGCTTCCCATGGGGTTGTGCTCACTTGTTTCCTGGTACAATTGCAGGGGCCATATAGCAGGCAGCAATGAACATCTGGCAGGATGATAAAGCTAGTCATGCTAGTTTAAAAACCACGCTCGCACCAAACACTTGTGCTAACTAGTATTTACAATCACAAGACAAACAGCAACCTTTCTGGGGGACTGAATGGCACTACACGTTCTACCCCTATTTTAATATTTTTAGGAACAATCCAGAGAATTATAACCCTATGCATCCAGCATCTGAACTCGGCAATATGGTCAAAACAGCCACTAAAATTAGTGCAAACTCTCTGGAATGATATGAACTGGTAGAGTTTAATGTTCACACCTTTTGCAAAAGAGTAGCTCTACAAATTCTTTCCTTGTGTCAATGAAGAAGTAAGTAAAACAGAACCAGATGGCATTAAAAAAAATAATAAAAAAATAAATTTAAAAACAACTGACCCAAGACTTCATAACAAGCTATTAAAACACTGAACTAGTTATGGCATTAAAAAAAAGGTAGAACCCACCAAAGGGTCATACTAAGAGTACTTTCGAAGTCCTGTACTAATTCTTACATATATGAAATATTTTACAGATATTTAGGAAAAGGGGATGGCACAGAAGAAGCCAAACCAATGCCAAATAAAAAAAAACAAATTAAGCTTAGCAACAGAAAGAAGAAACAATGCATAACATAGGAAGAAAGTGTACTTATATATTACAGATTTCTGGAGGAATTGTAGCAACTTAAATGTTTATCTTAGTGTAATGAAAACATCTGCTTAAATTGCTGATGTTATAAAACAAATCTAATCAAATCCTAAGAGATAAGGTATCGGATAGATAATGTGAAATTATTATAATTTGTTAGGCTATTCTAATTAATTATAATGAATTCTAATAAACTATAATGAAGCCCTGTATTAGACAATTCCACATAGGCCCCTGCAGCATTAGACGAATCTGGTTATGACTGCGGCTGGAGAGCCATTCCTTAACTTAGAAGGACCTCTGGTAACAGACCAAAGGACCAAATGGTAAAGGACCAATTGTTAATGCTTAAGTTCCAGGAGGTAACATTTCAAAGTATCTTAAATGAACATGTGCTCCCATTATCAAGCATTATCTAAGAACGTAGCAATATTCAGAGACAGCAAACACTTAAAAAAAGGATGGCAGTGCACGCAGTCTGCATTATGTAAACATATATCAATATCTTACTTAGTGGAATGTGTGAGATGCAAGTAAAGGACTGTGTCCAAAAGGCTCCTGATAAAATAATCTCCTGAAAAATTAGCTACTTGGATGATTCACATTTGTTTCATTCTTTAACTAAAAGTTCCTGTTCTGACTTCATGGGTATGGTTCTGTCTCCCTCTGTGACCAGCTAATGAACAGGAAACCCCCCCCCCCCCCCCCCCGAAAAAACTTTATCAAGGGATGCCACTCTTAAGCCTTGGTGAAATTTTCAATTTCTTCTATTTATCTCTATTTTTTTCTTCTATGTTCTGGCTAATGTAAGGAAAATACAAATCTCAAAAAAATCAGTGGATTAGCAAACAACATTTGTCTTTTTCTTAGCAAGATCTATAGATGATATACAGTGGAAACAAGTTAAGTTTAGCAACTGTATTTTAACCAAGCAATTGGTGGATTAGAAGCAGATTTTTCTTACTTGATTGCACCAACTGGAATGTGAACAATATATCGTGTTAAGAGAATTTCCACAAAGTAGTAGTTTAAAGACTGTGGAGGGAAAAAAATGTTTAGACAGTGGTTTGGAAGAAAGGACCATTTTTGTGTTGCAAGTTGCTAATTTTGCTGCATTACCATTTGATGGCAAAGAAGACCAAGTGACCTGAACCAAATCCCAACTCATTCCTTGTTATATGAATGAAGAAATGGAGGACTGTGGACCACCCCAGATGATCTGACCCACCCCCAAGAAAGATTCTTTAACACTGAGGTAATTGGGGGAAAGAAATATTTATAATGTTCTCATCTAGACCTAGTTCTTGCTGCTAAGGAGCAGCTAAGTCTTTTATCCTCCTGCCAAAAGAATCTGTGTGCTCCTGTTTGTTTCCATTATCAGAAGCCTCCGGGGTAAGGAAAGACGCAAGAGAAACTTAGAAAAATTCCAACTGCCTTTGTCTCTCGCCATCCATTTCCCACTTAGTCTCCTCTCTTCCCCACCTTTTCAAGAAGTTCCCTACCCTCCAGCAGATTTTATCACAAGAAGAGTGTAACATCCACCCTGAATTAAACAGAGGCAGGACAGAAAGCAAGCAGAATAAAGGCTGCAGTCTGGGCTGCAGGGCTCTCAGACTCTGGGCACTCTACTACTTCAGCTGTCTAGTGTTCTCTCTAACCTCCAAACTAATTCTAGTTCTAGCCAAAACACTGCAACTGAAACAAACTACAGCTAATCCTGAGCTACACTCATCATCCTCACCAATGCCACCTCTAATTTAATGCTCTGGCCTAACTGTGGCCATTTCAAGTATTTTAGCTCCCAAATATTAACTGTTGCCCTAGTCTTATCCATACTCAAAAGGCGGCCAATAAGCCCTTCATCTCCACTGGCATTAGCTCTTATTCAATCCTAATGAACTTGCAAGACCTCAACAATAAATCAAGTTCTCCAGCACCTGCTGTCTAAAACACTGATCCCCAACCAACACACTTTCAGAACTTTCTAGATTCATCAATAACAGGTTCTTCCATCCTTGCCATCCTGGAAAAGCCTTCTCTTTCTCCCTGAGCTTATGCAAAAAAGCCATGACATCCAGGTGCAAGATGGACAGCCGTAATTCCCAAGGCATCTCAGGGCAGGTAAAGGTAACTCACCTTGGAAACACCAAATGCAGGCAATTTAGCTGACTTTGACCACAAGCTGAGAGTCAACAAAGCACATAGAAGGAGATCACCACACTGGAAATTCAGAGTGAAAGTTCTGCCAGATAGGGTTAGGGCAGACTGTGTCAGACATAGTTTTCTTAGAGTTTGGAGTACACGGGATTTTTGCAAGTAATGACCTACTCCGTTCAGAATAGGACTGATAGAGTGCTGGGGCAAACTGTGGAGCTGAGAAACATGCACACGTGGAAGGAAAAGCAAAGGCATCAATCTAAAAGTTAAGAGATAAAGTGTTATTTTCAAGGCTCCTTGGAATCATCACAACCTCATTCAGTTGCAAAAATAACACTGAGATGAATGGGTCACTTCCTCTTCCCCCTCCAGCCTCTTTACATGCTTAGGCCAGATCTAGTGTAGGGACTTTACATGTCCACAAACCCATCTCTTCCGGCCTTCTTGACAACACATATATATCTCCCATGTGCTTCCTTCCCCTGCACAACGGTCCTATCAGGCTTATCTGGGGTACGAAGTAGCCACAAAGGAAATGAAATTACTGCACTTGCGTATTTGAGAGAAACACCTGGGAGCAGCCGTGACATGAAAGTCATCACAGCAAAAGATGATTATATATCTCAGTATACCAATCATATCATCTCAGGCTCAGTGTCAGAGCTCCCAATTAAATGAAGCCAAAGTAAACAAGCATCCAACTGAAAACATCATATAGACATTAGTACAAAAGGTGACAGTCTTGTTGCAGTTGTTTTCTCGCTACAGCACCCTGCAAGGTTGCAGCTGGCTATATTAGATCATCATATGACATCCTAATAGACCTTTCGACAGCTGTGCATAAAGACCTGAATCAGTCTGGTTTTACTGTGTAATAGGTACTTCATATCACAGATAATCAGTTTTATAGTTCATGCAAGCCACCCTTTCAACATATCTGCCCATAGTGTTCACTACAATTCTGATGTAACAAATCTAAGTTGTTTGATTTTCTTTCCTGTAACTAATTACAAAAAAAAGATTTTATTTTTTAAATCAGAGCACAGACTCCTTTGGAAGGGTTCTTCAACAAACCAAATCTTTGCTTCTAATTTTCTACTCTGATTGCATTTATTCTTAAGTGAGAGAAATAAAATCAAATAAAACAATGATGCTGTTGCAGAAGTAGGACAAAAGACTATTCCTTAATGAAGAAAAGTAGTAAGATTCCAAATGCGTTACATATTGAATTTGAAACACTGTTGGAAAAGAAGTGTTTAGAGCTCAAAACTTAAAACTGTTTCCCTGGCTAATCATTAAATTGCAAGAATCACAAATGCACTAAAGAAAACTAGTTAGGAGAAAAGAAGGAATAGAAAGCTAAAATGTTTTCTATTTGAATTGCAGCTTCTACAGAAAAGTGACTGTCTGGAAAATGGAACCCTCTCCTCAGATATACTTGCTTACATCCTATTTTCAGTCTCTTCACCTAGCTTCCCCTCTGGAAAACCCTGGCTGCAGGAGAAGTCATGCAGTCTGGCATACCTAAAATGGGCAGCATATTTTCATCACCACGTCTGCTTTCACAGCACAAAGGCAACTAAAAAGTCCCAAATTTATTTCTGGAAACCTCTGACACATCACAACACTGTTTGCCTCTACACCCACATCCATGTTCAAAATTCACCAAGGGGCGCAGACTTTAGCTGTACAGCAAACAGTACAAACACACAGTTCATCTCCATTCAGCCTCCTGGTGACTGCCTGCTGATATGGAACTGGAACAAGGTCAACTTGGAACTAGCAAGTGGGTGGCTCCACAGAGGTAAATGATGGAATTTCTGCTATCACACAGAATAAGAAAATCTACTGACATCAAAACTTAAAATAGGGGATTGAGTCTTTATTTCATCAGATTGCATTCATTTGATCAATCCGGTTCTCATACCGAGAAACATCATTTCCGCTACTGCTCAGCTTGGGTATCAATGTCCTGCTACCCAGAACTCCCTTCTTAAATCTCCCTGCCTTCAACTGGTACTGCTCATCTAGCCCTAGGTACTTGACAAATCTGAAATTTTCAGGCCAGCAGTCACCACAAGGGACACAAAGGAAGCTTCACAGACTAGAGAGTTAACTGGTTAAGGAATTAAAAGTTTTGTTGTTGTTACTTTCTTTAATAAACAAAGCTCAACCAGTATGTTCACAAAGGCTTAGAGAATAGGTAGAGTTACTTGTATATTGTGCAGGAAAACACATCCTTTTGTTTGTCTTATCACATCACATTACAGAATATGAGTACGCTTTAAGTGCTTAGAATTATCACTACTTTAAGGATAATTTTACTCCCCTGTACAATTCACAGCTAAATCACCTAAAAGTCCTGAACTGAGTAGAAAATCTGTGTGGATATTAGATGTCTGAAAAATAGGCTGCATGTACTACGAGCACCCCAACACTAACTGTTTCAGGTTTCTACAACACATGTGCTAGGTCTGTGTCTGCAGAAAGTCTGCAGAACTAAACCTGGTGTTCTCTTCTGTATTTTAAGAACCAATGCAGAACCAAAGTACCAGCTGACATCCACAGTTATAAAGGCAAAGCAAAACTGGGCTGGGATGTGGCACGGGCTCCATCTAGAGGAGTTCAGCTTCATGCCATATCACTGCCACTGAATCGCTGATCTACACACAAAATGAGTAAGAAATAGAAGTGCAATATATTATGGTGTCTGGGAATTATGCCCTCTTCTATGTTTAAGGTGATCATTGCAAGCTTAACACTCCTGATGTAAACTGTAATTATAAACATGAAAGTGTATCTTTAAAATTGGGAGGCGGTTGTTGGTTTGTGAAAGTTGACTATCAAAATAGTAACCGGTTCTTTTGTGTTTCTGGCAAACAGCTGCCCAATCAGAAAATCAAATATTCAGCACATAAATATAAGCTTTAGATATGATACCAAATTTATGAAACACTAGGACTTGTAGTTTTTTGCAAGCTCAAAATACTAGACGTCTTATTTTGTCCTAGTTAGTGGGGTTTATTATATATTTAAAATTTAGCTTTTGAAGGATCAAAAGATTTCCATACCTTTTAAATTTTTTAATCTATAAAAAAGTTACATTTCAATTATTTCAGTATCCACTAACAACTAACTGAAAATATAAAAACAAAGACAATAAGGTCAACATTAAGACCCATTTTATAAACACAACCAAAAAAAAAAAAAACAGGATACTTCAGAATCTAATGGCCTATTAATGTTTAAAGTAAAGAAAAAACAGACTTTTGGTGTTTTCAAAGTACTTGAACATCAATTGTATATTACGCTCCCAGTTAATGAACCTGATAACATACAAGACCTACCTGTGGGCTTGTCTTTCTAAAAGTGTCAGTTCCATGTATCACATCTCTTACTATTCTTTCTCTGAGTTTATTATACTCCTCTTCAGTGAGGTCACTATCCTCCAGCTGATGCTTGCAGACTGGGCACTGTCCGCTGTAATGATAGTGAAATGAGACAACAGAAGGATAAAGGCTTTCAATAAGAAATATCTTACATTTCACTAACTTATTGAACATCTGTGTATGAGCACAATTCTTTACAAGAACTGCAACACAGCCCGATCATCAGAAAATTAGTTGTACTCTTTCTGGAATGCATCTAAAATCTTCTAAAGTTACTAGAAATATTTCAATGTTATTTAGTGTGGTCAGGATCAAATATTTGACTATAGAGGCGCCTGAGAATTTAGGACTAAAACTCTGCATTAGGGCACAGGAAAAAAAAAAAAAAAAGTAGAGTATTTAAATATTCACTAGCATTTATTTAGGCCTTGAGAGATGAGAGTTCAGTTCCCAGCATTACCACAAATTTCCACATTGCTAATATTTGGCAGTTTCCCTACTACACAAGAAAGTCACCATGAACACATACAACCCAGAGCTCAGTGTGGGAAGGTGATGGAGTTGCACTGGCTTGGCCAGAACAAATTAAGTAGCTGTAGGCATACTGGTTGAAGTTAGCGGGCAGGCCACAAAGCCTTAGTCTAGTTATAAACCCAACCCAAAGTGTTACAACAAGAAAATGCACCAGTGAAATGCTCCACTATTGTGCCACTGACTGCTCCGACAAAACAGGCTAAGCTATCTGTGCTTGGTTTATCGCAAACCTGTCACAGGTGTAGGAATATCCCTACCCAGAGGAAGAGAGGGAGAGGGAGAGAGAGAAAGGGAGAGGGAGGAGGCGTAACATAAATCTGCTGTATGGTTAGAAAAGGCAAATAAGGAGCAAGACTGTGTCACTTTTGATATTGGATTTCCCTTTATTTCTAGGATATGTTCAGATCTCTCTAAGGTGGTCAAAGTGAACAGAATGAGAGAAGAATGTGACTAAATCAGAAATACTGTTTGTTTTGAAAGGCCTCAGCAATACTACTCCACATTGTCACTGCATGTCTGTACATTCCTCAATTCCACCTTAGATTTTCTAATATCAGACTGAGTGCACCCAAACAGAAAGCCCTTTTACATTGCTGTCTCCTGGTGACTAAGAAATAACTGTTTCTTTATTGCTAAGAAACTTCTGTTCCTGCTCTGTAGCACAGGCTAAATCTCATCATATGGATCAAGGAATGCGGACTGCTGCCCATGAAAAAGCTACACTCAACCAATGCCATCATCTGGTGTTCATTTTCCAGAGCCAGAAACACCACTCCACCACACACAGCTGTGTCAGGGATTGTTTGACTGCATGTAGCACCAGAACAGTTTCCTTTATCATTCACATCATCCACTTCTCAGTGCTCCTAGTCTCCCTCTTGCAGGGCCTGCAGCTGTGATAACAACCGTGGTTCTACAAATCCCAAGTAATCCATTGTTTTGTCTCTGACACAGAAAAGAACTCCCCACTGATCTGTTCACAATTGTTTTTAATAAAGAAAAACCAAAGAGATTGAAAATCCATCATAAAAGATTACAGAATAGAACAATAGGGGATGTGGAAAAAAACAAATCCCAAACTCTTTAGTGTCCTCAGGACTGCTAGTACGTCATAGCAGATCCTGAAAAATTTTCCAGAACAGCATGAGTGAGGCAGCTCTACAGAGAACACTCGGATCCACACCAGCCAAGAGGCACAATGTTTTTTCTAACCAACCCAGTGTTGCAAAAACACTTGAAAGGGCAATCAAACCACAATGAAGAGAAAGATGTCAACTGATGTGAGTTGGGGTTTTGTTCCTACAGCCAGCTAGCACAGCACACAAATAATTCCAAGATGCAAAACAAGACAGGCTGAACTTCTGTGGCCACTTCTGGATTTTTGTATGATCCCCAGAACTACATCTCAAGACAAAGAATAAGTATCTTTTTAAATATCTAGCACTTCCTGTTGTTTCATGTCCCACAGTCATCACCTCTGCCATAACACAGAGTCTGAAGGAATTAAAACTGGAACTGTCATCACTTCCATGTTCCATTTATTCATTCTTTTTCTTTACTACTTGTGTCTTTGTTAGCCCCTATAAACTAAATGCATATCTCAACAGAATGCACACCATCATACCTGGACCAAAAATGTATGCCATGCATCACTTGCACAAATCTCTGAGCTCATCACAAAACCAGTATGTAACGTTGAGGTAACAGAGAAGGACTGAGACAAAACATCCTGCATCTCAGTGCTTGAGCTGTGAACTACATTAACTGTTTGGGGTTTTTTCCCCCTTAAAAAATTATCTAGAAGTTTTGCAGATACACTTTCTGAAGACAAGCCAATGAACTACAAATATACATACACTTCATGATTATACTTCTTGTCTTGCATCTCTGATTGTGGGTTAAAACCAGAAAATTTTCCAAGCTTAATTATTGAATAACTACATGAAAAAAAAATGGTCAGATAGGATAACAAAGTACATTAAGGAAATTCACAGTCAGTTGTGTCTGTTCTCAAGCACTTCTGCCAAGAATATTAGACACGAGATCCAGCTTGCATCTTCATCACCAGAATGGACACTACAGCCATGGTACCAAGAAAATAAGCAGAATCTAGTAACTTCTCCAGCAGACAATAAAATGATGCTTAGTGTGAATGAGTCATTGGTTCTTCATGGCTGATGAACAATGACTTCTTTGCCAGTTGCTCCCACTTAAACTTCTCTTATATGTAGGAGATGCTGATGTTTCACATTTTTTCTTTCTATCATGGTCTGTTCAAAAGCCTATATTCAACCAGCTGGGCATAGTTTGAACTGAAGGAGTAGCCATTCTTCTCAAAATCCATCCAAATACCTTATTTTCACAAGCACAATCTCAGAACTGAATCACAGGATTTGAGCTTTAAGTGTTAAAACAGAAGGACTTGTGCTCCCCTGGCTGTCTCCACAGAGATATCCTAGAGATGCCAAAGCTAAGTCACTATAATTTTCTAAAACTATGGCAACCAGAACTGTTAAATTCTCCCAACAATTGATATCCAGTAAACATAAATGCACAGACCATATGCATTACTTGCACTGCTGACAGTGCATTTACAGAATCAAAAAAAGTTATGCATGAAATTCCAACAATGGACATCCATTGCTGTACATGAACAATACACTCCAGTTGCTGAACCCACTGTGGTCACTGCAGGCTACATGTTAATGAGATTGGCTGTAAAGTTAGTATTAAATACATCTAATTGCCTTCACAGTATCACAAGTTTGGAAAAGACCTCCAGGATTATCGAGTCCAACCGTTCCTATCAACTACTAAACCATATCCCCGAGCATCTCATCCACCCATACCTCCAGGGTTGGTGACTCCACCCCCTCCCTGGGCAGCCTCTGCCAGTGCCCAATGACCCTTTCCGTGAAAAATTTTTTTCTGATGTCCAGTCTGAACCTGCCCTGGCACAGCTTGAGGCCATTCCCCCTTGTCCTGTCCCCTGTCACTTGGGAGAAGAGGCCAGCTCCCTCCTCTCCACAACCTCCTTTCAGGTAGTTGTAGAGAGTAATAAGGTCTCCCCTCAGCCTCCTCTTCTCAAGGCTAAACAACCCCAGTTCCCTCAGCTGCTCCTTATAAGACTTGTTCTCCAGCCCCTTCACCAGCTCCGTCGCTCTTCTCTGGACATACTCCAGAGCCTCAACATCCTCCTTGTGGTGAGGAGTCCACAACTGAACACAGGATTCGAGGTGCAGCCTCACCAGTGCCGAGTCCAGGGGCAGAATAACCTCCCTGGACCTGCTGGCCACGCCGTTTCTGATCCAAGCCAAGATGCCATTGGCCTTCTTGGCCACTTGGGCACACTGCTGGCTCAAACTACCACTTTCAGATTACTTGAATAAAAATAAACAAACCTTCTTATACCCCAAAAAATCAACTCAACCCAATCACCTATCAACAGCCAAAGCTCCTCAAGTCAGCTCCTTCTTGGGAATTCTCAATGAGGTTTCCCAAAGGGAGCAGTAGCAAAACAGAGAAAAGAAACACTCAGCATCTTGCAAGATCCCCCCCTCCCCAGTCTAACTGCTGCTTTTTCACAACCATACCTTTAAAATTACCTTGCCATTTTTGTAACTCCTCATTGATCATTCTAGGATTTGATGCCAAGAAATTCCCAGACAGAAGGTTTTCACCTCTGTAGAATATATAGCTGTCCTTACAGCTAATTGACTGTTAAACCATTTTTTTGAGGGACTGCTTTTCTGATCTACATTTGGAGTGTCATGGCATCCACATATCAAACATGAAGTCAGATGTATTATAGTAATTTGAAAGTAGGCTCAAAACACTTGTGCTGCACCTTTCTATAGCTGAGCTTTGACATCCAAAGCTTTTGTAATCTCAAAGAAAAATTGTCAGCAAGCTTCAAGGTTTGTTTGCAGAGGGTTCAAGCTTCTATCACAGTTCAAAGAAACTAGAAGCTCAGTGTTAGAGGAAGAAAAAAGTATCCTGCATATAAGCATCTTAGATTCAACTTCTAGTACTTATATAATACAAAATCAGAATGACTTATGAAGAAGCCTATTAAATTCTCACGCTCAGTTTACGAAAAAACAGTTCTTTTGGATTTTTTAACTCAAGTCTCATGTTTTAAGACGTAGGTTGACACTGACTGCAGAGATAAATTTAGCAACAATCACCACATCAGTTTCAGAGATACCTCACAGGCTTTGTTCTTTACGATCAGAATGAAAAAAAAACAGAAAAAAAACCCAAAATTCCTTTTGCTTTCTTAAATCCTAAGGATCTGTTCTGTCAGCAGCCATTTAATTTAAACACAACAAAACTCTTTCTTTTTTCTTTAAATTATCTTAATTTTATTCCAATACTTATCCAAGTAGGCTACCTCAAATGTATTTATTTCAAAATAAAAAATGTTCATACAGTTATCACAAAATAACTACCATATAGCACCTTGTCACTACTTTGTTCACAGATTCTTAATTCATGATAAACTGTGAGGTTATCTAAGCTTGTTTACATTGCAAAGTGTGCAACAGAATTTACAGACAGTAAGATAAATAAGCTACCTCTTAACCAAGAAAATCAGCCTTAGAACTTTAAAACTCTAAAGGCTGAAAAGGGTTGTCTACAATTTGGTGAATTACCATAATATAGTACACACACACTCAAATGTAATAATAATCCATCTTAGCAGTGAATGACTCTTGGTCTTAGGACAGGGAGTTACACTGTACTTTCATGGGCTTCAAAAGCAGCAGACTCTCATGTGCTTTTAATTCAGCACATGTTTTTACTAAAGCAAGTCTTTAATTCCTGTGCAATAAACAAATAAGCCATCCAGTAAAATGGCAGCTCTTACTTTTCTCTGTGTTGTTTTTTTTTTAATCTTGGCTCTTCTTTGCATAACTCCTTTCCAAATGTGTGTGTTGGGTCTTGTTTAATCAGTGAAAATGAGTTGGAAACTGGAATTTGGGAAATCAAATGTACACAAAGGTTCATATTCTCAAGGATTAGAATATTTTCTTATTTAAGGAAAGCTATTTTTTATACTTACGAATGAAGAGCTCAAGAGAGAAGAATTACAACATCGCACTTTTAAACAAAATGCAGCATTTACCTGTCTTTAATGTTGGTCAGGTTTCCTCTCCAGTGTCCTCCTGGTATACTAATTTGCACAGAGGAAAAGATAAATAAAAACATTAGATTCTTATTTAACAATTCCTGAATTACAATAAAGAATAATTCTGTTTTGGTCACCATTTAGAAATAATAGATCAATCAATCATTTACCTTGCAAAGAAATCATACAAAGATTCATATGTAATTTAGCAATGCCTGAAAATCTCACCTAAAGAACCAGCATTTAACAACATGCAGAGAACTAACATCGCCAATTTCCCCAGTTTCTGTGGTCCACAAATATTAAGAACCATAAAAATAAGCATACGGTTTTTAAGTTGCTGCCCAACACCTCATAAAGCACCTCAAAAGCAAGTGGGAAAGCAGGAATCAAGATTTCTATACAGATGCCACCCTGAGAGAGTAAGAAAGGTGTACTCATACCAAAATGCGGCATTGGGCCTTTTGACTCCACATTATTATTTTGACTCCACATTATCATTATTATGTGACTCCACATATTATCATCATCACCACTACTACTACAGCTGCCATCATGCTGGTGTAAATATTCCTTTTTTGCCCAGAAGATCCACACCAGAACAGGTTACAGACTAGAAATTACCTACGTCAACATGCAAATGCAGACACCTCTCCCTTTGCCACTGTGTTTATTATCATAGGGTGCACAATAGCATATGCCATGGGTTTGGAGCAACTGCCCTGTTTCTGCCCTCCTTTCCCATTTCTCCTGCTGATACATAGGAGTTCTTTAGGTTTCTTACAGAGACAACATGGAACAGAAAATACTCTGATTCTTTGTTGCACACTCAGATCTTGTATTGGATCTGGCTTTATTCACTCCTAGAAGTCAGTGCTGGTCTGCTCTTTAGAAAAATAATTTTTTAAAACTAAGATCTGTTCAGTTACACTCAGAGCTCACTTCTGTGCTTACTGTATCCTCGACTTCCTTGTTTAGCACAAGCTACCTCCCAATCTACATCGTTTTTTGCAAGACTAATAGTGCTAAAAGTAATCAGATTCTATTTCTTTTTGGGAACTCCATGTAAACTGCTTACTCATTTTCAACCACCAGCATATACAAGTTCAGCACCACCAATTGAAACAGAGAGGTAAAACTGAGCATTTTGTACAAGTTCACAGATAAAAAGCCAGATGGGATGACTGAGCACCTAGTTTTGTTTCCCCTGTTATGGACCTCGTTTCTTTTTCATGTTTGAAACACTGCTTCCTTTAAGAAAATAACCAACATCGATCTTAAAACACAGGTCTACCACAATCTTTCATGGATTGTTCTAACAGTCAAATACAGTATTAAAGATACAAACAGAAGTTCGTGTACGTTCAGCTCGCAGTGCTGGTTTGCCACTACATAGAGGCAATATATAGCTTTTCAACACACTGACTGCCTCTGACGACTTTGTGCCAAGGACTTTTTATTACGCTCAGATTCCTGTGCATGCAGTATGTGCCTCACACCTACAGGTAAGTCTTTCTTCACTCAATGGGAAAATAGCACCTCAACACAGATTTTCACCCACTAAACCAGTTCGTCTCGACTGAAGCTTACGCTGTCTGTTCCCTAGCTGTTCTCAGGACAGAAAATAGCTAGAGGACAACAGTATAAACCACACTAATAGTGGTACTGCATTCCCACAGCCATATTCTCTATCCAGGAAGAATAACTTGTAAAGTGACTGTGTAGCTCACATAAACCAAAGCCAAGAGTTACAAAAAGTCATAGATCAGCTCACATGCAACAGTGTGACAAGCATGCAATGGGCTGAGGTGAACGACACTGTGTATGCACCACATAACTAGTTGCAGTTTGCAGAGTCTGATGATCCTTACTCCTGAAAATAAACTGTGAGGCCCGCTAAATGCTATGCTGAAACAATGAGCTTCCTATTATTCTATAAAAAGTCAACACTTGGCTTTGTTTAACTGATGCTAAATTTGCTGCCTCTTTCCTTTAAAGATAGAAACTACCTAGTTTTCAAAAAACTTGCTACTTCTACACTCTGATAGATTATAGGAAAAGCCCTTACACCTGCCAATACTCCTTATGTACCAACCCCAGAAAGAGATGAAGTCAGATACTTTGGATAGGCATGAACCATTGCGATTTCCTAATTTCTCTACCAAGGAATGCTATTTAACAGGTAAAATCTTTCAGTAAAAGGTGAAATTGGTAAGAATTTTACACTTTTACACTAATTTTGGAGCAAAAATGAAATGTATCTTTTCAAGATGATGTGTGCTTCAGAGAGAAGCAATGACCAAAATGAGATTATTAAGGGATCTTATGGACTAATCTGAATCAAATCCTCATGAACTAAAGCTGACTATTGAAACATTATTTACCTTTCAAACCATAGCTTTATACTCCACATAAATGTTTTGTGAGGGTATTTTTGGTTCTCTCTCAAATATAAGAGGATATCAAATAGCTCTTTTTGTAACTGAGCACCTTCCACACCCCTGCTGAAGTCAAAAAGAGCTTGCAGGACATCAAAGGTCGGGACCAAATCTTTAGCCAACATTTCATGGTAAAGTTCAAATGCAAGATTCATTTCCTGGTGACGGCTGGCTGCTTTGATACAGGATTCATAGTTTGTCCGTGAGGGAACCATAATCTTTCTTACTTCTTCCAAAAGAGTCAAGGCCATTCTCCACTCATCTGAATTACACAGCCCCCTGATAAGAAGGTTATAAGCCCCACTATCCAAAGTCCTAAATCTGGTTTTCATTATATCATACACATCACAAATTTCTGAAGTCTGTCCTTGCTGGACACACAATGCCAGATATTTGACCAACAAATGATATGCAACATCACCATTACTCTTTGCCACATGGGTCATCAAGGACTTAGCCACATCAATGGGGCTGTTGCACCTGATCATATTATTAAACATCACTTCTTCAAATGCTTCAGGTAACTGAAAGCTTTCCTTCAGTCTGTTCCATTCCTGAGCCTGCAAGGGTTTTTCTGGAGGCTGTATGTTCATAAACTTATGTCTTGGCAGGACACGATTCGTTAACTGCTTCTTCAGAGATCCAGCAGAGGAGGAAAAGCGGAGTTTCCCTTCAGATATTTCTTTAGGCTCCTCATCCCACCCTTTTTCTTCTTCAAAATCAATTTCAGACCTTTTCTTGGTAGGAAAGACAGCAGTTCCTTTGGGATCCACTGGTAACGCCGTGCTGGAGGATGCTGTAAAACCAAAATAGCTAATCTTTTCTCTATTTGAGGTGTTGAGAGAGGCAGCAAACAGTTGTTGGCATCTTGAAACAGGCCAGAACACACGACACCTCCACAGCAAAGGCTGAAAAACTTGATGACTAGTTTGAGAAAAGAATGCCATCACAGGAAATTATCTATTACCTCACTGTATCTAACAAAGTTATAAAATGGAAAATACCATTTGCATGGGGACATTTATTATAAAAGTGCAAGGGCTGTCAAGCTATATAAGCGTCAGTGTTTCAAAATGCTTATTCCATAAATCCCTTCTGCCTCTTATGAAAAGAAAAACTGTAAAATCCTTTCTCACAAAATTCAGTCTCTTAGCCTGTGAGAACATTCATCTAAAGTGAGGGCCTTTTTCTTTCTAAAGATGTTTTGCAGGTGTGCAGCTTATCACTTCCATTTGACGGTGACTGTAAAGATGAGTACTGAATATGTTGTGCACCAAGAGGCAACTCCAATGCCACTAGGCAAAAAGCACAGGCTTTTTCTTCCCGTCTTCATCCGAGCCGAGTCAGAAGTTTCCTAAAATTAAAAATAACACCAAAATATCACGCTCTGCTCCATATTTTCCGGTCATATTTACAGTTGCAAGCTAGCAAACACGAAGTTCAAGGCACCCTGACAATTTCAAGTCAGGAATCCCAATCCTGATCTCTCAGGCAATCCCAGCACGGGATTCCTCCGTGGGTTCCGTCACCCTTTTCAGAGTGGGACGTACTTCCATTTACCTGCCTTCCCCAACCGTGTAAACCCTCGGTAACGTCGCTGCCAAGGAGGCACAGCAACGCCACTGGGTAGTAACGACAGTGCAACCGAGCGTTAGGGTATGAACGCGAGAGCCGGGAGGTTCAGGGGCAGCGCGGCAGAGGCCGCTGCGGCTCAGGAGGCCCCAGGGTCCCACGTTCTCCGCCCGGTGCCCCACGGGCCCGGCCCGCCCGCGCCCCGTAAACTACAACTCCCAGCGTGCACTGCGGCCCGGCCCGCCGCACAGCCTGCCGGGAAATAGAGTGCGAGAGCGCGCGTGCTTCTCTCTCTCTCCCTTCTCCCTCCTCTCCCGGACACAGAGTAACGAAGGGCGGCCCCAGCGCGTACTGCGCCCTTACCCCTGCGGGACAAGCCTGCCTCGGCGCCGCGAGACGCGAGCAGGCAGCCGTTTCCAGCAGAAGCAGAGGCGGCGACGGCTCCCGCCTCCCGCTCACCCGGTAGCGCTGCCGGGCCCGCGCCTGCGCGCACGAGGCCAACCGCGTGTCACGTGGCCGATAGGTGTCACGTGCCCCCGCCGGTCGCGTGTCACGTGTCGCCGCGAGCCCCGTGAGGGCGGCTGGGGCGGCTCCGCCATAACGGCTGCGGGCGGGGGGGGCGGCGGCCATGGACTGGAAGCGGAGTCTGCGGGGCCGGCTGGCCGCGCGCCCCGCCCGTGAGTGCCCGGGGGGGCGGGGCCGGGGCCGGGGCCGGGGCCAGGGCCTCCGTGTGCGGGATGGGCCCGCCGGGATCACAGAAAGTGGTTACTGATACAGAAAGTGGAGGATTCTTTCTTTAAGCTAAAGTTTGATCTAAGTAATTTGTGGGTTTTGAAAGTTAGGCAGCATGTCCCCCTGGCAGCGGGTTTTCTCTCAAGCAGTGAAAGCAAACTGGAGAAGAGAAGGCTCCGAGGAGACCGTATAGCGACCTTCCAGTACCTGAAGGGGCAACAGGAAAGCTGGAGAGGGGCAGATTGAGGGTAGACATAGGGAAGAATTTCTTCACCGTGAGAGCGGTGAGGCACTGGCCCAGGTTGCCCAGGGAAGCTGTGGCTGCCCCATCCCTGGAGGTGTTCCAGGCCAGGTTGGATTGAGGGTAGACATAGGGAAGAATTTCTTCACCGTGAGAGCGGTGAGGCACTGGCCCAGGTTGCCCAGGGAAGCTGTGGCTGCCCCATCCCTGGAGGTGTTCCAGGCCAGGTTGGATGGGCCTTGGGCAGCCTGAGCCAGTGGGATGTCCCTGCCCATGGCAGAGGGGTTGGAACTAGATCTTTAAGGTCCTTTCCAACCTTGACTATTCTATGATTCTAAGCAGTGTTTTTGCAGATGCTGTTCATTTTTTGGAGATGATAATGCCTTGTGTGCAGTGAGATCTGTGCTGAGCGGGTGTCTCTTGTTCTCTGTCTGGAGACTTTCCCTGCCTCAAACACAAGGTCAGGCAGAGAGCTGGAGCCAGCTCCAAGTTAGAAAAGTTTTGATTGTTGCGAAGTTCATAGTAACAATAAAATTAGTCTTTGTAGAGTAGTAGAATATGCATAAGGTTTCTGGAAAAATTTATACATACACATGTAAGTGGGAAATCTGTCCCCAGCTCTTTCTTGTTACCTACAATTGATGGCAATCACTCACTCATGTTGCCCAGGCCTTACAAAGTATGCTTGCTTTCTAAAATGAATCTTAGAGGTTTTTTTCTGGCATTTTTTGGTATCCCTGCAGGCCTGTCACCACTGTCACCAACATTATATAGGGAAAAAGCAAGGTTGTGCTGCTGCTTGTAGTCAGCAGTGCCTTAAAAAATGCTACCTTAGTGCTGCTTTGTCAGCCGCACCCACCTGTCTGTTACAGGTACCCTACAGAGAGTCTGATAGGTGCAGTTACTGAGAGAGGCACTTTGTAGGTAGTCAAACACATATATATGTAACATATTTGTGGTATCTATTACTTTATTTACACAATAGGCCTGTCCTCCATTCATTTCCACCTGGTATTTGTGTTACCAAAGAGCATAGCTGTAGAAGCCTCAGCATTACGGCTGATGCTAAAGGAGTTAATTCCTTTTTTTTCAAGCTCCTTGCTATGTGTAAACTATGTTTGGAGCACAGCATGAAAATTCTTTTCTGTGTTAATCAGCCAAAAAGAGCGAACAAGAGCTAAAAGATGAAGAAATGGAATTGTTCACAAAATATTACATGGAATGGAAAGGAGGAAGAAAAAGTGGCAATACGTCATATACGAACATACCACGATTTTACTACAGGGTAAGTGAGGAATCCAGATGAACTTCAACAAGAGCCTCTTCTGTGTTATAAAAGGAAGTTGTGCTTATTCAAAGGGACACTTCAGCTTCATAAGCTTAAGTAGATTGAAATCTGAATGATGTAGATTGCTATGTGTAATTTTTTTTGTACAGTTGTGGATTTCAGCAGTTTCAAATAATTGCTGAGCAGATCATCAAAGGCCACAGAATAGTTCACTAATCAAGCAGTAAGCCTGGCTGTTTTATAAAGATAGGAAATCTTCTTTTTCTTTGAGAAAAACTTCCTGGTTTGACTAAATTTTGGCACACTGGTGTTATAAATACACATCCTACTGTTTTTGAGTAGACATGATGGGATGCTGCTTCGTGAAAATGGTGGGTCATCAGTCTTGCAAGCTGAAAACAGCCCTGTTGCTTGCATCATTGAGCAAAAACGCTTGGTCTGGTAGCTTAGGTGCAAAATGAATCAAATTAAGATAGAGGAATTATATCTTGATATTGCTGGCACTTGTCAGCCTGACTGCTCAGCTGCTATCTAACCTTGCACGGTCCGGTGTTACTTAGAATCTTGAGTTTCTGCCAATTAAGTTCTCGAGTATCTGTGTTTTAGTTGGTGACTACCTATGCAACTGTCCATGTTCTGGTAGTGCTGTACAGTTTGTGTGTAAACATCAGCAGAATTTTCGTGCTAAGTGTTCTCACATCTGTTTTGTTGGCCAAAACAAGTCCAGTAGACATTCACACTTCTAAGAGTCACACTTGCCACAAAATAGGAAGTGCTGCCCTCTCCTGTGTAAAAACACAGTAGTAAATGCGTTTTATGTGTGAGCTCTCCTATCTTGCGACTATGGGAAAGTGCTTACTGGATGGTTATCAAGTGTGAGGTAGAATTCTGTCTCTCATGTTAAAGATGTCCTGCTTTAAGTAAATGTTTCAATATTGAAATAGTGTGAGGCAGTAGGCAAGTATTATCCCTGCGGAGGCATCGGGTACCACACAGCATTCTGGAAGATAATTTGTTATTTTCTGTCAAGTAAATAGCTTCATCGGAGCGTGCGAGTCAGGACAAAAGAGTACTTGCTAGATATGTAGTTTTTGAATGGTGTCCCTGTACAGAAAATTAAAACACCACAATGTTTCTAGCTGCCAGCTGAAGATGAAGTCTTGCTTCAGAAATTAAGAGAAGAATCTAGAGCAGTCTTTCTGCAAAGAAAGAGTAGAGAGCTGTTGGATAATGAAGAGCTACAGGTAAGAAAATATTTTTTGCGTCTCATAATGGCTTCTGACAAACTACTTCTTTTGCAGAGTTTGATCCATCTGCCCAGAGACTCCTGTGATAAGGTGCTTTATATTTAGGCTCGTTGACTGGTTATGAGGTACTAGCTGAAGCTGAAGTGCTGCATAGTCTCAGGCTGGTGATGTCAGTGTAGAACTTTATTAATAGTTATGGTTTCTAGTGTTCAGCACATCTCCACAATTTCTCTAGTGATCCTGGAAGAATAAATAAGTTCTGTTTATGTCTCACTTAAAGGCTCCAAAGATGGTTGAGTTTACTGCAGTATAAAGACAAAAGGAATGTGTTCCTAGAAATCCTAGTGAGTGAAAGTCAGTGTGTTTGTTGGTTTAACACCAGTTTAGAGCAGTGGAAATACCGCTTGCTTGCCCATCTGGCTAAACTGATGATGTGTAATGACTACCTGAGAGAGCCTTGCAGAAAACTTTTTTTTTTGCTGCATTTCTTAGATGCTCTTTTTTAAATACCTTCCTAATCAAATGTAAATGCCTTTAAAGAATCTCTGGTTTCTACTGGACAAACATCAGACATCACCAGTGACTGGGGAAGAAGCAATGATCAACTATGAGAACTTCTTGAAAGTTGGTGAAAAAGCTGGACCTAAGTGCAAGTAAGGCTTTCTTCTCTTGTATGTGCTTGCTTTGGCTAAGCCTAAGTGGTGCCGTAACTTTCAGTTGCTAAAATAGATGGAAGCACTTTAATGGTGAGATAAACCCATGTCCGTGTAGTTATTGATGCACTAGTTGTTCTGTGTCCTTACAGAGGTGTGTTGCCCTGCATCTGTGAGGGAACTTTTGGTAGAGATGCCTGCAAGAAGGGTACTGCATCCTTTTGAAGAACAAATTCTCATCGGCCTGAGCATTTTTATAATGTTAGTGGCCAGTAAACAGCACATTTTGTATTTAAAGAAGAAATCGTATTTCCACTGATATTGCCCAACCTTCCTTAATACTTCCTGATGGAAAATATCCTACCAGATATTCTGTGTACGGCATACAGTGAATATTTTTTCTTTATGCTCCTGTTGGAGACTGCTGTTGTGAACATAGCTTTGTGATTGAGTTTTGAGGAGAAGCAGATTAGTTGTCAGTACTAGCAGTTCCTTTTACATGCATATCATTGTAGCAGATTAGAGACTACCAAAATTATTATATTACAGAGAAATAAAATTGAATAAAAGCTTTCAAAACTTCGTCATCGCTGAAGAGTCTCATGAACAGCAAAGGGAGCTGCTTTTTATCGAGTTTCTTTGTTTTCTTGAGTTTCTTTTTTGATTGTTACTTGCTAGGATCCCACTCGATGGGCATTGTGTAGCAAATTGACATCCTTGACTACACAGAACACATTCTATATTGTTAAAGCAGTGTTTTAAAGTGTCTAAGTTATGTATCTGTGAATACAGTGTAATTGGATGCACAGAAGTAGCTTTGTGCTTATGTTTTACAGGCAGTTCTTCACAGCCAAAATCTTTGCTAAGTTACTCCATAATGATCCTTATGGGAGGATATCTATCATGCAGTTTTTCAATTATGTCATGCGAAAAGGTTAGTTGATGCTGCTTTTAGGTTAATGAGAAGTTGTTTTATTTTCAAGGCTGTTTTGAGCTCTGTTAGTGACTTGCTGTTTTCTTCAACGGCAGTGAGATCTAACCTTTGACTGCTAATGCTGTTTTCCTGGGGGCTTGGGAATTTTTTCTGGTTACTAGGAGGTGGCAGTTTCATTGCTTGATTAACGTGCCTTTTCATTGCAAAAATAGATGCTTGTGTTATTCTAATTCTTGTGCTGTAACTCAGGAGTGAGGTTGGGACCCTTGGCCACGGCCGCAATGTCTCATGCTGCACAAGGGGCTGTAGCAATCTGACAAGCAATCTGTATGCCAAATGGTACAGCTGTTTTTAACACAATGAAAATGTACTCCTACTGATATCTCTAGTTCAGTGAGGGAGAACAAATCCATATGATTCCGTGTACCAGGTAAAATGTGGTGTCTGCTCAGCTGCTTCTCACATCTAATTATTGTAAGGCAATCTTGGCCCATCATGTATTGCTGGTGACTCTTGCTAACTTAGAGACTGAAATGTCATTTCTAAGCAGAGCTGGTGCATGTCGTGGGTTTGCTTAAATCTCAGAAAAACGGGAAAGAGAAAGAGGCACTTAACATCTGATAGTGCTTTGTGGGCTTTAGGAGAACTTGATATTTTGGTGAAGCCTCAAAACCCCATTAGGTTTCTTGCACTGTGATTCTGTTTCCTGTTTTACAGTATGGCTTCATCAGACAAGAATAGGTCTCAGCTTATATGACGTGGCAGGACAGGGCTACCTCAGAGAATCAGTAAGTAAATTCTTGATGAACTTAAAATCTGTGCTCAAATGACAGAGCATCGGAAAGGCTCCAATTTTCTTCTAGTCTTATATCCTAAAAGCTTGTATCATAATGTAGATTTGGGGTGGGCGCATTTGTTTGGATTAATAACAATCTGTATTTTAGAGATTTGGCGGCAAGAATGCTGCTAGCCTTTTTAACCTATGGATAATTCTCTGAAAAAGAGATAGTAGATAGCAAGGTTTCATGTCATTAACACTGTACTAGATTTAGTAGGATATAGTAGATATAAAAGCATATGGCTAGATTGGGCCTGGATTAATTATTCTCCTGTTCTAATGGGAGTTAATATTATAAAATAAGAAGGTTCTAGTTGCCCCTACTTAAAGAATATTCAGCAATAGGATAATCCAATTAGGAGTTACACATTCGTATTTGAAAAAAAGGTACATTTGAATGCATTTATATTTACATGTAAATATCATCTACTTTGTTATCATTCTGCTTTATTTGTAGACCATTTCAGTCATGGCATCACAGATGCATGGCGTAAGATTTCTCGCGCAGACGCAAGTTTTTTTGCCTGTTTCCATGCTCTATCCTGTGTTATTGCAGGATTTTATTTTTAACAAAGTGTACTTGAAAGCCAGGGTGGAATATAGCAAACATGCAACAATAGAAAACAATTGTTTAAATTGTTCTTCTCTTTCTTAACTCTGCAGGATTTGGAAAACTATATTTTGGAACTCATCCCTACTTTGCCACAACTGGATGGTTTAGAAAAATCCTTTTACTCCTTCTATGTCTGCACAGCAGTCAGAAAGTTCTTCTTCTTTCTGGATCCTCTCAGAACAGGTAGACCCGTGTTTTGAAATTCTAAATATGTGGGAGTATTTTCACTTTTAAAATGCTTCCACCAAAGCTACTTGTGGTTCAATGTAGTATGTAGTTGTCTTTGTAGGCTTTCATTCAGCAGTCTTGTATTTGAAAATTGGTCTCCACCAAAGCCCATGAGTATTTATGTGGGTCTAACCTACTTCTACTTCTAGTTAAGGAATCTTGATAAGATACCTATCATCTGTGGTACTCCAGAGTTACCTCACAGAAACTGACAAATAAGAGATTGTTTCATTCTAGTGCATCATTAGCAGTAGGTATTTTGTAAATGTTTTGAGTCAGTACAAAGCACAGCAACCGCAGAACTGTTTGGCATAACTTCCACAGAGCTATGGAAATGCTCAAGAATGCTTATTGTGATGTGCTTCTCCTGTGATTAAGTTTGTGTCCATCACATAAACTCATTAGAAAGGTTTGCAGTTACAGCTGCTAATCCTTGTTATAGATGTAGCTCCCTCGGACAACAGTTTGCTTTTTCCTGTGCCCTTGATTTAAGCCACAAACTGCATGTGTTTTCAAGATCTAGCTGTGCCACTCAAAGACATTAGAGTTGTGTGGGCAGGAGCCTCTGGCAGAGGTAATTCCAAGCATGTATAGAGTGTGTGAAGTTATAATGTCATTATTTTGCATAGCTCTTTGTGTCTGCGCACCCATTAAAGCTGCGCCAGAAATGGTGCATTCTCCCAGCATAGCTTTGTGTCACATCTGTAGTTTCTGAAGATACAAAAATATCACATCACCTAAGAGACCATATTATCCCAACAAATAATTTTAAGCATTATTTCTTTGCATTTTTTATTTTACATTTTGACTTAATGTTGAATGCTTGCATTTTTTTTTAATTCTAGTTTTCTGGCCTTTAAGGCTTTAAGATAACTCTCCCGACAATATCTGTTCAGTTGTTTTAAAAGCTATTTTTATTTTATCTCTTAAATTACATCCTTATCCTTGATGCTAGAAGTTTGGCGGGGGTGTGTTTTATGTTTTTAAAAAAGTTTTTTTATGCTTAGAATACTTCTTTCTAAAGTAGAACGACCTATATGAGAACAGCCAAGTGGATATGTTGGCTGGGTGACTGTTAAAATATATTTTCCTTTTCTTGCTGCAGGGAAGATAAAAATACAGGATATTTTAGCTTGCAGCTTCCTGGATGACTTACTGGAGGTAAAGATCTCTTAGCATGTACATTTGTATTTTAATTTGCTCTTTCTGAATTCTAACTTTATGTTTCATTTAGTTAAGGGATGAAGAACTTTCTAAAGAAAGTCAGGAAACAAATTGGTTTTCTGCTCCTTCTGCATTAAGAGTTTATGGTAGGTTCCTTTATATGTGAACCCTTTTTCTTTCCCCCATTTTGCCTCTGCTTTATATGACTTAGTTACATTCCTAGCATTATTTTTCCCCTGGTTTTATATCTTTCAATCTTCATGATAGCTTGTCTTTTCAACTCCTGTATCTATCATTTTAGTATATCTTCTTGATTTTACAGTTTCCGTTCTCCACTGCTGCTCTTTACTGCCCTTTTATCCACTGTCATTTTGTGCTTGTTGCACAAGGTACAAGATTCCTCTGTAACCTTCTCTTTCTGGCTGTTCTGTTCAGAGTTTTGCATCACCTTCAGCTCTTTTTTTCATGCTTAGAGCAGATCTATGTAAAATAATATGCTTTTAATCTTCTGCTCTTTTCTCTGTGTACACAGCCTTTACTTTTGAGCCATTAGAGTAGGGCTACTAAAACCTTGTTATGGGAATGCCACCCCCACTCCCTCATTATGATGCTCTATGAATATTATTGTAATCTAGCATATTCCCACTTAACTGCATTAACTCTATGATGATAATTAAATAAATAGTTTAAAAGATGTTGTATTTTATTTCTCTTTTGAAATAGTTCTGTGCTGATACAGGGGAAATTATATTTTGCCTTCTCTTATCTCCTCCATAGGCCAGTACTTAAACCTTGATAAAGATCACAATGGCATGCTCAGCAAAGAAGAACTGTCCCGGTATGGAACGGGGACTCTGACCAACATATTTCTGGACCGGGTGTTTCAGGAATGCCTAACTTATGATGGTGAAATGGTAATCACATATTTTCACTCTGTTCACAATATAAAAGCTTTGGCTTATTGAGACAGGAAGTGTCTCATAATCGATATCTTTAAAATAAAGAGTAGCATGAGGTAAATTAATTTTTGTTTATCATTGTGATTACAAATGCCCATCTAGCAAATTAGAAAATTAATTTTCTGACAGCAAGGTGATTGCAGCACGGCTTAAAGACAAGTTGCTTGTTTTGAAAAGCAGAGGTGGTACAAAATCCAGGCAGCTGAAGATAAAGGTTCTTGTAGATTTAATAACATAAAGTGCATGTTGAAAATATGCATAGATGCAGCAGTGCTTTAGTTGCATGTAGTTCTTTACAGAGAACCTAAGACAAGCAGCATGCTTGAGACTAATGCAAGTTAGTTAAGCTGTCAACTTTGTCATGAAGACAACAGTGATTTTTGTATTAAGCTTTCCATAGCTTTACTTAATGTATCGCTACTCTTATTGTCTGCATTCAGATGACTCAGCTATAAAAGTGATGAATTACAAATTCCCTGTACAATCCTTCAGCTGCCTTGGCAGATTTTTTTTGTAGAATGAGAGAATCCTTGAGGTTGGGAGGGATCCTCTTAGTAGTGCATTGCTGGACTTGCTGTAGTAGGTTTGTATCTCTTGTACGGAGGAGATCAGAACAGGACCCAGTGCTCAGATGTGGCCTAAACAGTGGTGGGTAAAGAGGAAGGATCAGCTTCCTTATCTTGCCAGCAAAGATAAGGTGCAGCTCAGGATGCTGTCAGCAGCCTTTACTGTAAGGGCATGTTCTTGGCCTGTCATCAGCTTTGTGGCTCATCAGGACTTGCTGGTCTGCCTGCAGAGCTACTTTCTGACTAGTCAGCCCCCAGCATATACTGGTGCGTGGGGTTATTCCTCTCCCAATGTAGGGTTTTGCATTCAACTTGCTGAGGCTCTTGTCAGCCCCATTTTTCCAGCCTGTCACGCTCCAGCTGAATGGCAGCACAGCTCTGGGCTTTGAGATAGGGTTATTCTGTACATTAAGACTGAAGGATTTCTGTCCTTGTCACAACTGTATCTTGATCAGGGAACCACGAAATCAGTACTAGTGAGAAAAAAAAGTATGATATGTATTTGTGATGTTTACTAATACTTCTACCATATGATTTGCCAAATGACCTACTCTGGTCTAAGGATTATAAAGTTTAATTGGGTTTATAGTTCATTGGTAACTGCAGCCTTACTGCCACTGTATGTTTAATTTGGAGTAATGAAAACTTTTTATATGGCTTTTCTTCACTAGCTGGGGATGTCCAGCAGTCTAAAAATATATTAAACATTGTTTTAAAGTACACGTAGCATATTTAATTTGGATCTCTGCTTGGAATGCTGCTGTACATCTAAAATGGCAGTAGTCATCAAATGCTAACTTTTTTGTTCATGTTGGTGGTTGCAGCCATTTTCTGTTTCATGTTGCCTTTTCAGAAAATAGACTGATCTCCTACAATGAAATAACTGCCAATTATAAAGTTCCTGCTTGCAAAATCAATTTAGAAAGAAGACTGTAATAAGCATGATTGTGTCTACTTTTAGGACTATAAAACCTACCTGGACTTTGTGCTTGCATTAGAAAACAGAAAGGAGCCTGCAGCTCTGCAATATATTTTCAAACTGCTTGATATAGAGAACAAAGGATACCTGAATGTCTTTTCCCTTAATTATTTCTTTAGGGTAAGTCTCTTTATACAGGTAGGCCATTTTCTGTGTTTATAGTGTTACAGCCTGTGTGCTTCTGCGTGCAGGTCTGCAGGGAATCACTTTGAATTACCAGTACCCACTGGGAGGCTAGTAACTACTTCTAAGAAGATTTAAAATATTAAAAAAAAAATATTGCAAAACTTGGAGAGAATTCAAAAGGCATTTTCAACATTTTATCTGCAATTGAAATTAACTGTTTTGATTTTGATTAGGAAAAATATTTATTGATTTTTTTTTTTTAAAAAATGAAATTGTCCTAAAATTACCTAACGATCATGTATTAAAATGCCTTATGATGGTTCTAATTGATTATTGCCCATGGTTTTAATTTCCACTGTAATCCTAAAATTTGGTGGAAAGAAATGAAAATAATGAAATGCAGTGATGGGTCCGTACAGATGTAGGATTTTTCATTCACTGTATTGATTGCAAAAAGCTTCTTGCATTTTTCATGTTCTGTATTTTTGTCTCTTGCTCTCAGAATAGATTTAAAATAAGTTTAATTTTTTTGTTAGTTATTATTAAAATTAACCTAAGGCTTGTGAAGTCTTCCTCAAAATTGTGGTTTGTATGTGAGTAGTTTTGAGGTTTTTTTTGTGGCATATGATGGTTTTGGTTGTGGGGTTGGATGTTTTGTTGGCTTGTCTTATTTTTTTAATAGATACCCTCGATATCTTGGAGGAGAAATGTCATGCAGTAAAATAATATTTTTGCTGTGGATGGTTTAGGCAGAGTTATGAGTGCGATGCTTTTTTCATGTACAAGATCCCTTTGGTGGTATCTACTCAGACACAGGACAAACACTTGAATTTTCTTTATGTGGTTCGTATTATAACTGTAAAAATAAACAGTGTCATTTTACTTAGCCGTATGCTCCAAGTATGATGAACAGGGTACATAATTCATTCAGCTCAGTAAGTAAAGCGTTCAGGCAGTCTCAAGGCATAATCTTATATCCACGTTATTTCTATATTGTAATAGGTCTCCAGTTGAACATTATCTCTGATACTGACTACAACCATATGATTTGGTGAATTCTTTATATGGAAACCTTTTCTAAAAAGGAAAGCGTTTTTAAAACAAACAAACAAACCCCACAGCTTTTTTTTTTGCCTTTTAGAGCCTTGGAATAATTCGGGGTGGAATGGACTTTTGGATGTCACCTGCACCTACTATTTGCTCAGAGCAGGGCCAGTTTCATGGTTAGGTCAAGTTGCTCAGGTCCTTGTCCAGGCGAGTTTTGGGTATCTCCAAGGAAGGAGACGGCAGCCTTTTTGGGCAAGGGTCCTTATGTTTGACTACACTGACTGAGAACATTTTTCTCCCCTCACCCTTTCTCCCCTCTTTGTCTATTTGGAATGCCTCTTGCTGAAATTGGCATCCACTGCCTTTTGATCTTTTGCGTTGTGTCTCCCAGAAGAATCTGGGTGTATTGTCTCTACCCACCTGCTAGCTAGTTGAACATGGGAATTGGATTTCCCTCACCACCTCAGCTTTGTGGTCTCCAGGTGAATTAATTGCCATCTCAAGCCTCTCCTCTCTACTGTGCTGTGCTTTAACCCCACATGCTATGTGCAGTTCTGGAATCCTCAAAGTAAGAAGGATATGGAGCTCTTCAAACTGGTCCAGAGGAGGCTACAAAGATGGTTGGAGGGCTGGAGCACCTTCCCTACAAGGACAGGCTGAGAAAATTTGGGTTGTTCAGCCTGGAGAAGAGAAGGCTCTGAGGAGCTCTTATAGATCTTCCAGTACCTGAAGGGCCTACAGGACTCCCACAACAAGGGAGAATGGGTATACACTGGAGAGAGGCAGATTTAGACTGGACATTAGAAAGAATTTCTTCCCCATGAGAGTGGTGAGGCACTGGCCCAGGTTGCCCAGGGAAGCTGTGGCTGCCCCATCCCTGGTGCTGTCCAAGGCCAGGTTGGATGGGGCCTTGGGCAGCCTGAGCCAGTGGGATGATCTGAGGATGGCAGGGGGGCTGGAACTGGATGATCTTGAAGGTCCCTTCCAACCCTAACTGTTCTATGATTCTAAGCATCCTGATAGTCCTCTAGCAGGTTCCCACTTGTTTATCAGTATCTCATAAAGGGGAGCCCAAAGCTGTGAGACTGTATCTGGAGGACTGTCCAAATGTTGAGTCTGGAAGTATTATCACCTCCCTGAACCTGCTAGTTGTGCTTGTACTAATGCAGCCCAGTATTCACCTGTCTTCGTCACTACAAAGGCACTCTGCAGGTTCTTGTTCAACTTCTTATGCACCAAGACTGGTGCACCCCTGCCTCATTTGTGGAGGAGAATTGATGGCAAGTGGTGCCATGAATGCTTTGTCACAGGGCATTACAGCTTCATATCCAGAAGCAGTGAAGTTTCATACAGTGTCAGTATAATACTGAACTACCTGTTCCTAATTTTCCTTCTGTTTCTAGGCTATTCAGGAACAAATGAAAATCCATGGACAAGAACCAGTTTCTTTTCAGGATGTCAAGGTTAGTTTTACTGAATAGAGCACTACATGAAATATTTGAATAAGCATTTCCTAATTTACTTATGTTCTACTGTAGTTTCTAGGTTGTTGTAGATTTACTTGCAGGGTAGTAGAGATAATCTAACTGGTCCTACTTATAGGTTTGAAGATGTCTTTCTATTCAGCAGTTACTCTGTAAGAAATCTGGTATGGAACTGCTTACCTTACTAATAGACAGTTTCCTTACTGATAGACAGAGCACCTGTTAGGTATGTGTTGCTGTGCCTTACGCTTGAAGATACTTGGTATGTCTATTTTATGATTGAGGATCACTCCTCGGGAGGAGGCGATGGGACTAGTGACTAAAGAAACTTGTCTATAAAACTCTTTATCACTGCCTACTTTATGTTTAACAGTTTTAGTACTTGTGGAAAAAAAAACACGTACAGGAGCTTCTATAATACTTGGCTCATACAAGTGACTCAAGTTTCATGTTGCCACTTGGAGGCCAAAGCCTTCCCAGAAAAGCAAATCCTTATTTGAGATGTGGGAGCTGAGCACACTGCTCCTCTTTATAGCCAGTTATTGTACTTTGTATCTTAAATGATTTGAGTCTTAATAGCTTTTTTTTTGTAAATTGGTGTGGGTGGCACTAGTTACCCAAAGATCATTCTGTATACTTTATAAACCAGTCATTATTCTGCTCATTAATATGGGGGAGAGGGTTGTTTCCCTAATTTTGACTTTTCTTTCATAGGATGAAATCTTTGATATGGTAAAGCCTAAGGATCCTTACAAAATCTCCCTTCAAGACTTAATCAATAGCAGTCAAGGAGACACTGTTACCAGCATTCTGATTGATCTGAATGGGTTCTGGACATATGAGAACAGAGAGGTCCTTGTGGCAAGTGATAATGACAGCGCTGCTGATGTTGATGATACGTGACATTGAACAGGAGCAGACTGTATCCACAGAGATATCTCAATCTGATGCACCACCCATTGGAAGCTGGAAATGTTCATTATCTGAAACGATACCTCTTCACTTCTACTGCCCTCCCCTCCTGCTGCCCCCATATAATATTAAACCTGGTGCATACAGAAATTGTGGAACTAATTTCTGTAACAAAAAAGCAAATGTTTTTTAAGGGGTAAAAATTATCTTTCTTTATTATTATTAAAATAAATATTTTTGGACATTTTCCCTATGTACCAAGCCCTGTTCTTATTTGAATACCCTATTTTAGAATGTGAATTTGTCCTGAAAGTAAGGAGATGGTTCTTGGTATCTGATTCAACAATGGCCTGTATCTGCTTAGCCATCCCAAGCCTCCCACTGCATTCTGTATGGCTTCCTCTAATGGAAACACTGTTGAGCATTCTGTTGTAAAGGCAAAAGTCTTCAGTAAAAAGTAAAGAGCTTGGGACTTTCTTCTCTGTGGGTCCAGCTGCAAGTGTCTTAACAGAAAAGATAAGTACATAACTACTGAACTGACTGAGCAGTTACTTACAACTTAAGAGGTTCATTAACAGAAATAAAATTGCACTAGCTTTAGGTGTAGTTAAAACTAATCCAAACACTAGGTTTTCTCCAACTTAACCTCCTGTGCAAGCGTTTTATGTAATTTACTTAATTATACAGCTTTGCTATAGCAGTAGTTAAAGCAGTAGAACTTTCTCGCTCTTTAACAAAGCTGTGGAAATGCTTTAACTTTTAGATAAAATTACTTCTGCTCCAGGCCAGAGGTGGCTGCAATCCTGCACTATTTCTTATCTTGAGGTGGTGGTTAACACACTGAGTATGTTAACGAGTTCTACATGAGTTTCTAAGGAGGGGTGGGGGTAATATGATGTCTTGAATTTCAGTGCTTGAATATTCCACCGGGATGTGTGACTCAATAGAAAATATGAACCAGCACTCCTGTGTGCAGGCAGTTTCAAAGACCACACCCTTTTAAAGGAAAAGCCACAGCCAACTTCCAGTTCAAAAATTATATTAATATAAAATAATTAATGCATTTACAGAAAAATTAAAACATTATGAAAGTAAACCGCTTTCATACAGCCTGCAAAAAACTGAAGGAAGGATTAAGTTAAGGCACAGTGAGTAATACAGTATTTTGTACAAAGAAGTTTAAACTCAAGGCAGTGAGACAGTTTCTTAATGCAAATGCAACAGAAGGTCGGGAGGGGAAGAAAAGCCAACCAAGAGAAGCAAAGCATCCTTCAGCTGCAAATGTTTTGCTCTTGACCTATGTGAAGATTTCTGTCTCTGACAGTATAAGAACTCCCAGCAAGCTGTTCCCAGGTACTGAACCAAGCTGTCCCTTGCAGATGTTCAGGGCTGAGGAAAGATCTAACACAGCTGTCTCAGAATTCAAAAACAGACAAAGAACAGATGAACAGACCTGATGACTGAATCCTCCTCAGAAGATTTTTTTTTTTGTAGTGCTGGAGTGCCAAGGGCAGATAGAAGAAGGAATTTTGTGCTCTACAGGACATTAGTTCAGTCAGCAGTTGTCTGAAATAAATACATAACTGGAAATTTAGTAGCCAAGTTACCTGGCCTCTGATGTTACCTCAGATTCCTTAGCTGGAGCCAAGGCTGGAGGGACACAAGATGACACCCAACTCACAATCTCACTGAGGGCTGGCTTTGAAAAGGTTTTTAGAAGTCTCAAGGACAGCAGTAACGTCTCCCATGGTAACTCATGCAGGTTCTCTGCTCCTTTTATCTACAATGATTCTCTGTAGAAAGTGACCAGGACACTGACATTTGATTGTCGAAAAGTAAATTATTCACCTTTTACAAGCTAGAATGAGAGTTACTGCAGTAAAATACCCTTAATTGGTGTTGTGGGCTACTTAAAAGCTCTGGAGTCACCTGCATTTCACTTAGACAAAAATAAAAATTACTGTTGTTGCAGTATGGCAACAAAGTGCTTTGTCTATTTAAGAAAAAGAAACAGTCATTAAGTTTGGTTTTGTGTTTTCTTGTTATTTATATATTGTCCGCTAGAGGGGAAGAAAAAAACCTGTGTAATGGCACATCCATCCACATTACTGATAATTAAACAAATACTCCGTTTAGTTTAATAAAGTATACTCACTCAGGTAATCTATGTCCAAAAAAGTTTTCATAGTTCTAGGTGGGTGCCATATGGAGTGTCCAGTGCATTCAATATAATTTAGCTAGGCTCTAGTTTATTAGCCAGGACCATTCAGAGCATATAAAGGAGTATTCAAGCAGGTGAGTCTCTTAATTCTTGGACGTGGTGTGAGAACATCTTACGCTGATGCTAGTCCTGGACTTGGCTGCAGCAACGCATAGAGCAGCTGAGCACTATTAGCCTCCAGGAGTGCTGGTACTTGTTAGTAAGGTCTTATGGGTGTTTACATCCTCCTTTGAAGTAATTTTTTCTTTTTTAATAAAAAAAAAGTAGTTGGTGGACTAATCAACATTAAATCTAACACTTTCTCTTGTGTTAAATGGTAACAGAAATAAAACACATGCATACAATAGCGACAATAAATAGGAGAAATCAGATGCTATTAAAATGACTTGTGAGTTACAGGACATGGATTCCTATTAATCTATTCATAGAGAGCTGAGTTGCAAACAATGTGCAAATCAGAAGTAGGAAACAGCACTGCATCTGCAACCCATGGGGGTGAGACACAGGGCAATTCGAAGAAAAGACATTTTTTGCTTAACAGAGAAATTAGCTCACACATTCAATTTTAGACCAAATGTTTGTAGTGCAACTTTGTTTTTAACTGAAGTGCCAATCTGGCAGAATGCCTCAGCCTTTATTAGGCAGACAGACTGAACAGACATAGCCTAGCTCTCTCCTGATCAATAAGAATGCTATAAGTTGTATTTCACTGAATAAGCACAATCCTATTTTTCCTGCTTCTTATAGCCAGAGTGTGACACCTGACACTTCCTAATTCCTACGTCATACAGACCTTTACACTTAAGGAGGGACGGGAACTACATCTTGTTTCTCTTCCCCAACAGACTGGCCAACCTCCTCATTTTCAAAGTTTACATTCACAAATGAAGTGCATGCTGTCGCCTCGGGCTGGTCTGTTTGGACAGGAGCCTCAGCTTGTGCCTTGTTCTGCTGTTCTTGATGCCGTCTCTCTGCTTCTTCTGACATCTTGTTTTCCTGTTGCTCCTCTTCCTCCTAAAAATAGATCACCAGATTTGTAAGCTACTGTTTACCACCTAATTACATCCACTTTAAATCTTTCTATAAGAACATCCTATATATATATAAAGCAATATATATATATTGCTTTAAATATGTTTCCCATCTCTTCCAAATGATGATTATTAAGGTGTTTTTTTTGCACAAAGCGCTGGCTTCTTATCAGTCATTTCCAGTTATGGTTTAGAACAAATGATAACATCATGTTCAGTTTACCCTTGACACTTCATTGAATGAGTTTGAAAGTTGGAAAATATATTGCGAGCACCCGCCTCTGTGCATAGCCCCGTAACTGCTCCATCCAGCTTTCTCACACACCAGACTTGAAAATGCATTGTCCAAGTGAAACAAAAAGAGCTGTGGCCAGGATCCAGCCCATTCTGAGACTGAGGAGCTGGTGAGAAAAGGCTGACGGATAAGCAAGCACTAATCGCGCCTCAAATGAAAACCGAAGGTGAGCTGAAATAGGAATTCTAAAATTTCATTTTAATGCTGGAATACAAATTTCATTTCTTTAAATACCAGGGAAGGCAAGTTGGGAGAAAAAGAGTGCAAGAGCCCTATCTCACACACATACCTCTCTCTTCATTCTGTAGTACTCATCAATGGCATACTGGTATTTCGGTGTGCTTATCCCCAGAACAGATGCAATCTTTTCCCCAAGGAAATCACACACTAAAAAATAGAGGTTTATGTACAATTAGTACCTAGAAGAAAATTCCTCAGCACAGTTTTATTTTAAAAGGTATTATCTTTCCAGAATGGTTTTCTATAGTCCTACTTCACTCAAAAGACAAAAATCTGCTAGGCTACTTATACATGATTATTAGCTCAATTGATTATGCTAATGCTAATAATTGTTTTCTAAAATAAAGAATGAACAAAAGAAGAACATAGAAATCAACAAAAATCTAGATGGTGGTAGCATTTTTTTGAATTCTAGTTTTAGCTTTGGATCTAGGTTTGTTTTGCTAGGGGATCAGTTAAAGGATAAGCCTTTAACTGAACTTTAACTAAAGATTAAAGTTAGACAAGAATACATTGCTACCAACTGTATTGACACTTCAGTCTAATGGCACTATTAATCTAGAGTTATGTATTGATATCATAGAATGGTTTGAGTTGGAAAGGAGCTTAAAGACCATCTAATTCCAACCCCCCTGCCATGGGCAGGGATACCTCCCACTGGGTCAGGCTGCCCAAGGCCCATCCAACCTGGCCTGGAACACCTCCAGGGATGGGGCAGCCACAGCTTCCCTGGGCAATCTGGGCCGGTGCCTCATCACTCTGACAGTGAAGAAATTCTCCCTAATGTCTAGCCTAAACCTGCCTTTCTCCAGTTTATACCTATTCCCCCTCATCCTATCCCCACAAGCATTTATGAATAGCCCCTCTCCAGCTTTCCTGTAGCCCCTTCAGGTACTGGAAGGTCACTATAAGATCTTTACAGAGCCTTCTCTTCTCCAGGCTGAACAACTCCAACTCTCTCAGCCTGTCCTTGTATGGGAGGTGCTTCAGCCCTCTGATCATCCTTGTAGCCTCCTCTGGACCTGTTCCAACAGCTCCATATCCTTCTTACATTGAGGATTCCAGAACTGGACACAATACTCCAGATGAGGTCTCAGAAGAGAGGAACAGAGGGGCAGAATTCCCTCTCTCCCTGCTGGCCACGCTACTTTGGATGCAGCCCAGGACACAGTTGGCCTTTTGGGCCGAGAGCGTGCATTGCCGGCTCACATCGAGCTTCTCATCAATCAGCACCCCCAAGTCCTTCTCTGCAGGGCTGCTCTCAATGCATTGATATATCCATACTTAAAGTCATTAGAGTTTGTTTAACTATGTTCTGTGTTGCGTACTGATGTATTAATAAAATATTTAGGTTTCAGCTGTCTCAGTTTTCAAGCTACAGGCTACATGCAGTGCTACTCTGCTAAAAGTCAGTGCACAGTTTGTTGTGTAGAACAGGGGGGCTTCTGTCAATCTCTTTATCGTGACGATGGCTACAGCACTGGTTCTTGAGTAAAAGCAAGCAAGAAGTCAAATATATTGCACTTCAAATTGCAAATCTGCCCCAACGATACAAACCAGTTAGTCACCTTAAGGGAAAATAGGTTAGAAGTTAGCAATTGAATGGTTCAAAGAACATTCACTATAACTAATTCTCTAGATATTCTGGCATCCAGAACTCATGTGCAAAAGACCAGTTCAAATTACAAATGTAAGAGGCAAGACTGAAGTGAGAAGAAGTACTGATCTTCAAATTTGTAAGATTTCTCAAAAAAGTAAAGCAGTATCTACCTTTGTGTATGAAAAACAATTATGACAAGGAATAGAATTACACTGTATGTTAGAGAAAAAGTGTTTCTAAAAATAAAAATAGGCTCATTAATAGAATAATCTGACAATAGTTTTAAAAAATACCCAAAATAAGACAAGAATGACAGGCAGGATAACAGGAACTCCACAGTATTTTTCAAAAAAAACCCCAATAAAGACACTTTACGCCTCGGGAAAGACACAGACTAGGATAAGCATTTTTAAAACTTTGCAAAATTTTATGAGGTTGACAGATCAAATACACTTCTATGCAGTGAGTTTAAGACTTGTGACAATAGTCTTTCTTATTTCTGTTTATTTTGTAACCTCAAAAATCTGTTGTAAAGCACAGGACTAGACATGTTCTTGGAATAATTTCTAGTTGCCCTCTTCATAAGAACTGTCAGTTTAGTTACTCCATTTTTTTTCCAATAACATCATACAAAGTAATTCCATTCAAAACCTAACAGAAAGATGATAGAAGGCCTTGCCAACACCACCCTATCACCATATGGAGAAAAAGGGGGAAAAAGTGTTCACCAAAAGGGTATTTTTGCTTTGTTCTGCCATTCAAGAGTTGTTGATTGAAAGGAAAAAAAAAAAAAATAGTGCCTAAGGCAAGATTGATCTCCACAGATTAACACAGAAGTTCGTTCACACTGGTGAAAAAATGGCTGGAAGCTCACAAAGGTGATGTACAGTCTGTCAAAGTGACTTTCAATGTTCCATCACTGGTTTACCCAAGAATTAAATAAAGCAATACCTGATAAGGTTGATGTGGCGACTCGCAGCATGTGAAACCACAAGTAGGGTCCCCACGTGAGCGTTGTCTGTAAGAATAAGAGTAGTATGAATACGTATAGCTGTGGGTTCATGGCACATAGTAATACAGGCAAATGTTCAAACAGATTGAGTGGAAAGATCTGCAACATTTCCTGTTTGCCAGTTACCACAATATTTTCACTTTAATGTATGTCTAGACCAGATATATATGGAGCAAGGTATCACTGTAAGATATTAACATAACCAGAGTTAACGTCTGGAAACATTTGTTTCACTGTTTTTTAACTAGACTTGGGAAATGACAAGCATCCAACTTAAACCCAAAGTAGCTCCTATAACTAGAAAGACCTTTCCATAATGTTCTCAATTCCATCAGGCCAGGAAGAGAAGTGGGTTAACCAAGCAGTTCCTTATTATAACAATGAGAGAACTGCAAAACACTGTTTAAAACCAAACCTTCAAAGTGCTGCTTCCAAGTATTGACAACCAGATACAAATTATTATTTGGGATTACATATGAAAACCAAAATCAGGAATCAGGAGGGAGCGAGAGTTACTGCAGCTGTGTGAGAGCAATGGCAGACAAGGAGGTCCTGGAATTATGCGAACAATGAGGAACACAAAATTAATAAAACAGGGCTCACAGTGGAGTCACCTCAAGCATTTGCATGTAAGCAAAGAAGTCTCCATGAAGTGCTTGCACACTAAGGTATGTGGAGTGGGAAGTAAACACGAGGAATTAGTGATCCGTGCGCAGCTGCAGATCTTGGTAGGATCTTGTTGGGATCCCAGAGATGTGGTGGATAGCTCATGACTGGAATGCTACAGTGGAGGGATACAGACTCTTCAGGAAGTACAGACCAAGGAAGACAAGGAGAGGGAGCTGCCACTTACAGGACTATGGTGTATTCACCACCACAGAAGTTCTGCAGCCTCAGACAAACTGAGATACTTTCATATAGGAATTTGTGGCTAAAAAATGTTTCATAGTTACTATTTTCAGTGGCCTTATAGATATCTTTACAAGCAATATTATTGCAGATAATACAGCTATGGAGACTAGTTGGTACGGCCTCAGTACGCACGTACGCAAGCTCCTAGACTTCAGTGCTTTCCAGGCACAGCCTCTACAAATCAGTGCAGCAAGGAATCGTCTGTCAAGCCAGAAACTCAAGTTGGACAGGCTGAAAACAGCCAGATGCTATATATTTTTGGCAGTGAGTATGGAAAATGTCCTGCCAAGGTAAAAGTGTAAGCAAAACCAGCTGCTGTCCTGCTTGCACAAAAGCTCCTCCGGCTTGTTGATTACATGCTCGGTTGGCAGACAGGCTAACGACGATCATTTTGGAGTTTGTTCAGTTGAAGAAGTCAAGAAAAGTGCTGGAAAAGCTTGCTGCCACAGGTGCAAATAATGGCACTGATGAGGATCTGTACGATCCTCCATAATGGGGTGACAAGGTTAAAAAACATTCACACAGTGCACAGGACAAAGGAGGGCCCGCTGTGTGGCTGTAAGCAAGAAGCGACAAGAGGTCCCTGAGCATCTATAAGTGAAAAAAAACAAGCTGGACTTCAATGTGACAGAAGTAACTCTGAATATTCTAACACGTTCATAGTAACAAACGCAGGGGACATCTAAGGCTGGGCAGACACAGAGGTTCTAACTATTTCTGCTGCTCCCCCACCACAATTAAAAATTGGTTTATTGGGATGTTAGGAGCAATTCTAAGTTCAGCTCCATGGGAAACTGCTTTCTGACAAAGCCCAAGCGGTGCTTTGTCAACAATCAATGCAAGGACACATTAATACTGCATTTCTTGACTGAAAACAACGGACAGCAGCATGAAACACAGGACACTGGGTTATTATTAGGGGACAGCATTTTTCCTGCCACCAGTTCCTTTAGTATACATCTCTTTATGCACTTATCCTAACTTATTATGTTGTTTAAATTGGAAAACATCATGGTTATGACAACTACTTTTTAAATTACAATAAATCTTAACATACAATTTTAATCCAAACACTGCATTTTAAGTAGGAATTAACATAATGGTTACAGCCATTGATAAAACCAAGGCTCTGCTTCAACAACAGAACATGATTTTATTTCCTAGTGCTGCCGAAGGGAGCACATGTGTCTTCCTGAACTTCTGAGTGCACTGTGTTTCTAAACAATCCACACATATTTTTTTTTGCCAGATTTCAGTCCCTAATAGCACGAACTTTCCAAAGAACACTTTTTCTTTTTGCCAGAGAAAATGGCAAAATGAGCAAAAGAATAATTTGCTGACTAAAGAAAAAACAAAACTTGTATTTAAGAATGAATATATACCACCAATTTGATACTTTTCCATTGTTTACTGCACCAAGATGCATTTTAAGTGAGTTTAATTATTGACTGGTCATTGCTATAGAAGATCCACTATATAAAACTGTGGTACCTAACACAAGCCAGGAAAACAAGAGAAAAAATACACACATCATCCTCCACCAGAAAGCTTCTACCATATTACAAGTAGCTATGACTTGCTCAGTGACTATTTTTCTCCCTCATCCCCAAATTCTTAAAAGAAAATTGGAGTTTGACTGTCCTCAAAACAAGACATTTTGCTATTTGAAGTTAAGCTCCTTTTAACTGCAGGCTATCTAGATAATCTTCCTGTAAGAATGTGTTTCAATCTTCCTAAGCACTGAAGGTTAATAAAATTAAATCTCTTCTTCTTCGTTGCAGAGGTGTTCTCAGGATGAATTCTAAGGCTATCACCAACAGCTACATTGGTTGCAATTGCTCTGCAGACTTACACTACACTGTCTGCCTACTCCTGTAATAAGGTGAATGCAACAAAGAGTTTATATCAAGTGGCTCTCCAGGGATAAACAGAAATATTATCTTCTAGAACAGGTTAGAGAAATTTAATTACTACAAAAGAAAGTTTTGCTAGACAGAAGGAAAAAGAGATTTATGTATAAAGTGTAAGCATCTAAATTTTAGGGCAGAATAGAAGACTGTTAAAGCATTTATGCTACTGAAGCATTTAAATTTGAATTTGAGAAGACTCAGATAATACTGATACTCAGGTAATATTGTTATCTAAAAACTCCAGAGAAAAATTTATTAAGCATATCCTGTGTCCTGGATTCAACTCATTCTTAGAAAAAACCCCAAACCGAAATACAACATAATCAACATGACAGTCCAAGAATGTTAGCAAACTAAGTGCTGATCTATAGAATTATCAGAAATGTTGTTTCACAGCAAAATTTCAGACTCAGTTCTTTCTGAGAATTTGTTTTATGAGTGGCAGCAGTCAATCACACCGAGTGCTGTGGTTATCTTACTACCATATTATGTTTGTATTACTTTACTTAGTAAGGAAGACAGTGCCATTATCTGCTCAGCTCTAAAATACAATTAAACCAAGAAGACATTAAACTGAAGACATTTCTTTATAACACAGAAAATATTTGTTTCCCTTAAACTCATTCAGAAGCTCCCAGGACATCAGTACCAGCTGAGCTTTGGAATTTCTTGATACAAAATTTCTATTCAAAATATTAAATGTGCTTTTTCTAAAAATACATTGGACCAGAAACAGCTATTACTCGCAACATACTTTTTGTATTCCTATTGAGATAACAAGTTTTAGACATGCTGGTCTCAGCAAACTATTTAATTGCTTTTATAGAAATCCGACAATAAAAACATTTTTAAGGCAGCTGTTGGCTAAAAGATCAAAGCTCAGCTTGGGCTAACATTTCTTCGATTGACTGGCTCAGCTGGGATACACGAAGAACGCGGCAGACAAGGTAAACTTTACTTAACGGCAACCCTTGGCCTAATCAAGTTTATTCTGTCAAAGTAAAAAGCAATGCATATTAAGGCATACTGTGTTCCAATATTCTGGTTTGGGGTGGGGGTCCTTTCATTAAAAAGTATAATAAAAATTAAGGATTTCATAGATTATAAGAGGAGAATAAATCAATCTTAACTGTGCCATACAATATACTTTTTGGCATTCAGAAAAAAATCCCTACTGGGGAAGCAGAAGAATATTCACACAGCATTCCTTGCTGTTGTAACCATTTGAGGGCTCTCTGGTTAAGTGTCCATTTGTACAGCAGCGTGCACGTCTCTGGCCTCACTACATGTACATCAAGGCTTGTGAGCTTTCCATCACCACACTACAGCAGAACTCTTCTACTAAGAGGACATGGCACAAAAAATTATAGAGATCAGGCCCCCTCTGCCAGTTATAGTTGGGAAAAAAATCTCTTATGCATCCTGGATACTTGACATGATCTGCATAGTGGGAAACAGATGTGACTGTGAAGATACCTGAATATTACCATAATATTCAGTAAGATTCACAGTCCTTGCGTTTCTTCGAGTAAATCCTTAGGGAGGGAAAAAAATAACCATCCCAACACTCAGCAAGGAAGCTTGACATCTACTCATTGTTTATGGGTATAATACATTTATTTTCAATCTATAAGCTTTGAATGTATACTATACTGACAATATCATGATAACATTAGCTGTAAGGCTAATGTTACTTTTCACTGTATACAAGAACTGCCTAGCAAGAAAGAGATAGTGCTACATCAATTCATCCAAGATAAAAAGCAACAGCTTCACCTGTGGATCACCAGGAACCCAAATCCCAGCTGAACTCCCACTGCAGCTTCATCCTCAAACCACTTTTTTTTTTTTTTTCCAGTTAAATTCATTTTGGAGAGGGGAAAAAGAGCACTGACTGACAGTCCTTCCCAAAGCAAACCCCTTATGGTTCACCACTTCTTCAGAGGCAAATGAGCAGAAAGTCAAACTCTTCACTGCAATCCCTTCAAGAAAGCCAAGCTCTCTCAGGAGCCTAATATTGTACAGCAAACAGAGAGGTTTATCCATAACACTTCTTAATAATGGATTCCAAAACAACAGTGCAGAAGTAATTTCAACAGTAATGCCAAGTAGAGAAGAGAGCACCAATTTCCATAAGCCAAGACTCTTATCTGAAGTGTGGAAACCAGCAGCTCTACAGCAGCTTCTGTCCCCAGTGTGCAACCAGGCAGGACAAGCTGCTGCACAAAACAACGACTCCCGGCTTCTTGACCACACTCCAGCACATTGGGAAGGACTCAGCCAATTTCGAAATCTCCAATTCTAGCTCAGTACGGGCAACAAAGCCCAGAGAGGGCCAGGAAGGGCATCCCACAAGCAGGCAGGGAACAGGACTGCAAACCAAATTTATTGGGTTAAGAATTGTTGTAGAAGGGTAGACAAAAGAGGTGGGACATCACTTCATGGGAGTATCATACAAGAAACATGAGACTACAGATGTGGAGAGATAAAGAAATGGATGCAGGTCTTTTCTGGAATTGACTACCAGGGTGGGGAGCTGCTGCCACCTGTGCTGGCATGCAGGGCTACGAGCTCTCCAAACACACTATCACTGCAAAACAGGTGGTCAGGCACGCCAATAGTATAAAACAGATTATATATTTAATTTTACCTCTAAGTATAGATCCAGAATCATCAACAGAAAGAAAAACATATTTTAGCAACTACAGCACGTGCTATGGGAGACAGCTTTAATTGTCAAAGCTCCACTTAAATTTGGGCCAATAAACAGAAGCCCTACTCACAGGTTGAGCAATATCTTAAGGGCTTTCCACACAGATGAACTTTACTTACATGGAATAGGCATGTCCTTTAAAATCTGTTTTTCATATATCATTAATTACACCAGTTGTCCTTTATTTCTGCAAGACATCTGTTTCCTTCCCTTCTATACTGCTTTAATTATATCAAATTGCTTGTGTAGTAACACTAAATTACAGGTTCAACTCTCCACTGTCACCAAACATACGGGAACAAATGCCTTCCCTGCACATTTTTTTAAACAACGGTAAGAATAAAGGAGATATCAAACAAACATTATGAGAGGGTAAAATGATGGAGAGGACAGACTAGAACCGTGAGGAAATTAAACCCATTTCTAACTAACAGGGCTATTTTAGTGGAGGAGGACTTCAAGACAAAACTCCTCAGGAATGCTTCTCACAGATTTCCAAGTTCCTAGAGCAAATCACATTAAGGGAATCTTTAATGCTAAATCAAACTGGTGACACAAAAATTAAAGTATAATGTGTGGGTGAGTATCCAATAAACCAGAAGTAACAATTTATCAAGTAAAATACCTACAGGATCTACAGGCGGCAAGAGGTCTTTTTTCTCTTGTTCATCTTCCTCTTCATCTGTGCTGTATTCTTCCATTGTTTCTCCACTTGCAAAATGAATAACCCTCCTTGGAATTTTCTTCTTCTTTCCTATGACACCCAGCTCCACATTCTCAAATCCTCTCTCTCCATTTGCAAGTTGCTACAAAGAAGAAAAAACATCATTATCTCAGGTACACGCTTCTGGAATTGGAAAAGTTCCCCCATAGAAAACTCCATGAGGTATTTAAAATATTTTAGATTGACTGGCTTATACAGTGGACATTTGTAATACATTTGGCTGAATGTAACAGTAAAAACCTGAAACATTTTTTGCAGATAGGTAAAAACTGATCTCTTCCATTAAAAATAACAAAAAGTAAGTGCCTTCACTTCGGCACGGACAGGTGGTATTAAAACCATCTATTCTGAAAAAGCACTGTGTTAGGTAGGAATTTCTTAGCAGCACAATTTTCTTTAAATAACATGATGAGCACGTAAGTGTTAATATGTGAAAGTATTGTCGGTTTCAGAATATCCAGTGAAATTAATCAAGTAATTCATGGGCTGTAGCCACCTCTAGCACAGAGAGAAGTGAATGAAGGATAACTAGGCAGCCACGCTCATGCTTTAAAACGATACATTGCGGAATCTGCCTCTGTGGGCTTTCGTTGGCAATCAAGATTAGTTCAAGAGACGGTGCTAAAAGAATAACACTTAGGTTTGTGGCTGAGGACATTTTATAATAAGTACAATGTCTGTTTTTGTTCTTCCAGCTGCTGAATACTACAATGAAGCCTTTGGGTCACAAGCATTAAAAAAATATGCTTCTAGTTCAAAGGCCAATCAATAATTCTTCCAGCTAGTAATTCCTGTGGCCAGAGAATTTTAGTGAGGTTTTGTATCATATCTATCAAAACAGAGCTGTCCCCTTAGCAGAGATTTCAGATATCATTGCATCAAATGCATAAAACTGTTTTGAAAACACTTCTGTCACACAGAGAAGGACACAGAAGTTAAGAAATGCCAGCCTCGTGTTTTTAGTGTACCACAAAGGTTTTTAAAAATGCATGAGCTCGTGTAACTTAAAACGGTATCATAAAGAATTAGATATGTGCACGTGTACACAGAATTCGGGTTGCATAAAATGGGCACGTTCCAATTTTTGACTTGTTGTCCATGCAACCTTAACTGTCCCTATAGAGACAATTCAAAATTACTTCTGAAAATACCTATTTTATCACATAGTTGTAAGATATCCCATAATCACTGCAAGCACAGTATCACCATTCTCATCTCTTATGCCAGATTACATAAATTAGCTTCACAATGCACAGAGGCTCAGTTTGCTGGGAAAGCCAGCGGGCACAGTAGAGAGGGGCAGGAGGGGGCTGTGGGGAGCAGTTCTGTTTCCTTCATTCCAGGCACAGATTTTTCTCATGCCCACAGAGAAGAGAGAGGGAAGGTAAGGATCACGTGCCGAGCTCTACAATATGGACAGGCAGCACACACATTCATCATCTGTCCCAGCCCTCACACCACTGCTTCTCAAAACTGCAAGTCATTTCAGCTTCCCCTAGCATTTCTTTAGCTACCGTGTCACGTTTTGGGCATCATCATGGAGGAGCAGAGCAGAATGAAGCGGCAAGTTTTCAATAGTTTAATTCAGCTGAAACACCATTACATTTTCCTGCAGAATTACATTTTCACATAGAAAGACAAAACTGATTATCCAGGGCCCAGCACACTCTCTCTGCTGTGTTTCAGCCTTGGGAACAGAGCAGGAGCAACAGTAAAGCTACAAAAATACAAATGCTGAAGACAGTGAAGCAACCTAAGAATTAGGGAGAGCTCTTTGCTGCCATTTACTGCAGGCACCACTCGCAGCAACTCAGTGCTGTATTTTTTGGAGCAAAGAGCACCACAGAATCGGCCTTTTATGAACATTTCACACTCCTTTATTGGCATCATACAATGATGCCATTTTTCATGTTTAGTCACAGTGCTGAAGAGCACCATTTCTTGCAATACAACATCACAAGTATTACTGTGATTAGTAGTAGCAAGCAGCACGAGCCTCTCCTTAAAGCTCCTCTAAAGGCACAGCCTCTTCATCTGATTTTGACTCATTTAACTCAAATGCTTCTAATATTTTAAGTCAGAAAAAACTGTAGTTAATACTTGAAGTTTAAAAAGCAGGCTTTAATTCCCTTGCACACCCATCGCACATTCCTTTTACACTACCTACAGCAAGCAGCTCTGATAAGCTGGTACTGGGACACATTTTCAGGCAAACGCAGTAGTTCAAGTCAGTAAGGATTCATCAAGGAATGATGAACTTGATTCCCTTAGAAATGAGGTTCAGAGTCCTAAATTATTAGATAAAATAATACACATCAGCTCTTACTTTGGTTATTAGCTAGTCAACAAACCTGGCTGCAGGTTTCAGTTGTCACTGTAGCACCTGTCCTCTTAATTTTTACATGCACATCACCAATAAAAGCCAACTCTCCCAGCTGCAAGCAGAAAGTTCATTATCACTAAATTTTATTTATTTTTCCAAAACCATGGTAATGTACTTCTATTCTAGAATTGTCAGCTAGACTCACTTTGTAGCTCAAATGTTACTGTATTTCTTATTGGAAGCTTTACACTTTTGAGCTTCCTTTATAGTTGTTTCAATGATCGCTCTTCTAGTTCATGGCCTTGGTCAGATTGCCATTTCATTTTCTTCCACAGGCTCAAGCCTCTCCAATGTGTTACACGGGTCTTGAAAGATAGCATTTGTCTCGACCTCACATGATAGAAGTATTTACTTTGGCTTCTACTCTGGGAACTATCAGATGTGACAGCCGTTCACCCCTGTGCTTTCTGCCACACTAGTGGAACTCTGAAGGCACTCTGTCAACACTGTAACTTCCTTTTTCTTTCAGATGCCCTGCTGGGATTTGTGCTGGCTTTATGGCACCCACACAAATGTGACCTGCCGGGAAGTCAGCATCTGAAACGGCCGCTCCCTGTTTGCCCTCTTTACACCCATTCTCTTAGCTCACCCTTTAGCCAGAAACACAGAGAGAGCGGGACATGTTTTCACAGTGTTAGTGCAATATGCAGCACAATGGCATTTCAGTCCACATCCAAAATAAACTATGATTAAGGATGAGGTGTGCCAGGACAGCTGTAGGTAAGGTAGAGCTCACACAACTACTATTAGGTGATGCAACAACATAAAGCGTCATCAAGAAGAGGAAGAAGAAAAGCAAACAGTAACAGGGAAAGCAGAATTTTTACTTGGGCGTCTTTTACTCCGTCAGACTCAGGTACCATTATTAGAGCTAAGGACCCTAAATGCCAAAGTCTGCGATACCCACTCTCCCTCAGAACAGACCAGTAATTCAGTTTGCGCAGATCTTTGACTTGGTAGCACTCGTTACAAGAAGGCTGATCATAGTGAGACTATTTCTACCCACGCCGTCTTGCCTGCCTTACTGATTTCATTTGTGTTACTTTTTTTGGCTGTTTTTTTGGGGGGGGAGGAGGCTCCTTGGGCTTTGGCTTTTTTTTTCATATCACTTGACTTCCACCCTTGTGCTTCTACTCTAATTACACAGCACACGCCTTCTTGGAAGAGCAGACAACCAAATTGCAGCCAGAGCGCCTGTCAGGAGTGACACCCTGGGACAGTGCCACGACCAGCAAGGGTGTGAGGACAGCCTCACTGACATCTCCCTGGAGCCATGCAACAACACAGAATCATGGAATAGTTTGTGTTGGAAGGGACCTTTAAGATCATCCAGTTCCAACCCCTCTGCCATGGGGGTGGATCCCACTGGCTCAGGCTGCCCAAGGCCCATCCAACCTGGCCTGGAACACCTCCAGGGATGGGGCAGCCACAGCTTCCCTGGGCAACCTGGGCCAGTGCCTCACCGCTCTCATCGTGAAGAAATTCTTCCTTATGTCCAGTCTAAATCTGCCCCTCTCCCGTTTACACCCACTCCCCCTCGTCCTGTCCCCACAACCCTTTGTCAACAGTCCCTCTCCAGCTTTCCTGTAGCCCCTTCAGGTACTGGAAGGTCACTATAAGACCTCCTCGGAGCCTTCTTTTCTCCAGGATGAACAACCCCAATTCTCTCAGCCTGTCCTCACAGGGAAGGTGCTCCAGCTCTCTGATCATCTTTGTAGCCCTCCTCTGGACCTGTTCCAACGGCTCCATATCCTTCTTATGTTGACGATTCCAGAACTGGACACAATACTCCAGATGAGGTCTCACAAGAGAGGAACAGAGGGGCAGAATCCCCTCCCTCCCTGCTGGCCACGCTGCTTTGGATGCAGCCCAGGACGCGGTTGGCCTTCTGTGCAGCGAGCGCACAGCGCCGGCTCCTGTGGAGCTCCTCACCCCCCGCACCCCGAGCCCTTCTCCGCAGGCCGCTCCCCGCACGGAGCCGCGGATGGCCCCGCCGCTCACCTGCTCGGTGTCCATGGCGCGGGCGGCGGGCGCGCAGTACAGGGAGATGGCGGGCAGCCCCTGCTCCATCGCGCCGGGGGAGGGCGGCAGCGCCGCGGCCCGGGGAGGCGACCCGCCCGCAGAGCCCGCCCGCAGAGCCCGCCCGGCAACCCCGCCCGCCGGGGCGGCGCCTGCGGGGGCCCAGAGCGGCGGGGAGGCGCGCCCTGCCCGCACCGGGGGAAGCGCCTGTTCCCGGCTGGAAAACGGGTGCGCGGGGAAGCGGGAGCGGCCGAGCAAGGAGGAATTTGGGCCTTTTTGCAAGGTTAGAGCCGATGGCTGGAGGGTCCGCTGATTTACCGGATAGGAAGAGTCACCCTTCGCTCCTGTATCACAGAGTCATAGGACAGTTTGGGTTGGATGGGACCTTAAAGATGGTCCAGTTCCAACCCCCCTGCCATGGGCAGGGACATCCCACTGGCTCAGGCTGCCCAAGGCCCATCCAACCTGGCCTGGAACACCTCCAGGGATGGGGCAGCCACAGCTTCCCTGGGCAACCTGGGCCAGTGTCTCACCACCCTCATCATGAAGAAATTTTTCCTTATATATCATTAAAAACAGCTTCCAAAGAATTAGGCTGCAGTATAGAAGGGCTCTTAGGCCCTTTCTTAGTCCTATTATCAAGAGCCAACGATTAATTAAAGTCCCAGGTAAAGCACAGCCATCCCAGCTTTACAACTATACTAGCAGACAGTACCCCTCATGAAAGGGTTGTACTATTGAATGTATAATTACAGAAACACATGAATGAAACAATCACAGGAGGGTTAGAACTGGATGATCTTTAAGGTCCTTTCTAACCCAAACTATTCCATCATTCTATTCTATTATTCAACTATTTTAGATAGTAGGGGACTGAACATCCTGCTTTAAAACAAGGAGAAATTACTTAAAACCGCAAAGCAAAACTAGTAAGGGCACATCACTGCCTCTTACCCTTAGTAGAGCCTACATTCTGTTTAGTATGGACTGGTTGAAATATGGCAGCAGCTCTTAAAGAACAGCATTAAATCATCATCGAGTCAGCTTGCTCTCCTTTGCCCCTACTGTGATTATAGCAGCTGTGCAGCAATACTGAGGTTAATCTTTCACCTCCTAGAGCAATTAGTTTTTGCAACTTAGACAAGTTTAATAGATTTAACAAGTATCAAAAGTCCAGAGTAAAGGTAAAGTCTATTAACCAATAAACCCATGCCTTTCCATGGACAGTTGTGCTAACAGTTAATTGTCCAGCTCCTATCACATAGCTATCTATTGACCATCATAGGCTTCCTCTTAGTAGGCTGGTCACAGAGGCTCAAGAATAGCAGCCACGAACAACAAGCATCCTTTGCCTTAGCTGCAATAAGAGAATATTTGTTTGAACTGCCACGTTCTCCCTCTTTCTTGAAGGAGTAAAATAATTCCATCAAAGCTGTTGTTCTCACCCTCCCAGTAGGATTTTTCCTTATAAAGGCAGCAACTGATAAAGCATGCACTAGCAATACATGACTATTCTACAGCTGGTGAAGGTCTTCCCAATTTTACAGAACCACCACCATCTTCCAAAAAGCAAACATGCACCAGATACCCATTAGTGTTGTTGGATATCAAAGCTATCGTCATCCTGCAACCACAGAAGAGGGTAACTGCAGGATGTCACCAGTTTTGAAATAAGGGTGCGCTTCTACAACAGAAATAAAGGGTTGAGCTTATTTTGTCCATTGGCTCCTTCTAGTGGCCTTCACCGGGTGCTACAATCACCTAAACCCTTTCTTACCTACTTCGGGTTCTGAACAGAAACTTCATTTATCTGTGACAACAGCTAAACAGAAGACAAACTTGTCTGAACGGCAGCAACAGATTTTAGTAAGAAATATGCAGAAAGGTAGACCTCATTCTAAGTATTTCCACTGAGTGATGGTTTTTTTCCTCCATCGTTTCAGGCTTCTTGTATGCCAGAGAAAAAAAACTTTTCTGCAGATGTGCTGTGGGGGAGGAGGACAAGCAGCCTGATGCAACAAAGTGGTGGTGGGAGAGTTGTTAATCATGGTGCTCTCTCGCAGTTCTACACAGCCTCTCCTAGCCTGATGCAATTAAGTCTCCAATTCAGAATACCAACATGAGATAACATACACACAATAGCTCCTGCAGTAACTTTATAAATTATGATCTGCGGGATCCAAAAACACAACAAAAATATCACCCACACTCTCCAGCTTTATAGAACGATTCTACGAGACAACTTTATAGGCACTCCTGTACAGTCAAACTCTCCTTTTAAGAGCCTCCACCATAAAACTTTTTTTGTAAACTTGAGTTCTTAGCCAATTATTCCAAGCAGGCTCCAAAGTCTTCTACCTGGCATTTTAAACTACTGCTATTTGTTTATTCCAGCTTACACCTTAGAAATAACACATTTTTAAGGAAATGCTTTCTGAACTTGCCCTTGCCTCTGTCAGCACACAACCAATGACAGCTCTCTCCCTGTCTGGCAGCAGTGGAAGCAGTTTGGGAATTGTGAATTAAAGATTGAACTGCATATAATGAACTGTATATATTGAATTAAAAATTTCTAAGAAAGAGTTAATAGTCGGTAACTTGACAGTCTGACTGAGCCTATCCAGAAGCATAGTGCTTCACTGTTCATCCTCAATGTTCCTATTCATGTTTGATTTCCACCAAAAGCATTCAACTTAACTATACACTCTCCACTACTGACTGCATTCCAAACCAAGATTTGCTGCTCTTTGCTGCATGGTTTTGTATACGGCATTGGTTTGGACCGCTCAAGAACTGAAAATACTGTAAAAAAAAAAAAGATAAAACAGTTTTAGCAAGGACAGCTCCTTCATGAGCTGGTGCTATGCAAGAACTCATTCTTTCATTACATTTGAAGTACTAAGATCCAACTTAACAGCCTTCTACAGACCAATGCTATGCAGAAACTGCAGTGCTGTGCGTGTACGGCACACCAGATTTTCCAGCATCCTCCACACATTGCATACTTACCATTAATTGTGCAGAAGACACTTCTACGTTTTAAGGTGTTACAGCATACCTTGTTTTACTAGCACAAGAGCATAATTGCCTGTATAAGCAATTCACTGGCCACTGTTAGCTGCCACTTTCTCTAAGAACTGTCTGACAGGACATACTTGTTTTGATTATTGCATTTGATTTTTCATCTTATCTAAGCAAGAGATGGGTGTCTATTTACAACCCAAGCGCTCTGCAGTATATTAAAATAAAACTCACAGCATACCACCTTGCCTTAAGATAAAGGTGGAAGATCTTACCATATTTGTCCAGATGCATGTTGGATTTCAGGGTTCATCTAGTCTACCTAGTTTCTAGAAGTGTGCCTGTGATTCCAACTCTGTAAACTGAAATATCAAAAGAAAAAATGCTATAGAAAGTTAAGATCAGATTGTAGCTTGAGTTGGGGCAGTGTGTCCTGTCAGATACAGTTGTGTCTGTTTTAAGTTAAGCACCAGCACAAAACTCCATCTATTATTTATAAGAAATTCTCTCCTTAACAAAAGAACTGCTTAATTGGCACCCTTGTATGAAGATAACTTTCAGCATATGGGACAGCCTGGTATCTGCATACCTCTGTTTTAGTCACTTCGTTCTTCACGTATAGGGAAAGAACAATAAAACTCGGGAGAAAAAAGTTTTGTACAAACCTGAGCACAGCACATCTACCTTCTGAAAACGCTCCAATGAGAACACCTGAGCAGTAACAGCACATTTCAGACACTGATATATATAGTATCTATGCCAAACATGAGTTACAACAGTCACTAGAAACAAATCAAACAAAGGACGGTTAATGAAAGTACTGAAGAAACAGGCCATTCCCTTGTTTATAACCACTTAAATTTTATTTTACAGTATATTTGTGACGTTTTATGTTACTATAACCAAAGATCAGGGTTGTTTACAAATATAATGGCTGCCATTTGATGTAAACAATTAAAAAGTGTCTCTAAATATTAAATTTTTACATTATGGTTTTATTAAATTGAATTACTCTTTGTGCCATCCATTAGAGGAGGGGAACTAATTTAAGCAAAAATAGTTTTGAGAAATTAGATGTAGAAACAGAGAAGCCTGAATAAGATTTCAAAAGACCACTCTACTCCCATCACTGTAAAAAGGAAGAAAGAAAATTCTTTCACCAAAATTGCAACAAAGAGTCAACCAAGTCCATTTTATTATTAAGGCTTCTTTACATATTATTGAATCCCATCATGCCTTTCATATTCCCAGCAGCACCTTGTTGAAATTGTCTCATCATTGATTGCAATCCTGCCATGCCACCTGCAGAAAATAAGTGAGAGCATGGATATGTTAATTAGCTCTGAAGCACAACTATCTTACTTCTGAGGCCTCATTACAGCACATGCTATTTCAATAATACAAATGTAAAAAGCTGAAGACTGTCAAGCCAAGTTTAAACAGCTGACAAAAATGGACAACTGAATGAGTAATTACAGAAAGGTCTGCAAAATACCAGGCTTCAAGTAGGTTTTAAGATGAGATAACCTGTGCTTTAAGATCTAGACAAAAACAACCACCTTGAAGGGATAACTCCTATCAATAAATAACATTCCATTATGGGAGTCTGTCTTTATTAAATTCCACAAGAGCGTCTTCATTTGAGGCGAAGCTTAGAAGAGAAAGGAAGTGAAGCTTAGGAACAGATTTGCTTTACCAAATCATGCTTCAAGTCATAACTTTACTATTTCATCAGATACCACTGGTAAATAGAAAGCATCCGTAACTTAGACCCAAACTTCCAGTCTTGTTACAAAACCTAGAAATACTTAATACTGATATTTAAAACACATTCTCACATCACCTTCTTCAATTCCATATTTCAAATGTCCCACCATAACCGCTACTCCTCTCTTGAAGCTGTAAAAAGCCAAGACATACCCATATGATGAAGAACTCTTGGATCCATCATCTTTGCCATCTGTTGGTTCAGTTTGGCCAGCTGGGATGGGTTTACATTCTTTGACATATCACCACCTAAAAAGAAAGTATCAACACAGCAAATCATAAGAAAGTTGATTAATATATGGAGTTAAAATAAATCAAAATTTTACCTCCTAGTTCTAGATTCAAATCCATTCAAGTCCATGACCAAAAGTTATATCAGCCACTTGAAAGTATTCTAAGGATCAACAATCCCTGTGCCCCACATAAGGTACTGAAGTGTCACTATTGTAGTAATGAAGTCTGCACCGATAAAGCCAAAAATATAGTAGTTTTCACTTGCACATTAAGTGTCATGAAGAGCAGTGCAGCTCTTACCAGTTACATAAGAGCTTTCAAACATCATTAAAATGAGTGAAGTGCAACTTGCTTTCTCTTCTCCCAACACCTAATCAACATTTTCACACTCCCTCTGGGTTCACACATCAAGTGACCTCCCACTGAGTTAATAAATGTTTTTCTTTTTTCTTTCTTTTACCTTTGAAAAGTCCTTTGATGCCTCCCATCTTTTTCACCATTTGTGCAAACTTAGTGTATTGGGTTAAAAGCTCCTGAACATCTCTGGTAGAAACACCTGAACCTCTTGCCACTCTTTGGATTCTTCCTGGCTGCTTACTGAAAACTTTGGCACCATCTGTACTGTCAAGTTCTGCAATGACAGTATGGGAAATAAAAATCCATGCAGTTAGTGACGTTAAAATCCATCGTAGCTGGTAGCAAACTTGTTCTCATTATTGTTGAGAATTTAGTTTTGAGCCAGATAGAAAGTCACCTGAATAAATAATGCTCTTTCACCATACTTGATCTAAAACCCATATTAATGGGTTCAGCACAAGGGGAAGAGCATAATTCTGCAGCGACTTATGGTGGGTTAGAAACAACACACCTGGAGTTTCACAGACCAGGCAATGTTACCAAGTAAATTTGAGGGTGTGTAGGAAGAAAGACACCAATGACAGATTAAAGATGAATGTAGCCTTTTAAATTGCAAGTGTAGCATTAATTTAAGGAGCACAACTACAGTATGAAAAACACGTTAATTTCCAAATGAAAAATACATTAATTTCCAATAGAATGCTTCAAAATCCCACCTATTCTATAGCAGATAGAGCAGCAACACGTAATTGTCAGGGTATCTCTTCAAATATTTAGACTAATTCATACAGTTTGAGACATATTTTGCCATTTTTATAAGTGATAAATGCTTCTCATCATTTTCTGTCACTGTAGATGCTGCCGTATGTCCAATTTGTTTCAAAAAAGATCTCTAAATGAACTTGTTAAACAATGGAGAAAAAAAAAATAGTGAGTGAAGTTTGTTTTACCTTGGTCATTCATACTGTCCATGATAGTCATCAGCTTCTTTAGCCTTGCCATAGATTCCTGTTCATTGCCTTTACTCATGAAGTCAGTTCCAAAACCAGGGATCATACCCTTGTTTTAATAAAGGAAAACAAAAAGCCGTGTCAGAACAGGCATAGCTAACTTCAATTAAGGAGTGAAAAATATGGACAGCAAATTTTAGTTCAGTAGTAATGCATCGCAGTAGGAAAATAGTTTCATCTTTTTTTAAAAACAAAATGCAGACTAACCCCCATCTCAATAAAGAACGTGAAGTTTACAGTAGAAGTTTGTCAAATATAAATGAACGTCTGATAAAATTAGTTTTGGGATAACTAACCAAGATCTGACTGAAAGGTCCCATTTTCATGATGTTTTGGAATTGTTCATACATATCTCTTAAGGTAAACTGACCTGAAGTAAAACAAAAAAAAAGAAAATTAGCAAAAGTCACACTAGCAGTTTGGTCTTACTGTCCTTTCTCAATTTTTCTTCATATTTGCAAGGTAAATACTATCCTGCAGAGATAAGTAGATAAATAAACCTCTTCTCCACTGTTAACCTGGCTAAACTGTTTTATGTAGCACACACTTAAGCTAGTTATTCTGTAGTTATAGACAGTTAATAGTCCAAGAGACTTATCACTCAAAAAACATATTTCCATTTACTTGCGTGCCACACTTATTTTAGAAAGAATAATTAATTCTTGTCAAGTTAACTCAGTGGTTTACATATCAGAGAACTTATCATTACTAGGTCACGGTAATACCTCTGCTATTCAAGCCTCAGGAATAACTTACCATGTTTGAGCTTTTCTATGAGTGCTTCATTATCATCCAACTTTAACTCATTTACTTTATCTATCAATCCTTCGATATCGCCCATACCTGGAAAAAATAAACAGCTCTGAAGTTAGCTTTAAAAAAATTACACTTCGATTTTCTACTGTCCAATTCATAGTGTCCTTCAAGTACAGTTTATACATAGTACTTACCAAGAAGCTTGCTGATGAAAGGCTGTGTTTTAAAGGGTTCAAAGTCATCTATGTGTTCGCCAGTTCCAATAAAAATAATAGGACTCTTTGTGGCAGCAACTCTGCAGAAAAAATATTTTATGAAATGGCCTCTCAAAACTGACCCATCTATAAACCCTATAAACATAACCAGCGAGGCATCATCCACGCAATCCATCCCCTCAGAAGTAGCTTTCTTACTCCTCAAACTATTAATGCAAAATCATCCAGCATTTCGGATGGGTAGCTGGAAGTAGCTGACAAGATGTTTCTCTAATTAGTAAAGTACAAACGCTGCTTTGAAAAATCATGAACAGAAATAGAAGCTGTTTATTTTCATCACAGAGTTTCAGAAACTTCAGAGGAAAGAAAAGTGAATAATCTCCATTTTATCTTAATATTGGGAGGTCAGATGAGAGGGGCATTAATTACACTTTCTTCAAGGTACCTCCTGCGTCAATCTCATTTCCAACACAGGAAAAAAGCCGAGACACTGGAAAAGTTGGAACCGTTTCACCAATTGGCAATAACTTTTGGATGAACTCAGCTTTCAGTTTACAGAAAGTACAGCATAAACACAGCAGACTTAACGCACAGAAGCACATGATGACCAGAACAAACTTCCGGTATTTTCATTTCGCTCAAGTTTAGTTTTCCATGACTATGCTATAAATAACAGCAAAACGCATACGGGAGTTTAAGAACTCCAACACTTAAGAGCAAAGCCAGACAGCGATTTGGTAAGTCGGTGTCAGTTAGCTTTGACTGTTTTGACAAACCTCAGCTCCGTGCAAGCTATAACACTGACATGCAGCTGGAGATTGACATGCCATCATAAGATAAAACATAACATTTCCTAGTCAACAGAGTCTGTCAAGATACAGTACGTGCGAAGTCCAACAACAATGGAATTCAGGAAAGTATGACTGCAGACTAATTTTTTACCAAATTGCTGCCCACTGGCAACCAACTTTGATTTGCATCGCTGTTTTAAGGCTATTAGCTATGACTAGCTAGTGGTTTTTCCATTTTGGAAAAAAATCTTGGCAATTAAATGAAAAGCAAAGATTTTCAAGTAACATATATCTATTATATCCGAATTAACACTTTTGGTAAAACCTGATATGCAAGATGCAATAAGTAGAATTACTTGACGTTGTTCTCTGAAGTCTGTTGTGTAACAATACATATTGCTCTATTGGAAGTACATCACAATATCTGATTCTGACGGATATCAACGAGTGATTACCAGAAGTAGGGTAAGAACGTCACTGTTAGTGACCTAAATCTCAAATTCTGTGCAGTGACAGTGACGCTTTCACAGGACACGTTACTGTGAGACACAAACACATTTCGTGCTTATCTACACGTGGCCAGACATCACAATACTTACGCGCTAAGAGCTCCACCTCCTTTTGCATGTCCATCAAGCTTCGTAACAATAACAGAAGCTACATCTACTTTATCTTTGAAAGCCTTAGCTTGAGCTTCACAAGCTTGGCCAATGGACGCATCCATTACATAAACAATGTTGTCTGGTTGCTGGGAGAAGAGAGAGACACAAAATCATCACTTACTGCTTTGTCTTCATGCATCATGTTCAATAGCAAAACTTACTGTTATTGCAGTATGTAAAACCTGTGCAGTTTAAAACAAAAGGGCAACTGGTTTATGAATTAATATTGTCTAAGGACCATTTGAAGGCTCTGATGCTGCATTACTATGTGAAAGACTGAACTACAACACCAACATTAACATGTAATAGGTTTACAGTTATCACTTATATTTTGAGTGACTTTAGCCAGTATTTGGGCCAATAAATTAATTAGTACCAACAAGCAATTAATGGCTAACAACATCTTCCATTCAGTTTTACATTAAAAGCTTTAAGGCATCCATTCCTCTGAAAACAAGTTAGCCATTAAGAATAGTTTTGTGGGAAGTGTCATATTGTCACACAAGATCACAGAAGCAAACAAATAGCCAGACTAAGCCACAGAAGGAACATCAGCTTCATTTACATATCAGCTGCTGAAAGTTAATCCAATCATCTTCTGTTCCAGGGCAATTATTCCTGACAATCAAAGAAAATATAGCACACAGCTACAGGAAACCAGACCAGACTGGTTCTTTAATCTAATTTCTCAATGCAAAGATCCTGAAAACGAAAAGCTGAAGCAGGAACAAAAGTCTAGTTACATCCTTGAAATGCAGATGCAAGAATTAAAACTGACACAGAATTATCGAGCACTGATTATCCAGCCCTTGTTTATTCATATCCATTTGTAATTTCTAATATATTCTAGGATTTAAAGAGCTGACACATTCCGGAAGAGTGAAATCCACACAGAGCATTAGGAGATAAACATAAATTATTTTTAGTCAAATTATTACAACAGAAGTTATTGTATTGCTTTAAACTACTCACTATGGCATTAGCAACTTGTAACATCTCTTCAAACAAAGAGTCTTCCTGTTTGTGACGTCCACTCGTATCAACGATGATAATTTCAAAGTTTTCATTCTTAAATTTCTCAACACCTTCTGAGGCAATAATTACAGGATCCATTTCTGTATAACTGATCACAAGGAGAAACATATCTACACACAATTCTTTGTTCCCAAATAAACCAATTCAAGCTTCCACAATTGACTGTACATGTTTAATCTACCTGAATTTCAAGATGGACTCTCTTCTACCAAGCAAAATTTGATAAAAAATGTCTTCCTGTGAAGCTGAAGCACAAAGGACCCTGCTGAAGACTGCACTAGGTTCTACTAGTCCTTCTCTGAAATAAAATTTCACTTCCAGTGCAGGTGAGGGTAAAGTTATTTACCGCTTTATAAAAGCTACTTTAGGTCCACTGCTGCCCCTACTTGACAATAAAATAAAGAGTCCAAAAATTATCTCTCTTGATCTGAAAACCAGAATACGTCCAGTAAAGGACTATAAACCGCTACATGCTGAGAGAATATTCCCAGGAATTACCTCCAGATGCCTGATCTCTTCTCACACTATCCCCACCTGCTACTGCTGGCAGATAGTATACTGAACTAGACAGAATCTTCATCTGATTAGAGCAAATATTATAATAAAACCTAAGTAACTAGACAACACTGAACGGGGCTTAGTGCAAGATGATCAATGAGGAACACATTGTTGGAGTTGAATCATTCTCCAGACTGATTCTAAGATATACTTACCTCCCATAAAACGGAATTCTTGCTTTTGTGGCATTCTGCTTTAACTGGTCAAAAGCACCTGTAAGACAGGTATAGTCAAGGAACTTCTTAAAAAAATCCACAAGTATTAGACATAAAAACCCTCAGCATTAAAGACCGTATTACCTGCTCTGTAAGTGTCTGCACATATTAAACACGTCTTCCAACCTTTTCTCTGATAGAAGTATGCCAGCTATGAAAAGAAATCCAAACCAAGTAGTTACACCAGAATCCTACTAGAAAGCATGACACATATAACAGCTGATAAGTCAATGAAACACATATAGGGGACAGAAAAATCAAACCAGCCTTCCTACAAGACCACTTAGTAACACCGTACAAGTATCAAATGTCACCATCTCTTATTTACCAAAGTTATACAATAACTATTAGTGGTGGCATGAAAACAGCTGCTTAACTCTGCTTCTGATTTGATTTTCCTGAGCTAGGAACGACTACATATAATTCCAGTTTCCATTTAAAAAACTCCTGGATTTTGCTTACTGTAAATACTGCAGATCGGACTAGCTTTTAGAAACTACACAAAGCAGTAGGTACTTCAATACTAAGTATTGTAATGGCTGCAACCTGCACTCTCTTTGCTTCTGTATTTTTAGAGGAACAGAGATATTTCCATTGCAAGAACATGTTTTAAAGCCATCTATAAAAGCCATAGCCCTTACTTTCTTGTAACATTGCACCATTACAATGTACATTCACAGAACACCTGATTAACCAAAGACAAACCTCCGAAATATAGTTCACCTACAGAAGCCCTAGGAAACTTATGAAATCAGAGCAGTGGTATATTCAGTATAGCCTACTGTCAGAATGTCAGAAGCAGATGACTAAAAAAAGCAAAGATGCATTAGTCTTTTTCCAAGGGATGATTTTTCCTCCCAACCACCACCATAAATAAGTTAAGCATCGATTCAGAACATGAATTTTTAGGCTTAGAAATACAAATCCAAATTTCCTCAATGTATTTGAGGCTGGAAAAGGTTTCCCACCACATTCTCATACTTAACTGAGATATCTAACAGAGGCCAACTTCCACTGGTTCCCCTAAGTAGGTAACAGAATGACATAGGGTCCATTCCCAGAAACCCAGAAAATGAGTAACAGAAGACTCTGTTACCCATATACCATAGCATTTCATCGAGAGTTTAATTTTAAAATATCTTGAAGGAAGTCCTACAAGCTGTAAACAGCCCTAGAAGAATATTACTTTGGACATTCATCTCAAATATCTTTACATTAATGCTCTCCTGCTAATAGAAACAGCACAGATCACAAGCAAATCTCAAAGGAATCCAGTGACCACCACTGCCTCCAATAAAAACCCCGAACTTGTAAACAGATTCAGTTCAAGTTACCTTTGAACAGGTTGTTGTTTTACCACTACCTTGCAAACCAACAAACATTATAATGTTCTGTTTTCCTTTGGTAGGTGTCCATGCTTTGACTCCAGGATCTACAAGCTATAAAACAAAGAGTTTATGTGGCAGAACTAAATTTCAGAAGCACAGAACAGTCAGTGTCACGGTCGTGGTAGGCGCCTGGTTTTATATTGAACAGATCAAACCAGTTTTTGCATATTCCGGTCTTATTTGGCTTAGAAGCTTGCTGATTTACTGTGAACAACAACAGCCCATGCAAAATACCTATAGTATATAGAGTTATGCATAATAATTCTGTAACAGTAACAGTGTTAATTTCTTTTTAACAACAAGCACCCAAGTCAGGGTAGCCTGGATGTATGGCATTAGTATAACACAGAAATGGACTTCTAGAGAATCCTAGAGTACCAAAGGCTTTTTAGTCTTGCTGCCTCACTTGTCGAATGAGTAGAAGGCACATAAATTCCAGACAGTCATCTTATGGGTGGGCACAGACTACAGAAGAATAAAAGACTATACCATTAACTGGAAAGAGAACGGAATACTGATACCCAGGTGCGTCTTTGATCAAGCAGGCAGATTAAAGAGAAGCATTGCCGTGAACTGCTGGGCTGTTATAAATTTATTCAAAGGCTAATAATTGGTTTGTTACCCAAATGAAAATTTGTTTAAAGGCCTGTTTCTGAGACAGCTGAAGACAGTCCAGAAGCTAACATCATTTTACCTGTATTTTGCCTTTAAATTTCAATGTAAGAGTCAGTAACCCAGGAAGTAGTTTCAATCAGAAGAATAGCAGTGTTTGCAGCAGTAAGTAGCCTCACAACAGAAAATGTAACTGTAGGTACCACACAATAACCTTAAAGCTTGGCTTGCCACTGCACTGCTTGCACAGCCCAGGCCATACAAGAAAAGTGACATAATAGAGAATTTTGAAGTCGTACCTTCACAAGTTCCTTAAAGACAGCATGCTGAATCATTTTTCTTTTGTTAAGGCCAGATGCCATTTCTTCAAGATCAATTGCAGACCTGAGTTTAAGAAAACCATGAAACACCAGTATAACTTAAAGCATCACTTTAATCTGGTAATAGATTAAGCCTTTGCAACTGAACAACACTCTGATCTGCCTTGAGTTTTCAGATATGATGTGTTAAAGAAGACACCCCTTTCCCCTTGGAGACTTTACTTCCGTATGCAGGACAAAACCAGGTTTCTGAAACGCATCTTTCAGGCTTGCATCTACTCGAGTTACACATCTGAAAATAGCCAAGGTAAACAGTACTGGTCATATACACAGATCTATTTATATCCAGCACAGAACATGTGAATGGAGATGTCTAGGAAGTAACAAAGAACTTATTTACCGTACCATTGCAACACTTTTTGAAACAAGACTATAACAGCCATAACTGGCTTAGCTCGATGAAGATTCTGTTGATGGAGCTAGCTAGATATTTAGTTCATACTGTATTTCCTGTTAAAAGGTAAACTAAGTGCATCTAAAAACCATATAAAGATAGGAGTTATTCTTCTGTAACCTCAAATGACAACTTTTACAAACCTTAAAAGTTAAATGCATTGTTCAATGTTTTGATTATTTCACTTACTTTACATTTTCTCTGAGCTGCTTCACCAGTTTAATATTAACATCAGCTTCCAGTAATGCTGTACACACTTCTTTTAACATAGCATTTAAAACCTTTGGAGTATAAAAGAAAAATGGTTTTATAATACATAGTATTGTCTAGGCCAGTATTAGTTCAAAATACAAATATGAAAGCGTGTTATGATAAAAACAAGGCTTTTACAAATTAAACGCATAAAATAAGTCTATGCATTTTTTCCTGTGTAAATACAACTTAAATTTGAAAGGATAATCCTGGAAAAGAAGGGTCCGCAATTTGTAATATGCACACTAAAAGTAACATAGATAATTTCCTATTGTATTAAGGACAACAGCAGTATAGTAGCAAGACTTCCTAAACTTCCCAATGGGTACTTCATAGAGACAGCTTAATGGAAAGCCACAAAAGAATTTCAACACAACACCGTAAATAAAAGTATTCAACACAGTGCTATCCACATTCTCAGCAGAAACTGGACTGCTGCACTGGAGTATGCCTTTTAGGCAAACAGGTGCCCCTGTTAGAAACCCAGTTTAGTAATTAAAAGACTTTTCAAAGTGAAAACTTCAACGAAAATATTTTTTGAAACTAACACCTGCATAAATGGCTTCATTTACAGAGCTTGAGCTCTTGCAGGAGAATAATTTCTAATGCTGAAAAACATTAACTGGGTTGTATTTGATTTAATTAAGGATTTGTTGCTTTCCAGCTGAAGATTTGTTAAAACCTTTCCTCCATGCACAAATTCCAACCCTACGACCCTCAATAAGTCTACTTTTTACTTACTCTAGAAGCCACCTGTCTGCCTACCTGAAGAATTTCTAGCAATTTGTTTACTTAGAGGCACTTCTAACCCACTACATCAGTTAGGTTTCCATCTTGCTTTCAGTCCATATAACAGAAAACACTTATTTATAGTTCTAAGTCGTTAATTACAAGAACATAGACTACACCAAGCCAAACAGCTTCCAGAGCCACACACCATATTCCCTTGAATATAAAGGTAACAAACATAACATAATCCTTACATTTTGGACAGCAAAGTTTACACTGAAAGCTATTTGTTCCTCCATGCTTCAGCTTTTAGCAGCCTAGTACACATCTCTACAGTGTGGCTGCGCCCACATAAATAAATGAGAGCACTCTATAGTCTCACAGCCTACCTTCCACCCAAACTTGGGCACATATTGTCTCTTCCAGCATTCATCTCCTCAAAACACAGATCCCAATAAGCGCAGCCACCAGGCTCAAACGACGCTTTGATCACGGGATCCACTACACCACGCTTAGCACATGCCTAAACCTGGATCTAAGCTTTAGCAGTACTATCCAGGCATTAAAACATCTAGCCTAGGGATAACACCAGCCTATTCCAAACTTCTCATCAGACTGAGAACTTTGCTTTCTAAATGTTAGTGCTATCACATATGTACGTTACATACCTCTTCATTGATAATCGTAGCATTGCTCAGTGAGCGTAATGCTGAGGTTATTTTTCTTCCAAGATCGGCTAGAACCATTTTGGCGGCTTCAAGTACAACTCAGAAGAATCTGGAAAGCAATTAAAAATGAAATTTAAAACTCATTGAAGCCATGCTTTCACAAATTTATTATTCTAGTATCTTCTGGGTTAAGAAACCTGCTTTGCATTCCAGAAAGCACACAAGTTTCGCTTTTTTTGTTATTTTTAGCAAATATTTGCCTGAAGTTAATTACAGGGTATCCTAATGGCCTACATAAAGATACCACACTGCAATTAGGAAGCATTTCGCTGTCTGCAATATTTGCACATTGAATTCACCATGAGAGAACAGTCAAGATAGACTCCCAGAAAGAATGTTAATGGCTTTTTATTTTCTTATCAAGCCATACATGACATGACAGAAATCAAGCAGAACAGCCTAGAAGAAGTTCCACATCCTGTGAAAACAATAAGATCAGAAGCAAAATATTTTGCTAGCAAAACTGGCCATGATCGATCACTTCTGTTTTACCTACTTCACACTAAATTGAACTGAATTTCCCATCTCAGTAACCCTACATAGATGCTTGCATTTTAATAAGCAAAATTCACACTGTATTGTTTAATGACTTTATTGGAAAACCAGATTATTATTCTTCACTACAGTCACAAATCTTAGATATAATCCTAAAGCATACCACAACTTATAGTTAGGAAACCATAAAATATTAATTTAAGGGTATGCATAGTGTAGTCAACATGCTAAACCATTTTATCTCCTGCAGGTGCCAACAAAAACAGCAATCTAAAATTCTGAACAACGGCAACCCAGAATTTGTATAAAGAGAAAAAAGTTGCAGCACCACAGTTGCTGCTGAAATGGAGCACTTCAGATTCTTCTCGTTAATCTTCCAGTCTCACAATCATTTTCTCATACCCAACTGAAACTACTTCCTTGCTGACAGTTGCATTCAGAATCTCATACCAGAGTTCCTCCTTTCAGAGCTGAAAGCACCTTTCCGATGATGTGACCCTTTGTATCCAAAGCAGTTCAGAGTTTCCACGATTTTCTGGACTTTCCTCCCACAAACGGGTAGAGAGGAAAACAGACAAGAAAGACCGGTCCATTTAATAAAATGAAGAATACATCATTAGCTATATTCTTATTTAGATTAAAAGAGAGTGCTAGATAAGACAGAAAGAAACTCGTATACACACTGAGAATTATTAGCTGCACAAGCCCCAAAAAGCAAGGCTTACAATGTGTTTATAAATAAGTATGAAGATTTATTCCATAGTAGATAAAACAAGTAGATTTATCCCACAGTAGATAGAACAAATAGATTCACCCATGTAATCATACCTCCTGACTGCTTTACTTAACTGGAAGTTAATATTGTCATGACATTGGCAGGTTAAAAGAAAAACCCAAACTTCTAGTCCAGCTCCTCCGACACTGAGGCCACAACACAGAACGGTCTCCAGAAGTTTCATAAGGTGTAGAATAAATAAATTCAATTGAAGTCCAGGCCTCAGTTGTATGAAATGATGCAAATAAATATATTTATACGCTTTAGATTTAATGCACATTGCATGTACAGACAATTCTGAAGTGACACACATTAGCACACCATCTCAGTATTTTGTAAAAAATTAGTCTATGCTTCCTAAGGAACTCCGTCGGTAAAATATTTGCAGACCAGTATACTAACAGATACAGATGTCTACCACCTTACTTCATTGGAAGAGGCTTTCCACATGACATCTGAAGTAGGAAAAATCCAAGTTATCCCTACGGCACACACAAGTCTCATTCTTGCATTCTAATACTGAAAAAGTGTTATCATCAATATGATCTACCAAAGGGTGTCAGCAAAACAGGCGTTCAAAACATTTCCAAGATTAATTTCCCACGAAAATCACAACAATGCAAAACAAAGTCCCTTTTAAGCACAGCACTGCATTTCAGCAACCTTTGAGCTGCTAAAACTGCAGTCATGGACAAAACTCAGCAACTTGGATGTGACAGTTAAGAAATTTGACAGGATGGTCACACACAGTAGCCAAATGAACACTTAATATTTAAAATTAGTCTCCATAGTTCTATGGCTATCCAAATACAGACGGTTAATTATGTCCTAATCAATGAAAGAACTCCAAAGCTTCTTCCAAGAGCCTTAAAATCAGAATAGCGAAATTACTACGCTAAGGGGATGAGTTCAAGCATTTTAATGTTAACTGCTTTCCCTAACACATTAAGGATCTCCAAGCCATCAGAATTACTAAGGGATGCCAAGTACAGAAATTACTATAACTTTTTATGCACAGTCCATCCAAGCTGTGAACCACACTGCAGACAAAAAGACACAGAAGCTGTCTGCAGGTAGCCAACTTGGCTTGGCAGGTAGCCAGAAGGGCATTAACAGTGACTGCAACTGCAGAAGACATATATACTGCATTCAGAGCATCCATAGTTCTGAAAGAGCTTTTCAGCTTCGATGCAGCAGTCCACAAATGCACCGACCAGGTTTAAATCTGGCAGGGCCACACGCTAAGCAAGCCCAGCTGAATGAAGCAGACCTCATGCTAAGCAATGCTGCGAGCTATATGAAGACTGAGCTGCCATCAGCAGAAGCAGCCTGGGCCCCTCCGCACCGTGCTCCCAGGTCACCCACTGCAGAATCCCAAGACCTCTTCATTTGCTGTGAAGAGCAGCCACTTAAGGGGCAGCAGAAACAGAAGGGCTTTATTAAGCCAGAGCAAAACAGCAGAGAAACAGCTCTGAAAAAACAAAGTGCCTATCCCTCTAGTATAAACCCCTAACCAAAACCTGTCTAGCTAAGCTGCCAGCACTCTTTAAGGCTCAGAATTTTTAAAAGATAACAGCTTTAACGGAAAGCAGCTGTTTAAACAGCTGTTTTAAAAGCTAACAGCCAATTAAATGATAACAAAACAAAAAGGATACTCACTGAAAGCCTGCACAACAGTTATACTAAATATACACACAGAGCTCCAGATCTACCTAAAGCCTAAGGTGACAACGAAAAAAAAGGCTGATTCACAGCTGAAAACAACCTGAGCCACTGCAGCGACATCAGCCCCATCTTACCAGCTCCCAGCTGGCGGAGGGGCAGGACGGCACCCCCGGCGCCGGCGCAGGGCCCGGTACCCTGTCCGTGGCCCGAAGCCCCCGTTTGGGTGGAAAACGGAAAACCGGGCCCCCACCTTTTTCCTCGCGCCCCCAGACCCGGCCGAAGCCACGGGACAGCACCGCAGACCGGGGGCGCTCCCACCCGCCGCCCCGCGCCCGCGCTGCCGGGGGGGCAGGACCCGCCACTCGCTCCCCGGGGCCCGGCCCTCCCCCAACCCGGGAAGGGAGCCGCTCCACGCCAGCGGCCCAAGCGCTCACCGGGAGCGGGGCCCAGCCCAGCCCGCCTCGGCGGGGCCGCCCGCCGCTGCCGTCGTTCCTGCTGGCGACGCCGGGGAAACACCGGCCGCCACCACCCAGGGAAACGTCACCACTAGCCCTCACCCCGCGGCCCCCGCTCGCTTCCGCTTCCGGGCCGCGCGCACGCCCCTGCTCTCTTAAGGTGGCCCGAAAAGGGGATACAGCCTGCCCCCCATTAGTATAGCCTCGCGAGAAGCTGCGCCGCCTTAAGGGTGAGGCGGGGAAAGAGCCAGGCTTCTCCACGGCCGCGCGCGCTCAGGGAGAGGCGGGGCTCGGGCATGCGCAGGGAGAGGCATTGGGCGGCCAGGCCGGGCATGCGCACAAGGCCCCCCTGCGGCCGCACCGTCCCTTACCACCCCCCTCGCCGGGCGGGGGCGCTCGGCGTGCGCTGGGGGGCGTGGCTTCTCTCCCTGGCTCCTCACCGCCTCGTCCCGCGCAGGCGCAGTGCGGCGCGATGGAGCTGGAGGCGGCGCGGCGCGCGGTGGCGGCCGCCGTGAGGGGCACGTGCGCTGCAGCCCTGCCCCGCCTGCTGCACTGGATGCGCAACACCAGTAAGCGCGGCGGGGCGGGGCCGGGCTGGGCTGGGCTGCCCCGTCACGGGGCCGGTATCGACCCGGTGGGTGGCTCCGGGGGCTGCGAGCGCGGCGGGGCCGGCTCGGGGGCGCTCGGCTCCTGGCAGAGCCTGGTGATGCCTCGGTCTGCGCCTGTTCGGCTTCACAGCGTGCTCGCCGTCACCTTTCGGGAGCTCGGAAGTAGCGGTCTGAGCTGATTTGCAAACGGCGCTCTCCCCACTCCGCGCCGGCTTAAGTTAACTGTGTTCCGCTTACTTTCTGGTTTGCTCCTCGGTATAGTTTCATCGAGGGGCTGCGATCAAGCATCTTCCAGTACCTGAAGGGGCTACAGGAAAGCTGAGGAGGGGCTGTTCATAAAGGCTTGTGGGGATAGGACGAGGGGGAACGGGTACAAACCGGAGAGGGGCAGATTGAGACTAGACATAGGGAAGAATTTCTTCGCCATGAGAGCGGTGAGGCCCTGGCCCAGGTTGCCCAGGGAAGCTGTGGCTGCCCCATCCCTGGGGGGTGTTCAAGGCCAGGTTGGATGGGCCTTGGGCAGCCTGAGCCAGTGGGATGTCCCTGCCCATGGCAGAGGGGTTGGAACTGGATCATCTTTAAGGTCCCTTCCAACACAAACTATGATTCTGCGATCTTGTGACAGATGAAGGAAGGAAACGCGGGTCAGTGGACAAGCTATTAGTTTGCTGTTGACCCAAAAGATGACATAGAAAGTCTGAACAGAGGTACTGAGGCTGTAGGAATATAGTGCAATGCTGAATAAAGTGACTAAAGGCCACTGGGTCTGTGGGTATGTTTGCAGTCTGCTGTTGAAGATCGGTATCTTGAAGGCACCCCAAATCCCATCTCAAACAGCCTGTACCGTTAGTGTCACATTTATTAATCATTGCCTGTTGGGACAGTAAACCCACTGCCTGGTGATCATGCACTGGGTGGGAAAAAGTTGTCATACAATACATTACTTCCTTAAGTCATGTCCTGTTGTGTTAGGGTTATTCTTGTTCAGGTCTTCGGTTCCAGCACCTCCCCTTTAGGGTAGAAACATCTGCATAAGCAGACACAGGGAGTCTCTTCCACAAAGGCCAGCTATGACACGCAGAAGCTGCCCAGCTGTCCAGGTACTTAGAACTTCAAACTCTCTATTGCCCTGTGGTTTGAAGCTCCCGCGGCCACTCAGATGGAGAGAGACAGGAAAGATCCTTCTCCGGCTGAGCAGGACGTCTGCTGGCATTATGGGAAAGGAGCCAGCTGGGAATACAGCATTTACTCTCCTCGGTGGGCACACAGCCCTCCCACCCACCATGTGTTCTTTACTAGGAGGGACATCGCCAGATGTTTCAGAGCATCTACGAGTCATCCTTCACAATTACAGTGGAGATGGGACTCCCTAAGACTTGAATGCTGAGATTGGATGAGTGTAGTTAGCATTAATTGTAACACATGGTAATTTTCTCTGTGTGTCTGTATGTACACACATATATATACACATGTATATGTCTACACATATGTCTGTATAGACATAATGGTAGAGCAATCTGTTATAGGAAGTATTTCATCTCAACATTTTGAGTCCTCGTCTGGATGCATGCTCTGCTTGCTAAACAGTGCCCGAGTTACTATAAATAATCTTGTTAGAAGTGGTTTTCTTCCCCCCAGTATGCTCTTATTTAAAAATCTCATTGAATTTTGTATGCAATAATTCACGTTGCCTGTTCACTTAATGTAATCATTAGTTCCTTCTACACTACATTAGTTTGTATGGTGTGCATAAACGGCTTTTTGAGCTTACTGACTTGACACATGGGAACTTAGTAGTGAAACTTGAAAATGCTAAACTGTTGCAGTTAGGAAATGCATACTTACTTTTTTCTTTGCTTTGATTCTATGATCATGCTTTACTTCTGCCACAGGAATTTTTAGCCAATGGCATAGTTTATGTAGACTTTCAAAAATCCTTTGTCAGTTAATAACTTGTGAATAAATTTTTGTCCTACAGCTTCCAAACATTATCATAGATAGTTTCTGTGAAAGACAAGTTTGCTGAGGTTCCTAGCCATTATTAGATTATGTAATCTCTTGAATATTTTTCTAGATTTTAATGACCTAGATCCATACCTAGTCTTTCAGTGAAAGGAAATATACATTCTTGCTTTATAATTACTTTTCATACTTAAAATACAAGCTAAATCGTAGATCAGTTTTCAAATTGTGAAGTACTTTGTGCTTGGTACATCTGAGCAATGTGTGTCCTTCTATTTTTATTTTGTTTGCAGCAGTGTTGATTTCTGCTGCCTCACTATGTATGTCATCGTAAAAGTAACACAATTAGTTTTGTAGTTGCCATTCAATGGCTTTTTAGCTCATGTGCTGCACAACAAAGGACTAAGTAGACAGGATATGTTGGGCAGTCAGAATCAAGCAGCTGAAATAAGGAATATAATTTCATCTTTGTAGTCTCCTTGACTGGCCATCTTCATCATCTTTTTTTATGTTTCTTATAATCACTGTCCATGATATTTAGTTGTCTTTGTCTAATGGCTTGTGCTCTGACCATAACTTGTACTAATTTATAGTTCTCTGTCTTTTTCAGAAAAGAAATGATCACTGTTAATGTCCTGGCTGGATGCTATAAATTTATTTTCTGATAAATGAAGTTGCACTTTGGGCATCCACATCTTTGGCATCTCCATACAGTTTGTGATTGTATTTTGCCAAGTTCTGATGCAGTATAAAGCTATAGGTAACCATATTTGTTTCCCAGAAGTGTCATTTGGGACATGTGTGACTTAGGATGATTTTATTTCCCAAATAACCACATTTTTGAGAAATTTAGAGCCTATAGAATTTGTTGTCATGCTAGTGCTTGTAGAAGTTACCTGTTTCTGAATCTGTTGATTATGTTTTCAGTAAAAATATTAATATTTGACTAGTTTTTGTGCTGTCTTGAGGTGCTGCAATCTCCTCCTCTAATGCACATGTAGAAGTATGTGTACCTGTAGGTATACCGTAGATGAGAGGGAATTAGAAAGCTTTGTGCCAGTCTAAGAATTTTTCCTTGTTATCCAATTAAGATATGTTTCATTGATTCTTTGGGTCATTAAACCATTCATATTTTTTCTCTTTGCTTTTTCTGGATGGCGATGTCCTGGTTTATCTCCAGTTTTCTTTTTCTTCACCCTGAGTGAGTACAGGACTGGACTAAAAGAGAGAGCTTGCTCTTTTTTTCTGGTTATATTTTCCTGCAGCATTGAACATAAATAAGCAGAGGCATTTGTCCGGCAAGTTACATTCCGGTACCCGTTTTGCGATTTCCATGGAGCTGCAAGTATTTTGGGTGATGTCCTAAAGGCAACACTCTTGATGACACTTCTCTTCATATTGTTTCTCAGCTGCTTCTGTGGCTGCATACCGACAGTAACTTTTACTGTGGTTTTTCTTTTCCTCTCAGAATTGTTCCGTTTGAATAATTATACTGCCCATTGTAACACCTAGATAATGCTGTACTATTTAATAACTGGTTGGACAGAGGATAGTGAGGAGCTGGCACTGAGTTTTCTGCTGTTATACCCTGAATACAGCTAAGGAATTTGGGGCTCTCTCTGTGCGGAGAGAAAATAGTTTTCTGGGAAACACTAAAAAGTTACCAGATCTCTGTTCCACACAGGAAAAAAAGCCTAGTCTTCAGCAATGCAGATGTAGGAAAGAAACAGATCTCTGATGAACGAAAGAAAAAAGTTGTAGGAATGGGGGAGATAATGTTCTGAATGAAAAAAATGTAAGCAAACAAGGATGGGAAATGGAAACAAAAATGGCATTCTCACAGACAAGTTGTTTTTCTGCGGTGTGCGGGTTTCCCCCCCGCCACCTCCTACTGCCATCCTATTCCTGTTTCTGTCAGGATGTTGAGCTTATACTTCTACTTCCAGCTGAGGAGGACTGGGCATGGTTCCAGTGTTTGCTATAGTCAGGCTTTTTTCCTCCCTCATGCCTCTCTCTCAAGTGTACATGCGGCCTTAGACTAAAGCCCTGTATAGAGTGGTTGCCCTTTAGGATCAGTGTTGTAAAGATGGCCTTATTTATTAATTTAACTTAGTTGGCGTTCTCTGACTCGTGTGCTCTACGTATGGAATGGTACTGAGAAATTTTTTCCATGGAAGAGCCAGATTACTTTATAGTAAAGCAAGTTACCTTATCTAAAGTAAAGACTCATGTATGTGAAACTGAGAGAATGTTGGACAGATTCTCACTCCAGTGACTTCTGACTAATCTTCCTTAGTAATTACGGGAATGTAAGTGTATGCAAGATGCTATTAATTTTCTTCTTTGAATGAATACAGAATAAAATAACCAGTCATGCCTTCTTTTTTTTCTCTGTTATCGCAAATTTTAGAAATTCCAGATCTTTACACATGATGGAAGACTACATTACTGGTTTAAGGCAGCCGCTTAGCAACACAGCTTTGCTGTTTCGCAATCAGTGCGCTCTTCCCACACACTGCAGTGAAATGTACGTCATTTCACAGTGACTTGCATTCCAGCTTTTCTTTTGAGATAGTCTTAGCTCTCCAAGAAAATGAAATAAAAAAGACTTGGAAAGAATAACAGGAATCTTTGGTGTCTTAACTGAATTTTTTTGTAATGGGATGATTAATGCTTTAATATCCTTCTGCAGTAACCACGTTCTAGAATTTCTGGCTAAGAAAACTTGGTTGAAGCCCAAGAGCTAATTCAGACCACTTGGGGAAACCCTCCTGAAGATCCCCCTCACTTGGATCCCAGCGTTTATTGTATAGCTTCTATATAAATGTATGCATGGTCATATTCCCTCTCAGTCCTCCACTGCCTAAACTCTTGCAAAATTTCAGTAGCTGAGAGGTTGCATTTGGTAAGAATGGGTGCTTGAGAAGTGAAAGCAGAATTGATCAAGCCATTTGTATACATGAACAGAGATACAGGAATAAGAGGAAATAAATACACAAATCCTAATTTCAAGTTTGAGATTAAAGTCACCAAACCACTCTATTTACTGTGAACTACTGAACACTTTTGTGGTACGTCGGGCTTTAATGCACAAAGACTACCTCTCAATTCATGTCACTGAAGCACAGATGAAATGATAAGAAGACCCATTATGGTGTTTCATTCACTGTTGCAGAGTCTATGATAGATTTAAGAAGTATTTTTTTCAGCAGGGCTAAAACTGACCATTCTAATACTAGCTTTTCAAATTTTTTTCAGTCATGTGATAGTAAAATAAGACAATTTTACAAACTTTTTCCATTCTATGCATTTCATTAGAAAGATTTAAATATAAAGCTAAAATTTCAAAATTATATCCTGGTCTGATTTGCTGATTGTACAGGGATGTATTACTCAAGCAATCGTTGAATAATAAACTGTTGCAAATCCTCTAAGTTAAGGAGGATAAAGAAATATAATAAGTACTAATTAATTTTTTCCTGTGTATTCACTTCTACTGGGAGCAAACCAGCTTTCTAAGAGACTAGCATAGGAATCACTCTTGTGACTTGAACGTTCAGGGCAGTCAGTCCTAGAAATTCAGGCTTTTAAAAAGTAATGAGGGAGAAGTATCCAACAAAATTAACTGGACCATGCTGGACATGATGCTTTAATACAGTATTCTGTTTATGGAGAAGAAACAACTTCTTACCATACTCTTGGAAACAGACTGAATTTGTCCAGCTTTTTCTATTATGCACTTTATGATCTAGGCATTATCATGTTCCCAGACCTGCTAAGTAAGATTATCAGATGATGATTTCACAAGACAAGCATAGGAAAAAGTACAGGTAAAAACTGGACTCTTTTACAAGAAATGGTCTTTATTGTTTCCTTTCAGTGCTGTTGTCACTGCAGGTGGAACTAAGGTGGAGTCTCTTCAAAGGATGAAAGCTGGGCTTTCTGCAGTGTAACAAGTATAATATGTAATTTTTTTTGTCTGAGTGAAAAAGTGATTTAGTACAAGGCTTCATACCCAAATTGGTAGAAGTGATTTATCCAAGTAAAATATCCTTACGGAAGGGATCAAAATAGTGTTGCAGAGCCACATTAACTGGAATGTATTTATTTCTTTGTTAAAATGATGCCATACCAGAAGTCCTTTCCACTACTCTGTTGCTTGGTAAACATTTTAGTTACAGGATGTTACCTCTAATTTGGTGAATCACCAACTTTGGGAATTGGCATTCTTTTTTTTTTTTTTTTTGTGACAAGTGATACTGCTGTAAGAGAGGTCTCACGAATACTGAGTACTTCTAAGTCGTTAATCACTGAAACTTAATAATGGTGGGGAAAACTAGTGATTGAAGATAGGTATGTGACTTACCTTGTTTATAATTTAACTTTGAAACTTTTTTAAATATATGCATATTAAACACTTAAAGAACTGATAAAATAAACTCTGGTTATACTCCTATTGGAAAAAGCAATTACTTTCAACCAATAGCTAAGTATTCTTAAAGATAAAAATAGTATTCAGAGTTCCCGAAGAAATTACTATACTGAGGTCACAGATTGCTTCTCACGTTGTTTAGCTGAAAGAGGAGATAGTAAGGTTTTAGAGATGTGGGACTTCCTCCTTGACCTGTTTGTTCAGTATCCTTAAAACACACTGAATGATTAAATTAACTTCCTATTAAGTAACGTGGATATTAATATTTGCTTTTTACTTCTGTGAGTCTGAATATATGTCTGGAGGACCATAAGATGCTTGCTGTTATGGTTGCGTGTGCTAAATGCTCTTCTTTCCACATGACATGTAATCTTTTGTTGTCGTTTGGAAATCATACACTGCTTGTCTTCAATCATGCATTTTGCAGTGCCAGGATGTTCAGATGTTGGCATAGCAGTGCTCTCTATCTGATGTGAGGCTTTGTGATGTTTTCTTAGCTTGTGTTGTATTTGCCATAGAAAGGCTGAGCAGCACCAGGGTGTTAATTAGGTTTTCTGCAATGTGTTAATTAAATTTTGTAAATGCATGTTGAGTAGATCCAGTGGAACCGGTTTTTGAAGTAAAATACAAACACTGCACTCAGACTTCCTCCATAAACAACTGATTGTGATTCATCTTACAGTATTTCATGAACTGTATGGTTCTTTCCTGGTTGTCTGTTCAATGAACATGGGTTGGCTTGCACAGTCTACATTTCATATGTATAACAGGCACTAAAATGACATTAAAAGTAGTTTTCTGGTTTTGTTTCTTTGAAGTTTCCTTGTAAGTTGATGCTGAGATTCTCAAGAGTGAACAATTTGTTAAATGCAAGGGTGGAGTTGATAAAACTGTACCAGCAGAGGCAGAAATGCATATTTCCATATTTGGCACCTGTGTTCTGTACTTGATGGCAATCTATAAATATTTACATACTGCAAAAGTAAATGAGTTATTGTGGTAGCTGTTGGTGTTTCTTGCTTTGTCTGGAACGAGGTGACTCTCTGCATCCGAGTTCAGTCACAGACCATACACACAAGTGCAGAACATTGCAAGTGCACCTTCTACTGAAGTTGCCATTTTGCCATCTCAGGAGGAGAGTGTTCATACGTCCTTCTCTTTTGTTGTTCCTGCATGCTTATGCTTTACAATATTAACTGGTATTTGGGAAGGAACATTTCCATTCATCATTTATTTTTCAGTACCAGCGTTTCAACAGTTTTTTTGTTTGAGCTGCATATGTATTGTAAGCTTTTCCTTAGGACCTGTTTCTTGCGAGGCATCCCCCAGAACTGATGTCCTACTTTGTTTTGTAAGAAGAGTTCAGAGGGCCCCCGTATAAGACGATTGGTTTTATGACGGGTATTATACAAATGGGAGTCAGGACAAGGAAAGGTTATTGTGGATTTGAGGAGGATGTATGTGCTACCTGTCTCCTACCAAAAGTATCTATTTCTCTACTGCATATCTGGGAGACTGGACAGCCTGGAGAGATGTCCACCACTAATGTTTGCCAGAAAAGGTCACGCAGGCCATGAGGGAGCAGATCCTACTGACGCACCAGCTCTGGGAGAAAGGGAGCTGAAGTGCTGCGTTTGCAGTGTGATGTGGCTGGCCTGGTGGTCTGTGAACACTTCCTGCGTTTCATTAAACACTATATATGAATTTGATACTCTTAACAGGCAGTATAACAGCTGGATGAGCTCTCTTGCATAGTAATAGTATTGTTTTAAAGCATGTGCCAGATGTAGGGGCTTATTGCCCACAGGCACTGGTCTGTACAGCTGCTAATATCTATCTAATGCTTTCTACTCTTTTGTTCTGTCTGTGGCATGAATTTTCTCCTCCTTGCTTCTTCCTTGGATGTTATCCACCTCAGCAAACTCTGGCTCCTTTGCACTCTGACGGCTGGTCACAGTGGTGATGGTCTCAGTTAAGCAGCAGTTAAATCTGAACACCTTCTCATAACCTCTGGGTGTACCTCTCAGTGCTGTGTCACATCCATAGTTATTTTCCCTGGGCTGCTGAGAAAAATCACCCACTGCTTCTGGGATGTTCACAACAAATCTGCAAGCAGTTGGATGGACCATGAGGTTAACAAGAGATGGGTGTTCATTCTAGGTTTCAAATTAAAATGCTGACAAGCTAGAGCTGCTGCATTGCACCTGTTGTGCTGTTGGAGCTGCTGCTGTTGCAGCTGCCACCTCTGTCCCTCCTGTGTTCCTCACTGCAAAGTCTGCGTCTCTTTGGGAGCTGAGGTTCTAGAGAACTTAACTGTGAGCTCTTTCGAACAGCGAGTTGCCTGCCTGTCGTATAACTATTAATGGTATTGTGCCCATCAGAGCCTTGAAGTGTTACTGCTATACATTTAATAAATAATAAAGGATAACGAACATGTATGTCAAGAGAATCCAGATGATTTAAAGTTTCTACTGCTTACAATGAGGGATTCAGGATTATCTGTTGGAGTCAGTTTTGGGAAGTGTTGAAAGAAGCATTTATATTTATGCTCTAAGAAGATAGTGTCTTGCACTAATGAATGGGGGTTTCTTTAATTGTGTTGTTCTCACTACTTAAGCAAATCTACTGCTTAACCAAAAAGTATTTCAGAAGCATTTTATAGTTCAGCTGGTCTCTGTTTCTTATACCAGCCTTAACATTTCTCACTGTTTCTAGCATTGCCCGTGTTCCACAGGAAGGAGTAAATATATTGGCATAGAGAAATTTGTAGCATGTTTTATAGATTTATTTTGAACCTGCTTGCCATCAAACTTCTCTATACTAATGTTCCCACCTGGAACAGCAATACTAACAAAGATTAACTTTTTAAAAACACCTCTAAAAGCTGTCAGATGTTCTTTTGGTGAGTGATATGCATATATGTAAAAACCACGCTCCCTGCCCAACATGGAAGCATTCTAAATAGAATGAGAAATAAATCAGAAGGGATGAGAGAGAGACGACAAACGTGTCTGGTTTTAGACAAGAATCAATAGATGGGTTTGGCATATTTTTTAGGATTATGTTTGTGTGCTTTTTGTTTCTTTTACAGATATGTAGTTTTGATCTGAGATGTGCCTCTGTTTAGAACCTTTGTTTAGTTCAGTGTGTCAGAGCAGTGAGATGTCCACAAAAAGGAATTTAATTGTTTTTTTGGGGGTTTTTTTGGAAAACGTGACAAAATGAACAGAGTACAGGCATACAGCAGATCTCATGCTGAATGTCAGTTAGGAACATCATGTTCTGGGAAGAGAGCTGACATGAAACTGGGGTGTGTCAGCAGGATGTCGGCTGCAAGATTAGTTAGTGCAAATAAACCTTTATCAGGAGTAATGTGTCTAGTTCTCAATACTGCAGGTCATAATGGATGAGAGAGTCCAGAAGATCCTAAAGGGAATGATGAGTATGATCAGACTCCTAGAAAAAAATGCAGGAAAGGGCTGGATAAGTGGATCTTATTTCTTTTAGAAAAGAAGGTTGATGGGACACATGCTACATCTTCAAAGAAGTAAAAAGTTACTATGTACAGGAGAGGAACAAACCTTTCTGTTTCCATTGCTTGTGGGACAGAGAATACTGAATTTAAATTGTGGCAGAGGAAATCTAGATTAGTTATTAAGAAAAGCATTGCTTTCTGATAGTAGGTATAGTCAAGCACGGGACTAGACTGCTAAAGGAGATTGTGGAGTCTGCAGCAGAAACAATCTTTTTGAAAATAATAGTTCTGAGAAGTAGTGACATTTAATATTGATTCAGCCTTGGAAGAAGAAAGGATTGGTAACTTTCCAAGGTTCCCTCTCAATCTTCTTTCTATATGTCTTAAAAAAAAAATAATAATGTTAAAGCCATGGAGAGATATCCCGGAAAAATAGCAAGAATTTACAGTGTGGCTTTGCAAAACTGTACTGTTTTACATCCGTTTGTATTTTCTTCCACATTAGAAATATTTTGATAGTTTAAGTCATGTGAAATGTATTGCAAGTTGAACTGTTGAACTGTGCATTTTCCTTGATTTTTTTTATAACTACTTTATTAGAAAGATGGTATGTATAAAAAGAAACTTGTATTAAAAAAAAAAAAAAAGCCTGCATCCAGGCAACTATAAGTTTTGTAATTTCTCCAATAGTTCAAAAACATCTTTGATGTTTTTATATCTTAAACTGAAACAGTATCACTTTGGTGGCAGCCCAGACCATCATATGTGAGTTATAAGTTTATAAATATGAAAATAATCTGAGATTTCAAAAAAGTGCCACGTTTATTTTAGGTGGCAAAGTTATTACCATCCAAACCTGTCATTGGCTGGAAAAGCTAACAAAGGCTGAAAAATGCATCTCAAATAAAAACGTCATCCATCTGGTATTGTTTATGTCTTGCAACTGTATTGTACTGGTCATCACTTAGTCTGCGTGATCTACATATGATTGTTCAGCGGTTTTTGTTTGTCTTGATTTATAGATGACTTTGATGAGCTTGTGGTGAGTAACAATGATGTTGTGCTCAAAAATATCGCTGAAGATTTGCGGAATCATTTACCCATCGAGGCAATGCTTAATTCGGAACATCAAGCTATTCAGAAAGTAAGCGAATTGTTATGGTCTCCTTTTGCTGAACCACATCGTTTATTTGAGGACTACGCTGATTTCAGTTTTAGTAGTAGTTCGTAATAGAGAATGAGCACTGAATGGAGGTATAGAAAATCTCAGTTTGCTTCTCAAGTCTGTTGCTGCATGATTTTGTGACCCCAAGAAAAAATGCTTCATGGTTCTTAGTATTTTGATCATAAGTTATTTGGTATAGCTTTCATTCTGTGTGGTATGGCACCTGTCACAGTGATTCTTCAGTGCTAGCTCCATAACAGACTCTAACAGCCGCCTGAAAGAAAACAGAAATACAGGCCAGTGTTTCGTTGTTGCCATAATGTAGGCAGCCCAGGAATGATTTCCAGCTCTTTTCAGATTCTGATGGCTCAGAAAGAGGTAGGCTGAGAGTCCTGTGGGAGTGGAGAGCACCTTTTCTACTTGAGCTGTCAGTATAGGTGGAAAGTTAACATATTTCCTACAAAAACGGTGTGTGCCTCTTAAACAGAAAAAGTGGATTGGCCACGTACAGCAAGGCTGGGAGAGGGAGGAAAGAGGAGTAGGAGGATGAAGATTATACCCCTTGACATAATGAGAAGGCAAGCATCCCAACTGGTATGCTTTTGATTGAAAACGATATCCATGTTAATCAGAGTTGTTTCTAGATTGAGGCATAAGGCATGAGGATGAAAATACTCATTGGCTTAAAGTTGAGAAACAAAATTGCCCTTTCTCCTAACTTTAAGTTACATTCTCCTCATTAAAGGGGAAGGGAAAAAGCTTCCTTTACCCTGTGCCTCCTGTATAGCCAAGCAAGCACTAAGGAGGCAACATTCACGGCAGGTCTCCTACTCAGGTCTCGAAAACATCTTGCTTTCCTTTGTTGATTTCTGTTTACTGGTTATTTAGTGAAATTTGGCAATCCAGTTTACATGCAAGATTTTTATAGTTCAATTTTGATTTGTGACTTTTGAGGAGGGAAAAACTTGAATCTCAGGGATTTTGGAGAAGGTAGGATGGTGGGACAATTAACTATGTAACAGCGTAGGTGAAATTAAGAGACTTCGTTATGCCTTTCTTAGGTTTTGTTCCTCTTCTCAGATACGCCAGCATCCACTGCCCATGATTCATGTTGATGCATTCCTTTATGATGATGATCTCGTTGATTCATTGTGTGAGGAGGGGAAAATGAGTAGGAGCTACTGCACAGAGTGTGGCTCATACAAAACTGCTTCTTTAGGTAAGTGCTCTTTTGGGAACACAAGAAACAGATTCAATTTAACTAAACTGGTTTGTGCCGTGACTCAGCTGGACAACGCAACATCCAGCTGGTGGAGGACTTTGTCCAGACTGGTGCAGTACGGAGGCCAGAATGATTTCCCATAACCAATGGAAAAAGACTCCTGCACACGTAAGTTGAATTAATTTGCAGTGTATGAGTGACACTGGTTGCCCACAAAGAATGGGCAGGGAAGAGCCTGGGCTATGTATGAAAAGGAAGATGGAAGAGGAAGAGAGTACTGCCGGAGTCCATGCGATAGCCTCAGACTCCTCTCACATGCTGAAAAGTAGTAGAAAGCACCATCTGTCAGGATGTGTGTGCCTTCAGCCAGGAACCCATACAGATTTTCAGTGATGATAAGTCTTCAGATTAATATTTCATTGGTTAATAGCACAGTAGTTAGTACTGCCCACCCAACACCTTTGTTCTGTTCTTATTTCCCAGAGTTTATTTCGCATTCCTTTTCCCTCATGGAACTGAAGTTTCTTTATCAACATGTACTGCCTGACCTGACAGGAAAGGTAGTGGTTGACGTTGGCTCCAGACTTGGTGCAGTGCTATTTGCGGTAACTTCCAGCACAGGAATTCATATTTTATTACTGTGACAAACATTTTCCCTCTTCTCTGACTGCCTACTCTTGCTGCTCTGTCTTGGATGGGTCGTTCTTAGAGGCACTTCTCATGTGACTCTCTGAACAACGTAAGGTGCTGTTTACTAACAATTTCAGTTCTTATTCTCTCACAAGAGGGAATACAAATGATCTTGCTTATGGAGAGGAAAAGTCAGTTGCCTGACGGAGTAGCATATTGCTGTCACACATGCTGCTCTTTTGCTAGTTCCTGCTCTGTCTCTCCTTTATGAGTAAGTTTGTCCTCCATGCCTTGACCGTTTCTATAAATAGTTATGTTAAATTCCTTTATGAAGCTGACAAACTGTTAAATTATACAAAGGAAGACTTTGATATGAATTTGTCTCCAAAAACATATTGTCCTGCTCTGTGTTTTAAAATGCACATAAAATACTTCATCGAGAAACTTGAGTGCAATTTTGATTGCTTTTGGCATGGCTGGTGCAGCATATGGCCAACAGCAATGCAAAACACACATTACAACTTTGTTATAAAAGTCAATGGCTGTTTAGGGCTCAGTCTTGGAAACACTTGAGCATGTAATTTTACTCATCTGAATAATATAATTTTGAGACTACTCAAAGGAGGAAAGTTACCTCCGTTTGTAAATATTTGCGGCATTGGGTCCTTAAATGGTAACACTTTTGCTAGCCTGGAATTGTTTTGGAGTACTTAAATCCTTATATTGTTATAGTAGGAATTGTCTCAAATAAAGCAGGGGAAACATTTTTTAAAAAGGAGTTCTTTTTAATCCTGTCCTCGGCTTATATAGGAGGAGGGGCTGACTTCAGCAGGTTGCTTTTCTGCTCTGAGTTGAATGGTTTCAGAAAACGTTAATAATTAGATTGCAGTACACATATCTCAGCTCCTCTGTATCATTAGCATTGTTTGTTTGCCTTTGCCTTTGTTGGCAAAGTGTAATTATGGTGTACGGTGGAGACAATGGCACTTAAAGCAATATCTTCATTAGGACCCTGTAGGCTCAAGTATTTGTACTTTTTTTTTTTTCCCCCTAACGTCTCCAACAACTTTCCAGAATCTCAGTCTGAAGCTGAACCATTATTTTGGGCTTCTTATTAAGGAACAATTTATGTTTTTTCATATGTTACCACTATGAAGCACCTGAAAGTGGCAGTAATACGATACTTAGAGGTGCTGACAAAGACTCTGTACCAAAATATCCCATAATATAATGGTACATTGTCCTCTATTTTCACTCACCTTGACTATGTGTTTTTCTTTTATCTTGCTGTTTTCTTCTTTAATTCTTCCAAGAACAAAAATATGCAGAGTCTTCCTTTCACACTATTTTTATAACTTGTTTTGTATTGCTTTTTTTCCTTCTTAGACCATTTTCCATCTATTTTGCAATTGAAATGAAGTTGGAGCTTTCCTTTTCTTCTTATTATTTTGATGTGCCATTTTGGATCTCTTCTTCAAATTCTTGAGAAGGGAATTTGTAAAATTCTTAAGTGGGAATTGCCAAATTAACAGTTTACCTCTGACAAAAATCTCACATCCATTTCTCAACTTGCTGTTGTAAACTGCTTTCTTAACTTTAACCTGCATTTTATTTTTTTCCATTGCAACTGAAATTTTTGAACTTGTTTTAAAGGCATCACAGTTACTAAATTTCCTTTTCCTAATGTAGGGTTATCTTTATAGCTCAGCATCCCAGCTGCATGGAATAGAAATTAATGGAGACTTTTGCCGATTGCAAGAAATGGTGATTACAAAATACCAGTTCGTTGACAGAATAAAGGTAACTAAATATACAGTTTAGTGAATGTATTTGTAACCACTGTGTAGTAGGTATTTTGTTTCTGAATAGCTGGTACATCAGCATTTTGAGAAGTTGTTTCTGCCTTTACTTGTTTGGATCCTAAGCAAAGGCTTTGCACTGGGAAAAAAAATCTCATAGCAGAGAGGAAGAGGGAAATTATCAAAATATGATAACATGTTGCTTAGCCTAAATTGCTTAGCCTTTTTCCTGAAGGGGCTTACCTACTGGCTCACACGAAACACATCTCTTAGCTGTCTCTCCCAGTGAAATCAATTACATTATTGTCCCTAACTTCAGTGAAACTGAATGTATAGTTTCTGTCATGAAAAACAAAACTAAATGTTTGTTTCATTAAGGTTAGCAGAAAGATATTTGTAGGATTTGCCTCTAAGAACACCTAAAGAACTTATGGTTATTGGTATTTCATCTCTTGGAATGCCAATGTTTATGTACCTTCCATGAAAAAAATTGGTTTCAAACGATGTGATGCTGTTATGGGAACCATTTCCTCAGTCCCATTATGGAAATAACTACTACTATTTTAATGAGAAAATATATACTTTTTTCCCCTTTCTGGGGAATACCAATTATTTTGTTACTCGCAAAAGTCGGTAAGCAGACTATGCTGGATAGAATATTGGCTTTAATCCTGTGTTACATGCATGTGCTGTTCGTGGAGTCACGCAAACTGCTGGGTGTAGTAATTTATTGGGAATTAAAGTAACCAGTTTTAAACTAGGACGAAATAATAAACATTAAATATTTAACAGGGTAAGCAGTATCATTAGATTGCCCAACTGAATCCTAGTTGCTGACAGTTATCCGTAACCTTTTGGGGTTTGCATCTGTTTTGTTTTCGTAACACCTTATTGTGATGACGTTGAAAGTGCAGTTAGGAATTCTGTCAAGTTAATTTAGTGGAGCTGGAGATGCATGCGTTTCACCCTTGTATATTCTTTATTATAAGCCTTTTTGTTTTTCCTTCACACCTTGTGATTCTGCTGAAGTATTAATTTCAGAGCATAAAGATAAGAAGATAATATGTTTTCAAAGCAGTGCCTGAGGACCTGGCTATTTGAGTCTCATTAGATGCTAATTTAGTCACATGATTCCTATTATCATGCTGCTCTGAACATTTCAATCATAGATTTTTATTTCACCCCCAAAATGAATCCTCTCTAGAAATACATACCAGCTTGAAAAATAGTCATAATCTACTTGCTGATGATAATTTATGACACAAATTTGAAAAAAAATTCATGGCCCTTCCTAAATAATGATTATTTTTTTCAGGATATTCTGAATTTTCCTTAGAGCATATTCCCGAAGGACAGCAGGGTGGAATGATATCTTAAGTAGCTACATCTCTGAGAGAACTTTGTGTTTCTTTGGTCAGCATTTGGTTTGTTAAACTACATAGAAAGTTGCTCAGCATCTTTTGTCATTTGAGCAAACACTTCAGTGCTGGCAGAAAAGTAAACATTTTGTCAGGTCTTAGGAAACTTGAGATTTCAATTCAGAAATTGCCTGTAATCATGAAAGGCAACAGGGCTGTTACTGCCACCTTTGTTGTGCCAGCACACAGCCAAGCAGGTCAGGGATCTGATCCAACTGAAAAAGAACCCGGCAAAAAAGTGGTGTTTGGGCTGGAGCAATACCTGGCTCTGGCTCATGGTGTGGCCACGCATGCTCATGTGGTCCCATATTCCCCAGTAGGAATGAGGATGTGTTTGAGGACGGGGTGCTGAGGTCACTGCAGACTAATTTTAAGTTAAGGCTTAAGTATTATTAAAGTCAAGGAAACAACACGTGTTTGAAGTTTCCCAATACTTTAAGCATCTTTCTGAATTGAGCCTTAAAATGTTAGGACTGCCATTAGTAGGGCATTAACAAAGCGTAGTGCTAATCATGACTTCTTATGCTGCAAGAAGTCTGCTAGTGGAACAGTCCACCAGTGGCTTGTGTTTGGATTAAAGGACTGCTGCTTGGGTTTTTTGTACAGAAATAAATTCTGTGGTTTTGTTATTTTTGCCCCTTGAAAAAAGAGTAAAGTGAAATGTCTTCTTAGCTTTAAAAACAGTGATCGAACTCTTGTTTACAGTTTAGGTAAATCTAGGTATCATCTGGTATGTGAGTTCTGGCAGATCTAGCCGAGGCATGTTTTGCCTCCAGCTCTCTGTCCATCCCCACTACAGGAGGCTGTTGCCTGTGTAATAGGGCAGCAGTCAAGCCTTTATCCATAATATCTCTACCACCCCAGTTTATGGTCTTTTCATTTGAATCTACAGTTAGCAGTGACTTTATGCAGAGGACACGAGTTGGCAACCAGGACGTACTGTATTTAGGACTGCTCATAGTGGCCTGACTAGTCTGTCTTCTTTCTCTGCTGCTGAATGCTTGAACTTAATCAGCTCCTGCACTGCTGCAGTTTACAGTGCACTGCTTTAAGATAAATTATCTCCAATCTTAATCATCTTAAAAAGCCCTAACTTTCATGAACTAGTGGATAAATAGTTCAGATGTCCACACACTAGACATGAAACTAGAAGTTTGACCATTAGTCATTCTGATAACTGTCCCTGTTTCTGAATGAGGTGGAGCCTTCAAACACTAACTTGCCACTTCTGAGTAAGGTAAGGACACAATTGCTCCTTTCCACTCACTACAGGCAGTGGTGAACAACTTGACATGGTAATGTGTTTAAAGAGATAAAGCTATTTGTTTTATGGATCTGGAGCACTTGCAGAGAACCTATGGAATACAGTTCTTGAAGATGAAATGATGTACTGCCTAATTTTTTATGAATGGTGGAGTTTGTTTCTGTTATTACTGATACTGAAATATTTGGCTATAATTGCAATTGCAATAATGCATTCTAATAGCATGAATCAGAGTCATAAACTGTGGCAACTCATCATCTTTTCTGCATTTGAACTGTTACAAGTTGCAGGGATGATAGTATCTGTTTCCTCTGTCAATCCAAACAAAGTGCTTTGTGTGTTCGTTATGAGGAGGAATATGTGATTTACTCTCTCAACAAGTATTAGTATATTGTTAAGTGGGCAAAACATTTTTCAACAGATAAATGTTTTTTATCTTCTATACTAACATCCAGCTATACTGTCAGAATTAAGAATTCCTTTTTACATCTGTCCAGTATTGGAAGGATTTGACAAAATGTGAAATGTTGAATCTGTCAGGTTAGCGTATTCCCAGGAAAACCTAGTAATAGATCACACAGAAAAGAAAAGTTGTTCAGATTTTCTGTCCACTTTCAACATACAGAGATGGACTTTCGAAAATATTTTTGGGATGCAAGTAATATTCAGATTGGCTTTCTTTTCCTATCCCTTCCAAAGATGTTCCAATTTCTGCTTCTCCTCAGATTTAGAATGTGATGTATTTCTGCGTGTTTAAGAGAGAATCAAACACATCTTGTCAGAGTGTTAATGAGCATCCACATTCTCATGTCACTATAATCTCACCTGTTTGAAAATTGCATGATGTGCTAATACCCTTTCTGGTACATGAAGGTAGATGAAATCAAATCAGCTCCTATACTGACTGGAGAGGCAGTTGTTCAGTAAGGTAAAGCACTCGCTGTCCTCCCGTGCCACTGAGCATCCTGTCTTTCCAGTATTCCCAGTCCAAATATGAGTTGTGAGAATTCAGCTGTTAAACCTGGCTCTGTAGTGTCTTTTCTAGCTATAATCCTTTTGTATAGTAACCCACTGAGCCTGTGAGATGTCTTTTAATATCCTAAAAAAACTTGAGCTAGCTTAGCTCCTTTCCTGAAATCAGTGAGCACTTGTGATAAAATACAGGTAAGTGAAATGTAACAGCCATCACACACATCATCTCTTCTTTTATGGCAAAAGTCAGATGTAGTTTATTCATGTAAGGTAATAAATGTATTGAATGAATGAAGTATTTTCATTAGAGGAGATAAATCTGATTTTTATTTTTTCATTTTTTAAAGCTTATTCTGGTTATTTACTTCAGTTTTATCTACTACAAAGTGGGTGAAATACCTGTTTCTGTGACTGGTTCAAAATGGTGGTAGCAGGTGCTATATTAGATTGACAGGCTTCATGGCTACTTGAAGGCTCTACTTGTCTCTTAAATTAGTTTATGCCTTGTGAAATTTTTTCCTCTTTAGGTGATTCACGCAGACATCTGTACTCAAGCTTCACTTCTTCAGAAGGCTGACGTTGTTGTAATGAATAATGTCTTTGAATATTTTCTTGACAGACAGGAACAGGCCAGGTAAGCTATGTGTCCAAACAAGTAATCTATTTCTTTGGCAATGTGTGCGTAGCCCGGTGAGTTACGGAAAACCTTAAGGTTGTGTTTTTTGAAAAAGCCACATACATAAATTACATAAGGAAATTGGTTTTAAACTGCGTACACTGAATTGCTGTACTTAACTGCTAAGGTGTTACAGCAGTTGTTTGTTGTTAAACTCACTCAACGCTGCTGCTTTGTTTACCCAAACCTTGCCCTGAATCCTTGCACTGATGTGTTAAAAACACTGATGTGTTTAACACCAAGTATCTTAGTGTTAAAGGATCTGAAATTACTGTATCAGTATAAAGCTTCATCCTCAGAAAGAAGACAGGTCACTGATTTGTAGATGTCAGTTTTAATACAGATGCAGTGCAGAATGTGGTTATTAATATTTCTAAGGTATCTTCATAAGGATGTGGTAGGAAATGTGGTTAAGGTTCTTTTTCAGGTATAAGACACTCACAGATGAGCTTTTGCTAATCCAGCAGTATCAGTTGAAAATGTAAATAACTTTATGGTCCAAAGTTACAGTGCCTTTACAGTGGGCAGTCAAAAAACCAAAGGGTTCTTGTGTCTCCACTATCCCACCGTCTGACATCCGCTAGCAGTGTCACCTTAGACTTGTCCTGCTGCCCTTGATACCAGGCAGTAACATCAACCAGAGAGGCATCAACAGAATGGATGGGTGAAGGGCAGTGGGTGTTTAAGATTGCCAAGAGGTTTGTTTCAAGGCATCTGACTGAGAATTCATTTGATTCTTCAAGAACTCAGGGCCAGTCGTTTAATGTTGCATTAGTACCATGAAGACAAATGACATTTGAAGAATGCTGGAAATTAAATTCTTTTTAGTCTGAATTGCTGTGTTGTACAAAATGATCGAACTTGCAAAATGAGAAAAAAAGAATGCTGGGGGCTATATTTAAATACTCCGATTGCTAATGTATTAAGAGGAGTATTTTGTCAGGACTGCAAAGTATGTATGTAAGGAGCAGTTTGTTGTTAAGCTTAATAAAACAGTGCACTCAGAGACAGGATTTTCTTTAAAACCAAAAGTTTAAAGGGACAAAATATCGATGTATAATCCTAGTCCAAAGTGAAGGTGTTGACAGGACAAAATTACATGCATGTATATATCAGAGTTAAAAAGTTCATGAAATCTGACATTGTAATACCACATATTCCCTCCGTTTCTAATATGAAGCTTGATTTTGTTCATGCAAAGTTATTTGCAGTATTTGTATATATGTAGTCACTAATAAGCACGCATGACCAGTCTTTAAGCTTAGTTTGCCTCTGGCCATTAAACTGTAGAAGTGTTAGATTAGTTTTATATAAAATGTATTTTTTTCCTAAAAATCTGTGACCTACTTTTAAATATGTTTCAGAGCTTGGGAATTTATTGCTTATAATGTAAGGAAAAGAGGGTCCTTATTAGTGACAGTTCCAAGCCTTAAAGAATCACTCTCAAAGCTCCAGGTAAGTTCCCTCAGCTGCTCTTAGCCGACGCATTTTGGCACTTACTATGAAAGTGGTGGTTTTGTAGTTTAGATTAGCTGCTTGCCAATAGTGCTGTGAGGATGTAATTTTGTGCATAGATTAAAAGATGTAGGACTCTGGATTCTGTTTTTGACATTTTCTTGGAGCAGGCAGTAGTTACAAGGCAGCTGAGAAGCCCTTTGTAGCCTTACAATACTCCTTGGGTGTAAAACAAGAAGGTACCTGTGATTGCCTGGGAAGATCATGGAACAGATCCTCCTAGAAGCCATGCTAAAGCACATGGAGGACACGGAGGTGATTAATGGCAGCCAGCACGGCTACACCAGGCCAAATCCAGTATGACCAACTTAGTGGCTTTCTATGATGGGGTAAACGCAGCAGTGGGCACAGGAAAACCAACGGATGTGATCTATCTGGACTTCTGTAAAGCCTTTGACACGGTCTCCCACAACATCCTTCTCTCTAAATTGGAGATATGGGGGTTTGATGAGTGGACGGTATGGTGGATAAGAAACTGGTTGGATGATCGTATTCAAAGAATAGTGGTCAATGGCTCAAAGTCCAGATGGAGATCCATGATGAGTGGTGGCCCTCAGGGGTCCGTACTGGGACCGGTGCTGTTCAGTATCTTTATCAATGATATTGACAGCAAGATTGAGTGCACCCTCAGCAAATTTGTGGATGACACCAAACTGAGTGGGGTAGTTGCCACATCGGAAGGATGGGATGTCATCCAGAGGGACCTGGACAGACTGGAGAAGTGGGGCTGTGAGAACCTCATGAGGTTCAACAAGGCCAAGTGTAAGGTCCTGCACCTGGATCGGGGCAATCCCTGTTTTCAGTACATGATGGAGGATGATGTGATTGAGAGCAGCCCTGCAGAGAAGGACTTTGGGGTGCTGGTTGATGAGAAGCTTGATGTGAGCCGGCAATGTGCACTCACAGCCCAGAAGGCCAACCGTGTCCTGGGCTGCATCAAAAGCAGCATTGCCAGCAGGGAGGGAGGGGATTCTGCCTCTGTGTTCCTCTGTTGTGAGACCTCATCTGGAATACTGTGTCCAGTTCTGGAACCCTCAACATAAGAAGGATATGGAGTTGTTGGAACGGGTCCAGAGAGGGGCTATAAAGATGGTTGGAGGGCTGGAGCACCTTCACTACAAGGACAGGCAGAGAGAGTTGGGTTTGTTCAGCCTGGAGAAAAGAAGGCTCAGAGGAGATCTTATAGCGACCTTCCAGTACCTGAAGGGGCTACAGGAAAGCTGGAGAGGGGCTATTCACAAAGGCTTGTGGTGATAGGACGAGGAGGAATGGGTACAAAATGGAGAGGGGCAGATTTAGACTAGACATTAGGAAGAATTTCTTCATCATGAGGTTGGTGAGGCACTGGCCCAGGTTGCCCAGGGAAGCTGTGGCTGCCCCATCCCTGGAGGTGTTCAAGGCCAGGTTGGATGGGCCTTGGGCAGCCTGAGCCAGTGGGATGTCCCTGCCCATGGCAGGGGGGTTGGAACTAGGTGATCTTTAAGGTCCCTTCCAACCTTAACTATGCTGTGACTCTATGATTCTATGATTCTTCCATGATAAAGTTAGCTGCTCCCTCAATGCTTCTGTCAGAATGTTGCCCTCTGATCAGGGTGCTTGAGGCTTATACAAATGCATACAAATGAACAATTGTAATGTGCTAGCAAAACAACTAGACTATTGACTGAGGTGATTGTTAACAGTTCTTTGTTCTCGCCTATTTAAGTTAAATGGCATTTCCAGGAATGAATTTATCATTGCTGTATGATTTGGAATGACTAATCTGTCATGTTATGTATTGCCTTCTTAATGTTGTACACACCTGAAAACTCCTGCTATGTTTCTCAACATCATGTTAATTTGAGGATCTGTGTTCATTGTTTCAGACAGATGTACAGCTCAGCCAATGGGTCGAAGAGGTGCTGCTAAACTGTGATGTGTGTATGGAAAAGGATGTTGACAGAGAAGCACTTGAACAAATACATTTATATAGGATTCTCTAGTATCTGGAAAAAATTACTTGTATCCTTGTATATCATATATTTGGGATCTAAAATGAGTTTGGATTGATTTGTATGAATAAATCAGGTCAAAATTCTTATCATAATTAATCTGAGTCATATCTGTGGTTGGTAATGAGTCTTTTGAAACAGGTTTTCTCATGGAGGCACTCTGTCTCAACAGAGTACATTGGCTTTTAACTAGGAGGTATCTATATGGTTATTTTTTTGTAGAAATGTTAGACAGAGTGGCTACATACTTGATGCTAAAGGAGTTTTTGTTCACTAGGGTTTTTGTTCACTAGGGTTTTGCACTGCTAATGTTTGCTAAATATACCCGACCTAAGAATAGCAGATCATGAATGTGAACGATAAGAATGAAATTAACGTAATGTTACTTAAAAGCTGCAGTACATTCGAGTTTGCTGTTTTGTTTTGGTATAGACCATTTATTATTATCAGTAGCAATATTTATTATTAACAGTATTATCTTTAATGATCCTCCTATGGAATTTGTAGGTTTTCTTTCAAGGGTCTGCTTGATAACCAGAGCATCTATAGGCGTCAGTTATGAGAAGCAGGTCCCTCCATTTAGTTAGTTGTCCTTAAGGTGGCTATTGTAATGTAAAATACTGAAAGACATCGAGGAGCCATTGAGAATTAATAGAGCAAATCTGGGACTACAGAGCTCAGCTGCACTTCCTGCACTTCTGCTGGGGATGGTAGGAAGTGTAATAAGGGGTTAAGAAGCTGAAAATTCTGAACAGGTGTCACGGCTTAGCAGAGGCTTGGTGGTGGCGTAAAACACTGAAAATTCGTAACAGCCTCCTCAGAGAGAAAAGATCCACATACGCCCACCACGTTTATATTTAGCTTTACGTTCTAAGGATGTGAAGTTTTTAGTCAGCTGAAAAATGTTTCGAGTTTTAGCAAATATTAAGAATCCAAGTGCAAAAATATTAACTTCAGGAGTTTTGGACTATCTGTTGTGAATTTAAAAGCGTTGTTAAAAAGTTTGCTGCACAAATTATGCCTGGTGCAAATGAGAAAACTTTAAATTGGCTTTCAGTCTTCAAGTGATTTATAGGTCAGTGAACTTAATAATATATTAGGAGCAGTGGCCATTAGGCACTCACTAACATAGTAAGGAAATGATACTGTAGAAAGGGTAGCGAGTTTTAAGAAGTCTTATTTTTCATGGTCTGTTCAGAGTGGAGAAGAATGTTTTAACTTGAGTGGTACTGAACCACTGCCCAAACACTGTGTTGAATCTATTCTTCATGCGTTTTAAAATGAAAAAAGGTGGAAAGCCTTTCATAAAATGTTGATTTTATTAAAGTACAATAGCTGCACTGTTGATTACTTAGTTGTCAATGAGGCAAATGCCCCTAGAAAGGGAACCTAGGAGAGGCTAAGCAACGGGGTAGAGGTAATGCAAGGCTAACAGATCTAACAATGAGAGAACAAAAAATGAGAAAAGAAGCGCATGTGCAATTCAGAATGAGGAAATGAGCACTGTAGTAATCAGTACAGTGGAAGCTGTGACTGAATTCAGAGTGTATAACTAGGCTGCTATAAAAGAAAAACTGTCTGGATCTTAAAAAGCTACTTCATAACCCTTCTATCTTGTGAGAAGAAAACACCATGTTAGAATGTTGCTTGCTTCTTCCTGAGGTCCTGCAAGATGTCCCGAATCAATTGTCAGGACTTACGGCTCATGATACTGGCTATAGTCTGTGCCCTGCACCTTGTTTTGGTAATACAGGAACTGTAGCTTTCATTGCAGTTGTTTCCCCTCTTCATGCTGAGTCTTCAAATACTTTTTTTGGGTGTTGATCTTGGATAAAAAAAAATTTAATAGACTGGAGCAGATCACCAGCATATTTAATGACATCTGTATCCTCTGACTCTGGAGAGAGCATGCACACATCTGGAGCTCATATGCAACAGAGGATGCAACAGGGAAGCTCCCCCTGTCTTTTTTAGACATCAGGAGAAGCTCGAGAGGTGAGTTCAAGCTGCTGAAACTTCTGTCTTCCTTTCCTGCCTTTAACAAGTCCTCAGTTTAAACTCACACCCCGATATGCTCACAGAGAAGAGGTGGTGGCAATTCACTTTGGTTTTGTTAAACTGATACTTAAAAATACAGCTTCTCTGTCCCTTTAGACATCTCTTCCTAACTGCTTCCTAGAGCAGGAGCTTATAGGGCCCTTCTTAAGGATGTTATGAACTGCTTATCTCATCTACTGAAGAGCTAGAAACAACTAGTGTGTATAAGAAGGTATTGATTTGTCCCTTCCCGAGCTTTAACTTTTGGTGTCTGGCCCCTTTTAGTTCTGTTATAGATGCTCACACCCAAAAGAAAGGTGCAAAACCCTGTGTGGAAGTGGCAAATTGGTCGTCCTTGTGTATGCTCAGGAGGCCTCGGACATGAGCTGAAATCCTCCTGAAAGTGTATTTATTGCTTCAGCTCAGGTTTTGATTGTTCAGCTCGAGGAAGCTGCTGAGAGTAACTATAGCTAGTGTGTGAGTCCTCGTTCTCAGTTACTCTACTGTGCATTGATTGAACTTTTCTCTGCTTCACTGTCTACCGTGAAGACAGAAATAACAAATCCAAAACCAGTGCAAGGTTTTGAATTAATCGAATACCAGTTGCTTTAAGATTGTCCTATAAGAAATGCTAAACAGCCATGCTGTTCTTTGTAAACTGACCTAATTTAAAAGACCTGAAAGGCAAAGAAAACGTCAGTACCTCTCTTAGGGAAACTTTCTGGCCCTTTTCTTCACAAGACAGCATTGAAAAGGAACCCCAGATGAACCACACTACTGTGTTGAAAATACGTAAATAATTATTTCTTAGTGCCCTGAGTTTTTACGCTCATTGCTATTAGATGGTCACTGATGTTGGGAGGGTGGGGAGAAACAAACTCCTGGTAGGACTCAGATTTTTGGTTTTGCATGGAAGGCAGCTCTGTGACAGCTACCACAGAGGGCACGGTGGCTGTTGCAAGCTGCCAGCCCCTGAGCTGCTTCTGCCCCAAACAGCTCCTGGCTGCGTAGCCAGTGTGCTACATCTTCCCATGAAAGACAGCTCTGTCTGTGACCTGACAGAGGTGCTAACTCCAGCTATGACACCAAAAGCCTGTGGTTGTGCACAACTCGTAAATCACAAAATTTCACATTTGCAGGCCTGAATTAGAACAAATTTATACGAGGGAGCTGCGCATCTGCAGTGCTTGTGATCACTGGGAGCTTCTGGCACACAGAAAGCAGCTCTGCTCTTCCCTGACAGCTTAACTTTCTGCATAGTTTTCTGGCATCTGCTGCATGAGCTATCTGGAATTAAATCCACCAAGAACTACTGTAAACCAAATAAGACTTTTCGAATTCACTATAATAGGGCAAAAACTGTCAAGCTGTAAGAGCGATAGATTAACTTTGCAGACAGAAAACATTGGAAATATTTTCTTAGGTTTCTCCTGTCTCTTGCTCTTTTCAGCCGTCTCCTCCCTCTGCTCCCAGTGCCAGGACGTGCCCCTGGTGCAGCAGGAGGCACGCAGAAGCTCCGCTTAAGTAGGGCTGCAGTCTGCGTGTTGTCACCATTGCTGGAAGACAACATAGCTGGTAACTTCAGCTGGGCAACTTGTAGGGATCAATGCTGGCTGGAATAATAATGGAAGCATTTTTAAGGAGCTGCTTCACGCTCTCCAGGAATTCTTGGTAGGGACTTATGAGAAACAGGCAGGACCAGCTCCATCTCATCTTGGGCATCACAACAGACCCAGGCTCCGTCTCCCCGTCCTTGGTAAAGCAGAAGCTTGGCATGCACAGTGCCACTGCTCATCGCCAGCATTTTAACAAACGGCCTCTCAACATTCAGCCTTGGGCTGCCATAAGCCCTCTGCACTAGAGGGGCTTCTATTTGTAGACCTAAGTGGAGAAGAAGACAATGCTGTTTGGCCAACAAATGCATATGATTCTATGTTTAATGCACTTTCTGGAAATATCTACACTTCCAATCTTTTGTTACTTGAGAGCAGATTAATGTGGCCAGTGTTCTGGGGAAGGAAGAGAGATGGAGCATCATGCTTAAATATATATATTATTTTTATATATATATATATAATATATATATTTAATTCCTGTAACTCGGTGCAGCTTGCGTCTTTTAAACAAGTGATGTTAGTGTGGCCCTAGAGATGAGTCTTTTCTGACAGGAACAAGGTAGCAGTATGCTTGAAGCCTTGGAGCTGATCACTTCCAGAGTCCCTTGTAGCTTGTAACAAAGGAATCCCCTACGAAACACATGCTGGAGCCATTTCCCGCTTCTCTCTTCCAGTAATGCCAACTAATAGATCTTAAAAACCCAAACCCAGAAGTTCCCTAATAGTTGCAAGTCTTTTCCGCTACACATTTTGCATCCCCTCCTTTTCTTCTGCTGCATGACATTCCAGCTGCTCCTGCCACTGTGAATACTTCACCTGTAGACCCTATTTCAGGAATTTTTGGATTCATGCTTCCCGAGAGGCTCCTCTCCTTCCACTTCATGGGACAGAAAGTAGAGGAAAGTAGTTTTCATTGTTCATCACAGGGTGCAGCAGAGTCCTCCAGGGCTCTTCTGATCTGCCTCTTTTTGTGTGAAGATGGCTATGAGGAAGAGAGAAGGCTCAACCTCTCTCCTCCTGCCTTTCTGCTGAGCTGTGCTCAGGTTAGCAAGGCAGGGAGCCGAAACTGTCAGGCTGGGCTGGAAATAGTAAGGATGTTGAAAAGTTGGCAGGACATTTCATGCCAAAATTTGAAGCATAATATTTTACCAGAGTTGCCAGCAGCCCTAGTAGAGAACAGGCCCTGATTGTCTGCAGTATTGTTTGAATATTTGTATTATGCGTGTGTGTGTGTGTATATATATCCATGCTCAGAATGAGAATGCTTATCCTCAAGAGTCTACCACGTACATGGACAAAGGTAGAAGAAAGGAAATACTATTTCCTGTCTTTCAGATGGGGCATTGAATTTTGTGTCCCTATTGTGATTGTGTAAATGAGGTAATTGCACACGCATGATCTGCTATAGGATCAGCGAGTGCACTTTTTTGTGGGCGATATAATCAGGGATTTACAATTGTGAGGGTGAAAATATACACATAGGTGTTAAAATAGACTCTATTTCAAAAATGACATTAAGAAGATAAATAGTACACAATTTACTGGGAGGGAGGAGGGAAGGGGAACATCACTGACAGCTTCCTGGCAAAACATTTAAGGCACTAGAATACAGGCACCAAGCTGACACAGATAAACACTGCAGTCTAATAAAAAGAAGAGTTTGGGTGGAGCTGCCTGCTTCCAACTGCTTGAACAAAGAAACAAACAAAGAAAAAATTAACAATTTTACTTGTAAGTTAAACAGAAGGCTAACAAAACATGAAGCTTAATGTCTTAAAATGAAACTAAGCATGATGTTGCAAAAGCCCTGCCAGCTAGCTATGGCTGGGTACTGAGGAGCAGTATTCGGTACTAGAGAGAATAAATGCCTGCATGTTTTCTTCCAGTCCTGCGTAAGGTGTGCAAGCAAAGGATGTGCATAAAAGGGTACATCTTCTTGGTAATATTAAAAGCATTTTGAATAGTAAGTACTTTTCAGTTAGGAACTGTGACAATTAGGGAAAAAAAAATACTTGAACTACTATGCTACATATCTGTACTAGGAGTGTCTCTCTCAGAAGTCTGCACAGGAGCATCTCGGACATTCTCCCTAATCCTTTCCCACTTGAGCATGGTAGAAAGACTGGGCCAATGACTGATAGGTCATTGGCAGAGCTTTGTTCCTGACAGGGCAATAACCCAGAAGGTCATCAGCAGAAAATCCAACACAGAGCCAGGCAATGAGTGGGTCGTAGTAAGAATTCAAGGATTTTATAATCAAAACTACCACACATGTAAGTACAAATTGTGCTGTTGTAATACCTTGAGTCTGCAATTATAATGCGCTTACAGCAATTAGTAAGGACCTCCTCTGCCTCGTTAAAACTTGTGCTCCATAGACTGTCTCCATTTCAGTGTCATCAAGGTGTCAGCCAAAAATTCTGAAGCTGTGGAAGATTTGCTGTGGAAGAGACGACTCCAAAGTATGTACAGCTTTTGGCCCTCTTTCAGGAGGGGGCTGATTGTGGAGTACAGTTCATGTTGTTGGGCTCTTCTTATTTTTTAATGACTCATTTTTGGACCTTATTCCTGTTTGTCTTTCAACGCCAAACAGAAATTGCTATTTAGGTCAAACTGTTGTTTTGGTACTAATAGAAGCAGACAGCAGTTTTGTTTATGGGTTTCACAGCTATTTTTCAGAGTGAAGAGCCTCTTTAGGCTACTGTTGACATTTAGCTGTGGTGGTCTTGTACCAGCTTTTAGTGCTACCTCTGCCACGTTACTTACATATGCGCAGTTATTCAGATGTAGCCATTTTTTGTCCGTGCAGCCTTCAAGTACAGCATCTTCTCCTCCCAGCTCCTGCTTTTGGGTCACCTCCTGCTGCCACAGTATTGTCCTGTCTCTTTCCGTCTCAGCTGTTCTTACCCACTAGCTTGCTCCTGCCTTTTGGCCCATCCCTGGCTGCTGCCAGCTCTGCTGTGTTGCACCTCTCTGCAGGGCTGTTTCCTAACCCTGACTTGCTGGGCCCTTGTTTACTGCTTCCTGATGAATGACAGCTTTGGCGAGGAGCCTCGGCTTATGCCTAGCAGAGGCTTTTAGTGTAGTAGTGTTGTGTTCTGCTCTGTGCCTCCACTGGGATGCTGATGTGCCTCCACAGTGAGCCACACTACACTGCTGCCTTGGAACCAGTGCCTCGGAGGCACACTTGGCAAGAGGAGACCTGCTAGCTTATGTGCCAGGAGAAGTCTGGCACCAGCAAATGACGTTGCTACAGGTCACTCATCCCTTCTCATTAGGTAGCTGACCAAGCTGAAGCATCTCTGTGCAGCGCGAAGGCTGCACATTTGAAGTGTGTTCCCTTTACAAGAGCCACTGTGACATGTCAGATGGCGCCGAGCACAGAAGTTGTTAAATAAAAGTAAAGAGGAGCGTGCTGGTTCAGATGCCTGCTGGTGTAACTCCATGTGGGTAAGACTTCAGTGAATTTCCTGCAGTTCTTATCAGCTGAATATCTGCCTCTCCACCTTTAACTCACACTGAGATTTCTGAAGATGGAACTTTAAACCTATTTATGCATGGATACTCAAATCCTGAGCTACAGCCAAAGGTGTGGAATAAGGGAGAAAGTACAGAAAGCTACCATTGAAGTTCCTTTTGCTTCCTCTGATTTGAAAACAAAACCAAAACCTCACAAAAAAAAAAAAAACCTTTAACTTGCAGAAAACCAAATATGAGCTGATTAGCAGTTATCTCAGGGTCCTATGTACCAGCTAAGATCTAGGAGGCCAAAAGTGCCTCTTAAGGCTACCATTTTCTTCCTTCATCCTCCTTGGCTTTCCTGCAGGTAAGAAGAACCTTAAAGATACTTGTTTAGTTGTTCAGTTCTGAGAGGGCCTTGCTCACAGGACCAACACAACTGAGTAAAGCATGAGAATTAGATTAATTTTTTACTTACGTAGGTAACAGCAGGGAATAGATCTTCTTTTATAGTATGTATAGGACATACAATCCAACACCACATCCCTTTTCCTCTGAGCCATCATGGTCTGCCTCACTTGTTCTTGTCTTTTGGCTTTGTGTTTGGTTTTGTTTGGTGGGGATTTTTCTGGTCAACTATTTTGCCCAAACTTTTTCCTCAGAACAGTTGATGCTACCATGAAACTCTCTGGTAACAGAAGGATGTTCTTACATGTTTTACTATTTTTTTCTCTTACCACTCATCAGTTTGAGTTGATATTCATGCTCTGAATTAACAGAAGTTAGTTGCAGCACCCACATTTCATCATAACTGTACATATGGCTTAGGTCTTGCAAGTAACAGTGATGAGTCTTTATTTAGTAGCCAGAAAGAGGTATTTTACTAAGACTTAAAAGCAGACCATTCAACCCATTGCTACTGGCCTTCCGATACTGTGGATTTATGGTCTTTTTGCTGTCTTGTAACTACATTGTTATGGTATCAAGACTTGGGATTATTCCTTTGTGCTTCCTGCAAATGGTTGCAAGGGCATGAAGGGAGTGGTGAAGACACTGCTGGTCAGAAGCTGATTCCTTCCCTCCCCGTGCAGGTCTTAATGGTGGTAAAGGAACCTGGCAGAGAGGAGAGGAGAGCAGACAAGCACCCTGTATGTGTGGATGACATCCATGCTCACAGCCTAGATTAATTGGCAGAGCTATCTAGGCTCCAAAACAGGTCTTTCCTGCCCTTGAGAATGGGCTTACCTCACTGCTGTGGTCACAGCACAGGAGAAATAAGGTGCCTGGTGTTTGCCTGGTGAGGAAAGTAGCAATATACTGCTCAGTGCCCAAGAGAGAAAAGACAAAGCCTACAATCCTAATGATGACCTGAGCCTAGGGGTGAAGCCTGTTCAGCGCCGAGCCCTTTCTGTCACTTACAGCCCTGAAAAGCTCAACCCTCTGCTGCTACAGTCAACTGGGTTTGCCAAGTCAGGACCCCTCCCTGTAGTCTCCCACTTTGCTTCTTGCAAGACCCAGCCAGTTTTGTTTCCCCTGCCTTGCAGAACCACCCCACTCATCCCAGTCACCTTCCCACCTTTACTCTTCCTATAATATTTTCAGAAATGCACGTGGGCTGTCCCATTACCTCTCACCTCAGTTAGGGGCGTTGGAGTATGGAGGTCAAGAGACTGGGATTGCCTCCTGCCCAAACTGGTTCACCTGGATGCTGGTTCCCAGCCAGCCTCCCTGTGAGGTGGGAGAGGGGCAAGGCAAGAAGGAAAAGCAAGAGAAATCAGGATCAGCAAGACTGAAGCCCAGGCTCAACCTAACATTTTTAACTACCCCTAAAGACAGTGTTTTTTCAGAAGCTGTATTTATGACCATATATAAATTAGATACAGATTGCTTACTTTGCATAGGTGCCAGACACAGAGATGCACAAAACTTGGGAGGTATGCCCAGACACAAAGGGGGTGGTTTATGCAAGAGGGAGGAGATGGGGCCCATGTTCATGTTCCTGTGGCGATTGCTTCTGGCAGGGCAAAAAGGGTTTACTGGAACCCAAAAACTTTTCAGATCAAAGCTGTGAAAGGACTTTTAAACCCATTCTGCTCTCTGTCTGCACTGCACCAGCACTCTCTTATGCCTTGCTTTAAGCAAAAACTTTCACTGTGGTCAAATTATTATGCGTGTGAAGAAGCTGCCAGCATCAGGCGGCTACAGAAGGCAAATCAACCGAGCGTGAGACATGGTTGGACTCAGGTTTAGCAGTGCCAGCTACACATTGCTCGCCTCCCTTCTCCTCCACTTCGCTGCTAGGGGTCACTGCCTCTGCACCAGTGGTGGCCAAAGCAGGGACTTGCTGCCTCAGCCCAGCAGTCCCCAGGTCAGGCTCTGAGGCACTATCACTCCTCAGCATCTGCTCTCACTTTCCCTGCTGCTGGGACAGGCAGCACTGGAAGAGAGTTGCAGCAGACACAGTGGAGGTAAAGCGGTAACGACTGCTGCTGTTCAGTCCAACAGAGCCCATCTGTCAGAGCCCTTACAATGCGTTCAGTCCCAGGATGGAGTTTTCCGTTACAAACCAAGCAGCCTTAGTTTGATGCTATTAAGGTCTGCTTATAACAAACCAAAACCGTGGGCAGGCACCCTCTGCCAAATCTAGGTAGGCAGTTTAATGGATTCACACAACCAACTTGCTACTCCACTCTTCAGAACAGAACAGGATGGGTACCACACCTCACCCCTTGCCATTCACAGCCCAATTTCAGCTTAAGCCAATAATAAAGATAGGCTTGTGTTGAGGCATCAAGCTGTAAATGAGGATGTCCCTCACAAATGCCTGAATCCTGCCCTACTACCTGGAAAAGAGAAAGTAACTTTTCATACTATATCTTAAACCTTTTTCAACAAAGGTGACATTCAGAAGGGGAGATCCATCACAGCTCTGCAGACCCTTCACTCCTGACCCAAAGCATCCATGTAAGGTTTAAGATGGCTTAAACTGCTCATGTTGTCTTCACGCCTTTAGCTGATTTATCTTGAGTTTTCTCAGTGGAGACAAGGCAGAAATTTGCTAAAAAGTCAGTGGAAATTTTGCCTGTAGGCAAAAGGCCAACTACAAGTAATTATTGTGAAGGCACCTGTTAATGACTGAGGTTACTTTACATCCTCTTTGTTAAGCAGAAGGCACTTCGGAAATTCTGTTGTCTGAGGATGACAGCAGATTTGGGATGTGGTTATCTGCCTCCACTTACTACGCTCTCAACACTCCCTCTCAGAGGCTGAGTGGGATGGCTAGAAAATAAGGGAGGATGTGGTTTCTGAATTCTGAATCATGACAGTTTTCCCCCTCATACTCTTATCTGTAGTAATTAAAAAATCCCAGCCTAGTAATTAGATGGTAGCTGGTCTCAGGCTCTGTGGGCCTTGACACTAGCTCCTTAAATTTAAGGACTAACCAAGGTAATCAAATTAAGTGTTTTTTTTTTTTAATTAACAGCTCTACTAAACTGATATTTAATTGGAGGCCAAGCTGAGTAACAGCATTTTAGAAGTCATTCTGTTACTTCCAATCCTGTTTCATTTCTTCCATGGGGAGGTTTAAGTCCCATATCAATTCTTTTCGTAAAACCTTGCAGCGGAGTCAGTCACAGGCTGCACACTAGAAATGGATAATGTGAGGGAAGATATTCCAGCAATTTGATCTCTGCTGTTTCAACCTGCCTTACAACAGAGGACACATTAGATGACCTTCAGAGATCCCTTACAGCCCTATTTTTTCCAGTCTTCATAATATCTATGGAAACATGATGATTAAAATGAGGTGGGTGCTACTTGCTTCCAAAGGTTTATTTCCAACAGGTAAACTAATTAACTACATGTGTAACAGGAGAAAAAACAACCCAAAAACAAATCAAAAAAAAACCCCTGAACCCCAAAACAACCCACAAAAAAAACTTAGGAGGCTTCCAGAACCTTAAATATGTACCTTGGAATAGCTGAGCGCTATTTCATACAATAGGGATGTGATTGATATTTCTTCTCAGATCAAGCTAGAGCACTTGCAAGGGAACTTGTGGTAGTTTGTCATTTTTTGCCCTAGTCCTGCCTGGCCAGAATTTCAGTTGGTACTTGGGTTGTTTCCCTCCTGTGCCTGAGTAACAGGGAATGAATAAAGAGGCAAGTGATTAGCGCTGGTTCCTGTGAGACCCCAAGAGGTGCCTTTCGATATCTCTCAGCAGACTTCAGCTCTGTCTGGTGACAGGATTATCTCAGTCTCTGATCAAGGCCATAGAGAGATGCACCACATCCTACAAACCTTGCCTATGAGAACTCATGCTTACAGCCTGAAGTTCTGCTGCGCTAAGCACTAACTCCAGCAGTACGTAGAGGATCAGATATTGGTGTAATACCTCATTCTCCGTGTAGTTTGACACCAAACTCAAATTCATTCATACGCTGAAGCTTCACTTGGTTTAATGATGACCTTGTCCACTGTTTTCTCAAGTTAAAGATTAGCTGACACGTATGAACTGGTAGTCACCGTAATATTAACCTTTTTTTCTGTGTACTTCTCAGCTTGTCCCTGAAATTCATCTTCAGGCTTTGGACTACACTTTCCCTGACAGCTGAGCAATACTAAAACGTAACAACTTCAAATACTGTCACAGCACATCTTAAACTGCCTACACCTCATGGGAAAATCTGACAGATGCCTACTTAGAAATGGTTTGGTTTAGGTCTGTCATTCTGTTTTGTTTCCTTAATACATTTCTATGAAAACAGGGTTACGGTTTAGGATTTAATCTTCTGTGTATTCCTGACTTCAGTCATAATCTCTGTCCTCATCAAATTAGCTAGGACATCATCTCCACACCACATATCAGATTTGAAAATTATCTTTCATCATTTTTTTTTCTGTAAAGATCTAAAACGTAAGCAGAAAAATAATGAGAGGAGCCTACCTTCATTTCACTGATGTGTCATGCTCAAAATTTTCTCATCCTTCTTAAATTATTTTTAGTGTGAATTGATTTTGTGATATTGATTTGAGGAACACTGTAAGCAGTTGGTTTGTGCATGATATTAAATAGTAGAAGGGATCTGGGTGCATATATTTATAAAAAAGAGTAATTCTTTTATACAATCCATGTAACTGTCAAGAGGTAGTGCTGGTTACAATACTGCACTTGTTTTTCAGTTCTGTGTTCTTACTAGAAAAGATGATAATGACCCTGCAGTTGTCTTTTCCAGAACAGCACATACATTTGAACCTTACTGGGAAAAAAACACACCATGAATTTCCATAAATAGCTGAAAAGCTGAGTAACAAAACGAGTGAAAGACACCTTGTAATAACATGCAGAATGCTGTCACTTGCCCTGTCCATAACGACACCCTATCTTATGTTGGTTTTAAGGAGGTTGTATTTCAGCTGTGAAAAAAAGAATCCCCAAATAAGCAAACACACTCTTTCCTTGGAAGGCTGTTCATTGTTTCTTGCTTCAAAAGGATTCAGGAAGAGGTGGACACGTGTACACCGCAATCAAAGACAAGATGTGATAGATAGGCTACCTGACCTTTCCCAGGAAAAGACAGCAGGGGAAGAAGGGCTGCGCGACTCTGTGTGGCAAGAACTGCATTTATGCATCTTTCCAGAATAATTTCTGAACCACGTATTCTCCAGTCTATTATGAGTTTTCTGCTAATGCCTGAGGGCTCACCTACCTGATGTTTTGGGATTAATTTAACTGTAGATCAGTTCGGCAAGAGGCAGCCATACGGGTACAAACTACAGTGACAGAAGCACCGTTAGCCGAGTATATCTGCATCCACTCTAACAGGGCATGAAGTCATTTTAATGATATTTGTAAGTTAAAAATATTAATAACATGGTTAAATCATCCCTGAGAGCAAAGATAGGAGGTGCGTGAGCTATCTTGCAAGAGTTGGTTGGAATACTTTAGTGTTAATAGTGCTGGTACTTTGCAATAATATGCACTATAGCTTAAAAATAATTTGGTACGCTTTTCAATTTATTTCAGTTGTGACTAGTTTGTTTTCAGCTCCCTTATCAACATGTGGCTGCTTAACAATAATTAAACCCAAACCTTGTGAAACGCATTTATCCAAAATGATTTCTTAGAAATCCGAGCTTCCCACCAGTCGCTTTAGCCCAATTGGTATCACAGGTTGGGACTCATCTGCCTTGCCAGGGTAAAAAGAACAATACAGATCATTTCACCTGAGGCCTCAGTCAGTTAGCATTTTTTACCACTGTGAAATGCTCTAAGAATTAAAGGATGACAGAAAACTCCCCCAAATCACATTTAAAAAAACATTTTCCAAAAGCGACTATGTTAGTAGACTTTACTGTCACCAGAAAGCCTCTGTTAATCTTACAAAGCATCTGCAATGAATAATCTTCCCCTCCCCCATTCTTATTTGCTGCCAGAAACGGCTTATAAATGCTCAGTTGAAAACTCTGCCAAATTTTGGTTTTAGGCACACTGTTGTAAATAAAGACTATTTCTATTGATTTTTGATAGAGTCACTCCAGATTTACGTGGATGCAAGTGGAAGCCAAACTTTGCCTGAGTCTTTCCAGCTGCCACTCAGTGAACGTCTTGGTCACCACCAGAACTGCCACCTCTGGTGTCAGGCAGGGGAAGGCAAGTGCTTCAGCTGAGCCTGCCCATCATTTAACAAATTATTATAAACAGATTTAAACAAATATTTCTTTGCAAAACAAACTGGTCAGCAGGCTCCAGGCTCTATTCTCCTGATACATTTTACAGGAAATAATATCAAGTTAGCTATTATGAAACTACCCCCTCCTCACAAACACATAATTGCTTCCAGCTCGCTGATTATTACCCTTTCCTTAACTGATAGAGTGAGAAGAGAAATAAAAATATCTCCGTACAATGGGCCAAATCCTCATCTGGTATAAATCGACATAGCTCCATCAAAGTCAATAAAACCACGCTGATTTACACCAGTCGAGGAGCTGATGCACTGTAATTTTTTTACTTGCTTTTAAAAATAAAACCTTATGTGATTGTGTAACCAACATTGCAACAGAAACCAGCATTTTCTTTTGTGAAGTCAAACATGTGCCCTCCCTTTGACTTTCAAACATTTTCACTTAGTCCTTCTACAGCTTTTTTTCCCTCACCTTCTGGCAGAACATTCCTACAACCCATTTCACTGGGCCAGTGTCATGAGCAAGGGACAAACTGGGCTGAATGGTGATCAGAAACAAAATAATAATGCCGTGGAATAACGAGAAAGAAATGCTACCACTACTCTTTTGCACAAAAAAGGGCTAACTAAGCAAAGCAAAAGATAAGAAACTTATTTCTCTACTGACGTTCTCTCTGATCTCCACAACACTTTCCAGGTAGCCAACATATATTAACCGGACCAAGCAATTCATAATTCCTACCCAGGAATGACAGGACGGTAAATTATTATTAAAGATTAAGTTTCTTAAATAATCTTTAAAATTATACAATGAGACTTACTACAAGGCTCACTAAAGCTGACAGAAAGTGTGTGCTCTGCCTGGACAAACTCAGATTTTTAGTCTTTTTTCCAGTCTTCACTAAGGGCTGTCAAACACATGGTGAATTTCTGGGGAATACCCTGTCTCTTGTTCTGATCAAGAGCGCAGAGAGACGTTCCACGGTAAATCTTTTACATCCATTGCAAGGATTCTAGGCATTTCAGTGTGGTATATTGTCAAAGAAAGGTCTGGTCTTTCCCAAAAGTCTCAGTTTTTTGACTAGTTATTTTGATTGATCTATATATTCAGGAATTCATGATAATTTTAACAGTATCCTGAAAAATCTGAACAATTTTATTGTTAATACTGACATAGTTTTGTACTGGTTCAACAAAAACTTTTAAGAAAACTTTTATTTAGTAGCTCTTGGTATTTAGCAGCCCCTAACAGCATGCTGGTAGTTTTATTAAAGCTAATGGTGATATTTGCAGGATCATAGCCTTTAATTTCCAATAGTTTTTTTGAATACTGTAACAGATTAAGGTGTAATAAAAATTTGCAATAGCATGCATTTCCAAATTATTTTGTGCAAAATCTGAGAAAGATTAAGTTCACTTTAAAATACATATTCCATTGCTTTGAGTAACAACTTGAAAATCATTCTATGATGTCTGGAATTGTGAAGACTGAATCAGAATTCAGCCACGCATTCTAGTCTCTGTTCTAATACACATTTTTGAATTCACAGGCCAGTCTGAAATGCATTAAGAATTGCCTGGAAAGCCTTTTATAGGAAGACTTGAAAATTTCCTCATCATATTTGGTAGGTACCACTGCACTACTTATTTTGATTTGTTAAAGATTGCTTATCTCTATTAAACTGTGAACCCTTTTGTTTGGGGATCCTGCTTTTACTGTAACCATAATTTTTGATTGCAGCCTTTATTTTGTAACGAGGGTTTGCAACTCAGCTGGATGAAGAACTGAGATGCTGATGCAGAAAAATCCAGTTCAGATCCTTCATTACCTGTCTGTTTCCATGGCAAGATGTGACTTGAAAACATTATTTAATCCCTGGAGAAAACAGTGGTTTCCACAAACACCCTATAAGCAGGTATTTATAGGCAAACACTCTCCAGATCTGTGCAGAGGAAATTAAAATAAAGCACAAATTGGCAGACACTTTCCATTCATTCAGAACTGAAAGAGTGGCCCTGTCTGTAAAGAAAGGTGGTGGTAGGTCTTGCCAAACCGTTCTGTCACATGTAGGGTAGGAGAGCCTTGCATGACGTGGCAAGAAGTTTCAAGTCCTGCTGAGGACAGACAAAAATTATTCAAAAAGTTAGATCCTGTCCTCCCTGATATTGATGGGGACAAACAAGTCATTCCAAACCAAAACCGCATTGGAAGACAAGGAATCAAAAAGGGTTTTACTTAGCTAGGAAGTGCAGTCCTTCAGAGGGCTGTAGTTCAAGCTTGCTAACTCTTGGGTGGAGGTTTCCGGGGCTGCAAGGAGACTTGCTCTCGAGCTGCCAGTTTAATAACCAAGAGCAGTCAGGAGGCTGCTCTTTACAAAGTTGACTCTGATTCCTACACGACAGCAAGAGCAACTGTCACATGGCAACACCCACAAATGTGAGGCTTGAGTTTTTCCTGGAAGTCCCAAACTGTTCTTTGAGGAGGTTGTGTCAGCCAGTATTGAGATGAAACCATTTGCCAGTGGCTCAGAGACTGGAGACCTAGCCAGGATAGTGTCTTGTTTTGGGAAAGCTTGGCTTCAGCTCTGATTGCTGAAAGTTTGTCAAAGCAGAGTGCTCTGAATGAAACACTTCAAGCTCAGAGCTTTTCTCAGCAGAAAAAGAAAATCTAACCAGCTCCAACCAAGGTTCATTCCTCTGAGCATAAGTCATATCTGGAATAGGTGTAGAAGATTTAGGTAACCCCTCAGACAAGTTTTTCTTTTTATCTAAAGCAAAACCTTTATTTTATTCCAAAGTATGGCAACAAAGATTGAAAAAAAAAAAGTATGGCACTGCCTTGCCTTAAGCATTTTGAAGCTCTCTGGCATCTTTAGACTGGATTCTTGGCTTTGGAGACTAGAGAAACCTGAAAGTGTACTGGATATGAAGTCAAAACAAATTCATACCCAACTTGCTTTCTTCCACAGAGTACTAAAATATTAAGAACATAGGCAAATAATGCTTGGATACAACCCCCTTTGTTTGTGTGAAGTTGCATTTGTCTGTCTGAAACCAAACTGGATGGATAATTTTGCATTCTTTAACTTAGTGGTGAATCGTGTGATTCTGAAATTTGAATAAGATAAGATCACAAACAAGTAAAAACACGTGTAGACTGAAAAATCAATATGTTTCAAAGTAACAGATGAGAAACAAATTATTCCTGTACTAATACAATGAAAAATAGGTTTAGGGATTCTGCTAGGGCTGGTAATATTACTAACAGCTAAGGCACTAGTATAAGGAATTTAGGCTGCCTTTATAGTTAATCGTGCCATCACTTAGAAATAAGGTACTCAAAAGGCTGATAATCATAAACTGCCACATTAGGGATTTTTTAAGCTTCTCAGTCTTTGCATAATAACTAGATCTTAACAACTCACTCATGCTGAGGTCCGCTCTTTCCATTTACCCTGAAATTTTCTAATGTTTTAGTTGAATTATTCAGAATAGCTACTCTCTTGCTATTTTTAAGGTCAGGACTCAATGTCATTGTCATTGGAGAGTGGCAGAATTCCTGCTAACTTAATCACATTCAGACCTATACCATGCCTAACATCAGAAATCTATTAATAATTAGCTTAGACCAACCAAAGTCTGTTCTGCTTGTGGTGACACATCTTAAAAATAGTTTCCTCTGAAAGAAATCTGTATTTCTGTACTGAATTATCATTCACTACGAGTCACTCTTCTGGTAACCCTTACGCTTTGCTGAAACAAAACACTCACTGCCCTTGAGAAACACCTGAATAAGCCATGCTTAATATGATACGCTTCAAGAATAATTTAATGCAATAACTGAAAACTATAGGCTAGCAGCAATATAAACATTTCCTTTGTCACCAGAATCTGACTTCTTTCAGTCTCTCATTTCCTTAGGCCATTTAGGAATGGTGTAAGACTCAAACATTCAACTCTTCAGAAATAATCCTTAGAATCTCCAGTCTCTCTGTCTGGTACATAATTCACTAGGAAAGAACTAAACATCTCCTGTTTATGTTTCTCTCCATATGCTGAAGTCTTCTAAGTGCTAGCTTCGTCTAAAAGCAAACCATATATATACTATAAACAGCTGTGTATTTATAGTATAGAATTCCCTGAATTATCACCTCAGCAGATGATTGACTTTTTAAAAAAGCTACGCATGCAATAGCAGTGTCATCCTCTCTGCAGGTATTTGTTTGGTCAACAGTATTCTATAGAGAAATGCTGTGTTGACAGAAAAGGGACAGGTTGTTGAGTTATGAGGCTGTGGAATGATTGTGGTAGGCAGGACGCGGCAGCTATGTAAAGAGCTGTAAACCAAGACGAGTGTCAATTCAGTCCTTCAACAAAGACAGAGTGACTCAAGTAGCATGTTAAGGCATACCAAGCAGAGACTTATCTGCTTAGTTCTACATAAAAGTATTAAAAGAAAACAAAAAAAGCAACAAACTCCAACACCCCCCCAAAAAAAAAAAAAACCAAAAAATCCCACTCAGAAATCAGCAGAACTACATCTCCCCCAGTGAAGATCATACTAACATTGCTTAAGATGGACCAGAGGCCTCAACTGAGAATATGTGAGAAGCTCCCAGTCCAATTTCTTAGTTTTTTTATGAGAAAGGAGAGAAGTGCTAATTAAGGCAGCTATGTAACTGACAATGGGAAAATCCTCACACATGATGTTACATGGCAGTGGAAAGAGGAGAAATAAAATAATGACCTACTTTTTAACCTATTTAACAATGACTGTAAATATTTTTATCTACATGCCCCTAAAGTTCCAACTTTATGTTCTTGGAAGTTTTTAAACAGCTGTGCAATCACTTGTTACTTGCCAGTACCTTTGAATAATCAATAACCACAGCCATTCCAGAAGAAGAAAAGCAAGCTGGCAGCTCAGCATGCATGTTAAAAGGGATGTTCATGACCAGATGATTAAGAGCAGCAGTTGGAAGGGATCAGGTCTGGAAGCAATGGTAAGGCCAGGGACTGTAGCAATGGAGCATACAGAACAGAAATGCACTGTTTGAAAGAAGGTAAAAACTCTTGTAGGAAGGTGCTAGGAGCCTCACATATGTCATGTGAAAAGCCACCATCATTTCCAAGAGACTGGGGCTTTCTGGCCTAGAGAAGCCTGAATTAAACATTAAGTCTGGTCCAATTTGACAATTTTTACTAGAATGTGGCCTGGTTCTGTTGTAGGAGGATTTAATGGTGTTGTGAATTGACTTATCACTTACAGGTCAATAATTCCTAACTCTGTATTTCCCATGCATTGCCAACTGTTACCTCCACACCTGGGATCCTTCAGTGGGAGCTCGTTTAGATTCCAGAACTGGTATTCTAGCCCTTCCGAGTTCCAGTTCCTTTAAGTCCTTCTAGCTCCTCTAACCCAAGCCAGGATGTGCTGTAGCCATCTCCCTGTTTGCTGGGCCAGCAACGATGTACTCTGCGGGAAGAAAATGCACCTCTAGGGAGAGGCTGTGTAGTAGAAATGGGGAGTGGTAGACGCCTGTGAAAAGGAGAAAAGGGCCAGCCCTTGGAAAAGCAGGAATCTCACTCCATGGCTTCTTGCCCAAGCCATTCAAAGGTTAGTCCTGTTGTTACAAGTTTTCTACCCCATGGTAACACTATTCAGTGAGTGCAATCAGTATTTGTGTTAGAGCTTTAAACATAAGTCCATCGTGTTATACTAGCAGATTGATGGCTAAAATCCCTGAAGAGCTGAATTCAAAACAAAAATAAAATAAAACGTGACATTAACAAAATCCAAATGGAATTCATACAGTAATACAGATGTGTTCTTTATTTTTTCTACAAAGTTTAATGTGGGCCTAGCTTGAAACATACCATAATATACATTACTTGGTATGCATACCAAAACCACTTATGACAGAGTACCCAATGGCATCTGCCATTACAAGTTACTTAAAAGCATCCTTAAATGCTATAAATATCCCAAGGAACTGCGACTTCTTTCTCCCCCAAAAACTTTTTATAACATCAGAGCAAGCTAACTTTTGATGTACACTACTGCTGTAGAACTGGATATGACAGCCCAGTGCTGAGCTGTGTTTCTGATTGATAAGGATGAGAAACTTATTTTTCCTAATTATCTAAATTATTCTAGAACTAGAAATTCTAGGAAGCTGTAACATGTCCAAAAATGTACAAAAAACCCAACAAGCTGAAAAGGGCAACATTAACAGAAATATTATAAATCTCACGTTTTTTAAATCAAGTGGTGAAAAGCAAGGTGAAATTCACTTTGTACAGATAACATTTATATACCACTTTCCTTGCAGAGTGTCAGAATAGAGAGTCAGCTGAATCATTTGGTGCATAATCTTTTTCTTATCTTTTAACAAGACAAAGTTCACATGAAGTGATAAGGAGGCGCAGCAAGTTAGGAGAAGGTGAGTGCTGAAATGATGAAATTATTAAAAGAGTACTTTCAAACAGGTACCTGTGCTGCCTTTTAATTGTTTTGGCTGTCATGTCTTCACTGTTATTGCCGCCTGACCTTCCAAAATATGGTACTGACAAAAATCCTTCTTAGCAGAAGCTTCATGCACCTGCAGATACAGAGGACAGGACACAATAATCACTTAGGCTAGTGATCCAGCTTTAAATGGCCTGAAATCAGCATCTTTCTCAGGTGTCCTTGTTCTGTTATCCTTTCAGTCAAACCTGAAAAGAGACTACCCCACATTCAGAGAACCCTAGTCATCACTTCATTTTGCTAAGCAAGCCCTGCAAATTTATGGTGTTCTTAGATAAGTTATTTTTTTATGTGTTACCTACTACATTTTAAATGACTATGAACCTAACTCTGCACTGTTTAGGCTGGTTACTGTACTGGCAACCAAATTAGTTCAGTTTGAGGGTGTGAAGTCCTCTTTTCCTCGTAACTGATATCACCTATCTCTTAGGTGCACATTGAGTGTTTCTGCCATTAAACCACTGATTGTGATAGAAAGGGAAAGAAACACATTTTCTTCCTGGCTTTAGAAGTTATTATTGGAGTCTTTGAATTAGCGTGTCTATCAGGACAGCAAAGGGCTAGTACCAGCTCTAGCCCTTCCTCTAAAGTCTCTGCAAATAAACAAGGAAGCAATTTCTTATTCCCAAATCCTGTGCCTGGATCTCAGGCCCATTCAGTGCCCCAAAGGGCTCTTTCTCTCTCTTTTCTTTTTTTCTTCTTTCTCACACAGTCTAATACCCAGTCAGACCCAGGATTTGTAGCTTGCTGTAAAAAGGCAAAGGTTTTACATGACTCTAGGCAACAGGAACACAAAACCAAAATTTCTGTCCCCTTGCTGTAGGCAACTGCCAGGCGGAGGGTTGGTTTTTTGTGCTGCCTTGCTTTGGGGTTGATTTTTTATTTTTGCTCCTGGAGGCAGTGCCTTTGCTCTTAATTCATTCACATCAGCCTGGGAAAATCACACGTACTACCTGGAGACTTCTTGCCTGGGCCTTCTTCATATTCAACCCATTGCTTTGGAGAGCTGCTACCTCAACACTTCCAGTTATCACCTCAGAGCACCCTCCGGTTATCCTGAAAGAAGAACCAGTAGGTTAGCCAGCCATCAAGTATACCACTGTCAACAGATGAAAACCTTCTGATGTTGACTATTAACACTTTTCAACATAGTAAAACGCTGTCTCTATTACTCCACAAGTTCTCATTACTTCCTCACCAGACAGAAGCTTCAGAGTGTGTTTGTATGAAATAAGCAACAGGAACTCTAAAATGATACCTGGGCTGATTCACTGGAGACCAAGGAAAAGCAAACGAGCCCGAAGCCTATCAGTAATAGTTTCTCAGTGCTGAGTCTCCTATCCTATCTCCAAAGATGAAGAACTCAAAAAGAAAAAAAAAGGAGAAAAAAAAAGGAAAAGTATGGTGAACGTCACGTCTTGTTTAACTGTCTTGGCGGTTGTTTTGACCTTTAACAAATTAATCAGCTGCCCTTAGGCCAGGAGGAGCAGTCCTTAGGCAGAGGCACTGCAGAGCGGGTATCTGCTGCCCAGGCCATTTGTTTCTTTGCATATGTTCTGGGTGTCAGAGTTCAGAAGTAAGGAAGCATAAGCTGTCTCAGTGGGTCTATGCTCTGCAGAGCTGTTCCTGGAGAAGTGAAAATAGTTATGGCCAAGGCAGTTAAGCTGCCTCTAGACCTGTTTTCAGCTGTTGGAGTAGTGCCAAGGAACTGGCTCAACTGATAGATTTTGTTTTCAAGTTGCATAAGCGCAAGTAACCTGCAAGACTAGATTATTTTTTTAGTACAATGGTTAAGTTCAGATAGGATTATTTAAATAGCAGCTACAATAGGATACTTGTAAGCATTTTTCATTTTACCTTAATCGCCTTCCCAGGTGCTGCATCCTTGCTTTGGGTTCTAATCTTACAGCTGCTCAAGTGTTTTGACATACCGAACACCAATGAATTACTAAAGATCCTGCCCACAATGCGGTTGTGTGTATTCACTTGCTCTTTCAGAAAAATTGCATATCATATTCATCCATATTATTTTTGTTAGGAAAAAAGAACCAGGTTTCATAATGAGTTAAAGAGTAATTTTATTATAATTGAACTTATGGGGGTAACATTCCTTCTGGATACTTTTCATCTTACTGCTCAGTCTACTTTCAACTTCCTTACAAGTTCAAGCACACTAATGAGCTTTTCCTCTCACAGTCCTTTCGCGAAGGCTTTGGAACGTATTCATATGGGGAAAATAATGATGTCTTGAAAAACACAACTGTGGCTATTTAAAAGAAATTAATAAATTACATTTAAATGTAAAGAAAATAGTAAGTTGGCTGTCAGGGCTGGATTTCTAGCTTTTTTAAGCATATTTTATCAGATATTTCAGATGCTTCGATGCAAATCTCCCTTTGGTGGGAAAGGCATATACTTACAGTAGTCATCTGATACAGAATTAGGCAGAGTTCCTGCATAGGCAAACTCCAGACAAAAGGAACATAATTCCAAACAATGCTAAGACTATTCTACGCGCAAAGCCCGTGCTAGCTCATCTAGACTACGTTTTACACCTACTTAACTAAATGCCTTTAAAACCCTGTGTTAATGCCCTAATTTAACATTTACACCTTGTTTCTCAGTGTGTCCACCTGTCAATTCACACCACAGCTGCTAAACTGCTGCTAAAGTAACTCTAGTTAAAGAAGACCATGGTCTGGTCTGCATGTAAAGCTCACTACACATCTAGGAGGTGGATTTAGGAGTAGACTATGTTAAAGAAAAGAGGAGTGAGGAAAGTTCCATCCTGCACTCTCTAACACTGAAACTGTAACAATTTACAGGGGCTATCCGTCTCTAAATCCTTATGAATTGATAATTTATAAAATAAAGGGATGGAAGAGACAGACTTAACTTTACAAGGCGGGATGGTCACTTGTACAAGGGCTATACAGCACGGAAGTATGAAATACTAGTTCTATAGATTAATTCTTGACAGGCTGAGAGAGTTGGCCTTGTTCAGCCTGGAGAAGGCTCAGAGATCATCCAGTACCTGAGGGGGCTACAAGAAAGCTGGAGAGGAGCTGTTCACAAAGGCTTGGAGTGATGAGGGGCAGTGGGTCTAAACTGGAGAGGGGCAGATTGAGACTAAGGAGGAATTTCTTTGCCATGAGAGCAGTGAGGCCCTGGCCCAGGTTGCCCAGGGAAGCTGTGGCTGCCCCATCCCTGGAGGGGTTCCAGGGTTGGATGGGCCTTGGGCAGCCTGAGCCAGTGGGAGGTGTCCCTGCCCATGGCAGGGGGGTCGGAATTGGATCATTTTTAAGGTCCCTTCCAACCCAAACTATTCTATGATTCTACGAGTCTATGATTCTGGTTTAACAGAACAAACAAACTCCAAATCACCCCCAGCAGCATTCTGCCGTTCGACCCCTCACTGGAACCGATTACACGTTACGCCTCCCGGCAGAAGCACCTCTTAATTCTGAGATGTTTCACGCACACCCAGCCGAGCGCTAGACACTACCCGTCTGGCGTTCGAACCGAGAGCTGCCTCCGCCCCTCCCACCGCCGCAGCAGCGCCCGAGCCCCGCGCCCGTCACCCACCGGCTTCGAAGCCTCCCCGCGGCTCGCCCCGCCCCGCCCGCCGCGACGCTGCCCGCCAGGCGCCACGTGCCGCGCGCGCAGACCGGACCCCCGCGCGCTGCCGCCAGGGGGCGCCCCGGCCCCCAGCAGCGCTCGTAGGGGGCGAGGGAATGGTGTCAGAGGGCACAGAGGCCGCGGGCAGCCCGGGAGATAGATCGCAGAACCATGGAATGGATCGGGTTGGAAGGGACCTTAAAGCCCATCCAGTTCCAACCCCTCTGCCATGGGCAGGGACATCCCACTGGCTCAGGCTGCCCAAGGCCCATCCAACCTGGCCTGGAACACCCCCAGGGATGGGGCAGCCACAGCTTCCCAGGGCAACCTGGGCCAGGGCCTCACCGCTCTCAGAGTGAAGAAATTCCTCCTTATGTCTAGGATGTCCTTGTCCCCTCACCAATGCCAAACTGGTGATGCTTTAGGCAGGCGTGAAGCAGCAAGGAGGGGCAGGGGGACAGCCTGATGCCCAGCCCTTCCTCAGGGAAGACAGCAGCTGCGCAAGAAAGGTTCCACTGTCGCCCGTGCAACGTGGCAGTGCCCTGGCTGTCAGAAAGTGGCTGGTGCAGGAGTGGCCCTGGCCTCCAGCAGACTCATCACAAGATGAAACTCGGAAAAGTGTTTTCCTTCCACATCTGACAGCACCGAACTCTCTGCAGGTCCCACTGACAGGCCGGCCAGGAGCTGCTGCCTCCCAGTCCGGCAGCATCAGTGTAATGCCAAGGAACAAATCAACATCAGCAATAAGACATCCCTGGCAACGTTCACTCGTTCACATGGTTGCACTGAGCCAGCCGGCAGGTCACTGCTTCTGTTTGCCTCTACAAAGTTATTTGGAAAGGTACAACTTCTTTGTAACCACTTCTTATGTGCATATTAATAATTCCTCTGTATTGGCTTCAGAGATGGGCTGTAGTTATGGACTGTTGTGGAACTCACCAAGAACCCGACCATCAGTGCAGACGGGAGCTGTGCTTCCTGGTGTACCTTTCCCCTTCCTCCTCCCAGTTTTGTCCTCCTGCCAGGAGATTCCTTCAGACTGTGTGAATGAAATATTATTTCACGGGGGGGGGGTTCTTTTAACTTATGTCAGCTGTTAAACATTTTTATCCATGCATGTATGCATGCAATATGCACACATAATCCTGAGGATGTAACTCCTTTTGCTGCTAAACTCTCAGTTGCATAACAGACAAGAAATGGAGAATTGAGGTCATTGCATGGTTAAAAACCTATCTATGAAGCAGGAAATTCTCTGACTGAACTTTACTTTTGTCACAGAGGCACAACACACCCACTTATAGGCATAAGAAAATAAAAATCCAGGTAGTTCAGGGCAGTGATGGGAAGGCACGGGCAGCTTTAAACCTGATCTGACCTGTTAAATCTTCATTCTTGGAACTGACTTTAGAGTGGGTACTTACCAAGATAAGGCATAAAAGAAAGTCTTGCATGCTTTCTCCTTTTCTCATTATTCGCTGCATTTCTGTCACTGGACCTCAGATGAGTTAGCAGCACTGAGTGTAACAAAGCTCTCTTTAGAGGAGGGGTCTAACCCATTTGTATCTATTAGGCACCAGACAGAGCTGTAGGTGAGCTTTCTTTTCCCCTCAAAAGGCAGCTTCCAGTTAAAAGTAATTTCCTGGTTTCTGGGGGACAACGGGATGGTTGATAAGCTGTTTTAAGCATTAGTGCCTGTAAACCCAGATTTACACACAATTTTTTACGATATTCTGTAATTATGATAACTAGGGTGCAAACTTCTAGGAAGGATTTTAGTCTGAGATATTTATACCAATTAAACCTTAAATATGGGTGCATTTGGAGATGCATAACAACAAAGTGCATCACTAGAAAGCGTTACTATAGAACAATAAACTACGTGGATGTAAGAATTCTTACAACATTATATCTATCTCCATGCTGTGGTGATTGCACTGAGTAAGGCCTCTGGTGACTACAACTTCCACATGTGAAGGTGGCGTTAGGATTGCAGTGTCTTGCCTTTGCTTTTTGTTTTGGAATGTCCTGGATGACTGGAAATTATACTGAAATAATTTTCAGTTCTTAATTCACAAGTTACTGAATCTTTAACGATTTAATTATCTGACTTGTTGCGCTAAACTGGTACTAGTAACAAAAAGGTTTACATTTTCTTCCTTGCTTTGAATGCTTAGCAACTGTACAGTAACACTCCTACTAACTTTTCAGCTGTCCTAAGTCTTCCAAAGCACACACTGGATTTACCACCTCTTAAGTTGTTTTTACTTTAGTTCTTCTCTATGTGTGTGCTTTACAAACACATTTATGAGTGCCTGACTTTTAAGAAACGCAGAAATTCTCTCAGTATCTCACTTCCTTTTGGGTGTGAGGCCCCAATCATAAGGCATTCTGGGACTGCAGCGTCCACCTAATACATGCCTGTCTTTGGATCTGTGGGAGGAGGGAGAATTATCATGTAGGCTGTGCCTCAGGAGCTCTCCTTTTGGAGGATCTCCCTTGAATGTAGTGTTCTCCTATGGAATACATTCTGTGGCCGTGATGTAGTATAGTGGACTCCTCTCCAGCTTTAGGACCAGGCTTGGATGACTGCCAGCACCAGGTTAATACAAGCAGTTATAAAAAAGCAGCGTCCTGCAAAAGCATGAAATCAAAACTGCAGCTCATTTTGTACCCAGGACACACTACTGCTTTACTCCAGCCCTCGTCTACCTGCGCTGAAGTGATGGCCAGGGTTGAAGCACATGCAGGAGCATCATGGTGGGGCTGTTCCGCCTGCGCACACCACAACTCACCCATGTGTTGTCAAGTGGGGAGGTATCCAGAGTACCTGTTGAGCCAAGCTGAAGGCCCAGCAGTTACCATCTTCTTCAACTCTGCTCTTATTTGGCATCTACCATTGGAATAGTGCCTAGATAGTTAATTTATTTGCCTCATCCTTCATAAAGCCTTCTATAAGAGATGAGCAGCAAGACAGAAGAAAATAAGGTGGGGGTGAAAGGATTCACATATTAAATGGATAAGTAAGTCAGAATACTAGTCACAGTCATGAGTCATCACATTTGTCGAATGAATAACACTGTGAAAATCCAACATGGTCTGTATTTGAGCAGAATTATACGTTTTAGATTGGCTCATCACTGTAATCTTGGACTAAATAAGCCAGATCAGCTACTAGGCCAACTTCTCTTCATGTGCTCCTCAACAGAAACTGCACTGCATGAGATCTCTTTCAGTATGCAAACAAGTTTGTTTAATCTCAGCAGTACTAAAAAAAGTCGGTATTGTATAGTCACATAACAAAATCATAAAGTAGCATCCTCAAAATTATTGGTTCTACTCATCAACTGGACAGAGAGGTGTTCAACGTAAGTAATTAAAGTAAGGTGAATGCAAACTTAGTAAATAGTAGGTTAGTATTCTGCAGTTTGAGAGTTCTGAGTCTTAAATTCAACTAAAGAATATCTCATCAATTTAGATCCAGTTTTCAAGCAGGCTGATGCAGGATATTTAAATAAATCTATTGTAAAATGCCACACATCATTCCAGTAGTAACAATGTGCATATGTAGTAAAAGAGCAAATTCCCCTGTCATTCTTTCAAAATCATTCATCAGTCATCATTCATTCTAAATATTGGTTAGCAATGAGAAATTCAGTATATTTTAGTGTCAGAAAATTACAGTAGTGTCAATATTCTGTATCCTGTAAGAAAGAAAATGCAGTACCAATCCTCTCAGACTTTAAGCTGGTTTCAGAGACACTATTAGGAAATGAATAGTGGTTTCACAACATCATTTTATCATTTTGTAATCAGGTTAGAGGCCAATCATACACGGTCATCGCTGCAAAGTAGACGAGGTCAGAGTTCCTCCTGAGTAGTATAAGGTTTTCAGCTAAAATACCTTTAATAGACTTTTCTGAGAGTAAAAAAATAAAATAAATATATGATTAAGGTAAGCTTTAAGGGAACATAACTTCACTTCTGGAATTGCATAGAAATTAAACATACAATATCTGTTACAAACAGTGATGTATGTCTAAAGCCTATTAAACAGTGAAAAAAAATTTAAGAAGATAGAATGCCTTTCTGTAGAATAACGCTGATGATATAAGAAACATCTCGGTGCTCCTCCACGGCTTTGTTGAGGGATGAGCCTTGCTGTGGTGGATGTTATTTAACCTTAGCAATAAGAAAAGCAGACTCTGTCTGTGACCTACTGCCCACTACGACAGCAACAGACCCCGAAATTATGCCTACGTTTGCAACTGTGGAATGCCTGGGTTAAGACTGCTAAGAAACTACCAAAAAATATGACTATGCCAAAAATTCATTTACCACAGGGATTGATTCTTTACCTTTATTTGTGACACAGGTGAAAGCGACAAGTGTTGAACGCATCCAGCAATGCAGAATAAGGAACCTCCTATCCTTGTGGTGACAGAACTGCTTTAAAAGCATGTTGAAATACAACTGAGCTAGAATGAAAGAAAAATGAAACGCATTGTGAAAAATCATCTGCGTATCTCTTCCTTTTCTTTCTGACTGAAGCATGTTATTTATAAGTATGTTATTAAAATCCAAGCATAGTGCTTTAAAGCCAGTAAAAGACAATAGACTAAATGTTACTGTTATCCACAGCTGGAGTGGATTGATAAAACCAGCACATTGTCTTTGCTCACATAGTTTAAAGTCTAAATAAAGATACATGATCAAAAGAGTAAATAGGCTCAGCAAGGTGGCGGAGAAAGGGCAAAAGGTGAAGAAAAGCTATATTGGTTAGTTATAAAATGCCTAATCTGATTAATAAGATGGCTTTGTTGGGTGCTGTAAGCTTTCAAAAAGTGATCTGCGGTTTGTTTGCATTACGGAAATGAAGAATTTTCAAAACAGCGTTTGGAAAGAAAAGATATGACACTATCCCCCAAAAATCTACTCAGTGCATTACAATGAGTCAATGTTCACATGTATGTTATACTTCTGCTTTTTCACATCCTCCAGTCAACTGAGAAAAAGGTAGAGATTATTGATAGTATGTCATTTGCCTGAACAATTCGCTAGCAATCTATCATTTACCCAAAGAAGTACATTTTTCGCATTTATTTTTTCAACCATATGTTTTTTACAAAAATTAGAGTTGAGAACCTAGCTGCCATTCAAAGTCCAAGGAAGTTGTTTATGAACAAATCTGATTAATTTTTTTTTCTCTGACTTCAGCCAAACTCTGAGAGAACATAGTGGCAACTTCTGGGAGAAAGTAAAAAGAACAAAACAGCAGGCAAGCACGTGGCTACACATTCTCTATAGAAAAAAACTCCCCTAATTGCATGATAATACAGGTAAAACTGAGTGAAACTGGAACCATTGCTTTTGCATGGTTCCAAGTATATGATTTGGCCAAACATCTGTTATTCCAATATAAAGTTAGGTGTGACTTTAAAGTGGCAACACTCTAGTAAAATAATTCCACGTGCTCTACTTGTTCCGGAATAACAATAGTCACATGTGGAATTATTTGGTAACCGATATAGCTGAATAGATATTTTGGAATAGCTGAATAGATATTTTAGAGTATCTTTGTGTAAAGCAGTTTGTGGTGTTTTAAAGACAGAAAGAAATAGAATAGGACAAGGCAAGAAATCTGTGATGAGGGAGGAAGTGAAAATAAATTGAAAAAATTGCAAATTATGGGGAGCTTTAAAACCCCCGGGGGTGTGTGCCCCAAGCCTGGGCTGACACCCTTGTAAAACATACACACGAACTGTTTTACAAGATTTTATGTTCCCATTACAATTATTTTTAAAGTTATGGATGAGAACTGCAATCTCCCTGGCTAAGGAGCTCAGCTGTTACTGTATAAGTCATCTTTTAAAAAGAAAGCAGCTATGTTTTGCCAGTTAGTGGCAAAATCCACATCAACAACCCCACTGAATGTCATCAATAATCCCATTCTTGTATCTTGAATCAAAACTATACTTTCAGTGATGTGTTAAAAACCCCAAATCATTGCAAAATGCAAGGCAGTGTAAAAATGTAATAAATATTCCTATGGAAGGAAATTAACCTTTTTTCCCCTGTTTTCTCAGAATTAATTTCCATTGAATTCTCAACGCCTGCTTAGTAGACATTAGCTGGTGTCATTAAAAATTGTTCTAGTTCCTGCTAACCTTATTGGAAGCAGCACCAGAGCCTGGATTCGTGGAATTGAAAGAACAGAGCTGTATTCAGAGGTGAAAACTAAATGAACTGCTCCTCTGTATCCTAAGAACATGAAAACACAGTGCAACCCTACTACTCAGTGAGGATCTGTTCACTGGAAAATCACCGAGGGAATAATGAGGGGGGAAGAACAAGAGGAGGAGGAAAAGGTGAGAAGAAAAGAGAAAGAGGGCAAGAGAGAGCAAAAAGGAAAAGGGAATTTGCTTTTGATGTCACAGTTCTATCAACTCATGCATTTTTCATGGGTACCAACTAGGGCTAAAATAATGCTGTGCTGACAATCTGAGCATGAAAAAGAATCAGCTAAATTCCCAAACATCATGATACTGACTTCAAAATAATGAGAGTCGCAAAAATATGAAACTCGATGCTTTTCTCTCCCTTCTCATTTGTAAGCTTTTCATGTCTACATATTCAAGTTTTTCTCTCAAACTTGAGATTTAGAAATGCAATTATTTTTAAGGAGACTTGAGGTTCCAATTTAATCACATCTGCTGAAGAGCTAGAGCTTAAAACAAAGCTAAGTGTTGCAAAATCTCACTGTAATCATAAGAGCTGGCAACACTAAATGTCATAACCATGGCACACTGTACAGTTTTGATGCACAACGGACTAAAAATTACCAGATGTCACATAGAAGTGCATTAATTCAAGTTGCATTTGTGCCCTTTGCTAGAAAGTAATTAAAAACTGAAAGCGAAGCCAACTGGCAAATGAAAATAAACTGGTAGGAGCCGGGAATTAACCTGTTTTGTAGCTCAAGCTTCATATTTTCTAAACTTAACCAGAAGGAGCAAGCATTAACATTTCTCAGTGCTTTTGATTAAAACCTGATCACACTTTGTTTAAACAAAGCAATTCACGAATTGTATGTAAACCTTCTTTTAGGTTTCAGTCACACAGGCTGCAGCAGCGCCTATCGCTGCCTTTACTTGCAGGGGTAAAGAAAACAACCTGTGCACAGGTGCAGGAAACAGCCTGAGACCTTCGTTTGAAGAAGGAACAACGTTTTAAGTTGCAAAATTAAACTACTTAGGTGTAAGCCGTCAGGTATGATTTACCTCCGCATTTTTATGGCGTTCGTACAATTATTCTCTACGTTTTTCATACAAACGCATATGAACCATCACGGAGGTGGACGTTGTGTGTTTTTTATGTCTTCAAGCTGGTTCGCGCTCTTAAGAACACATATTAACACCGCGGTTTTAATTACGAATGGCGCTGTAAACGCGGCAGTGTGAAAAATAAAACAACACGTGGGAAAGCAGCACAGGAGTAAAACTGGTGAACTGTAAAAAAAAAATGAGGCAACGGTGAGGCGTCCAAGTACAAATCCCAGGAACATCTTCCAGGTGCAAAAGAGATCCGCTGTCGGCGTGTGACAGGGACAGGCGGCTCTGGGATGGCACTGTCAAACGCCGGAGGGAGAAGCCGGCAGGAAGGGGCAAGGGGAGGTCGGGGATCGCTGCGGGACGCGGTGGCTTCAGTCTCTGCGAGGCGGGCAGCTGGCTCGGGCCCCGCAAACCCCGCACGGCAGCGTTCGCTTGCGGGGCCCGGGCCGGCTGCTAATTCGAAAATGGAGGATGCGCCGTCTCAGCCATTAATTAATAATGTAGCTCGCTGTCTTCCTGTGTGACACACGCTGGAAGGCACCGAGCGGCCAATAAAGATGTAGGGGAGAGCGAGGGAAGGCTCCTCCCCGCAGCGCTTCCTGATTGAGGGCTTGAAGAAGTAGATCAAAAACTTCCCAGGAGCCGGTGTCGGGGGGGGGTGGGAAAGAAACGGAGGAGAAAGAAGAGAAAAAGAGGAGAAACGGAGGAGAAAGAGGAGAAACGGAGGAGAAAGAGGAGAAAGGCGGCGCACCGGCCGAGAGGTGGGAAGGGGGGAAGGAGCCCCGCGAGGGCGGAGGAGGGCGAGGAGCGGCCGGCGCTGCCCCCGCCGCGCGTTCGCTTCGCGCGGGGGCGACGCCGGGTGGGACAAAGCGCGAGGATCCCCGAGCCGAACACGTTGCGCGGCCGGGGCGGGGGGCGCCGCCGCCGCCTCTTGGGCGTCACGGCCCCATTGTGAGGTGGAGGCGGGCGGGGGCGGGAGGAAGGCTCCGCCGCTCGCTCGGCGCGCAGTCCCAGGCAGGCAGCGGCGTGTCGGCACACAAAAGGCCGCCGCCGCCGCCGGCGCTTTCTCCCGCTCCTTCTCCGGCGATCCCGGGGGGAGGGACGCGCCGGGCCGCCGCTCCCTCCTCCCCGGGCCGGGGGGAGTTCTCGCGGTCCCTTCGCCTATTTTATTTTTTTTGGTCGGTTTTCTTATTTGTTTTCCTTCCCCCTCGAAGCGGGTCCCGGGGCAGGAAGAGAGAGCGCGGAGCGGGGCGATGCCGCTGCTGCACCGCAAGCCCTTCGTTCGGGAGCAGCCCCCCGCCGACCTGCGCCCGGACGAGCGCGTCTTCTACTGCAGGGTCACCAACGAGATCTTCAGGAACTACGAGTAAGAGACAGACCCGTGTCCGGGTGTCCCCCCCCCCTCCTCCCCCGTAACCGTTTCCCCCTTCCGCTATCCGTGTGTCGTGTCCCCGTGCCCCCCCCCCCGTGTCCGTGTGTCCCACCCCTGTGTCATCACCCCCGCGCTCCCGTTGCCCCCGTGTCCGTGTGTCCTCGTGACTTCCCGTTTCCCCGTGCCCCTCCGTTCGTCCCTGGCCCCGTCTCCCTTCCCTTTTCTCTCCCCCCGTGTCCGTGTGTCGTCGTCGCCCTCCCCGTATCCCCCGTGTCCGTGTGTCTTCCCCCACCCCCCCGGTGTCCCCGTCCTCCTTCCCTGCGTCCGTTGTTCGCCGCCCCCCCCCCCCCCCCCGTGTCCGTGTGTCCCTGTCCCCCCGCGCCCCTGTTCGTGTGTGTTCCCGTGTCCGTTTGTCCCCCCCCGTGTCCGTGTGTCCTCTCCCCGTGTGGCGGCGCGGCCCGTGCGCGGTGCCGGCCCCGGGGCGGGCGGGGATTCCCCGTCAGCGCGGCGGGAGCGCGGGGTGGGGCGGGGAGCGGAGCCCGCGTCCTCGCGAAGGGGAAGGGGGAGAGGGCGGGTCTCTCGCCCCGGGCAGGGATTCCCCTGCCCCTCCTCGGCGCGGGGATCCCGCGGCCCCCTCCCCTGGCGGCGGACCCGGCCCCCTCTCCTGCCGCTCCCCCGCCCCGCGCCGCTCCTCCCGCCGGGGAAGTGAAAGTTGCGCGGGCGGGAGGCGCAGCCGGTAACGGGTGCCGCGGCCTGCCCTCCCCCCCCTTCACCCCCCAACAGCGGGGCCGGGGCCGGGGCCGCCCCGCCCCGCGAGCCACCGGTGACCCGCGCGGAAATGGCGCTGCACCTGCCGGCAGGGCGCGGGCACCTGGCCCGGGGGGGGGATCAGCTCCAGGGGGGGGTGTTCTTCCCTCTCTCCGTCCCCCTTCTCTCCTTCTTTCCTGTTGCAAAATAATAGAATCATAGAATAGTTTGGGTTGGAAGGGATCTTAAAGATGATCCAGTTCCAACCCCTGTGCCATGGGCAGGGACATCCCACTGGCTCAGGCTGCCCAAGGCCCATCCAACCTGGCCTGGAACACCTCCAGGGATGGGGCAGCCGCAGCTTCCCTGGGCAACCTGGGCCAGTGCCTCACTGCTCTCATCGTGTAAAAATTCCTCCTAATATCTAGTCTAAATCTGCCCCTCTCCAGTTTGTTCCCGTTCCCCTCGTCCTATCGCTACGAGCCTTTGTAAACAGTCCCTTCTCAGCTTTCTTGTAGCCCTTTCAGTTGTGAAATCGTTGCACGGATAGTCCCAAACCTGCTGCCACTCACTTTAGCGCTTGTAAGAACAATGGACGGAAAGTATTCTGCCAGACTTTTTTTTCCAAAGCTGATAAATGTGTCTTCATCTCCCATTCTGATCCAGCTCCATCCCCGCCTACGATGAGGCCCCCACGTCCAAACTCACCTTTTTTTTTGCCTCCTGAAGATGTGCAGACTAATGAGATTAAATCTGAAATTCTTTTCATTTGTAGCATATGAAGTTGGCGCACACCTAAATCTTTTTCATGTTTAGACTTGTTTTCTTACTCAAATATGCTTCGTCTAATAAAATGTTAAAGAAGCTGGATTAGGTAACTTTGGCGGGTAATGCCTTGCAGTCTCCTGGATGATAGGCTCTCAAGGGAAGGAGGCTGTTGGATTACCTTGTTGGAAGATCTGTAAGGAGTGTTTTCATTATAGGGCATATAAGAACCTAACAAGCAAGAGCTGACAGTCTCTTGTTTCTGTAGGAATTGTGTCCCCTTCCCCCAACTTCCAATATTTTGAAAGCTGCTTTTCTGGTTACAATTATTATTATCACGTAATTAGATGACTGTCATGCGTTTGTTGACACTGCACTGAAATACGCTTCAGGTACACGTAGTTCTGCTATAATTTCAGCATGTAAAGTATCCTTTTAGAACATCTTTCTGCTCTCAGAGGGTTTGGGAAATATTTTAAGTACTCTGACAGGCTTATTTACACTGCAAGGATGTTGTCACTAAGAAAAAGCAGGAAAGACCAAATTCCATATTTAACCGATGTTCATGAATTAAGAGATAAATTTAGACTTGTTCACACAGGCGATCCCTAGAAATGTCAGTGGTTGGTTAGCTTAGAGGTCAGGTCTTAGAATATGGTATTTGGGACAACTGCAGAAAACTCTGCTCTGCTTGTTTCTTGTGTGTGTGGAGTGGGGATTTTGTTGGGGGTGGTGTTGTGGTTTTTTTTTTTATATTCTGGCTTTTATTAGGTTGGGTAAAATTGACGCTTTGTATTGAAAAGTTTAGTATTTTTTACTTTGCAAAGTGTCCTGCTACAGATGAGTAAGTTCAGATTAACGTTAGTTTTTTTTGTGGCATATTCTGTTAGGGAATATAGAGTCATCTTTCAGCAAGTTTCCAGGGTGCTGATCCTCACCTCTGTTGCTTGCAAAGTGATGCTTCAAATAGTTAATGTCTTCGGAAAACAGCTTTTTCCACTTCTTAGCCTAAAAAGGGACAATTAGATTAATAGGGATAGGGAGGGCTGCTCCTTAAAAATCATATTAGCTATATCATGGAATGAAATGCGCATTAGCTGTTCCATTGTCTAAATTGGGCTTCTCTGAGTCTACTTTTGCAATAGCAATTTGCATTTTTTTGAGAGGAGAATTTAAAAGTTCTAGAGCCTGATGACATCAGGTGGGCTGCATAGATGCGTATGGTAACCTGAATTCACCCTCTTGCTAAACTATATGAATGCTTTTAAATACTACAAAAGGTTAAGACTTAAGCTGTTTTCTTGTTCATTTGTTACTGTTGTTTGGGGTTTTTTTGTTTTTTGTTTTTTTTTTTAAAGAGCACAAACTCAGTGTTGAAAAGGTTCTTTCATGGCCATGGCAGCTTTAGTGGCGATGAATACAATTTGTACATTAGTATTACTCTTCTCTATATAAGAAATCATTATGCTAATATGAGGAGAATTTGGCAAGAGTAGTGTTTTGTAAGTGACTTTCCTGTTAAAAGCCTATTTCCTTTTTAATCTGAAATACCATCATGTAATTTTGTAACCCTTTAAAAGGGGGTGCAGTGAGGTGGCAGTGTTTGATTCTATTTATCAGGAGTAACAGGAACTATGGGAGCTGATGTTCTTCATGTCTGCTTGTAGTCCTGCTTAGAGGGACAGACCTGGGGACAGAAAGACAAGAGTCTCTGGAGCCATAGTAGTAGCTGGAAAAGCAAGTACAGGGGGTGCATGAGATACATGGGATACACCAGAAACACATTAAAACAGTGGGATGTTAAGCACCAATTTTTGACACCTTGTCTGAAAAGTTAATAGCTGATATAGATGTACCGTAAAATATGGGAAGTCTTGATTGTGAAGACAAACTGAAAAAGAAAACGATGACTAGTATAGATAACAGTGGCAGGAATGTTTCTTAGTCTAAAATACAGGGCAGAGGGAGAAGAGCAGTTTTGCATCTTCAGAACTTAGTGAAACTTCTTTATAGATTGACCTTTGGAATTCCTGGTTACAGTCAGAAAGAGATCTGTTCAAAAGGCTTTTCCAAGTGTCCTGAGGTGGATTTTGCTGTTTTGTTGAATAGAAACTCATAACTTGTAACACATTCCTCAATGCATAATTCACCTGCAAATATTAAGGAACATTAGGTTTCTTTCTCAGTTTTGTTTCTTTTGTGTGTTGCTTTATAATATGTATTGTTGACCGTTTCTGGTGACAGGGCAGAGTACAAGAATGCTTTTGTGATCCAGAATGGCAGAGTTGGTGTTCTATGACTCCCCTCCTACTATAGACTAAATAGATTATACATTAGGGGCTCTCATAGGGGCTTCAAGATTAAAAATAACAATTATTACAGATTAGCCATTCCATAGATTTCTTCTCCCCCTACTTTCTCCTCTTTCTTAAATTTCAGTTACTTAACACGACTTTCTCGTATTTACATTCTCTGATATATAATTCTTCTGCTTAAAAAAGAACCACCCCGTCAACTTGTTTTGGATATATGCTAAGAAAATGAATGAAAGTAAACAGTCTTGAAACACTAAAAATACAGTAGATTTTTTACTCGGTGGGAATACTTGGTTAGTTCAAGCAAAAGGCCATTTCTAGTGCAGTCAGCACAGAGATTACAAGTAATTTGTTTCTACCTTCTGTTAATACACTGCCTCCTATCAAATACCTAAAAAGTAGCAGTATTAAACTAATTCTGAATGATTTGCTGGATTACTTTGTTTACCTCACCTTGCATGGAAAACTTAACTATATAATGTAAATTAAAAAAGACATGCAACCGAGAAGTCAGCATTAACTACTGACGCAAAGACAGCTCGGTTTTTAGTCCCTGCTCCTCAGGTATTTGAGCTGATGTGGACATCTTCACCAGTGTGCTGGCAGTCCTGTTTGACTCCTTGCAGGCAATGTGCTTCGTGGATGTGTTTTGTATGAATTTCCTTCTCCATGTTGTCAAGAGTTAGAGGTCTTGAAGCAGTGAGGAAGCCCGAAAGACTGGTAATACCCTAGATAAAGATGTAGATAAGACTTCAGATGCAATGTAGCAGCAAATCTATTTGCTGCACTGAATTCGTGTTGAATGTGGAATATGGTCTAGTGCATTATTTCTCTTTATTTGAAGAGAAAAGGTGTTGCTGCTGCTGTTCTCTTGACTTGGTAGCTGTTGTGTCTACTCTTTTTAAATCTTTTTGTGAAAACAGATGTGCACCAGAGAGAAACAGGGTACTATAAATACAATCTAGAGCTAAACTGTTGGGGTTTTTTTCTCTCTCTCAAACTTCTCTTAAAGTGAGATTGTTAAAACATTGCAATAAAACTGTGTTAACAGACTAAGCCACGGATGGTTTTGATATGCTATAGGTAATGACTAGATAGAGAATGCTTTCAGAATTGCAGGTACTTTTTTCTTTTTGCACGTTCTTTTTTTTTCTTCTTCCCTGTAAGTTCACGGGGGAGAAATCCACTCAGAACAAAAGAGGAAATGAAGGAGAATGAAACTAGATACACAAGCTACTCTTGTATGCAAATAGAAAGATGTTTTCCTCAAATATGTTTCAGTTACAGTAATCTTGGAGTGCTGCACTTGTAGTAGTCATGGATTAAATTCTTTTAGAGAGGAGTTGGTTGGGCTTGGGGTTTTTTTAGTTGTTTTTCTCCCCCCCAACTAAGTTCAATGCTGTTGCTTTAAATAGCATGACTGCCTGGTGTCCCCTCACAATGAGTAACAACAGCTCTTAAAGGGACACTGTCAGCATCAGCCTTAGTCTCCTTCCCTATCTGCTCTCTCTCCCCTTTCTTTTTTTTTTGTTTTTTTTTTTTTCCTTTTTCTTTCATAATTTTTGAAAATTATGTTCTGGTACATTTTTAAGTAACTCTTAAGGAGGTTCTGTCTTTCCTGGCTAAAGATAATTATCAAGCACTCATTTAGTAAGTGAGAAATAAAAATATAACAAAACAGCTGCATGAGTATTTGAGTAAATACTTCTTCATCCATTGAAGTCAGTAAGGCTACTAAAAATGATTGTGAATATGATACAGAAGTACTGAAATGTAGGGCAGGAAGAGACCTAAGAGGTCATGTTTTAAGTATTCCATCCCCTTAAATAAAAGACACTTTTGTCTAACGCGTTCTTTAAAATGTTTAACTATTCTATGTGTTGAAGATACTGATTCCCCATGGTTCACAGCAAAAAAAGGACTATTCCGTCCTGTGCACAAAGAATGACTGTCAGCCATCCTTCCTTCATATATTTAAGAATAATTTTTCTTATTCTCTCTTCTTCGTTCTTCTCCTTTTCTTGTTTAGAGTAAGCAAGCCCAAATTATTCCTTGTTACTTACAGGTGTTAGACTCATGTACTATCAAATAAATATTAAGTAGATGCAGGTGATACAAAATCTGAAATTTTGTAGCTATTAAATACTGTTCAGATCTTCCTCATCTTTTCTTTTCCTCCTTCATACAGCTGATGTTCTTCCTGAAGCATCTTTCTCACACAGAGAAATCTTGTGCTCTTACAGAAAGGATTGTCTGAGCCAACACCCTCCATTGTCCTCAAATCTAAAGTTTCCATTTTCATTTACAAAATGTTAGGATTCATCTGTCCATCTGTGAACATCATCATCTGCATTGGTCTAACTGATGCACATTTGCCAGTTGGAGTTTGCAGGAAGCCTGCAAAAAAACCCTCAAAGTGTGAACTGTCCAATTCTCTAACTCTATTACTAGAAATGATTTGAACAGTGCTGCCCTCTTAAAAATGGAACACTGCGCAATGTGATTTGGTTTTTTTTTAAAGGAATGAAATTTTAGCATAGACAACTCATTTAGCACGCAGTATTCTGAAAATACTGTATGTCTGCCTTGAAATGGCTATACTGAAATGGTAAAAGGTGAAACAATACTCAATTTGTCATGTTTTGTTGTTGTGTACTTAATAATAGTAGCCCTTTAAGATTTTTTTAAAGGAAGGCAAATAAAAATCATTATCTGAACTGGGGCATATTGAAGGATTTCTCTGCTGCCCAATCTCTGATCCATAGTATATAGTATGTTTTAACATGTTTTTTTGAATAGCAACATCATCTACTTAAAGGTATTTTAACAAACCACTGTTTTTCTGATAGCTGTCAAAATTAATGGATATTGCTTAGTGAAAGCTCTTCTTTCTTGATTCCCGTATAGTCTAGTAAGCAAGCGGTAACAACAACATTATTTTAGCATAATTTGAAATAAATGGAAGGAGAAGAATCAATATTTGCTAATGGAACGAGAGGAGAAGAATCTGTAGAAAAAAATAGTTCAATGCTTTCTCAAAGAGCAGTGAAACAGTGAAGGACTAAAAACTATTTAGAGAACCACTTGACATGAATTTTTTTACCTCTCCCATATTTTCATTTGTGACTTAGGGCACTCAAAACCAGACTTGGTAAGTTTCAGCATGTTTCTGTGATCTTAAAGTTATTTTATATTTGTACAGTTTGACTCTCCTCCTGCAAATATTTGCGGAGAATGTGAGGATTATATGACACCTATTAAGCTCCCTGTGATTATTCTTACACATAATGCTTGTTATATATGAATATTTGTTTGCAGCCTGAGTCTGAATGCTGTGCCACTGTAGTCTATAGTGAGAGGAGACTTCAGTTTTACGATAGCAATTTACCTTGCCATGGCAGAAAGTGGTAAATAACCCATGATTATCTACAACCTGTACAGGCGTAGAGCTGCCTTTGCATTTCAGACTTATAAAAGAAATTTGCTGCTGTATCAATACTGAGCATATTCAAAATGTTAGTCAGAACTCAACTGTTTTCTTTCTCTCTCTCCCGCCCTCTTTCTTTTCAGTGATTTTTTTGAACGCACTATTCTGTGCAACAGCCTTGTGTGGAGCTGTGCTGTCACAGGCAAACCAGGACTCACATATCAGGAAGCGCTGGAATCGGAGAAGAAGGCCAGACAGAATCTTCAGCGTTTTCCAGAGGCACTCATCATTCCAGTTCTCTATTTAGCCACCCTCACCCATCGCTCCCGACTTCATGAGATCTGTGATGAAATCTTTGCTTATGTCAAGGATCGGTATTTTGTCGGTGAAACAGTGGAAGTAGTTAGAAGTAATGGTGCAAGGTAAGTATATTTAAAAATAAGCACGTATCTCTTCTTGTTTGCTATGGGTATTACTTGTGTGTGCTTCATTTTAACCAAAAATCAAGGTAATAAACTCCAAGCACATCGGAAGTGAGGTGTGATGCTTAAGCTACTGATACCATTACTGCTCCTACTTGCTTTAATTAAGATTAGGATCATATTGCTGGGCTTGGTGTCTCTTTCCTTAGCTTGGAAGCAGCTCTGGAGGCAGGACAGTTCTCTCAGGTCTTGATACAGCAGTTTCAGTTGGAATGGTGGATTTGCAAAGGAATGTCAATCTTCTGGTGTATTTGTGTGAGAAAGGTGGATTGTTTGTAGAATTAAAATGAATTAAAAATTACATGAAAGTTTTGCTGAAATCATCCAAAGTGCAATTCATCATGTGATGTTTTGTGTGATTGGAATGGCCAAACTACAGAAAGCATAAAAAAAAAAAAAGATGAAAGTTGGATTTTTATTTTTTAAGTAGTGATGAGAATTGTGAGTGCATTCTCAGAGAAGCTGGGAATTAATTCCAAAGTGTTGTCATTGCCTGGGATTTAGTGTGACTTTTCTTTTTTCCCCCACTCAGTGTTACACTTATACATACAGTACAAGTGCTTATTATCATATACTGATTAAAAAACATGGAAAGCTTCAGATGCTTTCTTCTATCATTGGTACATATGCTGTGTAATGTAAGTTGTTCTAAGTGTAGCTAGTTTGAGTCTTTCCTTAAAGTAACTTCTGGTAGAGGACTAGAAGAGGTCCGTGTTTACAGTTTCACCTAAATTGATTTAACATGGGAAAGATTTAAACATGCTCCACTTGGAAATACCTGCAGAACATGTGCTAAAGCCATTGTGGGTTGATCTGTTGGTTGGTTGGTTGGTTTGTGGGTTCTTTTGGGTTTGAAGGTTTTTTTTGATGTGTCCCCCTCCCCAGGAAGGTGCCAGCTTACACTGCAGGTTAGACGGGGCACAATCTATCGGCTTTTGTGGGTAGCCTGAGGTCTCTGCGCATAATCTGGTGTGTATTGGGTGATATGAGTGGGCTAGTTCAAGATAATCATCAGAGAACATGGCTGTTCTGTATGGGTTGTTTTAGTGGTTGATCCAGATGTTATTTAAGGCAAACGTTATCCTATATTGGGAAGAAAAATCTTTTGATGTATTGAAGAAGATATGTTGCAAGGAAATTTGTGCAGTCATGTACCTCAGGTTGGTGCCTAATAGAAAAGCTTTCTTTCTCTTCACTGCTCTGTTCTTTTCAAGCAGTGAAGCCTGATTCTGCAAAGCCAGGACAAGAATAACCTTGGTAGACTTGCTGCTTTACGTGCAGAAAACCTACATCCAAAGTTTGTTTCTATCCTCATCTTTATGCTTTTCTAATGACAAGACTTGTGTTACTACTAATGCTATATTACTTTTGCTTAGAGAATAAAGTATTTTCTTCTTTCTTTGGTTCTTAAGCAGCAGCCTGAATGTTATGAACTATCAGTGTAGTTCAGCTGTTGGTTTTCATTTGCTCATTGAAATGCCTTTGTTTTCAATCTTTGAAGATTCTGTCAGTTTCCAAACTAACAGCAAAAAAATGCTTTAGAAGAACAAACTTTTTCCCCAAGAACAGCCCTCCTGTCTTTCTGTTACTTTTCTAAACTCATAGCTAAAATATTTCTGCTTGTGTACCTTAGCTTCTCAAAGCTTAAATGAGAAGTAGGCTTATATGCGATAAATACAAGTCTTTCTTATGTCTTTATTTTTTGAAGCTCAGAATCCCTTCCACCTTTCAGACCATCATAAATCAGTTTTGAAGTTTGCCGTAAAAAAATGGTTTCTACTTACTATGCAAGCCCAATTCTGTTCAAATAAAGTTGTGGTATGATTGTATCATGAGGGGAGTGCTATTATTTTTTACCAGCGTCTGATTCAGTCTTCTTGGATATCCAAAACTGTGTTGAGATAGCTATCTAACAATTTTGTGTTGATGTTCTGCTTTCACAGATCAGTGAATTAATAGAATAAAAATAATAGAAAAAAATGAATTTAATAGAATAAAATTAATAGAATATTAATTTCTTAACCTTTTGGAGTGTGCTAGGTATCATTCAAAATACTTAAGATTCAGATCAAATTATTGCCATTAAAAGCTAACCTGCTAGAGATTGTATGTTTTAAACTACATAAGTATAAATTTGTCTGGTAAAATGAAGCATGAAAAATTCGCCTTAGCTGATTGTATGCCAGTGATACTCCGGACAAATGTATAGCAGAGAGCTAGTTCAGATCTTTAATACTAAACACAGGAAACTGCAAATAAAATGGTAAATGCAGAGGGGTTTTTATGCTTAGAGATACACAATTAAAGAATAAAAAGTAGGAGGAGGTGAGGCATGGTTTATTCTTCTGCCCAATTAACAGTTGAGTTTGACCTATATTTTGAATCCCTTGTCTTGGGGATTAAGTATACCAATTCCTGTTACTTGTACATAACACGGCTTTCAGCAGAGAGATTTGCGCATGTTTGTCACGTGCAGCTATATTTTTGTGATCTTTTCTAGCAAAATTGGTCACAGTCAATCTGTAATGTAATAGCTTCCTATGAGATGAGCAGAATTTGGTGGATCATGAAAAGCCAGTTGTGTTGTGGTGGTATAAACTGTTCCACTGCATTTATGTCTGAAGTTTTTTGCACATGCAGTGTCAGCAGGTTCATTTATCTGAGCTCCCTGCATCATTTAATGTGAAGCCTACAAGATATTGCATGCGTAACCAGGGCGAAAGGAAGGTTGCTCAAGCAATTTAAGGATTGATACTTGTAATTCTTAAATTTGCACATATAATATTCTTGTAGGATAGATTGCTTGATGCAGCTTTCTAGATTTTGAACAAGATAAATGTGAGGGAACCCAAACACTAGAAGGGTTAGCATTTTGACTTAATGTAAATGTTTTTAGCTTGAGCATATGAAGTGCTGTAAGCAGTGGACAGATGATCTGGAAAGGGTAAGAGGGCAAGGGCTTTGTGCAGAAGCTAGGCGGAAGAGGGCTTTTTGAGACCAGCAGTTCTTGTTTCCAACCAGTGTGTTCTATTTGTTGCAGAATCTGATGCCCCACTGCTTTTTCTGATCCTATCCCTATCAGGCCCTTCTGCTTTCTAGCCTTTTGTTATGCTGCTCAGTTTTGAATGTGACTGCTTCCTCCTACTGCTTCCGTAGGAGGAACTTGGGGAGTTTGAAAGATACTCTGTCTTCCTGTTGTTTTGGTAGGTCTGGTGTCTTAACAGCCCTTATCAACCAGAAAGAAATTGCAGAGCAAGTCCGCTGAGTCCTATGATGTGGCTTGTTCATTCAGTCTCTGAAAATGATGTGTGTGTACTGGTAGTCTAGTGGAAGCAACAAGGAGATAATTATGCCTGCTCTTTAACTCTTTCAGATGATGTCTTGATTAAAAATGACATCTTTTTTGGTTTGTGTGTGTGTCCACACACACTTTTCTGGCCAAACTGAGGCTGATGTTTCAGCGGTCAGCTGTGTCATGCTTTACAATGTGAGGTGCTTGGATTCGCAGGTAAAGAATGGTAGCAGTTGTATAGCAGTGTTTTTTTTTAGTACTGCCTTTGTAAAAGATAAAATTATTATTTGAGACATTGTATAATGTAGACAGAAAACTTAATCTCAAATTAGGTGTAAGATTGGCTGAGTTGCAAAGGAATTGAAAACAAGTGATGCTGAACGCTGTTATTTAGAATGTCAAATTGTTCTTTATGGAAAGTAATTCATTGAAAAAGGCATGAAATTACTAGAGATTTTGAGGGGGGAATATCAGAGCAATATTTCATGTTAACAGTGGTCAAGTAAGATGTAAAATACGCAGTTATTGGTTTAGTTCACTCTTAATTGAAGCAGGGGAAAAAAGTTGACCGCATCACTGGAATTGCTTTCTATATTTGCTTTTCAGGACTTAAAGTTTAATACCCATATGATACTAGTTGGCCTTTTGTTTTTCTACAAAGAATGACATCTCTTGCAATACCCTGTCGCATTTGTTGCCATCTTAGCAGGACTGGTACTTAAAGTACTAACTATTATTGGCACTTGAAACTTGTGAAATTGATTTTTAACATCTTGGCATCTGAAGTCAATTACCTGAAAGCTGGAACTATGTGGTGTGGAAGGCCCACCTGGAGTAACTGCAGTGCGTACCTCGGACCAGCCAAATAAAACTTACAACTGTGAAACTCAGTGAGCTATAGGACCTGTTCCTTTCTCCCTGAGGTTGAGAGTGTGCTTTTGGTTTGGTTTTTTGTTTTTTTTGCCAGTTATTTTAGTTTGTCGGAGGGAAAACTAGATTTAAAGCATGTGTAAACAACCAGTTGTGATTTATCATCAGTGTTTTGAGACTGGATGCTGTCACAAGAAATAATGGCTGCCCTTAGTAGGGAATACAAGTGAGCAGTGTGATAATTAGTTAATTAATCTCTAGGCTTGCAGCTGACTTGAACAGTGAAGAGATCTGAGGTTTTAGATTGGACAACAATATGAGCTCTTCAGCTCCCCCTCCCCCGTCCTTAAAAATAGCTTATGGGATGATGCCTTGCCTTCCCTTCCCTGCGGAGGGTGGGGGACGACTGGTTGTTGTCCAGACATTAGTATGGAACTTCATTAAAAAACGTCAACCACTTGCAGTCTAAAATAGGTTGTTTAAATTAGATAGTGTATAAGAAGGAAGAACCCGTACAGAATGTGGCAGATATAAAAAAGGAATATATTTTTTTCATTTAATTTGACCACTAGATGACACCACTGCAAAAGAATACTTGCCTAATACCTGTGAGCAAGCAACACCAGAGTGCTTTAAGAGGAAGTAGCTTTTTTAAAATGAACCTACTTATAGAAGTAATAGATGAAGTTCTCTGCTAAATAGATTACTGCATCTGATCGTACATGAGGTATAGGTTAAAATCCTTTCTGTGCTCTGAACGATCTGATGTTGACTGTTGCCAAGCTGTAGGAAGTGTAGTTAATCACAGAGCAACCTTGGCTGTAAGTGAAACCTCCTTTTTTAACTCATCAATTGTTTGGCTGGTGTCCCACTGCTTTAGGGTTGTTCATAGTGGATTAACCACTGCATTAGTCCTATTAAAAGATTTGCATACTCTTTTCATCTCTAAGTCTTAACTGGGGCACGGTAAGTGTGTTGCTTGCCATGAGTATGCCTGTTAGAGACTGAGGATGGTAAAAGATAATCCTTGTAAGAGATAAAGTTATAGCTAATTTCCGAGCTTTTTCATTCAAGCTGGCAACAAGGTATCGCTTGTTTATATAAATACATATGTGTGTTTGCGTGTATTTGTCTTCTGAAACTATGATAAGTTAATATAAGACCACTAGGTAGTGTCTTCCATATTTAGACTCTAACAAGTTACAGTGAATTTAAATTATTTTCTAGTCCACCAACAGATTTTCCCCTTTGACATGTAGGCATCAAAGCCAGGTGGATGTGTAGTCACCAGAGCTAATGTCTGCATCAGAAAGTCATAGTGTGTTTTTGTAGTGGTAAGGCTTAAGCATAAGTTCCTGCATACAAACAAAGCTTCCTGCTTTGTTTTGAATGGTGAATTTGAATTCCAGTAGCAAAGTTAGTGCGGTGCTTCTGAAGCGGCATAGCTGACAGTACTGGAGAGCAGCTTACCTATTCATAGCGCTAGTGCAGTTTGTGTTCTTCCTGCGCTGCTGTTTAAGGATCAGTCAACTCCCGGCCTGGAAAAATCTCATTTAAGGAATTCACCTTCCACTGCCCTCAAGTCCTTTGAGATATAAATATATTTATATTTGACTGATGGAAGCTATGAGATGATGATACCTGGGAGAGAACCTGTAACGCCTTTCTTATAGATTCTTGAACAGCTGTTGCAACTATTTTTGGGCGCTGCCTGTCTCTGTTAGCTCTCATTTCTCTGCACACTCTATACTTTTATAGTTATAAAACTATGGGGTTTGGTTTATGATTTTTGATTTTTTGGGTGGTTTTATTTTGTTGTGTTTTGGTTTTTTGTTTTTTTTTAATCAGGACAATACTGTGAACTGCAAGCTGTGCAGTCCAACCAAGACAAATACTGGTGTTACTGTTAGTGCTGTCCTAATTCCACAGGAGACAGCGGATGCAGCTACTGCGTATACAGGATTTTCTTGTGCCAGGCTAAACCATGCTTCTTAATAGCGTCTTTTGAAGCACTCAATCTCACCCATAATTGACAGACAAATGAAGATGCTAAAACTCGAAAACAGGAGCTCTTACTGTATTTCAAGAAGCTATTATGTGCATAAAACTTGTCTCCTTGTTGTGTGCTTTTGTGTTGTGTGTGCATTAAACTGTACCAGTTAGCTTAGTAAAAGGTGTCACTTATTCCTTCAGATCTTGTCTTGCTTTTATCTCTCTAATTACTTTCAAGTGTATGAGAACTGTTAAAAGGATTTGAGTTACTGCATTTAGAGCTGACGTTTACTCCTTAAAAACTTACTAAAAGCTGACGAAACAGAATGAAGCTATAGCTTTTTGGTACTTACTGGTACTTGCTACTATAGCTTCTTCTATTACTGACTGTTGGGGTTTTCTGTATACAACTAACTTTATGTACTGTTAGAAAATGTGTGCTTTTTTAATTTAGGCATTTGGAAAGCTTTGCTTTCGTTGGAGTGTATGTTTTCAAAAGTGGATTTTCATTTGCATCTGACTTAATGCTCATTTTTTTTCTTTATATTAAAAGTTGACCTCAAAGTATTGCAATACTCCCTCACTGCCCCATTTGAAACAGCCTTCTGCATCCAAGGGATGATTTTTGTCTGCTTATTGTAAAGCATACAGAGGCACGTTTACAACTTGTCTGGGCCTTCAAGGAATCTTGTGTTTTGACTTGAAATGAGGACACAGGAAAGTGCTAAACTATTATTTCTATTGCAGTAGTTAGTGCCAGCCAAGTCAAAAGCTATAGTGCAGAATGCTCCATTGACGGGCATGTGATCTCTCACAGCTTGTAACTCTAGCCTTGGCTGGATATAAAGGCCTACTCAGCATTTGGGAAGAACTCTGAGCTAGTGAAAGTGCCAATAATTGTAGGGTCAAGGTTTCTGTCTGGCATTCTGCCATAGCTGGCTTTGGCCTGTTACATAGTAGGATGCAGCTTCTCTTTCTCTTCTTCAAATTGTGTTTTTCTACTGCTTCAGCGGAGGTAGATGGAGATACCTGCATGTCCTGCAACTCATAATGGCTTGTGTGCATGCCTTTGAGTTGCTGAGCTGAATGAAAGGGAAATTGGCAAGTAAGCTGTACCAAAACAAAGGTTCTGGGTTTTCTTTAATCACTCCCGTCTTGCACTACTGATGAATTTGAAGCATGCACCATGTTTTGCCAGCTGCCTGTATGTAGTTTCTCTGGGACAGGCTTTCCTGGTATTCCAGAGTTCACTTGCCTAGATGTCACTGTTCAGTTAGGAAGGCTATCTACTGAAATCACTGAGCTGCTCCAGAAACTATAGAGTCTTGGGGTCTCTAAATGATGGAGGTCTTACTACTTCTCCTTCCTCCTCTGCTTTTGGCTGTGACCAATATTTGTTGCACTTGCTCTAGTTCTCATCAGATCCTTCAATGAGCTGCTTGAAGTAGCTGATAGGACAAAAACTTACTCACTTCTTCGTGGTGGGTCATTGGTTCAGGATTTGTTTTTGGTTTTGTGTTTTTATTGTTGGTCTTCCCCCTGCCATTAGGTAAGTGAATTTAATTTAGTGTAATCAGTAAATGATACTGAGTGCCAGAGCTGCAGAAATCAAGCACCATACAAAGTATGTGGCTTGAAAGAAGGAACAGCAAAGGAAGACTGCCCTTCTAGGAGTAAAAAGATTTGGTCCTGCCTTAAAAGTTTTATATCAGTTGTGTTAAGCTCCTCCTCCAAGCACAGCCCAGAATTGTTCTTCTAGAGAGGCTGATGGAGTTGGGTTTCCAGAGAAACTGTCTGATCCCTTGGCTTGGTGTCTCCTGCTGTTAAGATTGCTGGGGGTCAGTTACATTCTTTCACCTGTGCAACTGAACAGGCCTACCCAAAATCCATGGAAATCAATGGAAGATCTCAATTTGTTTCATTTGAGAGAGATGATGTGCAGTGGTATTCGAAAAAAATTATGTTGCTGATACCTTCTGTTTCTTTGTATTTAAAACTTTTGGCCTGCTGTGGTGTTGTTGTTCTTCAAAAAAACAACAGATTTAATCTTCTAGGCAGAGCACTTCTTGGAACCTTTCCCATAACATAATAGGACTTAAAGAACTTGGTTTCCAAGCTTAAGAAAAAATAAATCTGTGAGCATAAAGGCCATCTTTGGGAGAGGTCAGAGGACGTGTACCCTGTTGTTGATAGCAGCTTGTAGTGCAGAAGGAGGGAGGAGTTGGAGGACAGGGTAATCCTTTTTACTGTTCTACCTTTTTGGCTGTCAGTATCTGAGCTAGAGTTGCTGGGCCTGTTGTGTAAAAGTTCATGATGACTTCTCAATTTATGTGATGGTTTTCTGAATACCTTTAGCATTCACTTAATGTGACTGTAAGCTTTTTCACAGTCTGTCCTTTTTATTGAAGGAAGTGCTTCCTGACTGAGGGGGGACACTGAGGTATGTATTAATTTAATACGCTGTCTTGTTAGATTGAGGTGCCCTCAATCTTATTTTATATTTTAGTTCTTATTTTATAGGAAGTTGTGAGTGTGATTTGACTTTGACATAAGCTCTATAAAGATCTAAAGATGTCCTTTTTTAGAAAGTATTTCAAGTACTTTGAGTGTCTTGCTTCAGCTTTCAGCTCTGCTGTTTTATGTGCCTTATGATACAAAATTTAGACTTGTAATAAATGAACTCAGGGAATTACTGGGTTATCGAGAAGAGCAAACCTTAGTTTGCACTAAAAGCAGAGCGTCTTTGCTTCTCTTAGCCCAGGGAATTGGCCACTACTAGCCATGACTTGACTGTAGCAAGGCTGGAACAAGTCTTAATTCATAGATTATTTCTTTAATGCCAGAAGGAATGGTTGTATCGCTTTCTTTAATCACCTCTCTATCAGTAACCATTAAATTCCATTGGATTATGCTTTTATTGAGCCAGGTAATGTGTATTTTGCTTGACTCCTTCCCGAAAGATTTCTGGTAATTATTTGAATGAAAGCGTAGAGGATAGAGAATCACTTGCTTTCTGCGACAGCTTATTCCATTAATCATTCTCCCTATTTGGTAAGGAAAAGTTTTTTTAAAAAGAGGCGGCTGTATTGGGGATATCCCTACTTACTGAATCAAGTATATAGAATATATATTTTCAATTCTTATAGAAGGAGATGCGATATCCTGTAAATTATAGGGCTTTCTGATAGGCAAACAGGTAAACTAAGCATTGTTAAAGTTCTCGGTGACTAAATGTTCCAGTCTTTTTGTCCAAGGGGGCTGACTTTGTGCGTGCATGCGTGTGTGTGCGTGTGTGAGAGAGAGAGAGAGCAAGCCTCTTTGTCCTTTCCTGGTCTGGGATAGGGTAAGTTGGATGTAGCATTCATCTTGCTCTTAGGCTGCGACTGCACATTTGGTGTCTACGCGCCCCCTCTAGTGCTTCTCAAAGGGTAAGCCTCAGAGAAGTGTCAGCAGCCCTCAGCGTTGGTGCGTTTGATTATTTTCTGTAATAAATTAATTTAAAAGTGTGTTTTAGATTGACTTGAACTCTCTAGGAAGTATATTTTATAATCTGGAACAGAAATAGTTCTAAGAAGTCTTTTTAGCGGGTGATCTTTGTTGAATTTTAAAAAATGGCATAATAATACACATTCTGGCATGCAGCCAACTCCATGTTATTTAGTATGAAGAGGAGGCTGTGATGTTCCTAATGTTGGAAAAACAAGACAATGCAATGACAGACTTTTCTCCTAGGGCTTGGCCAGAGTCTGGTGCTGGGCCAGACCTTAATGAGCCTTGTTGGACTTGGGCTGGTTTTGTGAACAGCCACTGGGTTCTGTTTCCATTGCTTACTTGGGTGCTCTTGGCTCTTAACGTCTTTTTCGATTTGCACAGTTAATTAGCTTGAGCTGCACTCACCAGGAAAACACGTCTTCCAGACCAGCCAGCTTTGGAAATGGGACCGGCTGTGTTGGAATGGCAGCGTGCCTGCGGTCAGTGAGTCCGCTGGACTCGGGCTGCCTCTGCTTGCAGGCAACTCTGGTGTCCCAGTGTATAATTAAGCATTGGTCATGTTGTCTTTAGCAATATATAAGGATATTAATGAGTGTTTTTTTGTTATTATCATCTTTTTTTTTTTTTTTTAAATAACGTATCCTGTTGGAGCATCCTGGAGCTTGCCTCTTGTTGGAGAGAGGCTTGGGGAGGACAGCTACAAGCGCTAACTGGATTACTGGCCCTAGCTAAATTCGCAAGTGAAAGCTACCTAGGATATTTTAATGTTTTCAAATTTTCTCCCTCTACCCCCTTCTTTTCTCCCCTTCCCTCCCAATATGTGCGGATTTTGGATGGTACTCTGCTTGGAGAAAGTGGTGTTTTAAGAAATATTTTCACCTTGTTTCCTTTTTGCCAGAGTTCGTTTCAGACAAAAAACCACTTACAATTTGTCATAAATTCGTTGCATTTTTTTGGTTGGTTTGTTATTAACTTAGGTGTGATGCCATGCTAATTCAAACCTTATGCTTCATGTAGTCTCCATTTTATTAACTTCAAGTGACAGTGTTTGGTGACCAGAGAAGAGGTCTATTATGTGTTCTTTCTCCCCCTACCATTTGAGTTCTTAGTGGTAGTTGGTGACAGCATCCAGTGACTACAGTAGTTAATTTTCATGAAGCAGACAAGGCTTTAGGAAATTAAACTAAAGAATATGAACTCTGGAATTTTGGAGAGGAGTGAAAGTTAGTGGTTAAGAACCAGCATTAAGTTACCCAGCATGAAGTGTCAATTAATTATACTTCTAATATGTAGTTAATTCTGCCTTTTATAACTAGCATTCAGGATAGCAAAGGGATAGACTTGTTTTGTCAATTGTGTGCATGCCAGATGGAGCCTTAATATGTGTCAGCAGATAAATGGGCCATTATTAAGATTAGATGCATAATGATCATTTCAGCCTTGTTTATTTAGGTCATCAACAGCAGAAGATAGTCTCTTATAAGTAAAAATGCTTTGGGTTCTGAAAATATTTTCCTTTTCTTAGACTGCTATTATTTAAATGTGGAAGGTTTGCTCTCTGGTTTTAAAGTAATGCGTTAAGTTAACTTTTAGTTTACTTAAGTGAGAACTTGGAAAAAAAAAATAATCACAGCCACAAGTAATTCTGCCGGTGACTTGATTTGTTGTACTGAGTAGTGAAGCTGATAGCTGTGTTAGCAGATGAATTTGTTAATTTATTAGATGGAACTCATTAATATTTTACCTAGTATTTCAGTGTGAGGCTCCTAGGTATTTACTTATTTAGTAGACAATGCAATGTTCAGTTATATATATATATTTTCTTAAAACAGCACCTGCTACAATTTTGGGCTCCTTGCTGTAGTAGAAGATTTTGACAGTAATGAACGTATATGTTTTATTTCAGGTTGCAGTGTAAGATTTTGGAAGTCATTGCTCCAGCCCATCACAATGGAATGGCGAATGGCCATGCCAGCAGCACTGACGGAGACACAATTGTCATCAGCGATAGTGATGACTCAGAAGCGCACAGTAGCTCTGCACAAAATGGGTAAATGATACTTCTACTGTATAAAGAATTTGGGCTGGGTAGAAATGAGACTAAAGCGGACTTGGCACAGTCTGACCAAACCAAATTCTTTGATCTGTATGGATTGTGAGTGTTCAGCCAGCTGAAGGTGACAAACTGAATATTCACAGGTGCCAGTTATGCTGCGTGTAATCCACCAGAGAATGGTGCATTATGAGAAATGGGGTACCTACAGAATGATCATTGTTAATCTATTTCGAATGACGATGTTTCTGTTGAGATGGTGGAAGAGCCTCGTATGTCTGTCACTGGGCCTCTCTGTGCTGCCAAAACTGTGCTGCTGTAGCTTGGAAAATATAGTCACATTCTGTATTTCTGCAGTCTGCTCTTACTTGGCATGAGGTATTATTTCACTTCCATCACGGCGCTCAAAGTTGAGATAGCCTTGTAATAAGTGGACATGTTCTCAGTGGAACTCTTTGAGAAGTCTTTCCAGAAACTTAATGTGTTTGCGTCCAAAATGTAAAAATGCACAAAGCTTTCTTCATTTGTCCATATAAATATATACCATTGTATTTCATGAATTTGATTATGATTTTAGATGCAGTGAAACAGTATGTGTCTTGTTTTAAGGAACTGCCTGTAAGCAGGAGTAGCTTAATAACATTGAGTAAGAGTACTTCTTAACTGTAATTGTGGTGTTTAATTTGAGGCATCCCTTTACCAACCAGCAATTGAGCTTATCTTACCAGTATAATGAGAAGAAAGATTTCAGTTCTTCACAAGCACAATGAGAGGGTTTGAAGGGCCCCAATCTTGTATCTAGTAACACACAGGCTTTACACAAACTGTCATTGGCTTTGAGATGTCATGTGGATGCAGAAGTTATTTTCATTGATTGTTGCATGAGGACTTCCATGTCCTGACATTCCTTGAATATCTGTGTGGAGCTCCTCGCTAGGCTAAGAGAATAACAGGAGATTAATACTTTTTAAAATTCCCTGCTGTCTCTTGCAGGCAGTGTCCAAGTTGTTTGTGAAGAGGTCCTACAGATTTGTGAAAATAGAGGCATTTTCTGTGTTCCGTAGGGCATACGACATTTGAAAGGAGGTATTCTTGGAATAATGCAAGTGCGTACAGAGCTGACTGTGGGATTGATGCTTTTATATTGCTGTCACTTCCATGCATGCAGGGCTGGTAGTGAGACTGAGTCTTACACTCCCCATCAGTCTGTGGTCCTGATCACTTATTTTGATAGTGCAGAGGAGGGAGGGAAAATAGTTTCTTTCTCACAAGATTTCTCTTTATAAGAGAATGTACAGATTTTTTTTTTAAGCACTGTTCTGTGGCACAACTAACTAACATGTGTGCTGAGAGCTTAAATTGCAGACTTCTTACAGCTTTAAAATACTTACTGGAAGTTCTAAGCAGGTATTTTTATGGTGAATGGAAGAGTCTAATAACACTCCAGTTATTTTCTGGATTTATTCCGAGTATGTGCAGACTTGGAAAGTATTATTTGCTGTACCTGTAAAACCTGTCTGAAACGAGGGCATTGCTGTCAGTTTTTGTATATTGGCATCTAAGATTCTTTGTACTCCTATTCATAATGATAAGAAATCACACTGAACTGAGTGACATTGTTTTACACCTCTCATCCTTCAGAGACTGTATTTTGCTGTTTATGGAGAAACTTGGATGTGGAGAGTATGGCTGTTGCTTCACTTGGGACCAATGTCAAGTTGACATGCAGAACCACTATTCTTGCCTCTGTCTGCACACAAATCTCTAGGTTTTGAGGCCCAGCCTTCATGTAAAGCTGCAGTGCTGTTAAACAATGGTACAGCAGATGCTCGATGTGTTTGTGAGAGAGGGGGAGGGGAGCAAGCACAGATTGATGGGCCATCTGCAAATATTTTTCCTAAAGAATCTGTAAGGCTAGAGAATCTTAACTGAAAATAGATGTAATTAGAGATACCAACCTTTCTCTGACCCTTCTCCTGTCTATGTGGGGCAGAAATAACCACACCCGTTGCTACTGACCTTTTTGATTGCATTCTGCGGTAAAAGCTGAGGGTGTACAGAGAGAAAGAGGCCAGGACACTCGCACTTCCTCCCGCACTCTCTCAGAAAAACAGGCTGCTTTGAAAGGCCTGGGTTAGGAAGCAAAACGTAGCAGTCTTCTAAGATCTTAAACCGGCGATGCTATGCCCTGGGACCCTGTGGTATCATAGATTAGCACTGTTCATATTTTAAACTGATAGACTTAGGGGTAAAGTTGAACACTTGCGTTCGCTTTAGCATTCAGCAGCAGGCTGGAGATGGAGGAACTGTACTGCCAGGTGCATACAGTGCTAGCTGCAGCTTAATTCATGGCATTCCTCCTGTCAGGGCTATGAATAACGTGAACCATCAACCACATCAGAAGCACTATACGAAAAATTTCCTCTTGGTTTGCTGGCTGGTTTGTGGCAGTAAATTTTGGTGTTTACTCAATTTGAAATGAAGTATAATCTTCATTTTGAGGAAGACTTAATTGTTTCTGTAAATTTGGGGATGCAAGCAGAAGTAACAAAGTTTTTGAAAGTAATGCCAGTGGAACCTCACCATCCAGACTTCTTTAACCATCTTCAACCTGTTTTTCTGCCTCTATTTGGAGAAAAACTATGAACAGCATATGTCAAAAAGTGCAGTCATAGCGTGTCATTAAAGCTATACAGTGTCTTCAGTAGAACAACTCTTTCCTTATCCTTCTGCTTTCCTTTCTTCCTCTCTCATCCCTCCATCTCCTTTGTCTAATAATAATGACGATAGGTCTTAGTCCACTTTGTATTGTAAAGCAGGACCAGAGTACTGGATCAAAGGCAGCTTAGAATTTTCATCAAAAGGTTCAAATCAGGACTTTTTTGCAAAGTGCTGTTGTCTTGTCCTTGGAGCAGTATAATGAGCATGCTGTTAGCAGTCTTCAAGTTGCCTTATTTCCACTTCAGGGTATTAGTCAGACTTCAGAAAATATTTGCAGTTCCAAATGGGCAGTTGTAATTGCTCGGTATGAAGGAGCTTGGCAGCAGCTGCCTTCAAAGGTGTGCAGAAGCCAGTTTATCTGTCAGGATCAATATACTGACAGATTTCCTCTATGTAAGGCTTGTGCTGAAGCATAAGGAGACCATAAATGATTGTGTTATTTAGCTAGCATTCTTCAAGGGAGCTTTTTTGATTCCCAAGCTTAGTCAAAGAGAAGAAGAAAAGCCACTGCCTCTTCTTTGAGGAGGACAGCATTCATTGTGGATGCATTCCTGATCCTTTAACCCTCAGTACTTTTCTGTGCAGTTTTTCTAGGTCTGTTAACACTGCAAGATACAGGTAGGTCCAGCAAGACTCAGACCAGATAATGTGTGTAGTCACGTCCTGGACAAAGCAGCTCAGAAGGTCTCAGAAGCTTCTTAGTAAAGCAACCTTTAAGACCGTGCTGGCTGAATACAGTACAGCAGAACTGTAAGGAGGAATTTATTTCCAGGCCACCTGGTCACTGTGCCAAAGTAATTGAAGAGCTGATGAGACTATTATCTGTTGGTGGTTCAGAATAACCTCATTCAAAAAATGTAAGACTCTGCCAGGTGCTTGGCGTGTTTACTTGAGTGCAGTAGAAACTGGGATAGGGTGAGTCAGTTCCAGTTTTCACCTACAAAGTTACAAGATATTCTGTATTCTTTCCTCTGGATCTAGTGGTCTGTCAGAGTTGTCCTCTGAAGACTTGTTGCAGGCAATCTCTGCAGCAAACTGGGTGAAACCTTTGCTGTCTCTTATTGTGTTTGATATTACACTTTATGAAGTAAAATATGACAAAAATTAATACTAAGAATTTTATGCCAAAGTGACTTGCCAATCTGTATAACTTTCAAAGCTTTCTACATGTAGTGAATGACCTTGTTCTTCCTCTTCTGCACTAAGCAAAATTTTTACTTTAAATGTGGGTTGATGGAGGAAGATTTCAGGAGTACTTTAATTTATTAGGGTAATAATTGGAAGCTCAGAAAGTAAGCAGAAAAAAACTTAGTTTGTTTGGGCATTAGGTTAGGGCTGTTGTGTATGATCCACTGAAGGTGAGAGAAGGATTTATATATTTATATATTTATGGCAATTATTCTTTTTCTTAACTGGAGTTGGTCTGAGTGACTCAACTTCAGACTCTAACTTGGATAGCTTCATGCAAGTCAGACAGCGCGTATCATAGTGCTTATCTGTACGTCCAGTAGATGTCTTGCTGTTTCTAAGTCTAAACCTTCTTTTCCGTTCCTTATTTTGTTTATGACTATGCTGATAATTGTGAACTAATTTTCTCCAAAATTTTTTCATGTTATTCTCATCTGAAAATGAGATAACTGTGGATAAGCACTGTTTCTTTTACATTTCATTTGTGTGAATGAATGTACCTATTATTGGGCATCTGAGTGTTCAGTTTCTTTGGACTTTTATTTCATAGAGGCAGTGGGGGGAAAATAAGAATTAGAGCAGATTTCATATTCAACAAACTAGCAAAGTGCAGTTCACCCCATCTTGTGTGTGTTCTTCATGGGTTAAAGAAGAGCGAGTGGTATATTGATTCATTTTGTTTTGTCATAGGCTCCACCTTTAAGCATTTTGTAAGTGCCAGAAGGACTGACAGTGGTGATGAAATGCATAGCTGTAAATCTTCTAGTTCATCCACATAACTTCTTCAACTTCCCTTACTGATTAAATAAGATGGTGGTTGAATTCTTCCTGATAAAGCAATATGACTTTTGATTACAAGTTACCACCATAGGAGAAGTTAGTTCTGCTGTTTAATAGCAAAATACAACATTGTTTAAAGAAAATCTCAGTAGTTTAACTCTGTGAAGTCTATCCATAAATATGTGTCAGTATTTAAAGTATATTGTCTATGGCAAAATTCCTTTTGCTGTATTTTAGAGGAATGAATTTTAGTTTTATGACACACCAGACCGGGGTGATTATCCTCCTAGGAAATGGTATAAGGAAACAGTTACTGTTACATTAAAAATGAAGAATATTTTTTGTGGAGGGGAAAAAAACTACTACTGATCTGTAAAAGGGAAGTGCATTTTGGGGAAAAAAACATGTAACTCAATAAGCATTTCTTTGAAAAGGTAGATGCATTGCCTTATGATTCCTGTTATTTTTCTGAATGTTGTTAGTGTTTCTTCTGAACTGATATTTCAGAAAAATATTCTGCCTGTTTTTTTATTAATTTGGCGACGTGATCCATAGCTCTACGGCTACTATTTTTATTCATTTTATTTAACATGGTCTTTTGCATTCCTCCTTCATCATCTTCTCCTCCTTTTTCCTGCTTTGCAGTTGCCGTCATGAGTGCTGAGAGTATTAAAGGGGCAATTGTCTGAGGTATAAGGACGTATCATTACTTGTCTCCATCTTTATGCTTCCTTCCTTTCTCATGTCCCATCTCCCTGATAAGGAAACCAATATCCCTGATCTCTTTTCCTCCTCTTTGCAGGAACTCACTTTGCAGATCTAAATCTAGTGGCAGAAAAGTTGCCAGAAGTGAACTTCTTCTAGGTCCTCTTTGGTAACAGTGGAAGCTGTAGACTGTATTAAATATGGATGAGAATTTTCAAGAGGTGCATTGTGTATGCATATAAAAATATTAAATGTGTACAATGGAAGGTGTGTTGTGATTGTCATTAACTCTTTAAATTTTTTTTTAGGGAGAAGAAAGCCATAATTGATCCTTCTTTGTTCAAATACAAAGTCCAACCTATTAAAAAAGACCTATATGAAACTGTTACTGTTAAAGCATCTCAACTAAGGTAAATATTAGTATATGAAAGTTAAAATTGTACTTTAAAACTGTAAGAATTGTGTAGGTCATTGTAAGAGGTTTTTGATATAAACCAGCATTTTAAAATAATACATTAGAACTACTGATCAGAGGCACAGGTACATAATATTGTTTCACAGGCTTTCTGTAATGAGGAATCCAGACTTTATTAACACAGATACCAACTCCTTTTGAATCTCTGTGCTTCTGTTGGCACAGAGGTGAGACCTGCTGTTACTTCTGATAGCTGTGCCTCCTGCTGTAACTGATGGAGTAGGTGAAAAAAGTTCAAGAACCCTCGTCTATAATATTGATGAACTATTGGCAATGCCTCAGCTTGACCAAGCGGTGTGGGAATTCACCCCTCTCATTTGTCGGCTTGAGACTTTGTTCCTCTAGCTCTCTGTCTGAGATGCGAATGTTGCTTGTCCTTTTTGCCTGTTTTCACCCTCTTCTGAAGCAATCAGACTTCAGTTTTATTTAGGGATCTTAAAGCTACTGTGATAAAAAGGAATGTATGGAGAATATAGCAGGGAGAAGTAGGCTGTGGGGTTTGTCTGTATCTGTGTGTAGGACAACAAACCAGGATCTTCAAAACAAAAATTACAGATGCATAGGGCAACTGTTCAAGTATTACTTGAGTTTTGGTTTGTTTGAATCGATTTGGGGTTACAAAGAGCAGCTGTTAGTTACAATAGTAAGGGTGTCATTTATATTTTAAGAAAATGTGTAAAAGGGTTAATCATATGATCTGCTGCATGTGTTTTTTCACATATTATCATCTGTAGTTAAACAATAATTAAAGATCTTAGTTGATAATGCTACCTTTCTTTCCTAATACAGCCGGAGGAAACATCTCTTTTCTCGTGATAGACTTAAACTTTTCCTGAAACAACACTGTGAACCACATGATGGAGTTATTAAAACTAAGGTAAAATAAGAAAGAATAATATGAGAGAGAGACTATTGACCCTATTCAGTTGGTTTTTTGCTCTTCTCTTCTAGCTGCTCAGAGCTTGTTTTTTTTAAACTACATCAAGTTTAGTGATTTGTAAGTACATTATATCGAGTCAGTATTTGACTTTTCAAAAACAAAAGGATGCATACTGCAGCTTTTTCTGTAAAAAGTTTTTGTTAACCTTTGCTTGTAAAGAAGGCAGTAGTTTTTCTGCACGTCAAGTAGAATTTAATTATCTAGTTTCTTCTTTAGCTGCCAGTTTAGAAAAGTTCCCCAACATAAAAATGGGAGGTTTTGCCTAGAAAAATGTTATTTATTAAAACATATTTTTGCTTAGTCTAACACGAGTTATTTTCATTCCTCAAGGTATGCAGCTGGTATTTCTAAGTCAACTAAAAAACAACTGTTACTGTTTTGGTATAGTAAGCTAATATGAATCTGTTGCAATGATTTTAGCTGGAAAATAATTTATAGTAGTTTGAATTCAGTCTCCAGCTCTTCATTGAGATAGAAGTAGCAAAGAGTTCAGATGGCTGGAATGGGCTTTTGATGAGACCTTAGATGTTGAAGATGTTAAGATGCGTATTTTTGTCCTCTTCTGTGGAGATACATGATGATACTTAGTACAAGTTCAGTCTAAAGTTTACATGTTAGTCCATGCGAAGTGACTCTTGAGCATTTCTGTTTCCTTGTGCTCAGGGAATTGAACAGCTTTTCCTACGCTTACAACAGCAATTTCCTTGCCTTGCTTGCTGTGCAACAGGAGGTTCTGGACTCTTTCACTGTGTATTGCAGCCTTGACGCTGAAATCCCTCTTATCTTCATCTTGTTTTCAGAAAGCAGCGTTTGTTTATGTCTTGTATTTTGTGGGTGTGTTTTAAGAGGAATTCTCATACAGCTGTGTAACTGCTCATTCTGCATGGGAGAACCGAGAGATGAGACCATTGATGAGAGTCTGAAAGTTGTGGAAAATAAGAAAGCAACTAATGTCTAAATAAGTTTGTAACTTCAAAGTCTCTCTTTTGAAGAAATGGAAATAGAAGAAAATAGAGCTGAAAGGGATAACCACCCCCTTCCTTGGGCTTGTTAGTGTTTGTGTCCTTGATGTGATACAGGATGCTAAGTCTAGTGATCTGTTAGTGATGTTTTCTGGTGCCTCAGGAAAATTGTTATATTCTGTGTATGTATGCATCTGTCAACTTGGCTTTGTTTGGGCATTTCGTGGAATGTCTCCATGTTCCGTTGCTGGTTGCCTTGCATTTCGGCAGTTACATGACCATGTCCTGTTGGAGTGTCTCCTTTGTATCCTCATCCGTATCCGTTGATTAGGGCAGACTTCCTGAAGTCGCCAAGTTGAGAAAGCAGAGTTGAAAAGAAACTTTGACAATTCAGAATGAGAGCAGTCATGATCTTTTCTCCTCTTCTAGAAGTGTTTTAAGTGTGGTAGAGAATTATGTGATTCTTCAGTAAGTTAATTTTCCAGCTTTTTCTGTCAAAAGTCATTCTCAATACACCTCAGTGATTTACTAGGAAGACTATGTCCAGCTGTGTTTGCTGAAAGGCATTTAAAGAAACAAAATCTTACCAGATGAGGCCAAATTCTGTTTTCAAATATGTGCTGTTTACATTATCATCCTCTTGGTGGATTAACTCTACAGTTACACTATCTCAAGAGATTTATTTCTTATTCTAAGCTAGCCAATTGTGAATCTAGTTACTTTTATAGTCTTTGTGAATTAATGATTAATTAATTAGCTTATATTTATGAATGTGACAATTTATCTGTTTTCCTCTTTTTTTACTAAGACAACATCAATTGAAAAATATAATCTAGCAGAAAAAAGTTTCTCCGATTTCTTTCCTGATGACCCACCCACGTTTATCTTCAGTCCTGCAAGCAGACGGCGAGGGAGACCTCCAAAGAGGGCATCTACAAGTCTTGTAAGTGGTAACATTTTTAATTCTAGATGAGACACATCAGTGTCGTTTTAAAGGTTTCGTTTCCCTTGAACTTTCAGAACAGTTGGAATACAAGATTGATGTTGTTTGTTGGGTTTTTTGTGAACAAACTGGGATATGTTATATAATTGCTATTAAAGTATTATAGATTGCTTTATAGTTAAGCTAGAAAAAGGGACTATACTGGATCCATTAATTTCTTATTTTTATCTTCCTTATCCATTAATTTCTTATTTTTATCTTCCTTATTTCTGTGATCCCACCAAGAAACTAGCTTTTCAATGTGTTGTGAAGGTGCATGGAGATCTCATTCCTTCTGGGAGTGATTAAAAAATAATTTGCTAAAAACCTTTGATTTGGACTCTTAGATACAATAACGTCACTTGTCCTCAGATACAATTACGCCACTTATCTGTATTTCAACACAGTGAAGCTTAGTGCTCGAAAATCCTTTGTTTAAAAAGAAAACTTGAAGAAAAAGTTTTGGGCTTTGTGCCTTCCTCCCCAACTATTATACAGGATCTTGAGTAGTTAGCATATTCATGGGAAACTCTATAGCCTGTTTTTATCCTTGTTTTAGAGAACTGTTGAAAAATTGGGAATATCTGCTGCTGGTTGATTCACTGTAGATATCACGTTCTTTTTTTTTTTTTTTCCACTCCCCCTCCAAAATGCGTATCAGGAGGACAAGATTACTGCTGAACGAAATACCCCAGGAAAAAAAAGTAAAGTAGCAAGGGAAAAGGCGAGGTTCCAGAAGCAAAAAGAAGATATGCAGGCCATGGGTAAGTTGAGGTTTAGTCCTATGACTAGTAGAACCTGTTTTTACAGATCTGAGAGCAGGCCATAATTACAGTATTTTTGGGGTTGTACCTTTCAAAGAGAAAATGTAGTAAGAGCACACTGCCACAGCACTATTGCAAAGTGCTCCTTCCAGTGGTTAGAATGTTTTCTCAAATTAATTTCTTTTTAGATTTTATTTTACTGAACTGGGAAAATGTAGGAAGCTCGCAGTCCAGCTGTGTTGATTTTTATCTCTGATAAATAAAGAGCAAAAATTTTTGCAGAAGTTTGGATTCTGGAGTGTGTCTACTTTTTTGCACGTCTAGTGTCTGTTTATGTGGTGGAAATGACAACACAGAACAAGGTCTGATCAACATCAAAGCTGCTTCTTTTCTTTTGTAATTACAGCTCCTAGAAGGCTAGTTAAGACACATTCGGGCTTAACCTTATCTTTGTCTTATCTTTTTGCATCCAGAGCTCTAATGCCTTTAAAACACAGTTTCAAACAACAGAGGAGTAATCAGCCTTGAAATAAGTTGTATAAAATGGAGATCCAAATGCACTCTTTATATTCTGCCATCTTGCTAGAAAGCTGTTAACAACATGTTGTTGTTCAGACTTTGTAAATGCTTTCTCCTCTTTGTTGAGGACACAAAATGATGATGAATGCATCAAATAACTAATAATAAGTAAAAAAAAAAAACCTTGGTGTCTCACTCATTCTGTGTTTGCATTTTTGGCCCAATGTTGGCCCATGATGATAAAATTCTTTTTAAAGATGCAGTTTGTTAATTTGAAACCAGCAACTCGTTATACTGGTTGTTTGAAAAGTTTGATCCCATCCAAACAATAAGCTTCCAAATACACTTTCAAATATACTATATTAATGTAATCAAATGTGAATCTAAACATTTTACCTGTTAATAATGTTTAATTGGAATGGCAATTACTGACATTCATAAAGTCCCTTATAAAGAGCTGCTTTAGTACTCTACTAATGATGTAGAAAGGTAAGCAAAATACCAAAGTACCTTGAAAAATTGGTCTTTTTAGTCTGTAGAAGACTATGGGGGATCAGCTTCATGGCTCTTGTTTGCTTGGTGAGAGCCATTGCTCGTATGTGTAGTAGCTGTCTATAAAAGCAGTCTATCCCGTTTTCAGTATTTTATAGGAAGTTGTAATCAAAATCTTTTTTTGAGTGCTGTACACATGGTAATAGAAGTAAGGATTTTTTAAAATTTTCTACACTTGTTATTCTAGCTTTCTTGTTTATTCAATTAAAATGGTAAGCCTCCCTGATCCCCTTTTATTTGTTAGCCTGTATGTGAGTAGACAGACATTGTGCACAGAAAGTGGGAATTTGTATCCTGCTGTTCTTCTGCCAACAACTACAAAGAAATCTGGATCTCCTCAGGCAATAACATTAATTACCAATTAAAGTTCAGCTTCAACTGTATAACAGAAGTAAAACTTGCACAAAACCCACTGCAATACTAAGTAGGTTCCAAATGCAGTGACTTTTCAGTAATTTAGTAATAATTAAATATTTAAAGATCACTTATTTAAAGGTTTTTACTATCACAAATATATCATGGTTGTATGCCACGCCTAGTTATGACATGCTTTTATTAAGCAGTCATTACTAAATATGTTGCTGTAATTGTATGATGTTGGAATCAGTTCTCATTTTTGTATCGCATGATAGAAAACAATAAACAAGTAGTAAACTTCTGTATACTCGTAAAAAGAGAAAATTGAGTTTATTACAGTGATGACAACCTTGTGAAACATGTATAACAGTTAGGCTTAAAATTCTGGTTCTCTGAAGAACTTTCAAGTGATTGAATTTCTGGTTGGCATAGAAACAATTCAGTCTTCCTAACAATATCTTTTTCATATGGTAATTATAAAAAGATCAGTCTATTTAGCATAGTTAAATAAAATTAACATTTTACAAAAGAAAAAATAACTTTGGTTTGTTTTTTGTTTTTTTTTCTCTTACATAGCTTTTGAAAAAGCTAAATTAAAACAAGAGAAAGCAGATGCTCTAGAAGCTAAGAAAAGGGAGAAAGAAGATAAGGAAAAAAAGAGAGAAGAATTAAAGAAGATTGTGGAAGAAGAAAGGATGAAGAAGAAAGAGGAGAAAGAGAGACTCAAAATTGAAAAGGAAAAAGTAATGCATTTGCAGTATATGTGTTCCACTTAGGAGCAGCATATTGGCTCTCTAGTTTACTTGTTTATTAGTTGCTGTCTGTTTCAAGTTACTTTTCCATTAACTGTTTTCAGTTCATAGAAATGCACTTCAGAAGAATAGGCAGTTATAAGATATGGTTATGCATTTGTAGTTCTGGATAATATTCTCTGTGATTACCATTGGCAAAAAGTTCACTTTGAACTTACTTCTAAAATGTGGTGGTAGTTTTTTGCCAATAATGCCTGACATTATGCGGTTGATGGTTGTCTTCTTCATAACTGTTAAAGACTGTACTGCACCAGAATCACAGCATCTTAAATGGTTATGGGTTTAGTTGTGTTTTCCCTTTGGATAGGAACTGCTAAATAACTTTTTCAAATTTTTTTCATTTGAATATGAAGGAATTATTTATTCCACTATATTTTACTACAGCCACATCCACAATCTATTTTGATTGTCTTTGTTTGTGGTAACTTTCATAAATACTTCTAGTTTTAGATATTTTTCCTTACCATTTCTGTTAAAAAAAGCAACCCAACCAACCAGCCCAACAAAAGCCCTCGTCTACTAAAGTATCACCACAGTTTACTTCTAAATATTTTTGCCTGTATGGTCTTATAAAAAAAAAGAAAATTATTAGATTATTTAATTCTATTTAAATATGATTTAGTTTTATTTTTCAGTGTGATCGAAATAGTAAGCGGTGCAGTTCTAAAACTGCAATAAGGTGATCTAACCCTATTTTATACACAAATGTGACTCTCTTTTCAGGAAAGAGAGAAGCTGCGTGAAGAAAAAAGAAAATATGTGGAATACCTGAAACAGTGGAGTAAGCCTAGGGAAGATATGGAGTGTGATGACCTTAAGGTATGACTGAACTTGGAATACATCAAGCTTGCACTTTAAAGGGTCCCCGAGATATATTCCCTGATGCAGAGAGAGATCTAGATCTGATCTGAATGGTAGGGGTTGGAAATCCCCTGCTGCCATGTGATATTTCCCAGTGGTGATGCTAATAGGATCATCTGCATTTTCCCCCTCCAGAAAAACTTTACAGTCTTAGTGTGCAATAGGTGTATTTTTGAAGCACTGGTCTTGCTGAGTGGAGGGTTATTGAGTTTTCTTGACTCTTCTGTTAAATTCAAAACATGAGCTCACCAGGAATAAATCAGAATTACTTAGAAGATTTGAGTAATGAAGAAACCAAAATTGTGGTTGCAAAAGGTAGAAAGGACATTAGCTTGTTACTCCCCATGGCAATCTTTTGATATAAACTCTAGCAGTATCCTTGCTTAATGAGCATCTTCCTGGATGTTCCTTGAAACCTATAGAAAGTAAGAAGAATTTGCCTCCCAAAGAACTTAATGTTCTAAACAAGAATATAGTGTCGCTGTACATAACAGAAAATTATCTAATGTTATATGTTTATGTACACTTTATGATTAATTTTGACCAGAGATAGCAAAAATGAGGCAAAATTGTCAGAAACACAAGGACCAAGGTTTAAGATACAAAGGGAAACATGACAGAAGTGTAAAGGGGACAAGTGAGAATAGAGGAGTGTTAAATGAAAAGAAGTGATAGCACTGGTTGGGAGGAATGTGAGAATTGAATATATTTGCAGGAAGAGCTAAATGGGCCCTTGAAGGTGAAAGTGAAAACTCTTAACCTGTGTATAGAAAGGGAGAAGGAACTGAAGAATGGGAAGACCATTGTCAAAATCGGAAATTGTGCAAAACAGTGCTGCTGTGTTTCAGTTTGAAAAGAAAGAGGGAGAGGGTGGGAAAGTAATATCATCACTATAGTGAAAATTGATAAGGATATGAATAAACAGGAGTTTAGGTGAAGAAGCGAGAAGAAAGATCCATCCATAGACTGCTTTTCAAAGTCTTCCCTTCTCAGGAAATGTGTGAAATACCTTACTGTGCTCTTCTGAATGCATAGTGTTTGGCATTCTCCCTGTTAATGTTTGTGAACTACCACCTTTGTGGAAAGGAGCCATCGTTCTGGACATAGTTTGATTCTCTACTAAGAAACATCAGTTGAAGACAAATCTCAGAGTTGCATTATGATACTAATTTGAAAATCAAACTCAGTGTTAGATGTTGTCATCCGTGATTTGGAGATGATGTCTCTTAAGTGATCTTGTTACGTGGTGACATCAGCTCCCTTTAAAATGTCTTCAGCTATCATAACTGCCTTACCCAATGCAAAAACACAGACACCAAAACACACTGTCATTAGATATGATCTTGCATATCCTAGTATTAGATGGGTGTGTTTTCGTGCGAATGTGTTGGGGTTGTGTTTGCTTGTCTTGGCAAGCGATAATGTGTAACTTCTTAAGAAGATGTTTATTTTTGCTTGTCTGAACAGTTCCAGCAAACTTAAATTCAAAACTCTTGTGAAATAATACAGGTTTACAGGAAAAGTCTTGACAGAGTTCTTAACTTGTAGTGGATTTGAGTTCCTTTAAACAAATATACAAAATTGTTCAACTTCACAAACATTAATAAACTTCTGTCTCAAAAGATTTATGTCCAAGTTGCATGCTTGTTGATTTTTAAGTTTAGTACTACAACAGATGTTATTGTGATGATTGATTGTGTCTTGCAAAACTATTTGCAGTAAAATGTAAAGAAACCCAACAGATATACTCCTTAGAACCATAGAATGTTTGGTTTAATCACTTGTGTACTCTGCAGAAACCAAATACAATATTAAGTTGTCCCATTTGGATTGCAGGAACTTCCTGTTCCAATGCCAGTGAAGACAAGACTTCCTCCTGAGATCTTTGGTGATGCTCTGATGGTTTTGGAATTTTTATATGCTTTTGGGGAACTTTTTGATCTTCAAGATGAATTTCCTGAAGGAGTGACTTTAGGCAAGTTCTCGTTTATGTGTCAGGGTTCTGCAGTTTTGTGGTGCTTTCTATTACCAAGCAATCAAACGTTTTTAGTACACCCAAGTACCACCGCTACAAATTTTTCTGTACAGCTCTAATATGTCATTGCTTACATGTGCATAACAATCTAGTTTTCTCTTCACAGTCAACTTTTGCGTTGTTTATAAAATCAAAATTTTCAATGTAGAGACTGTTAATATACTTGTTAAAATGTCTACTTGTAGTTTTACTCTTGCAGTTATAAAAAGGAAAAATAAAGATAAAATAAAAATAAAATAATATAATAAAAATAAAATAAATATAAAGAAAAAAATGTTTTGTCAGCACTCTTTCCAACAGCATCACCTTAGGAATATTTATAGTAAATTATGGCAAAGTAACTTGATTAGCATACCTGAAGGGTTAAAAAAAAATGTTTTCATTCTTCAGTACATAATAATTTTCCAACTTTGCGGCAAAAGTGACGCTTCTTAAACTTTATTCACAGAAGTGTTAGAGGAAGCTCTTGTAGGAAATGACACTGAAGGCCCACTGTGTGAATTGCTGTTTTTCTTCCTGACTGCCATCTTTCAGGCAATGGCCGAAGAGGAAGAGGAAGTGGCCAAAGATCAAATAGCTGATGCTGAGACCAAAGGTCAGTTCCTTAATTTTACTGCTGAAAAACTGAAATTCTACTGGAATTAACTTTAAATTGCATGATTTTTGGCATTCCTTTGTTTAACCTTGTCTTATTATGCATGGATATTGTATGTAAATTGACTTGTTTTTTCTTTTATCTGAAATTAAAGCTTTAAACTGGAGGGTGGGATCTGAGGGAATAGAGAAAAAGCAAGGTCATTGTTACTACAATTGTATCCAGCAGAGCATAATAAGATTTTAACAGCACTTGCTTATGTTTTGGAGATGAGGGGATGTGGTCTTTACCTTCCTTCTCCTTCAGCACTGTTAGATGTTTCTCCCGAGGGCCAAGAAACAAGGCATTTTCCTTAATCTTCTCAAAGGTCTTTGTAGCTATTACAAAAAAAATTCTGAACCCAACTGGATTGAAAACTAAAACTCCCCAGCACAACTATAATGGGGAATTCTACATTCATTGTCCTTCAAGACTTAAAAGTATGCGTCAACAACTCCTAGATACTACCGTGTCTCTGTTTTTCCAGTAAAGGATTTTGGTCACTCCGCCTTTGGCCTTCACTCTAAGGCTGAAGGAGTGCAGGTTTTGTTCCAAGTTCATGTGGCCAGGGACATTATCTATTTGTCTTCATCCTTAGCGGGCCGGTTTTGTCCTGTATTCAGGCAGCTCAGCAATTCAGACCACGACCTGTGAATGCTCTAAGCCTCATACTGCAGAGTGCTGTACCTGTAAGGTCCAACTGATGCTACACAGAGTGCTTTGCAAAGGGTTTGCCCATAACACAAACTTAAATTAATCTCTGTATCCCATTTGCACAATTTCGTTTTTTAATCCCTTCGGAAGGTGTTTCTCCCTTACTTTGTTTTTTCTCAGCTCAGCTATTTATGAAGCTTTGCTGTGGGTCAGGGAACTGATCTGACTGCGTTATGCCCGTTGAGTATCTAGTGATGGTCTCTCAAAACACTGTGTTGGTGTCAGTGAGGAAGTAGAAAGCAGCATCAGATTGTGTCACAGAATCTTGAAAATATTTTGAGATGTTACTGTTGTGTGTACCTTCTGTGTTTTGAATCTGTGGTCTGGGACTTCTCCCAGTTCATTTGGCTTCTGCAGGGCTTGGTGGAAAGGGAAGACAACCATCGCCACACTGCTGTTGATCAGTATGTCCTTTTGTTTATGTGGTCTAAAGGAGAAACATTGATTCTTCCTGCTAGTCTTTATTTCATCAGAGGTAGATAGGAGCAAAAGAGCACTCCTTATTTGAGGTCAAGTGTTTCCTGTTGTTCTCCTGTAAGACAGATGTGTGAGGTGCAGGAAGGTTCCTTTAATTCCTCGCTTGAAGACCATGCCTGTTCTTATGTCCAGTCTATAAAATGTCTCTATATAAAACATCGATGCTATCTTCAGCAATAGATGCTGCTGTTGTTAATTGAATAAAGTTACAGATTTGATAAGGTGTTTACAAATACAGACTGTATTTTAATAAGTGTTGAATTAAACTCTATCTTTTAACTGAGAATATTGCCCAGGTCATATAAGCAAGGATTTCATTATCAGGTAATTGTAAAATAGTTGATTAGATTCTCTTTTATTCATAGGAATGATCAGGTAAAAAAGTGGTGTAACTTTCAGGTTTTAATTTTACTATATGGGGCTGGCAGTTGCAAAAATCTGCTATTTCCCTTCTAGTTTAGAAGAGCTGTGGGCAGGAAACTTTATCTGTTCTTTTACTTGCATTTGAACTTCTAGGCATCTTCTTTACTGTAAAAGAATTATGTGTTCTTGGCTTTGCAATTCTAACTATCCATACTAGTGCTAGTCAGCTTGTTTGCTCACTTAAATTCTGTACAGGCAGCGTTTCTGCAACAGAATACCCCATGGGTTGAAGGCTTTTGGTTACACAGATGCCCCGTTACACAGATACAGTGAGAGGGGAGTTGCAGTGGCTAATTTTGCAATATCTGAGAGACCGTTTTCGAACAATATCAATCATCATACAAGACGGTTGTGGATTTGCTCTTGATGTAGTCTTGGTTTGCATTTGTGGGTCTTTATTGACTTGGTGGCTGCTTAATGGTTTGGACTCGAATAAAGTAAAGTTGTTGAAAAAGCATACAACACTGAGAAATTTCTGTCAGCCCTCTGGAGAAATACCTGTAAGTGCTGAGGAAACTTCTGCCTAACAAACAGGAATTTTGCTGTTTATCCCTTTTACTGCCCTGCTTTTCTGGTCTGTTTGCTAATGTGTTTGCTCCTTATTAAATGCTGATGTCTGTTCTGGTGAAATGTGGTTTCTTTGTAATGCCTCAGTTATTGTATTTGTGCTGAGCAGTAAAGCTATATCTAAGTCAAAGATTAAAAAGTGTACAGTGAATGATAATAACCAGTATCAAAATGTCTGATCAGTTTGGATGGTCTTTCCTAAAAATAAAATAATTATAGGAAATAGCAGTTCATATGAGGGAATGAAGAGTAGCTGTTCTTGCATTGTTACTCAGTTTTGTTTTCAAGTGTGTTTACAGATTTGGGTTTGCTATCTTTTATGTTGTTGTTGTGCATGTTTTGTGCATTGTGGTTGCTTTAACAGCTTATATGTAAGGGAGAACAGTGTATAGCATGTGGTGCATGTTTGTAGCTTTTAGTCAGATTTTTAGTTGCATATACAGATAAGTAAATATTAATTCGGATATTGAATTGAGTTTTGAATACGTTATGCTTTGTAAATATTGACCCTCTTTTTGCTTTGTCTGCAACTTATTAAAAAATGGCTTGCTTTCCTCCCCTCTACAGTACAAGTTTTAATTTGCACTAGAATAAAGTGTTTATTTCCTTAAAGATTTAACAGAGGCTTTGGATGAAGATGCAGACCCCACAAAATCTGCACTGTCTGCAGTTGCAACTTTGGCAGCTGCATGGCCCCAGTTACACCAGGGTATGTGTGGGTTTCACTTTTTGTTTTGTTACTATTCTTATTTTGCTATGTATTTTAAAGCACTTTTTAATATTCATATACGTTTAAGTGTCTCTATAAAATAACTGTTCATTCTTCTCAACTGTAGGCTGCAATTTGAAAAACCTGGATCTTGATAGCTGCACTCTTTCTGAGATTCTCAGACTTCACATTCTAGCGTCAGGTGCTGATGTAACATCAGCCAATGCAAAATACCGTTACCAGAAACGAGGCGGGTTTGATGCTACTGATGATGCTTGCATGGAGCTGAGATTAAGTAATCCTGGTCTCTTGAAGAAACTTTCAAGTACCTCAGTGTATGATTTGTTGCCAGGTAATAACAGACAAAAAATGTTAGACGTGATTAGATTGCTCGTGAAGTGATCGGTTTTGTAACTGCTTCAGATCAATAACGGCCAGAATTTACTAAACACAGAATAATTTATATTGGAAAGGGATTCTGGAGGTCGCCTAGACCAACACCCACTCCTTATGCCCTGGCCCCCACAAGCAGGTCCCACCACGTCAGAGATTGTAAAGCTGGACAGTCTCATTATTTCTGAGCTTTTAAATCTCATTTGAAAAAATGAAAGTTTTCCTTGCAGAAGAGGATCTTCATGGGAGAAGCATCTGAGCATTTGATTCAGCCCATGCTTTTTATTGCTGTTCTGGTTTTGAGTCTTCTGTCTGTTATTTGGAAATGGAAGGGAAAAAACCCAACAATCTACTGTTCATTTATCCCTGTTTTGAAGATAATACTGCATTTTAGTTCTTTGATTTTGGTGCTAAAAAGTTAATACATTAAAAATTAAGGCTTCTGTCTCTGAGCAAAGCAAATATTTCAAGAAATATCTCTTTGCAAGTGCAGCTAGTGCACTACAAATATTTGACTGTTCACTTTATCTTGAATGAGAAGCAGTCTTCATCCTGGAGCGTGTAAGAGTAAGGCGTATTTATCAGTTGTGTAATGAAATATAAACATTAGTTTGAATTTTATTAGGAGAAAAGATGAAGATCCTCCATGCCCTCTGTGGGAAACTTCTGACTCTGGTCTCCACGCGAGATTTCATCGAGGACTCTGTTGATGTGTTACGACAGGCAAAACAGGAGTTCAGAGAATTAAAAGCAGAACAGCATCGCAAAGAACGAGAGGCAGCAGCAGCAAGGTAAAACTAGGATATGGAAAACTAAATTTTGTTGCTACAAATCAGATTGATTCTTTGATTGTGAAAGACAATAGAAATAATACTAGTGTTTGTGTTTCATGTTGGTTTCTTGACGCACTAGACAGGAGTGAAACTTGGAAGTGCTAAACATTGTGCTTTCCCACGTTACTGCTATTTTTTAGGTGATGTTGTAGAAGAAAAGTGTGGCCAGATCGGACACTAGATTAATTGCAACTGCTTTTCTTTATTGTGCTTATTATTAGGATACGTAAAAGGAAAGAAGAAAGGTTAAAAGAACAAGAGTTAAAAATGAAAGAGAAACAAGATAAGCTGAAGGAAGAGGAGCAAAGAAATCCTACTGCAGAAGTATCTATTGGGTATGATACGTGGTGTTACTGTGATTCGTGTGATATAGCACTTTTCAGTTATGGGGCCAGACCTTGCCTGTCTGGTTTTCATTGACCTGATAATATACAAAATTAGATTTTTAGTTCAAGTGTATAGACTGTAATGTTAATTTTATTTTTCTTGCTAGTGCTGTAGAATTGCTCTATGAAAATAATTTTATCCAGTACCTGAAGAGGGCCTGCAAGAAAGCTGGGGAGGGATGGTTTACAAAGTCTGATAGTGATAAGACTAGGGGGAATGGTTATAAACTGCAGAGGGGCAGATTTAGACTAGACATAAGGAGGAATTTCTTCACGATGAGAGTGGTGAGACACTGGCCCAGGTTGCCCAGGGAAGCTGTGGCTGCCCCATCCCTGGAGGTGTTCCAGGCCAGGTTGGATGGGCCTTGGGCAGCCTGAGCCACTGGGATGACCCTACCCATTCAGTGGGGTTGGAACTGGATGATCTTTAAGGTCCCTTCCAACCCAACTATTCTATGATTCTATTGAAAGCTTGACTGTTTTAGCTACTGACAAGAGACACCTGTAAAATCTATTTTTCTGCATTGCTTTGTCTTCCATTGATTTAATATTTATGAATATCTTCATAATAGAGCATTCCAGTTCACTTTCGAATTTGAGGAATAGGTCTTGTCCAGGATAGATAATACTGACCTCACATAACAGCTCATAAATCAGATTTAATAGCAGTTTAAAAAAAAAATTGCCCTGCTGTCCCAGGTGATTTTCTTAAAACCAAGAGGCTTTATTCTATTAATAAAACTATGTGGTATGAGTTGGTAGGATTCATATACATGTAGCTGTATAGGATTCCACAAACAGCTAAGTGTATATATAGCACTAAATCTTTACCTGGTAAAGATATCTTTACCTTGGATGTAGGAATTAGGTAAATTAAACTTGCAGAAGGTGAGCATGGCCCAAAAACATTTGTGCTGCATTTTTGAAACTATAATTAGGAAAAAAAAAAAGTTATTCTCTAGTGCTTGCATGTAGAATTTATTTATATTTGGTCAATAAGGGAAAAATGTGTAATAAGTATTTTATAAAATAGTAAACATTTTGATGAGGAAGCATTTCTTTTGTCATGAAAAAAAAAAATTGAGGTTGGTAGAACTATGTACGCTAACATGTTTCCAAAAAGGATGTGATTGTAATGACACTTTTCAAATGAACGAGTGAATACCAAAGAGGAGGTTTTAGTCTTTAATATGAAACTTTCCATTTACAGATCAGTGAGCTTCTTCGGAATTTTAGTGTATTCTATGACTTAAAGTATATTTTATAAAAAGCATTATAAGTCTTCTATTAACTTAAATAATTCCGGGGGAATATATTGTTTGTGTTGAAGATGCCATATTGTGTTGTGTACTTTTTTGGTTTTCCTTCTGTTCAGCTTTTAATACATGGTTGGTCAGTTAGTCACCTTTTGTTTATCTTACTGTCAGGGAGGAGGAACGGGAAGACCTTGATACTAGTACAGAGAGCAAAGAAGTTGAACCTAAAGAGCAAGACATGGACACAGTAACAGAGGATGAAGAAGAGCTGGGACCAAACAAAAAACGAGCAAGAGGTAGCAAATTTATGTATCTGTTCATTTGTGTAAACGTATGCACGCACGTGTATCTCTGCACTTGGTATAAAGTTTTAATCTTTTCTGTAAATTTTAAAAGGAGAAGAAAGAAAAGAAAAACAAACAAACAAAAACCAACCTAAACCCAAACATGATCAGGTGCACTGTGCTGGCTTGATATAGTTCTAGGAGTCAGCTGTACACTCTTTCACATTTCTGTTTCATATTATTTTTTATACTTGCTGTCTGGATTCCTCTTTTTGTCTAAAAAAACCCTGAATTCTGTTGCCTCACAAACCATTACAGCTATGAGTAGTGCACTCAAGGAATTATAGGACTCTCATCTCATACAGTATGGTGTGGGTTTGATTCTTACTATTAGAAAGCTGCAAAAACAACAGGTAATTTAAAAGAAAATATTAGATTGAACGATTTGGTTTAGTTTGCCTTTGTTAATGATGCAGCATGCTTTCTATACAAGAAAACAACCAGCTTTATCCCGGATTTAATTTCCTTAGTGGTGTGCTAGTAGGAGCTGTGGTGCAGTAAATGGTACAGCCTGCTGCTGGTGACTAAACATGGATATTGCCAGAGGAGGATGCATTGTTGCTGGCTTTTCACCCTAGAAATTGGTAGATATTAATTCCCGACAGCATCTTTTACCATTGCGTGTGTTAATTACAAGATGTACTTTTCTAGATAACAGTCAGGACCCGATTCTTTGGGAAACTAAGATGTAAACTGGAGTATTTTCAGCTGGTACAAGTTAAGGGGAAAAAATGTTAATATATCTATTAAAACAAAAATAAAATAAAGAAGCTTGACTGAATTTTAAAATAAAAGCTTGTTTAGGGATTCTGGTTTTGCTTGAGGTCTTTATGGGAGTTTAAATTTATCGTTTTGAGTAGGATAAATTTAGTCCAGAACATAGTTTGTATTCAATAGTGAAATTGCTAGACTTTTACTACATTATGATAAGGTATTTTGATAACACACTTTTAAGTTCTTAATATTTGGGGTTTTTTAGTGGTGTTAAAAATGACAATGCCAGTAAATGACACTTCGATCTAGTTTCTGTAAAGTGGAAGTACCCTAAAGATGCCTTCCCCTTTATTGAGGGAAGGGAGTTAATCACTTTTATTTTTCTTTTATACAACTAGTACTGTTTCTTGACTGAGCTGGTGGCCCTTGACAGTGTAAGTTTAGACAATCAGAAAGGGACAGAACCAAAACCCACCCTTTACTCAAGTTTTTGGGTAACTATCATTCTTCTTCCTTTAACTTTTAGGAAGAAGAGGGAAAAATGGATACAAAGAATTTACAAGACAAGAAGAGACCACATGTGAAAAGAGTGAACCTCTTACTGCTGAAGGCAAAGAAGCTTTAAAACAGGAGCAACAAAAGAAAGAGAAGGAACTACTAGAAAAGATTCAGAATGCAACAGCCTGCACAAATATCACCCCATTGGGTCGTGACCGTCTGTACCGACGCTACTGGATTTTCCCTTCTGTTCCTGGACTGTTTATAGAAGAGGACTATTCTGGTCTTACAGAAGACATGTTGTTGCCTCGAACCTCTTCCTTTCAGAATAGTGTACAGTCTTGCACAAATGAACCTCAGGTATTCAGTAAAACTGGAGAGTCTTTGAAATCCTCTGAATCTACCTCCAATGTTGACCAAGATTCACATGCCAGTGTTGTTGTAGAGGTGCCAAGGCCAGTATATAAACCAAACCGTTGGTGCTTTTACAATTCTCGGGAACAACTGGACCAACTCATAGAGGCTCTCAATTCCCGAGGACATAGGGAGAGTGCCTTAAAAGAAACTCTTTTACAAGAGAAAAGTAGAATATATGAACAACTAAGCAGTTTTCCTGTGGAAAAATTCCATATTCCAGGTAAATGAAAGATTCCTGATCTTGATTTGCTTCCACAGCTGTAATTGTTGTATAATATTCTAGAAACCTCTAATTCTCTTTCAGTTGTAATTTCTGAGAAATAAGAATAATTCTTAAACGTTGTTTCATTCTATGGAAAGCAGGTTTGATTTTTTTTTTCCTTTATTTTTTCCTAATGGAATTTTGTGGTGTTTTTTGGCGTTTTATGCTTAAAAAAAGCAATATTTTATTTTTTGTGTTACTTCACTGCTTAGTAAAATGGATTGGCTTTTAAGCAAACATCTTTAGGGAGCAATTTGAGCTTTACAGAAAGGATAAGTGAGGAATAAATATTCGTATCTGCTAAAGGTAAATCATAATATTGGTCATCTGATGTCCTTATTTCCAGTATGGTGAAAGGATGCATAAGATGTGGCACTGGAGGCAGAAACATCACAAAGGGAGGCAATTACTGTTTGATTTGTTGAGTAGGAAATTTTCGTTTATAACATTATATGTAATGCATGAAATTCTTTAAAAGCCTTTCCCTTGTTCACAGTAGGTCAGTAATGATAGCATGTTACAGGGTCATACTAAAACATTTGAGAAGAAGAGGCATGTAGCTATGTTGGTTATGTGGGTTAAGCTCAGTGCAGTGGATTCGGTGATACTATTTTTCTCCATGTTTGGGTTTTTTTGTTGTTTTCCCTCTTTTGGCAGAGGCTCACTACAGGAGGCAGAGACATCTGCAAAGCAGTATTGGTTTTATGGGTTTCAATACATAGGAGTGTACTTAAAACCGTCCTAGACCTTGGATTTAGTGGGTTTTTTTTTTTTCACTTTTCTCCTAGCCAAGTATTTTGCCATGTATTGGCAAAGTATTAACTCCAATCACTGATAAAACCCTGCCTACACAAGCTTGCAGCTGGCTTGTTTGTGGTGTATTGGTGGGTAGAGGATGTTACCAAAATGAAGCTTCTTAAGATGATGCTTAAGAAATTGCATTTTGTTTTGAATTATGCCAAATTACTGTGAGGATTTCAAGTTACCTATGTTGGGGCAAGGGAAGAACCTATTTACTGCTTCACCGCGATGTGTATGTCAGGGCATGTTTTGAACGCATCAGATACTAAATCCATAACCAGGCTGCTGTTCCTTTTGGTGGAAACTAGCACAGCGCAGAGTTCCTGTGTAGTTATTAAGCTTTATTTGGAGGCCTTATGGTGATGTTTGTGGGTTTTGGTGAGAAAATATCTATAATTTTCTGATGTATTTCTGTTTGTGTGTGTGGTTCCTTATTTTCCTAGTTGCTCCTCCCTTATCTGTATTTTGTGTGTTGCTTTCTGCCTTGAAGCAACTTGATTTCCACAGTCGTAGGTTCTTCTTTTCTTTCTATGTCGTAATGGTAGAATAACATTGATTTAAAGAAAAAAAAAAAGTCAGCTTTGAGCTTTGCTTTAATATTTAGATCCAGAAAATCCAAATGCATTGGTCCAATAGCAATGCTGCCTCCTTTCTGTGATAAGCAGTGAAGAGTGGCCACGGGGTAGCTCACTTCAGAGGGAGCTTTACTGCAGTGGAGCTGCTGCCCTATTGCCTTCGCTCAAATGACTTCCAAGAAAAGTGAGAACTACTCCGTGATTCTCTTGTGCTGTAGACTGCCCTTCTTCCTTTTCCAATTCCCACTCAAAAGAGCATGGAAATAAAATTGATGAGTGCTATGACTCGGTTTTATTCCAGTATCCATTAAATTTTCATCAATTATTTGCAAGCCAATGGCTACTGTTTCAGTTTTGCTTGAGAAACAATTAATTATTATTATTTTTTTAAACCAAAACTGACATTTCCCAGATTCAGACATGGGAACATGCCGGTATGCATTTTGAGAATATTTGCATAGTTACTTTCAGATACAGGGAATTATTTCTGCAATTGAGAGTGTCTCAGAAATTAATCTCATACTTCCTTAACAACGTCTTTATAGTGTTTTTTTTATTAAAAACCTCTAAGTTCTTGCATTTACCTCCTCATCACTGCACTCAAAGGACTTGAGGTAAATCCTGTGAACAAAAACGATTGCAGTTTTGCAAGCACTAATTGAGGATCTGGGCATACTTTTAGCTCTTTCCTGTGGCTTTTGAGCTTTTGCATGAATTTTCAGTTCTCTCATGAAGAGGTTTTTGCTTGACAACTCGTCATTGACTGTTTCTTTTTGTAAATTATCTTACTGTCTTGTTCCTTTTTTTTTCCTCGCCTTTAATTAGAGGACAGTCTAGTCTGTGCCTGTGTCGTCTTTATCTGTTTGCTTTGTTTTAAAGTTAGGGTTTGAAGTGGAATTATATCTTGTTCTGTTAGTTTTTGCAATTGTCTACTGCACATGCTTGTTTTAACTGTTGCTGTGCTAAAGGTGCATGCAGGAAAGGAAACTGAGGAAATCTGTAAAGCTATTGCCATCAAATGCTGAAAAGACTGGAAATGTGACTTTTCTTGATGTTTTAGCTCCTTGCACTTAAAGCTGTTGATTATTTACCACTTTAGAAAGCATTTAAAGTCAAAAGAATGGCTTTTAAATTGACAAGAATTGCTCATCCTGAGTGTTGGGATGAGTGGATACTCATCTATAGGTCTCCCCTTAAAAGTAGACTCCACTCTGTTGGATCAGATGCCTTAGTTGGCGTAGAGATGTAGGTGTTGGCAAATATTGCTACAGGAAGGGAGTTTTGAACTAATGTGTTTTAGTTTGTTCAGCCCTTGTACTACCTTTGTTCTCTCCACTAGTGCCTACCCCAAGGACCAAAATCCACTAACACGAAGCTATTTGGTATTCTTGCAGACAAACCTCAAATTGACATCAGACCTCCCTCAGGACGGGGAAGGATGCAGAATGCCCATGATGGATCTCATGTATCTGCAGAGAAGCAGCTTGAACTGAGACTTAGAGACTTCCTTTTGGACATTGAAGACAGAATCTACCAAGGAACCCTGGGGGCGATTAAGGTATATGTGAATTGTAGCACACCTTGGAGCGTGGTGGTGCCGTCGAGTCTGTAGCGTAAATGAGAACTCTTGCTTGCTGTGGGTTTTACTGAAAGCATAATTAAAGTAAGTGTAGACAGTAATTGGCACTAAAAATTTGTGGCCTTTGATTCTTTAGAAACTTCAAATTTGTATGTTTGCTTCAGGTCACAGACAGACAGTCTTGGAGAGCAGCCTTAGAACATGGGCGGTATGAGTTCCTGAATGATGAAAACAAAGAAAATGGTATAATTAAAACTGTGAATGAAGAAGCTGAAGAAATGGAAACTGATGATCAAGATAAGTTTATTGTGAAAGACAGGTAAGAGCTGTGGTTTTAATAATTTTTTCCCAGTGAGTTTTATAACACAGCTCTGGTGGTTTTACCCTTCAAATTGTTTTTGCCCCTCAATTCTTTGGAAGGTATTTTTGAATTTTTGCATGGTAAAATGTGAGATTTTTGCATTGCTCTTTGTTTTCAATAGGCATTGTTCTATAAGACTTAAGACACCGATTTTTACAGCTTTTGCTATTCAGATGTTACACTGCTCAAGTTGAGCATTAATTGTCAAATATGGAATAAGTGAATTAATTTTAAAATAATTTAAAATGCAGAGAAAAAATTAGCCTGGCAACTTCTGTTTTGTTTTCCAGAAGGGAAAAAGACAAAATGAAAACCAAACAAAAAAAAAACCCTCAACCAACCAAAAAACCTCCCCCACTTTGTGGAATGAGTAGGAGTGTTTAAAAGGGAAGAGTGGGAAGAGTAGGAATGTTTAAAAGAGAAAATGGTATTAGTAACAAATTGCTGGTTGAACTGGCCAATGTACCTCTTCATGAGTCACAGTAAGAACCATCAGAGCAGCTGTGGTCCGAGTTAACCTTTAGCACCGCAGCAAGAGAGAGATATAATCTTACAACTTTATGAATGATGATCCTTCTGTAGAGCAGCCTGCAACACAGCGATAGAGAGGAAGCCTCAAATCATGTAGTGTTACAACCGTAAAAGTGTTTTGTTGAGTTTATTTGTTGTTTAAACAAACGTTTGAGGTGGAGGTGGGGCTCTACGGTATATTGGTGTTTGTGAATCAAACTATAGAAACTGTGAAGACTTCACAGAATGGTTGGGGTTGAAAGGGGCCTCTGGAGATCACGCAGTCCAACCCCCTGCTAAAGCACGTCCACCTGCAGCGGGTTGCATAAATATTTAATTCTTAGAAGTTACATACTTTTCAGAAATAAAGATGTAGCTTAATTTACTTCATGCATATAAAATTGTATGCCTTGATGGGATGGGAATGTTGAAATATTGCAGGAAAAAAGATTTAATTGGAGGTGATCACTGATCACTTAAGTGCTTCCTTAAGTTTTCTATGACTTTTTCTGCAATTAGAGATCTGTGAAAGCTGTATTTCAGATGAACTCTTGAATGCTGTGCTGGATATAGGAATTTAAAGTTCTCGTAAGGTTTTTCCTGTTTCATTTCAGTTTGCTGAATTAGTATTTTCATATAAGACTGCCCTTCAGATCCAAATGTGTAAAATGGATAGGGTTGTCCTTCTTTCTATTAATTACACAATGCATAGAAATTTGCTTTCTGGAAACTGCAACCTAGAAATTTTCCACTGTCTTAATTAAGGCACTAAAATTTTTCTGTCTCCAGTTACCTGGGGCACTTGCTCCATTGCCAGGCCTTAATTCAGCTGCAGAAGCTTGTTGCTTCATTTATTTTCCATTTGATAGTGACTCCATCAAAGTTCCTGAAAAACAGTCTACTTTAATGAAGTCTTGCATATTAAAACAGAGACGATGGGATTCTGAAATCATGTGACAGATTGCTTTTGATGCTGGGCTTTCTATCCACCTCGGAGCAAGTGACATCTCATTAAGACCTGAGAGTTTGAATAGTGAAATGTAAATAACTATGGAGCTTTTTTCCTGTTTGCTTTCAGGCTCTTGAAATGCGTATGACTGCAGAATACAATGAACAGCTCTTAAGTGTGAAAAAAAGAACAGGGACAACCAAAGACGTTATTACTCGTTCACCAGAATAAAGCAGAATCCAGACAGTCTTAATTAGTGATTTTTTTTTTAATAAACCCTAAGTAGAAATTGAATTTTATTTTTATTAGTGGGAGTTGCTTTCCTACACTATACTTAATCTTCCAGAAGCACAAACATTAACTACGTTTTGAAAAGATTACTTAGTCTTCAGTCAAAGAAGGCTGTTCTATTGGAAACCCACCCTCTTTTTTCCCTCCTTACATGAAGAAATAGTATAGAAATAGAATAGAAAAATCCTCAAAAGATGAGAATGTACAAGTTAAACAATTTTCTATTTATCGTTCTAAAATTACTTTCTGGTTTTATTTAATTTATTTACATTTTAAAAAAAACTTACTAATTGTGGGACTATGTGTAGTTGAACTTCTGCAGATGGAAGTTTTGTGGAAGGCTACCCTTCACTAGCAGAAGTGTTTTCACTGAAGACTTGCTTGGAGCTGTGCTCCACAGAAATCTCTCAAACTGGCTGATGGACGTTGCGTCAAATCGTCCAGAAATCTTAATAATTGTACTGAAATTTGGTCAATTACAGTCCTTGAAATTTTGATAAAGTTGTGACGTAAAGATGACTTATCTAGATTAACCACACTAATTAAGCAAACTTGAGAACTGAGATAACTAATCATATTTGTGCAGTATCTGTTCATGTCCATAAGTGTAAATTAAGTGAAAATAAAAATCTGTTATAAATACAGACCTGTACAAATATCTATGGTGTTAAATTCAAAGTATAGTTAAAAAAACCCCTGCATTTCTGTTCTAGACTCGTTGGGTTAAAAACTGAAGCTCCAAGTGCTGCATCAACAAGTACAAGTACTCCTCAGCCGGTCAATAATGTGGTCCATTACTTGGCATCTGCGCTGCTTCAGATAGAACAAGGAATTGAGCGCAGGTTTCTCAAAGCGCCTCTTGGTAAGCTTTCAGAATTCAAACTGTATGTCTCCAGTTCTGTGTAGGATCCTGTAACAAACAAACCAACCCCCAAAAAACATGCGCGTATCCCCAGCCCACTTGCTTCTTCTGTGACTGGATGCTCCAAAGGGACATCGTGTTAGTGAGAAGAATAGATAATTAACCTATTGCTATGTACCACTAAAATTTAAAAACGTTAGATTGTCAGTTTATAAGTTTTGTGAGGATATATCAATATTTGTCTTCTTATTCCACTTGACCTGAATTACATGTAATAATTAACAGCATGTTTTACTTTTAAATACATGCCTGTTTTACCCGGATCATTTCAGTGATCTTGTTTATGTTGCTCTACAATTATATTGGTGTATTGGGAGACAAACTGTACTGTAAGGCAGAAATGAGTGAGCTTTTAGGGGAATACTCCATAATTCAGCATTACTGTTGAGCCCAATGTATCATGCAGTGATGTAAGTTTGTTTTGTGTGTTTTTTAGGTTGTAAAAATGTGTGACCCTTTCTGTGTTGTTTCTGTGGAAGCAATATAGGCCTGGCTTATCTGCATCACCTTGTTCAGCTGTAACAGAATATTTACAGTAAAACATAGTGCGAATTTACATTCAGACTTTCAGATCCTCAGGTTTTGCATTTATGCCATAAAACTTGGAAATACAGGATTGCAAGAAAAATTTAAACTAAAGCACAATTGTAGCTCAACTTTAACACACGTTTCTTCTTTCAATTCCTCTGAGCTCTGTGGGTGAGAGAGGGTCCAAACTGCACAGAGTCACTTTGTTTTTCAGTGATCCCGTAGATTCCTTAAGATACTTTCGCACTTCAAAACTGGTATTTTGTATGGGAGAAGTGTGTAGAGGCGGGTTATCCATCCCAAAGCAGCTGTTTGGGCCAGGCTTCCCTTCCGGATGCTGTGCTGTGAATGAGCTGTGCACTGTGCTTGAAGGGATGTCTTTACTTCTCACCTGCAAATGTGCCACGTGATTTACCAGCACAGCACATACCAGAGATCCTCCAGAACAGGAGCTGCTACAAGTCCTGTTGAATTAGTATACAGTCCTTATCAGAGGAGAATGGAAAAAAAAAAAATAGGCTCTTGCAGGTTTTGCTGCAGTAGTTTAAGATGAAAATGTAGATTTTGGTGCATTAACGCTAGATGTTAGTGCCCCATGGCACAGTTGACCTAAAACTGTTTCTGCATCTTGGCTGCTCCTGCATAGTCTGGTGTCTGGATATCAGTTGCCGCTGAAGATGAGTTTGAGCTAGATTTATGCCAAAGACTCTGACTCAGGTTCCCTCTCACAAGCTTTTGTTATCAGTGTGATGACCGCTAGAAGAGGGAGATGCAGCAAACGGTGGAGATGAAAGGGGAGAGCATAGGAGTACTTAAAACCTCAGCTGCTTAAAAGCTTTACTTGGTTAAGTATTTTGTCAGCTCGAGTATGTCTGCCATTTCCAAGCCAGGCATGATACGGCGTATTTCCTGCTGTACCACTAGATTTACAACATGCGTGTGGGAGAGTTAATTGACAAGTACATCTCGCGTTTGTCGTAGTTATTCTGCGTGTGCAGGTTGTAAATGCATTGTGCAGTATATGCCTCCATTTCCAAACTCTTTCTGAGAGTGCTTTGGCAACAGCATCTTGCTGACAGCTGTTAAGTTTACTACAGTGTGCCCTGAAGGGGAAGGACGTGGCTGTTAATAGGTTATGGCCGTAGGCTGGGCATCTGCAGTTAGAGTAAAAGGACTAAAAGAAGAAAAGTGTCCCTGAGGTATTGGAGATAAAGTTTTTTTTGGCAATCCTCCTGTGTCTTTTTGCAGCGGTGCCAACTCTGCCATAATCTAATGAGAGTTCATGTTTTTTGAATGATGGTGAGTTTTTTTTTAATTTGGGAATCTTGTTCTCCTATATAAGCTTTATACTATGTGACAAAGAAAGTATATAGGGAAAGCGATCTTATGTGCTTTGCATGTCTTAGATTTCATAGGTTTGTTTACTGTACTGTGACTGTTATCTCTTCTGCTCTGCGAAATGGTACTGCTGTAAGATTACAGTAATGCATAGAATAACCTGTGCTGAGGGAGCACAAAGGATCCCAGGTCTCCTCTGCTTCGGTTTTACTGCCAGAACCATTAAGGAACAGTGTCAAGTTTCTTCTTCCTTGCTTTACCTTTGGTGCCCAGCATCTCATGGTTTTGGTTGCATAATGGGCTGCTTTTAGCGGAAGGCGAGTCTGAAGGAATGCAAGATTTTAGTTCTTTCACTAGAGAGCTCCTGAAGTTGCAGCTTTGGGTCCCTCTGTAGTAAAGAAAACTTGAAACACACCCATTTGCTGCTAAATTTTGTGACCTCTGGGCAGTTATACGAAAAGTGCTCTGATTTGGGAACTTCTGAATGTGACCAGAAGGCGCAACTGCAAATACCAAGGAAACCCATGTGTGTTTTAAGAGGCGTACAGCAAACTCTGGCACTTTAGAGGTCAAGCAGCAGTTCTGGATGCAGCCCTTTCTGGATGTAACTCTTCAGTCTTTCAGACATACTTAAAAAAATGACAGCGTAAAACTTGCACAATCTTATATTTACTTAAGCTCCCCAGTTGGGAACAATATCTTTGCATGCTGCCACAGCAAGTTCTGGTTTTTAGTTTGCGACTTGCTTATGTATAATAGGCAAAGAAAAGTTCTCTACTTAGCTTGACAAGGAGGTGTTATTACTGTTGCTAAACTTTATTAGAAGGTCGATACTGCTTCTTGCTCAGGAACTGCCTTATTCTCAGAACTGTGAAGCCCTCTTTCATTGATCGCTCTAGGAAGTGGCTGGCATTGCTCTGGAACCTAAGAGAAAACAGGTTTTGGTTTGTAAACACAGGGTTTTGGGGTTTGTTTGCTTGTTCTTACATAGATCATTGTGTCTATACACACTTTTTTCTAACACGAGGTTTTTTATCATTGCTCCGACTATATAATGGAACCCTTCCCTGGACAAAATGTCTGCATATATGTTTCTGATGTTAAATCTGACAAACACAGCTTTCTGGGCTGGTGTAATTGCCCCAGAAGTGGCACCATTGGAAGTCAAGCAAGTGCTAGGAATTGTTTTGGTAGCAGTACAGGCGACCACTTTGGTTAAAAAGCCTACTCCTGCATTTCTGCTTCAAAATGAACTGAACATACTTTCTTTGTCATGATTTCAGTTCTTGCCTTCACTGTGGAGTTTCCTTTCTCTCTTTTCCCCCCCAACTTCACTATGCTCCGTTCCTGTTACGGAATGGAGCCATACTTCACAATTTTCATTTTTCACTCTATTTATAGCTTCTAGTACTAAAGACAGCGCGGTGAAATTCAGTGCAGTCACTGGCAAGTTTATCCTGGTGGCCTCCAGGGTGCAGAGCAGACAAAGGGACCCAGCACAGCAATAAAAGGACCAGCTGCTCCTCTCTGCTCCGGTTTTGTTCTGAGGCTCTATCAGGTTGCCAAGAGCCTTGCTGGTGATTCTGATAAGTTTAGAGTTGAAGTGCATACCAAATATTCAAGTGAGAGAACAAGAAAAGACTGACGCAGAAGATAGCAATGCAAAAGGAGATCTAGAAACCCCAGAAACGGCACCGTCTGCCTAGGGTGGCTAGATGGGCGCTTGTCTCCTGTTTTCTGGTGATTAAATGTAACGTGACTTGAATTGAATTAAGAAATTAACATTTCTTAATTATGACCTGCGTTTTAGGAATTCTTTCATTACACATTAGCTATGAAAATTTGGGTTTTCTTGATTCAGTCCAGCTCAAGGTCGTGTTTGGGGATAATCACAAAAAGGAGTTGCAGATTGTAGAACATGTTTTTCCTGTATAAAATCTGAGTTAAGACTTTAAAAAGTCCATTTAAAAAAAAAAAAAAAATAGCTGTTCGGTGGAAACTCCGAAGTGCAACTTTTCACCTGAAAACTGTGTTAGATCGGGAAGAAATAGAAGCAATTTTTATTGTGGATTTTGCTTCCTTTTTGTATAAATTACTCTGACTTAAGTTTCAAAATCCTTTGCAGTGGAGAAGTAGGTCTTAACATTCCTATTACATAGATGTGAAAATTGAGGTATAAAATGATGAAATGATTTGGTTGCCCTGGAGTATAGTGAGGCAGCCACAAGAAAACCCACTGTTTACTGTACCTTGTTCAGGATTTCAGTCATCAAGCGTCCTCCAGATTTTCATACAAAAGGTAGGATTCTAATTCATGGGAGCACCTTTGTGACTGATACAGGGAACAAGTTACTTCCTTTTTAACTTGTGCCGTGCACTTCTTGCAGGAGGAAAAAAATATAGCTTCTTCTATCCTTTTTGCTTGTCTTTGTTTCATTCCTTTCTTTCTAGATTTTGATTATTTTTGTTTCCTGTACTACAAAAGTTGTTTCCTTTTCTATTTATAATTGCCCTCCTTATAATAGCATCCAACATCTTCCAGCAGTGGACTGGGATAGGATTAGCAAAAATGCATGCTTTGTTCTTGTGCTTTTGTTAGTTCCCTGCGGAATTTCATGAACAGAGGTCACAAAGGTGGAAGTGGTCTTTTTTTCCGATGAAAAATTTTTCTTTACTCTTCAGAGAAGGCAGTCGAAGAAGGTACCTTGCGTTTGGCGCAGACAAGGTTTACTCTGCCTTTTACTTTCTTGGAGAGCAATTTCATCATTTTAATACTGAAAAATGCTCCTGCACAAGAATATCTTCATTTTGCATAGATGGATAAGCTAGTTCTCTTGGTCCTTGCGGACCTTGCCCATAAACTGGCTATGTTTTTGAGTTGTCATGAGGTCCCTGGTAGCATAGACCAAACAAGTTGTCTGCCGAGAGAGAAACCTGTGGTCAGGAAGCTGCTCCTATTGCCATTTGTACCGAAGATGGACAGAAAGGTAAGGGAGGGTGTGTTTAATAGGTTTCACTTTAAGCCTTCTGATTGTAACGACAGTCGAAGTAAATCCTGGGATGTGCAATTACTCCATGCACATTATTCTTTCGCACTTCCCTGCCTACCTTTTTCCGTGTGTACATGTTGGGAACCACTGTTACAGTTACATTTTTAGACTACAAAGTAAGGATTATAAAAATTAATTGAAAGGTAATCCATGAAGCCATGCTTCAATAAGATATTTCAAATAACTTTTTATGAATTTAATGTTAGGTAATCCAGAAGAGGAAAGGAACCACAAAAGGTGTAGAAAGAGGAAGAGAGTGGGAGACAAGACTAGTCAGAGAGATGGTAAATTTTAAATGTTACTTGTATTGCTAGGAATTAGAAAATATTAAGTATTTTATCAGATTTTTTTTACTTGAGTAATTTTGTAGCCAGTTCCTTACATTGACGGTACTGTGATATTGAAGGCAAAGGTTGAAACATGACCAGTAAAACAAATACAGCTCAAAGGTTTTTTAAAAAAAAAAAAAATATATTTTTTTAAAGGTTTCTGTAACCAGAGATAAAGAACTATATTTTCTTTTTATCACTTTAGGGCAGAAATCTGCATGTTCACATAATCCTCTCTCCCTGCCCCCTCCTTTTAATACGCCTGCTTTTTTTTATAGCTTCGCAGCATTGTGCAATTGCATATTCTTTCTAGAAATACTAAAATGGAAAACCCTTCCCTGAACTCAATTAGCTATTGATAGATGAGTGCATAGATCTGTCAAACAACTTCATTTGCATTGTAGCGAGGCTTGGAGGGCTTAGCTGACAGAAAGGTATCCCACTGTGCGATGTAGAGCTGCTCAGACACAAAGGAAGAGGCTGTTTCTCCCTCCCAAGTTAACAATATAAATGAGAGAGATGATGGATGGAAGAAAAAAAGTGTTATTCTTATTTTACAAATTGAGATCCAAACCAGCAGGTATTGTTTGGTGTGTTCCGTTCAGCAGCAGGACATGCTGAAGCAGATTGTGGTCAGTAATTTCGATATCTATATTGCAACTGCAGTTTTGCAGTGCAAATATTTGTTGTGTTGTGTGATGAACTATATTGGTGAACCAATCCAGGCTAAAAATGACCACCAAAAAAAAAAAAGTAATAATGCTCAAGTTGCCATTGTCAGCAAAAGAAATGCTTCCCGAGCTATATATATAGACACACGTCTAAGGTAAAGTGCCTTTTCCTGAGTTATAGTAGAAATCTGCAGCAGAACTGAAGTGGGTCTTGCGTTAGTCTAGTGTCCTGACAAGTGGTTTTAATTTTCTTCTTACTGAATTTAAAAAAATGCCTTGATAGATGCACTGCAGTGCTGTGAAAAGGGCCTCGTCCACTGTCCTTTGTAAGTCTGAAATTGAGACAGGAAACCTGAGGACAAAGTAATACGAAATTTTAGGAAATCCAGATTTGTATACTTGCAGTTCAGGAGTGGCTATATTTTATTTATGAAGCTGTGTTGCCTGTTTATCCTCTGACTTCTCCTATCACTTTTCTTGTGCTGCTGCTAATGCAAATGTATGCAAGATTAGGCAAATCCTAGCAGCCAGTTGATGAGAAAGCAGAAGGGAGGAGAGCCTTGGGAGGAGAGCAATTAGTCTTGTTTTTGTTCTTTTCGTTTCATTTGTTGTTAGATATTTTCTCTTCCTATTGCTGAGAAGAGATTATTTGGCAGTTGGGTGGATCTTAGGCCATCCCTGTGCCCACTGCAACTCATGCAGCAGGCAAGGTGGCATTTTATCCAGGAGGTACGAATCGCCACTGGCTGTGTGCTGCCGATTCGTGGTGCCGCAGTGCTTATAGAATATAAAGCGAACAGTTACATCTCAACCAGGCCAGTCGCCCGGTCTGGTTAACCACACAGACTTGCAGGTTCTTGTGAAGGTGGAGCGCAGGGCAGGGATAAAGGCATTGAGGCGTGGGGAAAAGGCCGAGAGATTGTCTGCTAGAATATACTGGGGCAGGAGCAAATGCAGGTGAGAAGAGCTGGTTTTTGCCGGTGAAGTCTGTTTAATGCCAGGTGCTTTTTTAAATGAAAATATTTTGGGATTTCAAAATACATACACAGGCAAGTAAATTGGGAGTGGTTTGTTTTGTTTTCTTTCTTAATCTTCAGTAATCTTCATTTATACTTTATAGATCGAATCAAATTATTAGGTTTCCAGGTTAACATGTCCTATGTGTTTGCAAATCCTAAGTTCAGTTGGTATTGAAGAGTAAAATCTTATGGCTTCAGGGGCTTGAAAGCTTAAGGAGGAACTATTCAGGTATTAAAAAGATAATACAAAAGTTATAGTAGTATCCAAGACAAAGGTTATAGTAGTATCCAAGACAAAGGTTATAATAGTATTCGATTTTACTACTGCTGTCTGTTTGGAAGTCAGAGCCTGACCTCATAGTCTAGAACAACCTCGATGCTTGAAAAAGGAGTTTGATCATCCTACTTTTTCTTTTCTCCTTCTTCCTTCTTCCTAATGGAAGATGCCAGTGACGGTGGACGATCCTATAAAACAGTTTTGGATCGCTGGAGAGAGTCGCTTCTTTCTTCTACCAGCTTGTCCCAAGTCTTCCTTCACCTGTCTACGCTGGATCGAAGTGTCATCTGGTCAAAATCCATCCTCAATGCTCGCTGTAAAGTATGTCGAAAGAAAGGCGATGCAGAAAGCATGGTGCTGTGCGATGGCTGCGATCGAGGCTATCATACTTACTGTATCAGGCCCAAGCTCAAGGTATCTGAGGAAAAAGAAGTGCTTCCTTCATGCACAGAACTTGGGTAGTTCTTACGACTTAATTGCATCTTGCTAATGTTTTCTTTTTTCCTTTTCTTCTGTTTCTAGGTCATTCCTGACGGAGACTGGTTTTGTCCAGAGTGTCGACCGAAACAGCGCTCTAGACGCCTCTCCTCCAGACAGAGACCTTCTGTGGAAAGTGATGAAGAGGCTGCTGAGCGGCTGAGGGAAGGAGGAGAAGAGGCACACTATGGTGAAATGGGACAAAGTGAGGAAGAGCACTATGAAGAAGAGCAAGTCGAGGAGGATGAATCTCAAGAGGAAGATGAGATAAGGTAAATAAACATCAATTAAAATGGTTTCCTATTGAAATGACATCTTGATTATTAGGTGGAGTAATTGTTTACATAAGCGCATGTCTTAAAAATCCATTCTGAAAAACATGTTTGTTTAGGAAACGGCAGCTTGTTGTGAATTTGGCTCTTACTGATGGGTTTAATATTAACAAAAGTTAGGTCTACTGGACTTAGACTCACTTTTCAGGATGAAAATTCCAGCCTCGGATGTGTGGGTGAGAGGTGGCCATCAGAACTGCAGTTCTGTACAACTACTGTTTGAATGTAAAGTGGAGAGAGTGTCAAACAGTAAGGATTTTCTGGAGAAAAACTGGAGTTGTTTTTATCCAATTTTGAATTTTGGGGGACTGGATGCATACAGTAAGTACCGAAACTCAAGGTTATCCATTGACAGGTGTGTGACATTGGGACGACTTGAGATCTTCTGTAGTAGTTGTTTAAAAAAAAAAAAAACAACAAAAAAACCCAAAAAACAAGCCAACAACAGAAAAGCCCAAACCAAACTCGTACCCCTCTGCCCTCCCCCCCCAAACCAACCAACCAACCAGAAACTCTTAAACAACTAAATAATCCAATGTGATAATTTCGGTCAAGTGATGAATTTGATCTGTGTTCCAAGAACGTAAATTTTGAAGGAAACTTTCCCGATCTCTGTGTCTTTTTCTTCTTTTTGGTATAGTCTTTTGAATTAACTGAAGCAAGATTATTTGCTGCTCTGTCCTTTGGGATTCAGTAGTTGGAGAGAACTTGCATCTCCTTGAAAAATAAATTTGTCTCTGGCATATTCCTCCTCTCCTGTAGGAGAGTTTTGCGTATTACTTATAAACGCTGGCTAGAACATAACTTTTGTGCTTGGTGGTTTAGAGCTGTAGTTAATGTAGCTAATACTGTTGTTTCAAAACCGTTGCTGAGAGACAGAGATTTAAAGAAATTGATAGCTGGAGCTGGTGCTGCAGTTAATGCAACACATCGTACGAGGTGCAAGGATGGCCAGAATTCTGAGCATTTCTTTATAAAGTGTGTGGTCCGTGGAATATTTAGTTAAGAGACTTCAGTGTAGTATTTAAGATAATGGTAATTGGATGACTACATCAGCTTGAAAGCCAGCTGCTTACTAGTCCAACCTTGAATAGTTTGCTTTATCAATGCTGAATTAGAATACTGAGGGAAAAGAGAAGAATGGAATTTTGGCATAGAATAAAACATAATTCTTCACTTTTTCTAGCCCATCAAAGCAAGGAAGACCCCGGGTCAAGTTTCCATTAAAAATGAGAGCAGCCAAACTCAACAATCCATTTTCAAGTCGGAACTGCCAGCGTCAGGCAAGATATGCTTCTCGGAGTCAGCAAAACACACTTAAGCAAACTGAACCTTCACCTAAAGTTACCAGAAGAGGTTTAAGAAATGTAAGATCAACCCCTCCATTGGTGACAGAGCCTTCTTTAAGACTCAGTAGCCGGACCACTCGTCAGAGCCAAAGTTCATTACAAGCAGATGTATTTGTGGAATTACTCAGTCCTCGAAGAAGACGAAGAGGAGGAAAGAGTGCTGATAACACACTGGAAAACAGCCCTTCCAATTCTCTCGGATTTAGAATTATTGATACTCCAGACTCAAATGAACGGCTTAGGAAGTACCCAGTTTCTGCCTCAAAGCTTTCTCTTCCTGTTACTGAACCCAAGAGAAGAGGCAGGAAACGACAATCCACAGGTTAGAGAAATGCATTTGTCCGGAGCGAAAACCACATTGTCTTCCTTGCTAAAACATTGGTGTGATAGAGCAAGGGGACTCGAAATGGTGGCGGTTGGCATTTTTACCACTTCCTACACAGCGGTTCCTTCTTTTGCACTAACAGAAGTGAAACATTAAAAAAAAATCTCAGTCATACAAAGAACAAATACTTAATTTGCCATAGGCGATTTATCGTATCCATATGTGAAATTTCATATCTGCATACAATGTGGAGTAATTGCTAATAAGTGGGTAGAAAGTGTGAAAGTGATATTTCTGCCGTAGCTTTATAAGTAAACATTGCAAATGCAAATGTTTAGTTATGGCTTTTATGATTTTGCTGTATTAAACAGTGAAGAACACAGATGAAGGCAAGGTAGTGAAATTGTGAATACGAATGTAAAACAAATGCTACCAGAAGAAAAATGTTGTCTATCAGTATAGGGCTGACAGTGCCCTCGCTTGTTAGGCCAATACCAAGTGCTTGATTGCAGGGAAATACTTGGAAAGCTACAATAACCTTTTAAAAGCAAAAAGGGGTTTTTTTCTCCCAGTGTGAGACTCGAGTGTAAAAAAGCTTATGCTCCAGTGTGGCAGCGTTGTATTCTGCACCATTTCGGTCCTTCACCATTGGGAGTGTCTGGGCTTACTCACTAACCACCCTGCTGACTACTCTTGAAAGCAGATAAAACCACTCTGAATAGAGGTTTTGTGGAAGTAAAAGTTAGGAGCAGGCAGCTTAATTGTGTTTTTCTCTAATAGGGCTTTTCTTTCAGTGTTTAACAAATTATTTTGAAATCAGCGGAAAAAATCCTTTCCAAAATTAATGTAATGAAGGAGAGCGGATGGGGAACCCAGCGAATTTCTGGGACTTAGCATTTTTTTTACTGCAAGAGAGACATACAGTGGTTAATAACAAGGCTGTCGTATAGTCAATACCTGAAACCAAATGACATGAGTTGTGGCCTGAAATTACAGTTTTAGTGCCCAAGAATAATGTGAGGGGTTGTTTTGTGTGTGTTCTTGGTTTTTTTGTTGTTATGCTTGTCTGTTTTTTATTTTCACCCGTGGGGTGTTGGTTTCTTTTTCAGAATCATCTCCTCAAGCGTCATTGAACAGGAGAAGTTCAGGACGTCAAGGGGGAGTCCATGAACTCTCAGCTTTTGAACAACTCGTAGTGGAACTGGTACGACATGATGACAGCTGGCCTTTCATGAAACTGGTTTCCAAAATCCAGGTAACCAACTGTAGAGGAAATTATAATGTTTGAGTATCCTGTTTGCTGACAGTAAAACTTAGGATTTATAGCGTTGCTCAAACAGCAGTGGGATTCAGAACAACTCTTGCATTTCAGCTCAAATATTTGGTGCCAGAAATAACTTTTCGAATTGACATGTTACTGGCAAAGTGTTATTTATGCTTGCCATCAGGCATGTAAAAATGTGAAATGCTTTGATTTGGGGGAAGTAAAAAAAGCAACAAAAAAACGCATAACCACAAATAGATCACAGGCCTGCTAAAAGTAAGCTTATGGTCATTAATTAATTAGTTGAATAAATCTTCGATTTATGCAAAGGTATTTTGAAAATATTATGCAGAAAAACCCGCAGTAAATAAGATAACCAGGTAGGAACAACTTCACTCTGATGTTAACTGTAGTGCAGTAACAAGATCGTTTCTTAGCTCAGCGCTTAAGTGCTTTTTTTTTCCTAAAATAGCAGTGATAGCTGTTACATGAAGACTTAAAACTCTGAATTCAGAGTCAGAGCTAGCTGGAAGGATTAATATATCTGGGCAAAAAGAATGATGTACAAACGTGAATGAAAGTTGTAAGTGCAGAGGAGGAGAGGAATTTTGAATGAAACAGACACTCATGTCTGCCCACTGGAGTACAGGAATTACACTGGGAAGTGCAAGAATCTGGTGAATGCAAGGGAGCTTCTTAAGGAGGGATGGATAATTCAACTTACTGTTGATCCTGAAAAGAAAGTGCTAGAATTAAGTGCATTCCAGTTTGCCCGAATCAGTCACTAAGGGATAATCTGTGTGTAGTTCGAAAAGAAAAACTTGTACCTGAGGTTTTCTTCATCATGATAGATAGTTTTGGGTTAAAATTTTTGCTGCATTTGAGACAATGTCAAGAATACACTGAAATGATCACTGCACAGCAAGTCAGAAAGAGAAAAGTTACCTTTCTTCTTAGTACTTATGTAAACAGCGTTCCTGAAGGGAAAAAGAAAGAAAAACGTGTCAATCTAATTCTATTTCTCTACCAGTCCTTTCTGTAGGTTCAGTTGTAGGTTGCAGTTGATACAGTAAAGTTACAAACGATAACCAAGAACCTGGTTTTAAAACCTACGATGGTGCCTGTCGGGTATCTTTTCTTGTAACAAAAAAAATAAAATCTTTTTATTTCACCCCCACCCCACTTTGTGAGTGAAAGTCATCCTAAAGCTTGGTGTTTACCTGGAATTCAAATTCTGTGATCCCAATGATCAGTGGCCTAAAGGGTTGGGCAGTCCTTTTCCTCTCGTCCCTTTTCCCTCATAGACACTGTTCGGATTGGCTCTTTGTCTCTGGTGCTTCCATACTGCGTCCTTCTTGCTGCAGAGAGGTTCGCTACCTTCTCTGCAACACAACTAAATGGAATCTCAGGATTTAATTTCTCTTGAAAGACGGCAAAGAGTAGTGGAGTAAGAATAGTCATTACTCATGATTACGGAGCTTTTAATATTGTAATATGTTACAGGAAAATGAAAAACTTTCAAATCTTGGAAATTGTTTTTTCACTGGACAGATGGGAGTAGCTGGAACACCGTAATGCTTATCTGCTCATGCAATTTCCTTACGGTTGTTCACAGGGTATTTAAGATTAGATTTATTCATTGAATTGCTGGCTAATGTTTGTTGTGGTCTGCTACTTTAATGATATAAAAATTGGAAAAACAATACCTGAAACCTAATATTCAGTTCAGCAAGTGGAGGCAGTTGTCTGGGACTCCTCTGTTTATATATTAAAAAAAATAATAAATTCTGCTAATTAACAGTTTGCTTAGTTTTTTTACATAGATGGAATTTTAAGCTTCTATTTGTTTGTCCATGAATAATTCTTTATTTTTGTCTAAAGGTACCAGACTACTATGATATCATCAAAAAACCTATTGCCTTAAATATAATACGTGAAAAGGTGAATAAATGTGAATATAAGTTAGCATGTAAGTATCATTTATTGAAAGATGTATTGAAGCCTGTTCTCCTTAAAATAAGTTCTTGTGCTAAAATGGAGCTATGTTAGAGGATTTGAAAGCTTGAAATTGTCTTTGGTTTGGAGTTTTGTGGTGGTTTTTGTTTTGTTATTTTTTTCTTTTTAAAACAAAGAGCATTTACTAATGTATTTTAAATAAGATTTTAATATATTATTTAATATATTAATATTAATAATATTTTAATAGATTGAACATAGTTCTTTCACTACCAAAATACATGATGTGCAGGTAGATAAGAAATGAGCAGCTGAGAAACTGCTGGTAATTTCTCAAGCCTTTGATGTCAGTGAGTGACACATGAAATATTTAGAAAAGGTATTGTTACTGCTTGATTTGTATTTCCTGTATTGATAATCAGAAAAATTTAAGAATGTTTACATGGCACTTCACTAGTATAATGATAGAAACTTGACACGTATGTAAAACCATTTTTTGTGTTGCAACCCTGTGTAGGATCGCTGTACTAATTCAGTGGTGTCATAGTACTTTATCACACCGCGCTCTCGTGACTTGAGATGTGCTAAATTAATTTTTCATTTCTTTTTTTTGTACTAGCGGAATTCATTGAAGACGTTGAGCTGATGTTTTCGAACTGCTTTGAGTACAACCCTCGTAACACAAGCGAAGCAAAAGCTGGAACTAGACTTCAGGCTTTCTTCCACATTCAAGCTCAAAAGCTTGGACTTCCGATCACATCTGGTAATGTGGACCACACCGCTCCCGCGGCAAAGAAGTCACGAATCTAACCTCTGCCTTCTAAAGGATTTTTTGAGGGAATCTTATGTTCATTAAAATGAAACGTTAAATCACGCAGTCGTCATACCTGTTTAAAGCAATAACAACTGTTTAACCACCTTGAAGTGTGGCCTGCACTATATTCTCGATGTAATATTAAGCACTCAGGAGAAAGTAGGAAAGATTACCTTTGCTACAGTTTTTATTCAGTGTCTAATAATTTTGATAGATGTACTGGATACAGTACTGGTTTACAGAGGTTTTGTACATTTTTAATACATTCATGTGTCCAAATATCTTCCAGAAGTACATTGTTTTTTCCTGCACCAAATGACTTTGTTTCATCCTCTAGATTTTGTAGGAGCTGTGGTATTGAGGGCTTTATCAACTCAGATAAAATCTTCTGCTGTAGCACAGTTGAAGAAACTGTGTGTTTTTAAAACTTGTTTGAGCGTACCTTCTCAACACTACACATGAATGAGTACAACTGCATATCTTTTTAAGTACTGTACCAGTGCTGGCTGGAGGTATTCAGTCTGAATTTATTAAGTAGATATTTATTTAGCATTCAAAGTAATTTGTGAATTTGTTTTGTATTTATAAAATTTGTACTTGGAGATTAAAAACAACAAAAACCAAGAGAGAGTTCCATAACTTTTTAATTTTTTTTTCCCCCCAGTGTGTGGGTTTTTTTGTTGTTGTTTATTTCCTTCTAACTTGATGATCAATCAATAAATACCTTCCCATGTCCCTGGCAGTTCTTCTAGCAATGAGTAAATTTACAGGACCCTGCTATAAGTTTCTACGTACAACTTTGGAAGTGTACAAATAAAATGACACATTTTTCAAAGTATTTTGAGCTTCTGGCATTTCCTTTTGAGTTACGCTGCTCCACCACCTTCCCTGTTAATTTCCTAGGACAAGTTGCTGGAGAGATCACAGCAGAATTTGGTTTCAATGTGAATGCCTCACCCAGCACTTTTGGCATCTGCAGCCGGTGGGATGCCTGGTCTCCAAGTGATGCAAATGTTCATGAGTATGTAAGGAGTAATGCAGGGAGAGTGTGTATAATTTGTATGGTTCTTTGTTAGAATAAAGATCCTAAAGGGTGTAAAACCTCATAGCTTTGTTTAGCTGACCTGCAGCTTCTTTAAACTATCTTTACTATCCACGGTAGTTTTACCTCAAGTAATTTAATTCACATTTATTAAACTCTCTTTGATTCAATAGCTTTAAAACCCTCTTAAACCCAGTTTTGCCCACCTGGATGTATGCCATACTCTGAAGAAACAGGATGCAGCAGAAGTTGGGGAGTAGGAGTGAAGAAAAATTGAAATGCAAGGCTTGCTGCTGCAGCACAAACACTTTTCTGCCTGTTCCTGCTAGATTTTGTTGGAGCATTAAGACCTGTTGATGTTATAGACAATTACTTGCTATGTAGTTGTGGGGTTTCCTTGCTGCTGTAGTGCTTGTCTTGCCTAAGAATGGGCATTCCCTTGAGCCTAGGGAGTGGGTGGGGATAGACAGGAGATGGATCAGTTTGGTGTTGGACTTTTGTTGTGTTTTTTCCTTAAAAAAAATAAATCTAAGAATGAGAATGGGGAGGGTATTGTTGAGTCTGTTAATACTTCAGTTTCTGTGTGAGCTTCTCCTTGTTCAGCTCTTTTTCTGTCCAAATCAAAGACACATTTCTTGTTTCCACCACAAAGAATGCCAAATTTCCTAAGGAATGTGAGCAGCAGAAGACTTCTTTGCAGAGTATAAGTTGTACTTGACATCCCTGCATCTGTGTAGTCTCCAGAGTCTTTAAAAGGTGCACCACCATTAACTGGGAAAGTGCTGGTAAAACTGTGCTTTACTCAGATTGTGAACAGTGCTGGGAGCAAAGCCCACTTTCTCCTGCTTTCCCCTGCTTCCAGCAGCATCCACAAGTCTGAACTTCAGCGACAAGGTGGGGCTGGGTCTGCATTTATACTTGGTTTCATTTTTTAAGTAATCAAACAAATCTGATGTGCTGTTGGTGAAACACTATCCTCTCAGCCAGGCACCTGCAGCAGCTTTCTGGCAAACAGATGCTTTTCCAAGCCAATGGTTTTTAATATTTGGAGTGCGTTAAAATGCTAAACATCAGTATGAGCTACACCTGAAAAGTTTTCAGTGGCAGAAGGCCACAGGCTGCATATTTTTTTCCAAAAAGAGCACTGATGCTGACTTTGGGTTTGTTTCTCTACTGTAACGTATCCATTTCCTGGAGTTGTAGCATATCTTTTCTGGAAAACTGCTGAAACAAATTGTAGTTTATTTTTTTAGATGCAACTCCATCTTTAATTATTTTCTTTGAGGTATAGAAGAAGTAAAAAACACGTTTTCTGGTCCTCCAAACACAGGAGTGCATCAGCTGCCGCCTTGCAAGAGGCTCTGGGTAATACAGAGGCTGGCCAGGGTCGGAGGTGTTTGGCCTCATAGGAGAGTCCCTCACTCTTTGCCAGAAAGGAAAGAAAGCAGCAAGCACCGACGCTGTGCCAGAGCCCTCCCTGCTGCTCACAGAGCATATCCAGCTGTTCAGGTCACTCGCTTTTGATGATAGAAATGTTTGATTGGGCCAAGTTTCCTACAAAGATGCTATGTGACAGCATGCTTGGCAAAGCGCGGGCTGCTGCCCACAGAGATCAGCTTTCACTTATTCTTCTCTACAGTCGTTCGCTTTTCCTTTCTTAGATTGGTTTCAACAAACCGCGAAAGAAAGGGTCTTTATTCTAGTAACAGAGTGCCACAGCGCCAGCATCGTGTCATAGCACAGAGCTATTCTAAGTGTGTACAGCCTGACTTAACAGTGCTGTCTGTGGAACTGAAAACTGCACACTTACACTATAACATCCCTTGCAATAAAGCTGTCTCATAAAAGGTATTCTTGCTCTGCTAGGGTAATACACAGTCTGACTTGAGTTCTGTTGTCTTCTATTCTTAGTTTACCAATTTATTTAGGCTTTAAATAGCTATTTCCTAGATTAACGGTCCTATAAGAATATATATAATAACCTATGTGCTTTCCTGTTTTTCTTCTCCAAGGGCTTTAGAGTTCAAATTCATTTGGAGAGGAAGGGACTTTGAAGAGACGGGCTGTGCTGTGGCTTGGCTGCTGTGAATCATGTGTTCGAAATGGCAGAAATGTGAGCCAGGATGCTGAAACGTTTGGGGTTTTGGATGGCAGTTCTGCATTTGATTCTGGGCAGTCTGGGGATTTGCCTGTGGGATCAGGGCTTCATAGCCGCCTTTCGCAAGCATTCCTGTACAGATCCCACCATCAGAGTCACATGCTGGGCTCTGCAGTCCTGGCACCACTCGAGAGTGCTGCTGTTACCAGAGGACACTTTCACACTGACCAACGGGTCGCGCCATCCAGCAACAGTTATAAATATTCCTGTGCCCCAATCATCCTAAAGCCCATCCTCAGCCACCAGAAAGTGACCTCAGCTCATGTATTTATCGTTAGGCTTAGCTAATATTTTATTTTTAGATTGCTATCTGAAAAAAAAAAGTAGATTTAAAGGCAAGATAAAATTTTTAAGAAACAAGCTTTATGAGGAGGTTTTGCAGAGCTTGAATAGGTTTAGTTTGTGCCTCTTTTGTTTCCAGAGAAAGATGGTCCATCTTTGCTTCTAAGAGGTCTCTTAGAACCAGTTCTTGGGTTAAACCTTCATTAAACAGGATTTCCTTCCATTCACATGCGATGCGGCAAACTGAGTCCTAGGTCTGTCTGCAGCAATTTTAACAGTATTAAAACTCGGAACCACAAATGTCTGTCCTCCTTTTTGTCTGGCCTTTGTGACTTCCAGTGTAAACAGGCCATACAAATTAATCTCCCCTGTCTTGGCACTTTTGTGATGGCTTTCCACATCTCCTGGGGAGGATTTGATCCTTTCTAGTTATTATTTTTTGTATTGCAGATTTTTCCTTACATGACAACTACAACGTCACAGAAGTGCTGATGGTGATTAGAAACCATCCCCTTTCCAAGGATCTTATTCTGACGCAATGACATAACCCCAGGAGAAAGGGGAGCACAGAGTGATGAAGGCTTATAGCAGAAACAGGCTGAAGCTGAAAGACTTCGGATTAGTGGCCAAAATCTGCATGCAATGTGTGCACAGTTCTGCTTTGCACTTGTCCAGACACAGGAAAACAAGGATTTCTTGTCCCACCAGGAACCCTGTCTGTCTCAGGTGGCCCAGTTTGGAGAGGCTCTTCTGTAAAGAAGAGCATAATGAAGTTGAATCATAATATTCCTTATGTGCCAGCCTGCCCCTCCAACTTCTTGAAGGTCTGCACACATCTATCCAGAAGGCAAAAAGCTTTGTGAAATCCTTGCCACCTTTTCCTGGAGGCACAGCAGTTTAAATTGTGTCATCTGCTGAGATGTCTGACTGCATCCAAACTTTTGGCATTCATCCTCCTGCAAACCAGCCTGAAGCCATTCAAGAAATGACTCCTTCCAGCCTTCTAGCTGTCTTCTGCTGAGAGGAGTCACTGCTCTGTGGCTGAATAAGTTTTCAGAAACCCAATCAAGATGAAACCACTGTTAGGGAAGTTGTGGACATGGACTTTATTTTGGTGATGCTACAATTGTCCTTACTCCTTTGTGTAAGTTTTATTACATATATGTACTAAACTTTACATACTGTAAGCAAGCGAAGAACCACCAGCTGAACCACCAGCACAGACTAAGAACAGAGACCACGTTTTTTTCTCCATTCTGATTTTAAAAAGAAACAAAAAAATTCTGCTTCTGTGCTGTGGCAAGTCTATTGAAATCCTAGTGTAGGAGGCAGCAGTATTTGACTTCCTAAGCTTGGAGGGAGAAACTTGGAGGCTTCCAGCATATGGACTACCACTTAATTTGCTAAGACATTGGAGAAATAGCAAAAATTGCTGAATGCTGCTGAGGCACATGCACAGCAAAAGGACATTGCAGCAGTAAGAGAGATGTCTCAAGCGAGGCATACACAGTGCTGAACAGCCACTATAATAACAGACAGCTTTCTTCTGGTGGCAAAGGCAGGGAATTTTTGCCATAAAACAGAAGAGGTTAGCAAGGGGTGAAATCGCTGTTGAGGAAGTACCTCTTGGGACCATCGTGTTGATTAACATCCCCGCTAACCTTAGGCATCCCAGTTTTATAGCTCCACTAGAAAGTCCTGCCAGAAACCAGCAAAACTATTAACACCACCTTCTCTGTGTTACTCATATGTGTGCCCTTGAATAGTGCTAGGAAGAAGTATGGGGCTGTTGGATTGTCTGCAGCTGTAAGCAGATGCTGTGGGCTGGAGGGAAGGTGCTTAGATAGAACCTCCCAGGCGTGACTTCCCACGCATTACCCTCCTCTCTGCAGCAGCTCTTCTGCTGTGACCGATACACCTGGCACATTACAGCATTGCTTTTTTTTGTGGCTTGAAGAATATTTCTGGACTTTTATTTTATTAGAATAATTAAATAATAAAATCTGTAGCTTTGTGTTAAAGCCTATTCTTCCAAGGCGCTCTGGCAGCTCTTCCCCTGATCCACGTATCCAGCTCACAGGTCAGCTATATAAGCCTGAATTTCTAAAGGTCACTTTGGCTCCCTTCTTGCTGTTTTATTGTTATGAGCCTTATTCCGTGATGCACAGCAACTACCATGCTCCCAGAAAATGATGCTGCTCTTCACATTTCCTCTCTTTAGATAGGATTTACCGTATTGCATCCATGTCTCCTACATAGCTGGGATTCTGCTTCACTGCAGGCACAGATAAATGTGTTGCCCTGACAAATTAGTAGTCAGAGATAATGGCCAACATCAAACTCCTCGAACCCAGTGTTGTCAGAGGACGTTTACTGAGAATGCAAGTCCGACTTTGCTGTTTGCTTGAAACAGGGGTTTCACAAAAATAATTGTTCTGACTGACCTATATTTCCTTCCTTAGGAGGAGGAACGGTCCAGGGTTTAAAGCAGAGATGGGAATCCAAGCCTCCCTGCCCTGTGCCCTGTGCTCACCACAGCCTTCCTGGGTGACCCCAGGCAACTCATCAAATAGGATAAATAATGCTCATCCAGCAAGGATACTTCATATTTTTAATAAAGAGCTTTAAGACCTTAGAATCAAAATGCCACAAGTAGAACTGAAAAAAAAAAAAATCCTGTCTTTACCATGGAAGTTGTCTGGGAAAAAGTTGTCTGGAAAAAAAGTGAATAAATTGAATAATTGATATATTCAGTGGGTAATCTTATAAATCCTTCCTTACCTGACGTTATGCTGTAAATTCATGCCAGCTGTGAACAAGGGGCAGCAAGAAGAAAGTCTTAGGAAGAAACTGCTGTTGGGGAAAATGCATTTTGTAGGGCATACAGGGATTTATGAAGGCTAGGAGTGTAAATAGTAATTACTTTTTCTAGTGTTATGAATGTGCAAACCTTTGTGAATGTTGAATACGTGCTAATTACTTAAAAGTAATTTTTATTTTCTGTTTTTATTAATAAGGCTGAGCAAATTTTCCCAGTATTTTAGACTTCAGGGGAATTTTTTGATCTGTTTAGCCACTGTTCTGCCATTAGTTTCCACATTTCTCTCACAGGAATAATCTTTATTTCCTTTTTTGTTATGGTTAAACATCATCTCTAAAATGATGTCATTACAAGACATAACATTTTAATTAAATCCCTCTTTTATTGTCTATTGACCAATGACAGGCTTGCTGCTGCCTGGCGTTATGATTCACTGGCATGTGTGACTTACCAGGCGCTGAGCATCACGGGTGGAGAGGGGGGAATTCCACCCTGCCCCAAAAACTATGTGGCTGCTGCTCCTCGAGCATCCGCACTGGTTGCACTGGCTTTACTCTGCTTCCTCCTGCCTGCTCTGCTGGCGCACGGCTGTAAACCGAACTCAGCCAGGGAATGCGGACAGTGGAAGTGCTTTCCAAGGAGGAGGAAAAAAAAAAAACAACAGGGCTTTCCTTCAGCCACATCGCTGCACGGTCAGAAAAGTGGCTCCACTTGGCAAGGAAAGGGGTTGCTGAAACCAACTTAAGTATCACAGCACTCAAGCCGGCGTTGCATCAAGAGAAAGTCTTGCCCCACCTCTAACAGCCATATCTCCTTGTTGCAGCAAGAGGGTCGGAGGGCTCCGGGAGCCCTGGGTGGTGGCTGCGGAAAGCAGCTGGCAGCAGGCAGCACCTTCGGGGCTATGCTGGAGCTGCTGAGCGTGGCAGGAGCTGGGCAGCAGCTTGGAGAGTGACTCAGCTGGAGGCATGTCCTGGCAGGGGAGACTGGGGTGTCCAGTGAGGCTGACGCAACAGGGCCGGCTCCCTCCCATCTCCGTGGTGGGCAGAGGCCAGCAGGCATGGCCCAACACCTCAGGGAGCAGCAGCCAGCACCTCGCTCATCCTCAGCCCTGCCTGTGCCATGAAGAAGCTGACCCATGGCCCAGAGACCCAGCAGGATTCTGGGACTACAGCAGTGGAAGAGGATGCTTAAGCCAGAAATCACCCTGCCAAGGACGGTGGAGCCTTAGAGGGGAAATCCATCTCCTGATCGGGCAGCAGGGCTTGCTGGGGATCCATGCTCCAAGCTTGCTGGGGATCCATGCATTGCTGCAGGCTCTCAGGCTCAGCACACACAAGAGGTACTGCAAGTCTTGCTAACTTGCAGCAAATTCACACCAGGGTCCATCACTTGCAGTCAAATAACAGCTTTTTTAAAAAATAAATAGTTCTGCTGTGTAAGGAAAGACATTAAAAACTCGCTGTCTGCTTTTCGCTGGGGTTTTCTCTAATGCTCTCTTACAAGGACTTAGATTTTATCTAACATTCTTTGTACTCCCACTGAAAATACAGAATTGTTGGAGGGCAACTGGACATTTTCCAGAGGTATGCAGGAGTGCAAAGGGAAAACAAAGTGCCCTGAGCAACAGATCTCATCAAATGCACTTTCCAATGGATTTCTCTCTCTTGAGCGACTGATTTTTTTTTTTAACTGAACGATATTAAGGCTTTCTGCTATTTCAATGTACAACTGTGCACGTTCTTCTGCTTTTCCTTTGTAGTCCTCTTCCTGAATATCATCAGGCAACATCACAAGAGATGCGATGTCTCCTAGCAGAAACCAATGATTTCCTGAGTTGAGCTGGTAGGCATACAGCTACAGCCCCATTTTCTTCTATATCAATGAATTATTTTATGAAACTTAATTATTTAATTAGGGATCTTAATTACTTTTGTGACCTCTATCCTTCTGCCAGACTTAATTCAAATAAGCTAACAAGTTTAAAAGTCACTGGGACAAGGACTAGCCCAAGTGAGAGAGAGGATGCCTGAGGAGGCCAAGCAGAGGCCTTGCTTTCATAAGAAATGAAGGTGAAATGCTAATGTTGAGTTTAGTGACGTTGACAACAACGCAAAGAGGATGTACAGTATACAAAAAGAAAGATTTAGGATTTCAGAGAGCTTCAATGCATAAGGTAACTTAGACCATTATAATCACTTTGCACTAATGAGCATTCAGGAGTTGAATCCAAACTAACAGTGCCTTCTGCCTCATGGTGAGTCACTTCTTCCACCCACGGAGGGTGAGGAGGGGTTTGGAGGGCTTCCTCAGAGGCGTGTGATCCACATAGGGTATCCTTCATAAGCTTTTAGTGCTGCTGCTGCTGCTGCTGGGTGCTCTGAATCATAGGGCTATTTCAGTGGTGCCTGGTGGGATGCGGGTCTTGTGGCACAAGGGTAGTGAAACTCAATGCTTCCTGAGCTGAGATGCCAAGGTGGGGAACCAGCTTTGTCTGAGTGTGCTCCAGCAATAAGATTTGCTTGGTCATTATTGCTTGTGGCTGGATACTGGCCATTTCTGTGACCTCCAAGCTCACCACTGGGCTCTGTCACAAGTTCTTTCTCTGATGGCTGGAGTCACTGCGAGCCCATCCATCATTTTATTGAAAACGAGAAGCCCCTTTCTGTTTACCTGTGACCCGTTTTTCGCTGCAGAGAAATGTTCTCCGATTCCGGTGAACCCATTCTTTCTCAGAGATTTCTGTCAAATCATAAAATACTCCTTCAGCCTTGCTTCTTCTGTACTCCAGAGACTAACAGGTACCGGCCAGTGATGTGCTGCAGCAGCCCTGAGTGCCTCAGGTGTGCACCTTGCTAGGTGAAGGGAATAACAAGCGCTTCTGATTGATTATTCAGTTTCCGTGGTAGTAAAGACAGAAGGTGAGTTACGCACAGTTTTGGAGTTGTCATCCCTGGAGCATTACCTGGAGATGCCACACAACTCTGGAAAGTCTTTCTCCACCTTTTTTTTTTTCTGCAAGCTTGGGATGTGCAGTGCTGTGGCGAGAGTGCACTGCAAGAGCGTGAGGTTGGGGCACTCACATGCAGCAGTCCCACGGTGTTGAACGAGCACCAGAAAAACCCTGCTGAGCCCACGGCGGTGACTGTGGTCACCTGAGGATGCACCACACATGTGCACAACTACTTTCTGGATCGCATGTTCCCGGCACCGAATAGGCAGGAAGAGTGAAAAGGTGGCCATCATCCTATCAGTTGGGAAAAAAATTGAGTGTAATAGACTTGCTGTTTACACTGAGTGGTGGTGGGAACCGAGTGTAAGGAGCTGGAGGGGTAACATAGCTCCAGGTTAGTGATTTCAAGGCTGATAGGCTGAGGTATGTGAATACATAACATGCGTATTGAGAAACACTGATCTGGTTTCACCAAGGTACTATCAAGACGTTTTTGGGGAGAGGCAGCTGATGGGCCACCACAGAGGCTGCGAGCTGACATGTGCACCTGGGTGAGATCTGGCTCGTTTAGGAGCTCTTGGCTTTCGGACACTCCACTTTGAGGCCGCACAGCCCACACAACCCTCTTCTCCTCTCAGATGGGCTGGAGACAGAACGCTCCGTGTTTGGTACCCAGTGCAGACAAGTGAAATGCTCTCCGGAGGGTTATCCGCCTTTTTTTTTCCCCACAAGTTATCTTCCTCTGTTTTAATGCCGCTCCTTCCCCCTCGCGTGTCGTGCCCTAGAGCCTGGGTTTAGAATCATATGTTGGAAGGGACCCACTGGATCATCGAGTCCAACCATCCCTAACACTCCCTAAACCCCTCAGCACCTCATCCACCCGCCCCTTAAACCCCTCCAGGGTTGGTGACTCCCCCCATCCCTGGGCAGCCTCTGCCAGTGCCCAATGACCCTTTCCGTGAATTTTTTTTCCTGATATCCAGCCTGACTCTCCTCTGGCACACCTTGAGGCCATTCCCCCTTATCCTGTCACTTGGGAGAAGAGCCCAGCACCCTCCTCTCCACAACCTCCTTTCAGGTGGCTGTAGAGAGCAATAAGGTCTCCCCTCAGCCTCCCCTTCTCCAGGCTAAACACCCCCATCCAGCTCTCTCAGCCGCTCCTCGTAACACTTATTCTCCAAAGAGAGAGACTTGTTTAAGACAGACAGCGGGTGCCTTCCCGCAGCGCGGGGGACAGGAGCCACGGGCACCGCGGGGCGACGCCACACCCGCCAGCGCGGAGCAGCGGGAAGCTCCCCGGAGCGGGGCCGGGAGCCGCCGGCGGGGGCTGCGGGTGTCGCCGTCCCCGCCCTCAGCCGCAGCGCAGCCCGCGGGGCGGGGGCAGGAGCGGGGGGGGGGGGGGGAGTGAGGGGGGGGAGCGTCGCGCGCGGCACGTGGTGGCGGCGCGGCGCACGTGACCGGCCCTCCCGCCCTCGAGTCGCCGCCCGCCGCCCCGCCGCGCTCCCCGCGTGCAGCCGCCGCTCCGCAGACGCCGCCGCCGCCGCCCCGGGACCCGGCGCCATGGTGAGAGGCGGGGGGGGGCGGGAGGGAGGGAGGAGGGCCGCGCGGGGCGCGGGGCCGGGCGGGCCCGGCGCGGCCTCTGGCGGCCATTTTAGTCTAATTTTAGTCCATGCGGGGGGAAGGGGCGGCGGTGGGGTGAGGGGGGTCCGCGGGCCGGGGGGGTCCCGGTGGCTGTGCGGGGCCGGGAGCGGCTCGCGGAGCCGCGGTGGCGCGTGAGGGAAGGGCGATCGGGGAGCGGGCGAGGGGCAGGAGCTGCTGGGGCTGACACAATGCAGAAAGCATTCGTGCCGCCCGGCCGAACCGGGGCCCAGCGGCCGCTCCCGCATCGCCTGGAAAAAAAAGAATGAACAACAAAAAAAAACCACCCCGAAGCAAACCTACAGCCGCTTCGCCCGTGGCCCTCCCCTCCTGTCCTCCTCCCGAACGCGTGATAAGGGAATGAAAGCCGCTGGAGTAGGACGGCGGTGTGCATGGTGCTGTAGAACTGCTACCCAGGATCACAGCTGAAGATGCTGAGATCTGCAACAAGGGAGTATGGAATTTACACCTCCTTTAATATCTGCTGCTCTGGTCTTGCAACGATTCCTAAATTCCTAGTGTGTTCCCGTCGAGTATAGTACTTTTATTCTCGTAGGGGCAGGCAGACTTCTTTATCCAGCACTGTGGCCTGTCAGCTTTTCTAGCCAGTCTTAATGTATGCTGCTGAAATTATTGCTTTGATCTCATTTTACAGGCTTCTGGAGTAACAGTAAATGATGAAGTCATAAAGGTTTTTAATGACATGAAAGTAAGGAAATCTTCAACCCCAGAAGAGATTAAAAAAAGAAAGAAAGCTGTTCTGTTCTGCTTAAGTGATGACAAAAAACAAATAATTGTAGAAGAGACAAAGCAGATATTGGTCGGTGACATTGGAGATACCGTGGAAGACCCCTATACAGCTTTTGTGAAGTTGCTACCATTGAATGATTGCCGATATGCTTTGTATGATGCCACATATGAGACAAAGGAATCTAAGAAAGAAGACCTGGTATTTATATTCTGGTGTGTAAAAGCAGAGCTCGCTGTTGAAATTGAATATTCTGAGTTGGCGCTGTGTGACTGAATAACTGTCTTGCTTTGCTTTTCTTCTTTCCTTTAAAGGGCTCCTGAAAGTGCACCTTTAAAAAGCAAGATGATCTACGCAAGCTCTAAAGATGCCATTAAAAAGAAATTTACAGGTACAGACCCAGAAGTATTTAGTCCCTTAATTATAATACTGTTTAGATGTTGAGGTTCTCACAAAAGTACCTTGCTCTGTCTTTCAGGTATTAAGCATGAGTGGCAAGTAAATGGTTTGGATGATATTAAGGACCGTTCAACACTTGGAGAGAAATTGGGAGGCAACGTGGTAGTTTCACTTGAAGGAAAACCCTTATAAAAAGACAGACAAGTGCCATCTGGATCTAAGGAGCTTCCATTTCTGCAGCTCATTCAATTGGAATAGTATTAGTCTCCCTGTCCCCTTCCCTCCTCAAAAAATAAGTCCCTTCCCTAATGCCCCTGAAGGAGATGTCATTGTTAAGCAGTCTACCAGTGATTGCCATTAGACTGTTTAATCCTGATAGTTTTATGTAGGATCCAAGGAATGCTTTCACGTCATACTTTTAGCCAAAACTGACGGTGCAGGCATTCCTTGCAACATGTACAATGAATGTGATAGTTAATGTGAATAGTCTAGCAGACAGCAAAGGGTAAGCTAATTGAATGCCTTGAAAGTATTGTCCACTGGTCAGATGGCAGACTCTATACAGTATTACTTAAAGTTGCACTTGATTGCAGTTCCATGAGGCTCTTGTGCATTCATACACCTCACCTGCCTTGACAAGCCTATTTTTGTGACATGGCAGCACACAACACTATGCATTTAAAGCACTTTTTTGTAATATGTTTGACCCGCCCCCCCAAAGGAATGCCAATTAAGTTGCTGTAACTGTGTCATCAAATTATTGTAGTACCTCAGTTTCATTCCTGTTACATGCATATCTTTATAAATGAAGTAGCTGTTACGATGCCTTTTGTTTTCTGTTGAATGTACACTACTGAACAGGAGTAGAAGTTATCTGTTTATCATGTGAGTCTTGAAACACTAAAGTTTTGTAAAACATCAGTCATGGTGGCAATTTCTGTATTAAAAAGAGCCTTAAATGGAACATTGTTTTTTGAGATCAAAAACTGGCCACGTTGCAATAAAACTTGTGGCTTATTACAGAACGTTGCCTTGTTTTCATTGGAAAATATAGTTTTAAAGTATGTTTAACTTGAGCATATTTCAAATAACTTCAGTGGAAAGTATTGTAAAGATAAACAATCATTGATCTCATCTTGAATAATGCAGGCTTTTCATTCCTAATTGTGATTTAGACACTGCTTTACAATACTTTGTGGCTCTGTTCTGATCATTCGATAAAGGACCTGATCCTAGTTTACCGTTGAAGAAGCTACCACTACTAGAGACCATTAGTTCCATGAGACACTTGTGTCAGAAATGTAAAAATACGAAGTAACTAACTACGAACTGTGTTTCATACCTGAATGTTCTTAAAGTTCTACATGTCAGAGTAAAACCTTGCACGAAATCTTACAGCTCGCTGCCTTTTTCTGTAAGGTGATGTGTAATGACAGTTTATATGATATGCAAATATGAGTCCGGTAAATAATTTTTGTTTCTGGCGTGTTGCAGCTAAGATGGACTTGGTACAAGAAGTAGCCCAAGTGAACCATTCTACTTGTTAGCTTCTATGTAAATAGAACTGGAAAGTGTTTGCCACTACCGAGGCTCGCATTGGGGACGTGTTTTGGCTGGAAGCCAAATAATGCTCTCCTTATAGAGAATTTGATCTGCTCTGTGTGAGCAATCCTCCGTTAGCCAGAGCTATTTATGGCAAACACATGCTTTTGTATCTTGTCATCGTTATCCACAAATGGCAAAACTGGACTTGATTCTCCTGGTATGCATAAAGGAGCACTGTTAGGCAGCCACTCGCAGCTGAACTGTACATGCTGCTAGAAGGAATGCTCTTTATTATTACCTTGTTTTAAAAAGTTGATAGAGTAGAACTGTGGAGCTTTAAATATTTATGCCCTTTATGTTCAGTCCATAGCCCATTTTCAACAAGGAAGTGGATAATCACCAACATATTTTTTTTCTTGGGTATTTTTTTTTTTGATTTTTCTTTTTAATAGTTTCAATAACCTAGTGATACTGTGTTTAGGCTCTCTTGCCCTGTAGAACTTTAAGACTTCGTTTCAGGCTTCTGGCTGTCCCTATTACTTGCACACCTCATTGTGTTAGCTGTTCTATGTAGACTAAACTTTACTAGAATTTAACTAGAAAGGCATGATGACCACTGACTTACTAAGTGTATTATTGAGTCCTGGTTTTGTTCTACAAGACTCCTTTCAGGTACCTTTTTCAGGTTGAGAAGTAACTGATGGTATGCATGTTGTCTAGATTGAAAAAAAATAATCTTTTTATTCCTCAAACTAGTCTCTTTATTTCTGATTATTCACGTTGTGTGTAAAGCCCAGTTTAAAGTAAAGATCTACTTTGTGCTTTATGTTTGACTTGAGTTCAGTACAGTATAGTGAAATGATCTTCTAAGTGATTTTCACAAGGTATAAATGGTTTCTTTAGAAAAAGCCAAAACTGAAAATGTTAGCTTTTAACAAACCATTTGAATTTAATTTTAGACAGTAAACTTTTTTGAAGCAGTACTATGTTGAAATTTATTGTTTGTCTCTGCTGCAAACAGTCTGGAAAAATGTCTGTGGATTCTAAGTTGAATATTAAAGCTTACTTTTTTTTTTTTTTTCACTAGCTTAGGTGTATATTCACTCAGTCCAAGTAGATATAAAATTGAAGCACAAATTGTATTTATTTAAGATTCCTACCAAAACAAGTGTTGGATCCAAAAGGATCAGCCTGCCTTCAGTTTGTTCTTGAAATGACTGACTGACTGATGCGAGGTCCAATTCAGATGGCTTGCTTAAAAAAAAACAAAACCCAATAAAGTGCTACAGAACTGTTACTGTTTGAATTATAAAACAAACGAGAGACAGCTGGCATCTGTTCCAAAATGGTTTGTCAGCTGTTGTTTTCTGTCATTATGCAAAATGGTGAGGGCCTCATTGTGATTGAGAAGTGGAGGAAAATCCTCTCAAGTTAAATATCTTCTGTGTATCTCTGTTTAGATGTGACTTCGGGATATCTTGGCTTCAGTTATTTTATTGATGAAGAAATGTGAAATAAAATTTTCATGAGAATAGCTTGTGCAGAAATGGCATTTTTCTTCTAAAAACCAGCAGTTGTTTTGTTTGATTTGGTAAATCCTGGAAGAGGTATAGACATACGGGTTTGATTTCTCCAAAAAGGGAAATCTGTCCAAGACTGGGGTGAGTAGGTGAGGTTTATGCTTGTGGTGGTTTTAGAAATGCAAAGCTTAAATTTATATGGACTTGAGTGTAAGAATCACTCCTAGTCAGATCATTGCATGGATTTTAAGTATGTTGAGTTAAAACCCGAAGTGTTTCTCAAAGAGGAAAAATCGTCTGCTGTACTGTTCCCTCAGAATCAGTAATGGGATACAGCAATTGCCACAATTTGATAATAAGCTTTACTCTCTTATGCCAATTCCAGTGTAAACCAAATTTTCATGTCTGCTTATTTTTTATAAACTTCTGTAAGTTCCCCTTGGTTTGTGGTGACGAGTTAATGATTATAGAGTGAAAACATGGCACTAATGGTGGATGAAAGACCATCAATGTAGCACCTGTCTATAAGTATTGAATTTCTTTGAAATATTTCTGATTTTGAAAACCTGTTATAAATAAAATTAATTTAAATGTCTTCAGCTGTCGAGTATGTTTGTGTGTTAGGCAGCACCTACGCTAATCATGTTGCTGTTGTCTTTGGATGGGGAGAAGCCCAAATACTGTGGAAGGAGAGATCATGGAGTAAATGCATGGAATACGTGCATTTTTGTAATGGGTTTCACCTACAGCTCATTCAGTTCAATACCCAGCTGTAGCAAAACCCAGCACCAGTGGCTCTGGGGATAGTTAAAAAGAAGTTTTTAGTGGGTGGGTGCGGGATAACCTTTTTCTTGGGTTAAGTCCTAGCTCATATGTTCAGAAAACTAGATTTTTTATTTTTATTTTTTTTAAAAAGTATGTTTACACTGACAGGTCATTTTTAATACTCAGAAGAAAGTGAGCTGATGTTGTCTAAAAAAGGTGAGTCCGTGAAGAATGATTGAAAGATTTACCCTTCTGGTATCAGTGATACCTCTCCTGTTGATTCAAAATTTCTTGGAGAAATTAGCTGGTGGAGAGTTAATTTTGTGAACAAGGCTGTCAAGAAACAGCTTCATTGGATTCACTGGAGAAGACAGGCTTTTACAGTGTAGATTAACAACCTTTTTACTGTTTACCTGGTATAAGGGTTCCTTGTGGTTGTAGGGGACGTATGTGAGAATATGCATTAAAAAAGAGTGAAAAGTCTCTTTATGAAATCAAGTTTTTTTAGACAAATTACCGCATAGTTAAAAAGTATTCTATTCTTACTGTATTAATATCCAGTGCTTGGTAACCTTCTGAATTTGGGCATTTCCCTGTCTCCTCCCTGCCATGCTGTTAAATCTACCATAACCCCCCTACGTCTTATTATTCCTTACATTGCTTTTCTCTGCCAGCTACCACTAATACCCCAAAAAATTATAAAAATATTAAAAATCTTTCATAGGAAATTCAAACAGGATTCATGCTGTTGCTTTGATGATAAAATAGAGTCATGTTTTTATACGGTAAGGCTTACAGCAGAGATGTGCTATTTGGAAGCACTGAAAGTAGTTTTGATATTGTCTTTTTTATATGTCTCTGCAGGTTAATATTTCTGTCAGCTTTACTTTGTAGTTACTTGAAACCCCATGGTTGGAAAAGAAACTTGAAGGTGCTGCTGATTATTTTAAGAAGTTTCTAAACGTCCATTCAGATGATAAAACAAAACACACCAACTTCAATTTCCTGCTGTTAGCTTAATTTTTATCCTTGTGTGAGCAGGCTTAGGAATGTGTGTGTGGCTGTAATCATGCCTTCTCCTCTTCCACCTCTTTATTTTTAAAAACAGCTGTGTCACTGCAAATCCCTACCATCTGCCCACCATCTTCCGTACAGCTTTACGGACAATCTCCACTTGTACCTTTTAGAGTCTATTTTTCCTCTCTTGTTTGTGATTGCAAGGATTTGATTTAGGAAAAACGAAACGCTGTAATATTATGCCCCCTCAAAAGCTTTTCTGTTATGCAGAAAGTTAAAAGCATCAGTTACTCTCTGGTGAGCACAGCTGCAGGGTGTACAGTGGCTTGAGAAAAAGAGAGGTGATTTTGAGAACCGGTTTAGAGAGCCTTATTTGTGTCTGCTTCCTTTTAGTGGCAGCGCCGCTTTCATCTGTGACCTTCTATTAAGGCTAACGTGAGAGCTAAGCTTTTCTTCCATTTTAGCTGTTTCAACAGAAAATCGGATGTGCCTGTAGCAAACAAGGTGCGGAGACGCAGAGGAAGGTTTAGAAGAAGCTGTTTTTCATACAGACCTGTACACATTGTTGGGGGGGGGGGAAGAGGTTACAAGACAGGATTTGTTTCCTTTTAATTTCAGCATGAGTTTGCAGCTGTAAAGACTGAGCTTATGTTATCTTTTGCTCTGCCTGAACCTACGGATTCCACCGTCTCAGCTCTCCCAATGCTTTTAAGCAATGAAATGTGAACATAACAGCTCTGTGTTGGTAAAATTTTGGTTTACTCCTATAAAAACTGAGCCATGCTATAAAGGGGCTTGTGGTTAGTGATACCATGTAGGGGCTGCACCTAAGCTGCCTTTAAACATCCCTTTAAAAATATGCATTTTTTGATTAAACCAAATACAATAATTAAGTTATTATATTGGGAGTGAGGATGGACTGGTGTAGTTCTTAATTAGGTGACTGCAAGTGACAAAAATAATTTATGGTCATATTTTAGAGTCTTAGCCCTGTTATTTAAGTATGACTTAGAGATGAAACACTTCCCAGTCCACACGATTCATTGCCTGCATAAATTCTTTTAAGAAGCAGTAGAATAATTTTGGCTCTTCGTTGACTATATTGATGCAGAATCTGTCACCTGAAGGTTTTTATTCTTTTGCATTGGTGAATTCCCTTTGTAGTGCTGCATTATTTCTCTGCATCCGCACTTCAAAATCAGTTCCCAGAACTCTCCTTCCAAGTAATCAGAATTCCTAAACAATATTTATTCTGCGTGACTAAAGCAGAAAGGCATCTTGTAGAATGCCCATAGGAAACAAATGTGTGGCATTGGCCTATGTGGCCACTGAACGTGTTTTGCCCCATACTCCATCTCTGACTGTTGGGTTATTCTGATGAGAGCGTCAACCCTTTCAGGTCTGCGTGCAACAGCCCAACCCAGAAAATTTGTGGAAACAGAAAAGAATGTCATATTTTTTCTCAGTTAAAGACTTTTCAAGCTGGCTGAATGCCTTGAGTGAAACAGCTATCAGGGCCACAGTGATAAATACTTAAGAATTCTTTTTACCTATTTCGACAAAAACACCTGGCTTTGACTCTAGTCAGTTTTATAGATTTATTTTGACAGGTGCAAAGGTTGGAAGTACCTTCAGGACAAACTATGTTTAGATATATAACCTTTTGGTAATTCTGGTAGCTGCTTTGGTCTCATTGTTATTTTAATTCATTCACTTCATAACAGTTTTAACTGCCTGGAATTCAGCTTTGCCGATATAATGCTTATAATAGTGCATAAACATTTGAAAGCCATCAAAATTAGCAATAATTTGAATCAGTTTTATTTCCATAGCCTGGTCTCAGTCTTGCGAGAAGGATGATATCTCTCTTAAAAGTGGTCTCCTAGTGAGTTCCTTGCTGAACACCTGCTGGAGATCTTCATGGCAGGGTTGAAGAAGTGTTGGAGCATTCGCATCGGAGCGGTTTGCTTTGCTTTCTTGCACAGCTGGATAAATCTCCTATCCTGGGATATGTTGAGGTTACTGCTGTATCAATGTCTAAAGCATTTCACCTCCTTTTTCATTCAGAATCGAATGGACAGACTATAGCTTCTTCTTACAGTGATAGAGTCAACCATCTCAGCTATGAGTTTTATTTTTTCCTGATTACCAGAAGGGAGAAATGAAAGCCTCTCATAGCACTGTGCAGTGCTAAGGCCAAAATACAGCACCAGAATTACTTGTGGGCATCATAATTGTTTTCAGCTGTTGTGACTGTTGTACCAAACTTGATCTTCTCAAATTTGAGTTGTGGATGTGTCTTAGCAGACTCCAGAAAAGAGCTGTGGTGAAAGCCTGATTATCTGGCACTCAGCTCTGTCCCCACAACATCTCTGTAACATCATGAGGCTGTGCCTACTCTGGAATTTCTCTTTCAGGAATCATACGTTGCTGTGCTACCCTACTTCACAAGTCAGAGCAACTGATGGCTCAAGGCATCTTCAGGAGCACCAGGACTGCTTTTGCTTTAATAGTGAAATACGAAGTTGAGAGAATTCCAGTAGCAGCTTTATGCACCCCAGATTCAAGAAGCGCATGGCCCTGTGTTTATCTTCAGTCATCTGGTGCACAAAGTAATAATGATACATAATGATACATATTTAACGCCAATAATTCAGAATCTTACTTTAATTTAACAGCTGTTTCCTAAGGAAAATAGTGAGGATAAGATTTTTTCAAAGGTTTACTGATTAATATCCAGGCAATGGAATAACACATTTCCATGTTTGTGCTTTAAATAATATTCGTCTAGATATTTAAGGAACCTGGAATTTCCTACTTTTGCCTCTTTTTTTTTTTTTTAAGAAATGGTGTCAATAAGTCAATAACCAGCCTTTCAGCATCTTATGTTGTATGCAAATGCAGATCCTTTCTTCTTGAAATAGTCTTTGGAATACAAATTCAGGTCGTTAATGGACAAGAAGATAGGATTTTTCACATGTTTTTGAGCCATGAGATGAAAACTTAATTACCAGTGGGCAGATTTGTGAGAGAAAAAAAAAAATAGCAAGATTTAAGGCTTTCTTTTTTTCACAGAATCATAGAATGGTTTGGGTCGGAAGGGACTTTAAAGGTCATCTAGTCCAACCCCCCTGCCATGGGCAGGGACACCTCCCACTAAACCAGATTGCTCAAAGCCTCATCCAACCTGGCCTGGAACGCCTCCAGGGATGGGGCAGCCACAGCTTCCCTGGGCAACCTGTGCTGGTGCCTCATCACCCTCGTAGTGTAGAATCTCTTCCTTAGATCTTCCCTCTTTTATTTTAAAGCCATTATCCTTTGTCTAATCAATACATGCTCTTGTAAGAAGTCCCTCTCCAGCCTTCTTGCAGGCCTCCCTCAAGTACTGGAAGGCTGCTGTATGGTGTCCCTGGAGCCTGATCTTCTCCAGGTTGAACAAACCCAACTTTCTCAGCCTGTCTTTATAGGAGAATTGCTCCAGCAATCCGATCACCTTTGTGGCCCTCCTCGCTCCATTAGGTCCACATTTTTCTTATGCTGGGGGCCTCAGAGCCGAATGCAATACTCCAGGTGGAGTATCACAAGAATGGAGTTTGAGGGGTTGAATCGCCTCCCTCCACCTGCTGGCTACGCTTGTTTTGGTGCAGCTCAGGATATTGCCTTTCTGGGCTGCAAAAGCACATTGCTGAGACACGCTGAGCTTCTCATCAACCAATACCCCTAAGTCTTTCTTCTCAGGGCAACTCTCAATCTGTTCGGTCTCTGCCCAGCCTGTGTGTTTGGGTTCCCCTGATCCAGGTGCGGACTCTTGCACTTGGCTTTGTTGAACTTCAGGAGGTTTGCACGGACACACCTCTCAAGCTTGCCGGTCCCTCTGGATGGCATCCCTTCCCTCTGGATGGCATCCCTTCCCTCCAGTGTGTTGACCACACCACACGGCTTGGTGTAGTCGGCAAACTTGCTGAGGGGACCCTCGATCTCACTGACCGTGTTTTTTCTCTGCTAACAAGCTTTTTATGCTGTGAGTTGCCCGTGAAGTTCTTATCTTTCTGCTTTGTTAGTTACCTGATTTTGGTGTTCTCACTTTCACCACTCTGCATCGTGTTTCCGTCTAATATGGACTGGATTATGTTGTTACCAAAAGAAGGAGGCATTATGTATATAAAATATGTAGTTACTATAGGAAAGAGTAAACTGTTTGCTTGACCCAGTTTTATGGAGCTATTTCTTTCTATGGGAATGGACTCCCAGTTAAGGAAAAGGGACGAATGGGAGTATTTAGGAGCACTCAGTGGGAAGGAGATTATTATTGTAGTACTTAATCCTGAAATAATCATAGACCATCTCATCAACCTTGCACTAGCATTTGAGAGAGATGACTATCCTAGCTACTTTATGATTATAGTCTATCATTGTCCATCGTTACAGACTTGGAGCTCTCCAAATAAATATAGAATAGAATATTTATACCTGCAATAAATGTTTTGATGTTTTCACACGTTATGTTTTTAAAAAGATGATGCATGCCTAGTGGAAATGTAGCTTTTCAATGTCAGCCCCTTAAGGGCTGAAAATTAAAGTGAAGGTTATAGAAGCAAACAGTTCACTTAATCTGTCCTGGGGAATTGCTATAATGTTACCAGGCTCGCTTTTCCATCTGTTGGGACAGTGTGAAAGAGAGCACAGAAAGGGTGTTGTGGTGACATAGTACCTGCTATCACTGACGTTAAATGCATTTAATAGTAGTGAAGTTGCAGGTCCTGCTGTATGTAAAAGGAATAAAAAAAGTTCTCAGAATTTTTCATTTTCATAGACAGTAACATTTTATTCCTTTTGAACTGATGTGTCCTGCTGTGTCTTTGTCTCCTTAAAGTGGAAAATGACAAAATTGAGCCTTTCCCCTCCTTTTTACTTACTTATTGTGTCCCTTCTCCTCCGAGGCATTTTTCCGCTCTGGCCTACATGCAGCAATTGCTCACCCGCTTCATTCAGTTTTCCCATTTATCTCTGTTACCTCAGTTTTAGCTCCTCTCATCACCATTCTTTTCCCTCCCTGGTAGCTCCAGTTCTTCTCTGGTCCAGTTCCTTTGTAGTAGTTCAAAAGTGGTTTGGGGATTTTTCTTGTTTGCTCTATGTTTATCATAGAGCAAACAAGAAAAATCCCCAAATCACTTTTGAACCGTTTACTCCTTTATCTTATTAAAAAAATATGTAGCCTTGCACTTAGGAATAAATTCTTCAAAGAGTAAACTTGGCTACAGTTTACCAAAGTGGCAAAGCATTTGAAATAATCCCTCAAGATGTTTGAACAGTTGTATTCTACTGATAGAGTTTTACTCTGAAATCTAGACTTCCCCACTTAGATGGAAAATTGCCGTATTGGGTTATTTTATGTTTTTCACAGTGCCAGAAGCCTAAGCTTTCCTTTTGTGCAATCATTAAAGCATCTGGTTTCAGCTCTTAACTCCCATAAAAGTGATAATAACTTAACCAGTGTGGGAAGATGCAGGAATTTATGGTACATCCAAAACTGAAGCTGTAGAAATAGTGTGAAATAAACTGTATATAAACATAAAATCCTGAAGGTTAATTGTTTGGCTCACTGGTTAGGACTTCATAGTCAAATCAAGAAAATCTCTGTATTATAAAACATATAGAAAACTGCCACGAGGATTACAGCCCATACGACCAACTTTACATGTTCAGAAAAATAAAAAATAAAGGCATGAAGTAGCCTTTTGTTTAATCAGAAGTTATACTAATAAAATATCATTTAAGAGCTTCAATCCACTTCCTTTCCCGAAACCCTGTATTATGTTTAATTCACCTTCTCAAGCTTTTCTCTGCAGTCACAGCACTAGAAACGGACAGCGTTGCAGTAAGGATTTATTTCCTTTCCCTGATCTTAAAAAGAAAAGAAATGAAGCCTGTGGCGAAGAGATACGTGAAGTGGGGCCATCTGAGGGTGCTGTTTGACAATTTAGCGAGGGCAATCTAATGACGCTTGTGGGATGAGGATTCCTGCAGAAGATGGGCTGAATGCTCCCTCTCTTTTCTACTGGTGCTTATACCTGCCTCACCAGGCAGTGAATTTAGAATAGATACTTCTTACTTATTTTGAAAGGTTATTTTTTTTTCTTGTTTAGGGAGGCACGATGCCTGAAAATGTTTCAGAGAGTTGGCTCAGCCTTGGGAGTTCAGTATAGGGTGTGTGGGGTGTCTGGAGGAGCTACACTTTGTGTTGGTGACAGCCCCTCTGGTCCTGTGCGCTGCTCTGTACGTTTATAGGCAATGTCAGGCTATTCTATTACAGAGATCTTGTACTGTAAGTGCAGCTCTTCCAGAAAGAGTTGGACATTCTCTGTATATTACACAACCTATATGTACATTCACAATATATTTTAACATAGATCAGAAGCATTGAATGTTTGGGTCTGTGGTAGATAGTGAATGATTCTGACATAGCGGTGAGTGTTTCTGCTGACAAATCTCAGGCAAAAATCTGGAAAGCCTGATGATAACTTGTATCTCAGCTTCTTGTCATACGTACTTTAAACTGCATATTCTTCAGTACACTGGTTCCCATTCATAGATTCAGCAATGGTGAAATTCAGTCCATCGCATTTCGGCTGTTGATAGCACTGCATGAGACGTGTAAAGGCATTTTAATGTTTAACTTAAGGTGAAACTTGGAGCTGTGCTACATCAGACATGTGCGTTCCTGACTCCAGCTCTTGCCTCCTATCTTCACTCCTTTTAACAGTGTTCTGGCCACCCTTCCCCCATGAAGATCAGTGATATGAATTAACTAAATTCCTCAGATTCTGAAGTGCTGACTACAAGCATTTCAGAGACTGGGAGTCCTGCCATGCCATAGTATTCTTGAGGGTGTAGGCAAGCATGCTCCATGTACAGCACATCGTAGATCTCTGTAAATCCAAGGCCAGCACTTATAGAGGCTTTGGGGTTTACTTTGTTAATTTAATTCCTAGTGAGACTCCCAGTTAAGGAAATGGGACGAATGGGTTTCCAGCTTCAGCTGTTAGCATTCCAGGTGAATTCTATTTAGTGGTGTTTTGAGCTGAGAATTAAATTATGGGTTTAATACAGACTATTTAGGAAACAAGACTAATTGGCAAAATAGGTCACCTGATACATATTTGGAATTCAACTGGTGCACACATATGCTAAGTATATATGAAGTTGGGGTTTTTGTCAAGATTGTTGTAATCCAGGCATGATAGGGGTAGCTCCAGGAAGACCAGTAGAAGTTAGAAGTGCTTATTTCAAGTTCATTAGTGTCTGGAATCATTAGAGCAGTATGGAGTGATGTAATGGCAGGAAGGGAATACTCTGGTGTAGTGTAGAGAAATGTAAATGTTGTAAATGATGTAGTGTTGTAAAATTATGTAAAATAATGTAATGAGCAGTTGAGAAAGTTAGGGCACTTCGAGGAGGAGCTCGTAGAGCACGCTGGGTGTTCAGTAGATGAAGACTAATATTTTACCAGCGTTATGTGTAGGTCAAAGCATGCATCACAGACTTGTAGCTTTAGACAACAAAGGTAAGAGTCCAGACTGAAATGTGTTGTATCTCAAAGTATACAAGAAGTGCAGCCATGATTCTTTTAATCAAAAGATTATTTTAAATATGTGTTATCAATTTAATCTAATAGTGCTCACTCTTTAAACGCACAAACTGCAATTATAAATGCTGTTCGTTTATCATGTGGCCCTTTATATCTATTAGGACTTTTTTGCATTGGAATCCGTGTACTGTCTGCTTGTGTTCTCTGTGTGTGTGCAAAACCCCACCTCATTTCTGTAAATTTAAGTTCAGAAAACAACATTGATACTAAGGCCCTTCTGTAAGGATGAAGCTGGGCTTTCTTGTCTGAGTATCTCCAGTGAGTAGTATAGTGAGCTACTTTTAACGTGCCCAGCATCCACTCACGGCACTGATTTCAGCACGAACGGCACAGCCCAGTCTTATTGCCATATTAGATAATGGGTGAGTCCCTCAATTTTTTATATAAAATCACAAGGAAAAACATTAGAAAATCCATCCATTATGGAAGGATAAGAATCTCTCTTGACTATTTATGGTTCTAATTCACGTGTTAGTGCCCTAACCAGGTCTGTGGACTCTGGGTCTCTGTTTGGACTGCAGGTTAGGCATTTCATTGGCATTCCTGTGTGTCAGCCTGGCCTGATGGCCAAGACTCATCCTTGCACACTGCCAACGTACAAACGTCACACTCTTAAGGGCTTTAACACACAAATCATGTGTTAACACACAAATTCATGCTGAATGCAGCAGAACTTTACATCTTGAAGGACACTGGTTACTGGGTAGGGTCTTGTTTGCCTGCTTCCTGCCTCCAGAAATGTACATATGATTTGTATGAAGAAGGCATTAGTTAGCGATTAGGGAGCAGGCATCTAGAAACCAGACCTGGTGATGTCTGTATTATTGTGGTTATGATGTATCATCATATCCAGCTCACTTCATAGATTCAGCTCTTAGAGGTTATAACATGAACATCTCAACATCTAGCTGTTGCCTTACTCGTGTTATTTGTCTATTTAGTACTCTGTAATAACCCTGATGGGCTTTTTTGAAGAATCAAGTTAAGTTGTCAGAATATTTCTTTTTTAAATTATTTTTATGGCATAACATCACTGTGCGTTTAATTTACTTCCTCCAGAAATATGTCTCGATCACTGTCTTTGATCAGAGGTGAATGTGTTTTTCTCAGCCTAAGCTCCAATGATGAAATGCCAAGAAATATTTCTACATATTCGCAGTCATGGCAGTGAGAGAAGCATCCCTGTAAGCTACTTCTATAAAAATCAATCTGTGCTGCAAATACAGCACTACCCATGTTACCAGGGCTTGCAGAATGGACTCACTGAACAGGTCAAAGCTATTTTGTTCACTTCTTCCCATGTGGGAATTGTTTGGTCTTGTGCATTGCTGAAGCATAGGGCTGCCACAGGCAAAGAAACACAGCCTTCCCTTACCCATATTCTGGCCATATGATATTCTACAGCACCTGAAACATCTGCAAGTCTGATCAACAGAGCTCCAAACCTGCAGTTTGCAGATGTGGTAAAGGTAAGGACTCCATGTTGGTCATATTAAAGTTTGCACATCATTTTTCTAGACAAATCCAGCTGACACGGAATGGGGAACCTGATGCCATCCATGGGGCTTTCATTCCAACCACTTGTTATTGCCAGCTCTCAACCCACGTGGCACACCCCTCCTTCCCCCCAGTTTAGCAAGTCCACCATAAAATTAGTTTGGTTTTTTTCTTTTTTTCTTTCTACTGCTGCAATGGAGATGATGTTCCAGAATCCTGCTTTGATGTTTTGAAGGCTTAGTTTAATTCCAGCCTAAATATATTCTTGGGCATTTTATTTTGTACCTGTATTGTTCTTTACTTCAAATAACCTTATGTTTTCCTATTTTTATCCCCTGATATTATTTTCTTTTATTTGTTCACATCAAGATTTCTGCTAACTTTTTCATTTCCCAAATCGTCTTGCAGCACCTCTTTGCACCTGGTCCGATTTGAATCTGTCTTTCCTGAACCTGTTATGTTATGAACCTACATGTTATGAACACATTAATGCATTGCTTTCTTTGTATTGCAGGATCCTATGCCTTCTTCCATTAAATTCTTATTCATATCATGTATTAGATACACCTGCTTTCACCTCCTCTGCTCTTTCTTTGTGCTTATAGAAATTTATTTTGGCCTGCAAGATCATCACTTTCCATTATTCACTGGGGCTTATTTCTGTTACTGCAGTCCTCAAGGTCATGAAAGTCTTCCTGCATGATATTCCAGCCGTCTTCTGTATCAGTAGTACCTTTCAATTTTGTGTTGTCAGCAGATTTCATTAGCTCATTTACTTCCTATATTTTGTGCCAAGGTCATTAATGTGAAGATTAAATAAGATTGCTCCCAGAGTGAATCTAGGAAACTCCATCAATAATTCCCCTTTCTCCTGACAGAAGACTCTGTTTCAGTCAGTTTCTTATATGCTTTAGAGTTTGTAGGTTAGTCTTGATTTTCATCTTAATTAATGTTATGCAAAGTGCATTCAAGAGCCCAGCAATACTGGGTGTAGTGTCTTTCTTTGTAAAGAACTGGCTATCATTTTATCAAATAAATACACCAAACAAGTCTAGAATAATTTATCAATCATAAGTAGTTATTTTTATCCCACTTCCATATTCTTTTTAATCTTTTATTACGTTTCCTCTCCAAATGTGTCATAAAATCCTGATCGTTATTTGGCACAAACACACATGCTCTGGCAGCTGCTTAGGTCACTTATTCCCTTTCTTGAATATATCTAACAGTTAATATTAAGAGATTGGTATTTCACTTTTACTTGTAATAAATTAAGCACCAAGTGTTTGGTGCTTCATTCAAAATAAAAATTAAAAAAAATTCTATTAATTATAAAACAATGTTTCAGAAGTGGACAAAAAAGGAGAAATACAAAAACAATGAAACAGCTGTAAACTTAATTCTGGGTGGCATTCCCAAATTCTGTAAGCATCATTTTGCCAACTTTCAAGTATGAGCATGCTGTTACCTTACTGTGGAGCTCTACGTGGTAGCCTTGCTGCCCAATGTGAATCAGTAGCTGACAGCATGTCAGACTAAGCTGCGACGTTGCTCAATCTTAAATTAAATTGGTGTAATTTAGATTCGGAACCAGATGTGAACTGCAAGCAACCCAAAGAGGAGAGGTTTAGAAGCATTGCTAGAATCCTAAGAGGGGACTTGAATTGAAAACATGTAAATTGAACAAAGAGCCTGACCGAACCTGACTGAACCTTACTCGTTCTTGTTATTTCCTTTAGCTCATCACAAAGATTATGGATGTCACACACAATCGCATCTCAAGCAACCAAAATATTTTACGATTCACATGGAAGTCAGAGCCCTGTGTGTACCTTAGGGCATCGGTTCAGAATTGTTGCAGTCAATAACCAGTATGACACCTTTTTGCAGTCCTTTTCCATAAGACTGTCCCACAGGTACCAACTTGATGGAACTCAATGCTGTTGTGCTTGCAGGATTTGATACAATATTGTACCACTACAGTGTGTTTTGCAAAGGGTGTTTTATGGACCAGAAATTAACGTACATTGTAAGATAAAGTAGTTATAATTAAGCGAAAGTTGGTGGGACAGAGCTGGGACAGAGGTGGAAGTATAGTTGGGTGACTATATGGACATGTAAAATTAGAAGTACAGCAAAGAAACTGTTTTCCTATGAGATGTGAAAGGCAAAATTTAACCTGAAACTTTTATATGGTACATTTGCAATTGGGCTTTACACTGGTGCCTACCTTTGTCCTAAAGCACTGATTCTCTGGATGGAGAGATTTCAAGGTGTGAATTCCAAGAATAGCATTGCCTTAAATGGTGGGAAATGAGCTGCATTGCAGGTTTGTTAAATCTGAAGGTTTTGTTCAGCCACTTAGTCATAGCTGCCCCCTCAAGTGAGAAATAACAAAAGGAGTTTTTTTGAGAAGGCGGGACTAGAGCAAAATATAATGATCTGAAGCTGTGTGGGTCCTTTGTGTTTTCTGAAAGAAGCAGAGGTAAAAGATTTCTCATTGTAGAGTATTACCAAATGACTTGAGCCAATAAATTGTACGTAATGATCCTGACTTCATGTAATCAGCAAAGCTCCATTGACTTTAATGGAAAAAACATTGATTTGCACTAGCAGAAGAGCTGAGTGGAAGGAGGTCCATTCTTGACTGTCTTGCTTACGTGGGTAATCTCCCTGAAATAACTCTTGAAAGTAAGATTATTAAGGGTCTTTCTTTGTTTCTTTTGTAGCTCCATTCTGCAGGTCCTTATACTTCCAGCGCTGAAGCTGTCTTTAACGGCGCTAGTGCACAAAGTGCAAGGAACCCACTCCAGAGTAGGGTCTGAATGAATTCTGTTTTTTCCTGGCCTGGATGAGGATGTCTCACCAGTCCTAAGGCACAGCTGCCTGCTCTACTCCTGGTAAGTACTACTATGTGAACATGCACAGTGTCTACCACAGCGGCAGGGAGCTAATAGGAGGTCAGGCTCTGATCTCAGCAGCAAGGAACAGGACACTGAATCTCGTGCCTTTTGCATGGAGTCAGACACTGCCCTGACAACAGAATAATTTTTGGTGTTCATGTTACGCCATGTATCAGCAGGATTTGGCCCTACATGTCACAGTTGCTGTGGCGATAGCGGACAGATCTGAACACAGCAGTTCTAAAACAGCGGACCTTCCCAAACTCAAACTAGTGTTTTAAATCTCATTTTGTACCTTGGGATGGAGAGAGCTTGCTCCCAGCAGGAGGACTGGAAACATATTCTAGGCTGGTTCCCGTTGCTCAGCTGCCATTCGCAGAGAAGCCCATGTGGCCCAGCATTCCCTTTGGCCACATTTAAGATTCTCAGTGAGGCTGGTTCACCTGTGCACCATCGTATCCACCCACTCAGGTGCAAAAAAGTCAAAAGATATGCATGTGGAAAAAGAAAACACCAAGTCAAAGCATCAGTGCTTTCCTTTCTCCACCCCACTTCCACCCCACCTAGAACAGCTGGGACAAAAAGCATCCATAACACTGCTCAGTTCTTCTCTGAAGACCTGTTCTTGTAACAGTGCTCAGGTCTTCCCTGAAGAGCTGATCCTGGACCTCCTCATGAACAATACAGGTATCTCTCTTTCTGACCACATGTAGTGTTTTGCAGAATCAAACCCTATAACCCAAAATGACTTATAAAGCAGGTGTGGTTATTTCCAGCACTGGGGTGCAAGGCCGTTCTCCTCCTCGCTTGCACACCGTATAGCTTAACAAGCAGCTACTTATAGTGTAAAGACATGCATAGGTATAAGCGCCTACTACATATTCATACCCTGTCCCCGCTTCGTATTATAATTAGATCTGGAAGGTTCGCTCCAGTCTTGTGCCTGCGTAGTGCCTCCTGATGGTTGTGGGCCGGGGTCTTAGGGATGAAGTAGGAAGTCTTCCTCGGGATGAATATATTTCTTTTTGAACTTTGCACAGACTCTGTCTCCTCTGGCTGTTTTCAAACTCCTGAACCAAATGCAGCCAGCTTTCTGCATTCCAATGCCTACTTACCAGTAAACTTATGCTAGCTGGCTCCTTTGTTATCAACTTCCAAGGTCTTCAAGGCGAACAATGCCAAGCTCTAATGAACACTTCTAACCCCCCTTGTCTGCTTTCGCTCATCAGTAGTACAGGTCAGTGTCTCAAATACCAAATGCTTCAGTTCCCCACATTGCGACACAAGGCTTATTTTTTCCCAAAATACACTTCTGATTTCTGCCTCTGAAGATACTCTCCTAGTATCATACTATCTTTGCCTTGACCACAGGACTATTGCAACTCAATAAAGTGCTAATGGAAATCCAAATGCTTTTCCATTAGCCTTCATTCCATGTTATAGATTGGACTCGCCAGCATCATAAAGTTCTGCTGGCTAGAGGCCAATGGACAAGTGCTTTTGTTATCTGTAGCCACAGCAACCTCCGTTGTGATCCAGGCTATCCCAGCTGAAGTTACATCGATACAGGCTCAATGTACTTGCCTGATGCCACACCCTGTCCATCAGTGAAAACCACTCCACTACTCTGAAACATCATAGCAGGAGCCACACAATTTTTTCCTGGCATGCCCACTGGGTTTTCACAACCACATACTTCACTGTAATGTACCTTTGGGCTCATCTTTGCGAAGCACAAGTTGAAATAATCCATCAGTAACGCCACAAGGAGTTTCCTGGTTAGTTTAAGCCAATCTAATACTGCACTGCTGCTGAAAAGCAGGGTGTTACCCTTCATACTCTCCCTATGTTCCTACCATGCTGGCTCAAGTGAGCCTGCTGGTTACTGATCCTTCAAGAAACAGGTAAATTGGATCAGCTCCCTCACCAGTCTGCCCCTGGAGCTGCACTGAGGGAGCACAGGGACAGCAGAGGGAGTAGGGGCACAGGGAGTGACGTGACTTCCCTACCCGGAGCAGCACAGCCTTTGCTGGGCTCAACCCAAACTGCACTCTATGGTTGTTTCTTGCTCAGCATCTCCAGATGCAGAGAGATGGTGTGTTGAACCAGACAGATCATGTCTGGATGCATGGGCTGCAGCTCAAGTGCTGCTGATCACTCTGTGGGAATGAGTTATTCAGTGCAGCTACTATGATCGCCCTGCACATCTTGGCTGTTTGGCAATGTGAGCACCATCAGTGAAGTGAAGATGTCTCAAGAGATGTAACTCAAAGCAAACAGCTGGAAGTGAAACTGCAGTGAGGCCTAACAGTGAATGCTCTGTGCAGCTGCTCCTTAATCCATGCCTTTTATTGCAACTGGCTATCCAACAATTTAAAATTAGTAAGCATTTGCATTGCTGTAGCTGTTAAGTCAGCAAAAGAGAACCCAGAAGGTGATATGCTTGGCTAGCCTGTGTCTACGTGGCCCAATTTATTTTTTTTCCTGACTATCCCTCAAGCCAAGTCAGTCCTAAAGCTTCTGGCTCTGAGAATACTAAATAGAAAGGAACATGCTTGGATGTAGCATAGAATATTTTTATTTTTCAGTTGGACCACTGGACCAGCAGGAAGTTGAGACTGTGAATGAAACACAGAATTTGTTTTAGGGTGGCTGCTCCCATGCAGCTGTGCATGAGTGTCACAACAGATTCACCTGGAGATGGAAGCAGCTTTGGTTTCAAGTCACACATCATCATGTTTGAAGAGCTGCCTTTGGCCATTAAATAATGCCTCAGCTCATCATTGGTTTAACGCTGGTTGATAGCATATATCAAACTCGGCTTTCTCTCTGGTAAACATACATCAGAAATAATCTGGTTTTTTTTCCTTTGCTTGTCTTTGATCATTTTGAGTTAAACCCCTTTGGTCAGAAAGTCTTTAGGATGCTGGTCAGGGAAGACTCTCCTGATACATGCAGGAAGACCAAGGACATCCATTTATTGTTTGTCAAGCTTGTGAACATTACCTCAAGAAGACCAAGTTAGCGGTCATTGCATTCTCTCATGCTGACACTACTGGCATTCATAGGACGTGCTAGGAGCCATCTCATGTTTTCAGGGGACAGTTCAGAAGAATGTGTCTACCTGCCATATGTGAAAAAGGGCAACAAAACAATTGAAATGAGCAAGAAGGCAATGAGGAGCACATTAGGAGAATAGAAGACTGAATGTAAGACTGAGAGTAAGAAGAGAGACAAAATTTGAATGAGCTGGGACTTATTACAGAGCGGACATGAAAGCTTGGGAGTGAGGGGAGAGGTGTAATTTTGTGATGAGCTGGAGAGGACAGTTGCCCTCAGGAAAGACCAAATTAAAATGGGGCACAGAATGGAGTGGTCTAACAAAGAGAAAGGAAGAAACAGGTTGAAATGAGAATGAGAGATCAGGAAGGAAGAATGCTAAGTATTAAAAAGAGAAGGAAAAATTGAAAAGTAAAAAAAGGTATTAGGAGAAAAGGAAATAAGATAACAGGGAGTAAAAGACAAAGAACAAAGACTAATAGTCCACAACAATAGGTATCTACTGAAATAGGCAGAAAGTGTCATTCAGTCTGTTCTGGCAAAATAAGCAGCATTGTGTAGTCCTTCCTGATACACGTTATTGTACAAGTGACAAGACATGACAAGAGCTGCTTTGTCTGCCCTGCCTGGTGCTGCCCTGCTGGGGCAGAGCTGGCCTTTGAGGAATGACGCGTATAAGGTCAGTGCTAGCAAATCTGCTTTTTATCCTTCTTGGTCACACTTCCATTAACAAGGCTTTATTTATTCTCAAACTGTTTTGCTATTCCCTAACTCTGACAGGGATCATCGGTGCTAGCCCTGATAAAAGCACTACTGTAAATGGCCTTCTGGTATTTTTACCTCAGATTTGTCAATGTCTGACATGAAAAGAGTAATAAAACTGCTTCGGAGAAGTCTCCCATAATGCTCCCACCATTGCAGATACTAATTGGTAGAGTTAAGACTACCATGAGGCTGATATCCCAAAGCATTCCTATTGACCTCTACAACCCAGAGATTAAACCAGGCAGCTCTAAAATTAAAAACCTGAGAAGCAACATGGGAAGAGAATCTCTGTGGTTTCAGCTGTGATGTCAACAAAAAGTTTTTTGTGTTTCTGTTATGATAATAAATTCTGTCACAATAATTTAAAGAATTTTGTGCCACTACTTGGTGCAAGTAAACCCCTTGATCTGGAGCAAAGGCGAGGCCAGAATTTCTAGCTTTCTCTTGAAGAAAGTCATAATAAGAATTGAGAAGAGTGATAGAAAGTGTTCTCTCAGAATGGTCTCTGAAATGCACCATGATTCAGCTGGTTTATAAAGGAGAAGGGACTAGAATTTAGGAAGATACGAATTCAATGGCTTTAAATCCAGAGTAGGCAGCTGAAACGCTGATCAGTCCATGATTTTATTTATAAACATTTTATGTATTGCACATGTATTTTTCCCCTTAAAGCTTCTTGGCATTAGTTTAAGGCACTAGTGAAAAATATGGCTTTAGATAGTTCAACTTTTTGCATTGGTGTAGCTGTATACAAGCATTAAGTCATTCATGGCAGACAAATACAGAAAGTGTCTATAGTGCCATGTAAATGAATTTTTAAAAGGCAAAAAGAAAAAAAAACCTGATTCTTTCCTAGGGAAGAAGTGTGCTGAACTGCATTACAATGTATATGCAAGCGTATAGTCACAAGGAGGCCAGGATTTTTAAAACTGCAGAATGAGCTTTTTCAGGATTCCTGCAGTCTAAATACAAACCCACACATCCTTAACATTTGCATATGGCCCTGTTATGCTTTGAAATTCACAGACATCTATTCCACACTAAGAAATAGATTTTTTTTTTCTGGAAATTATTGTTCTTCAGAGTGGCTAGAAGTTACTAGGCATGTACTGTACAAAGCTATAATTTGCATTCTCCTCTAGAATATACATTTTTTCCTCTCTGTTCTTTTAATCTTGCAGCTGATATCCTCTTTGTGTTCCTAAAGGAATATGATCAGTTCAATAGCCTTTTTTTTTGCTGTAAAGTGATCTATCTCTGTAACAGGTAGAAAGCCTCTATTGCTAACTGAACTTTATAAATTGTTTTTATAATAAGATTTTGAAGCCTTTTTCTCCTTCAGCCTTAATCTTCTGAAAACATTACACTTAAAAGCTCGAGTTTTGCCCAGAAATAGAAGTTAAATATTGATTCCTGTGTTTTAAATGTAATTTTCTGCTCTGCCACACACACACACACAAAAAAAAAGCGCCTTGCAATATAGCTTTAATGATATGGTTCCTTAATACAGTTTCAGTTAGTAGCAGTAGAGAAAATATCAATTATGTATGTAAGGGAAAAAAAATATTTTCACCTCAAAGATGAAAGGGAAGGAGGAATCAGTCTGATAGTGAGATACAGAAAAGCTGGTCCTGATGACCACAGTTTGTCTGCAAGGTGGTGTATTTGAGCTCCACGTGAACAATATGTGAGGTTGTTGGAAGGAAACTGAAAGTGATTAGGTTTAGAGAGGGAAGTCAAGAGACTTCCCAAAAGAGAGAAGTGCATGAAGAACAGTTCCTCACAGTTAAAAAAGATATATATCAGCTAATGAAAATCAGAACTACAGCACCTGCATATATCAAACCCTTGCATTTATTGAATCTCTCCATGATTAGTCATACCGTACAGGCAGTACTATATAATACCATGCAGGGAAAGCCTTCAAATCTCTGCAGTGATTTCCTGATAAAAGCCAAATATGTCTTAAATTGTGTGGCTTCTAGGTTTCCAGGGATATCACACTCAAACACAAAGAAAATGTATTCCTAAAAATATGTATATAGCACCATCTACAGACATTAAGCGTCTTTGCAGTGGAACATTTTTAAAAGATCAGAAGACCCGTGTGTTATAATAGCACAGCGCTCTTCTCCCAGTTAGTGCAGGATCGTTCCCTCTTATGGATGTCCCTGTAAGCTCAGAATAATGATGGACTTTTCCTCTAAAGTTCAGCAGCTAAAAACGAGACAAAACACAGTAGCCAAAAAGAAAAAAAAAATGAGGAAAAGAGGAAGGAAAAATGGAACAAAAAAATGAGTAGCTGAGTGAGTCAGTGCATGTCCTGGGGCAAAACTGAGGTGTTGCTGGTAAAGGGAGTAATTTATCAAGATTTCATCTGAGAGACCCAAGACTTTCCTTTCTTCTGGCTTCAAACTCCCACATCCTTCTCTAGGCCATCCATACAGCTTAACAGAGTCAATGAAACTCACCTATCAAACCAATTTTCCCTTGCTTTATCCCACGTAATTTTTCTGCTGGTGAGACTGGTTAACTTGAGTCAGAGCCCTCTGAAGACCAGAGCTGGTGTAAAGTAGACAGGTATGTGGAGGAGGAGGGGAGGATTGTGATGGTACCAAAGGGCTGTCATATGGCCTCAGTTATGAGGTGCAATTTCATTCTTGCTGGGTTATATTTAGTTCATTGACCTGGTCTATTATTGTTAGGTAAATGTAGAAGTAAGTGTGCAAACAACCAAGATAGAAACTCCTTAGGCTCAAAGTCCAGTTGGAGATCCATGACAAGTGGTGTTCCTCAGGGGTCTGTACTAGGACCAGTGTTGTTTAATATCTTCATCAATGATATAGACAATGAGATTGAGTGCACCATCAGCAAGTTTGCAGATGGCACCAAGCTGATTGGGACAGCTGTCACACCAGAAGGATGGGATTTAATGCAGAGGGACCTGGACAAGCTGGAGAAGTGGGCCTGTGAGAACTTCATGAAATTTAACAAGGCCAAGTGCAAGGTCCTACACCTGGGTTGGGGCAATTCCCGGTTTCAATACAGGATGGGGGATGACGTGATTGAGAGCAGCCCTGCAGAGAAGGACTTGGGGTGCTGGTTGATGAGAAGCTCGACATGAGCCAGCAATGTGCGCTCACAGCCCAGAAGGCCAACCATGTCCTGGGCTGCATCAAAAGCAAGTGTGAGGGAGGGGATTCTGCCCCTCTGTTCCTCTCTTGTGAGACCTTGTCTGGAGTATTGTGTCCAGTTCTGGAATCGCCAACATAAGAAGGATATAGAATGGGTGGAACAGGTCCAGAGGAGGGCTACAAGGATGATCAGAGGGCTTGAGCACCTCCTGTATGCAGACAGGATGAGAGTTTGGATTGTTCAGCCTGGAGAAGGCTCTGAGAATACCTTATTGTGAGATCTTATAGCGACCTTCCAGTAGCTGAAGGGGCTATGAGAAAGGCGGGGAGGGACTGTTCACAAAGGCTTGTGATAGGACAAGGGGCAATGGCCATAAACTGGAGAGGGGCAGATTTAGACTGGACATAAGGAGGAATTTCTTCGCCGTGAGTGTGGTGAGGCACTGGCCCAGGTTGCCCAGGCAAGCTGTGGCTGCCCCATCCCTGGGGCTGTTCCAGGCCAGGTTGGATGGGCCTTGGGCAGCCTGAGCCGGTGGGAGGTGTCCCTGCCCATGGCAGTGGGGGATGGAACTGGATGGGTTTTAAGGTCACTTCCAACCCAAACTATTCTATGACAAACGCAGTTTCACGCACGGAATTCTCACCCTCCATGTTTATAATCACTTTAGCCCAGCTGACACTGGCATCGCTGGACAAAGGGGTATTGAGCTGCTCCGTTTCACAGTCGCAACGAAAGGCAACCCTCAATCTGCATCACATAATACATTAAAGGCTTAGTAGGAACCACTGAATTTCTACCCTTGCGGGGCTGCACAGCCTGTTTCACGCACACTCGTGACAGGGCAGGCGCTGTTGCCGCCGCACAGCTCCCCCTCACCGACTCGGGAGGGGCCGCAGAGCATGTGCTGAGAACAAAGCTGGCGGACACCCGCCGCGCCCCTTGAGGCGCTTCCGAACGCCACCCGCCCTCCCGAGGCGCGCGCGGGCCAGAGGAGGGGCCTCTCCCCTCTCCCACCACCCCATTTGGGAGGGGCGGTCCGAGGCGCGCGCGGCAGAGGAGGTGACTCCCCCTCGGCGGGGAGGGGCGGCCCGAGGCGCGCGCGGCCCCGCGCCCGCCGCTCTCTGTCTCTCTGCCCCTCGCGAGAGGAGCGGCGCGCGGCCCCGCCCCGCCCCTCCCCGCTGGGCTGCGGGCGGCGCGGCGGGCGCGGAGCGCGGCGAGCAGCCATGATGGTGGGTGCCGGGGCGGCCGCGGGGCCGGGGCGGGGCCGGGCGCGCGCGGTTCCGCGGCCGGGTCGCTAACCTGTGCGCTTTGTCTCCCCCCCCACCCCCCGGCCCGCGCCGCCGCCGCCTCCTCCTCGTCGCCCCCGGCAGGAAGGCTCGGACGACGGCCCCGATTTCCTCTCGGAGGAGGACCGAGGCGTAAGTGCGCGGGGACCCGCGGGGCCGCCTCCTTCTGACAGGCGCGCTCGGGGGCTTCGTTGTTCGCTCTGGAGGGAGGGGCGGTTCTTGGGTGCTTGGAACGGCTCGGGGGGGCCGCGACTCCCTCTGAGCCCTCCCCGGGGCGGGCTCGGGCCCCACCGGCTCTGGAGAACCGGGGCCGAGGTGGGACATCCCTGCTCTCCCTCCTCTTTAGGCCCCCGAGCAACATTTCGGGCCGTGCTGCATGATAAACTCATTAACGAAAAGAAGTTTTGTTGTTTATACCTGATGCCGTGATATTTCTTACTGAGGAAACCTTTTTCTCTGCTCTACTGCTTCTGTTTTTCCTTCTAACTGCTTTAGCGATCTCTGTTTAACTTGCCTGCCTCATTTTAGCAGCAAATCAGCTAATCTGGTGTAACTTAATCAGACCGATTACCCCGGTTGGTTAGTGTCTTGAGAAGGAATGACTCTGAGCAAGGTAGGAGAGCAGCTTCTGGGTTGCTTGGGTTGCCTTGCCTGTTCCTGGTGATCCAAGTGGCTGCATCCCCTGGACTGCTAAACAAATGTAATCTGAAAAACGTTGTGTTGGTATAGCCTTTTATCATAAGTGCCATACTCAAGTGTCAAATATTATGTTAAGTACCGAACGGTTTTTGACTGTGTGTATGTGATTGGAATTTAGTGCATTTTATGTTCCTGTTTCTGACTGGAAATTAAAGAAGGAATTCTAGTTTTATATTAGGCCAATTCTGGGTGCTGTAGAGTTTGTGCCTGGAATTATACAGCTACTTTAGTAAGAATATTGGATAAAAAAGATGGTGGAAAGTCTTCAGGACAAAGACTGAAGAACTTGTTAATTGCAGAGTCGTGTTTCACATAGGTTGTCCTTGGAATTTAGGAAGAGCCATTGAAGTGCACAGTTAAATTGTCTTTATTTGAATGTGCCAGCAGAACATAACAATGCAGATCTCATCACATGTGAAACTTGTTTGTTTCATTACTAGTCTTTCCTCTTAGGCTACAGCTAGTCAGAGTTCACAAGATAATTTGAAAGCCTTAAGAAATCTCTTAGGAGTCTTGTTTGTGCTGTTGGACAACTTACATCATCTCAGTTGGGCAAGTGCAGTCTTTTTTTTTTTTTTTTTCCCCTGTCTTTATCCAGTACTGAGGAATTAAATGAGAATAGTGTCTTCCTCCTTCCCCTATTTGTTTTAGTTCTCTTATTTTCAATTAGTCTGGGGTTTTGGTTTTTGCACTGCTGTGTAAATCCCTGGAGTTAAAACACAGGTTGTTACCTGCATGATTGTGATACAGAAAATTCAATCAAAAGCAATATTGGCAGTCCTCATGAGTGGATTTGTTGCGCTTTAATCTTCAAAACCATAACTTTTTTCCTTAGAAGTAGTAGTAAAAGTGAGCAGCTTTTCATAAGCTGCTTCCTTGATTCTGATTTGTCGCCTTCTTCCATTTGTGATTAAAAAAAGAGTGCGTCGAATCTTTATTTGAAAGGACGGACAGCAGCTTCTGGTTAGAGTAATTGGGCTTTTAGTTTTGAGAACTGCTACTCTTTCCTCTCTAGAATTCAGATTTTGCTACGACAACTGTATGTTTAACACTTCAGAATCATGTTGGTTAGATACATTTGTAAGTTTAACATGAGGACGATGGGGTGAGGAGAGGGCTGGAAATCACGCTAATGCCACATAGAGCGGTATTTCTCAAACAATCATGTTATACCATATGGAGTCTTTTCCGGAGAACTGTAAAATAGAGCACTGAGAATCATCTTTGAGGAAGTAGCAGTGGGTGGTCTGTAGAAGGAACTTATTATAAACAGTCTGCATAAAATGAACTTGCAGGAATTGCTTTTCTAAATCTCACTTGGGAAGATACTATTGAGTTGGCTTGGAGTAACATGGTTCCTGGTTTGGTTTTTTTTTTAATGATCTCTCTAATATAAACAATGCATGCTTTGGAAGGTGGTATAGTATTTCTCTGCTAGTACTGTTGTGTGTTTTTTATGTGTACGTAAACTTTAGCTGACCTGGCTAATGCTCTTGTCTACTCCTTTAGGGCAAATAAGCTGTGCCTTAGAACAGATCTGCTGGAAATTTGATGCTGTGATGCCACTTTCTAATCTTTTGTGTTGTTTGTTTCCCTTGCTCTGGGTATTTATCTGCCTGTAAAGAATCCGCTTGAAGAAAGGGTCGTTTTTCTCTTAACATTTTTTTTTTTACAGAGTTTGGAGTATAGAAGTTACTATTGTTAAGGGATGACATGACCTAGGAATTAAAGGTTTGGTTGCTCCCTTTGTCTCTACCAGCTTTCTTCCATTATTATTTGAATACTAGTTGATCCTGGAGGAAGAGCTTAGGTGCTAAATCCTCTACTTGCATTGTGTTCTCTTTTAGTACGTTACATCGTGTAGCAGTGGCTTTGGCTTCTGGTATTTTCTAGACCCATTGGTTAAAACAGTGACTCTCATGGTGTAGCATAGGAAACTGTAAAACAGCTAAATTAAGTTAGCTTTTGCTTTGCAAACTGTTGGGGATGGATGTAGAGCTTGCATCTAAGCATAAAATTATTGTGCTACATTGTATGTATTGGACTGGCAGGAGAGGGAGCAAGATACAAAGAAACTGTATCCCACCTCCATTTCTTCCAGAATTTAAGGTACATTCATTTCAGTTTTCATCCATATCGGACTTTTGATCCAAATCAGGCTTTGTAGCATTTTATTTTTTCATTTTCTATTTCCTTCGTGACTACAAAACTGTCCATTGGTGGTGGTTTTCTTTTGGAAGTAGTGATGAAGAAATTACTTAAGTTGTGTGATGGTACTGTTTGTGAATTTAATTCCCAGTAATGCAATGTGAACCATTGTGTCTCATGAATACATTTAAAATCCTTCAACTTTCTGATTGTCTCTGACACCTTTCATAAAAGTTTCATTACCATTGCAGATGAAATTGTTCCCTGTTGGCAGTCAGGTTACACAGCATAACTTAACATACGATTAAACTCTTCGTAAACTTAACTAGCATAGATCAAACAAATATTATTGTATGCCATGAGCAAAGTTGTCATGTTTAGGTAGTTCTTAATTTTCTCAGCACAGGTAAGCTTTTTGTTTCTAAAGCTGAATAGTGCATATGGCCAGGTTGTGCTGCATGCACGCTGCTGATGAACAGTTCATGTACTGAAAGTTCAAATTTTGTATTGTACTGCTTTTTTAAAAAAGAGGGAAAAATATTTTAGTAGAAAATTTTTGTGACTCGTGAAAGACTAGAAAAATGCAATTTGGGTAATCCGGATTATTTGCTGAGATTACTCTGTTTTGCTAATGTTTTCTGGGGGACTGGAGAAAAACAAACAGTACCCCAAACAGTGTAACCACTAAGAACTTTTTTACAAAATAAAGAATGTTGTGTCATGACATAAGGCAGACATTGGTATGTCAGATTATGTTTTTCTTCCCTAATTAGATGTTAAATGTATTGGAGATTCGATAGGAGCTGGGAGATTCTGCCTCTGAGGATTAATCTGCAGTGGATCATTGCATGATAGTATGCCTTTGTGTGAGGCAGTGACCCACTAACCCTTGGGAAAACAAAACAAAACCCGATGCCTGAATCACGTGTGTGAATGTGTTACTGTGCAGTGATTTTAATGATTTCTAACTTTGCTGTAAGGAAAAGCTATTCCTGTTTGTGTAATAGCTATTGAACTGTTATGTTTTGCTAGCCTAGCAGAGTATGCTGAACTCTATTTTGGTTTACTTTAATACACTAATTCTAAGATGCACTAGTCGCGTTTGCCAGTACATAAGCAGCAGAGTTGTTTATGCATTAAGGTTAATGAGAAGACTAGAGTGGGAACTGACCACTATGATTTAAGATTTAAGGATTAAGATAACTGGTGAAAAACAAGATGTGACAGTTGGTGCTTCTCTCTTAGGGCTGTTCCAGTGTCCTGCAGCATTACCTTCAAAATGTGCTCATGTGTAACCTTTGTACTGTATGTTGCTGATACTTAAAGCATTTTTGTCTTTGAGTATAGACTTCAAAATGCAGTCCTGAGGAATTTTGAACGAAGAAGTCTATACCTTGGTAGGGCAAAGTGTTTTTATACTGTAAAATGTGGTATTTCTAGAAAAAATGCAGTGTCAAAGAAAACAGTGTCCCAGTAAGAAGTAAACCTCGTGAGCATGATACTGAAATATTTTCTTTTCTCTGTGTGAATTTGAGACAATTTCAGACTTATCCTTAGTACTTGTATAAACATTCTGAACATCTGCGGAGCCCCCTGGTGAAATTGTCATGGGACAAATTGCTCTAGAACAACCAGGGTGCATGGATGAAGGGACTTGAATTTCTTTGTGGGATCTGGATGAGGTTATTGTTTCACCGAGTGCTGTTGAAGTGCCTGGTACAGTTACTGCCAGACGTTGCAGTGCTCAGATAATGTTCTGTATTTTTTATATTTGATCATTGTCTACTTTTCTGTTTGATGTGACTTTTGGATTCTTTTGTGAGAGTGTTCAGGTTTTACATCTTGTGGAATAAAATTATATAGTCCTTGCACTTTCACCAGTTCTTGTGCTGATTTTGAAGAGATTGAAATCTTGAATTTGTGGTTGCTTGTTTTTTCTTCCTTCCCACCCCCCCCAAAAAAAAAAAATTCAAGGAGACTTAGATCTGTGAAGTTCAGGATATTTCTTTTCTCAGCTTTTTCATGTATCGTGGGGAATGTTAAATAAAAGAAATAATTTAAACAATGTGAGTAAATCAGATCTTTAATAGCTCTTGCTTATTTGAAATATAGGGCCACTTTTATCCTTAGAAGTACTTTTCCAGCTGTTAGTACTTTTATAATTACCTTTGCAAGTACGTTTACTTACAGCAGATTATCAGTTTGCAAGAGTGGAGAGAATGAAGAAAAAATGAAGAGAAAACCTTACTGAACTTGCTGCTGTCCGTAAATGTGTTTTGTCTTGACTATCTCAATTACTAGCCAGTTAATAGTACATGGAAATGGAAAATAGTGCACTATAAGGAGTACAGTAAAAGATATTACTTGTATGGTCATATGTGCTGTAAGGAGTGCTACTGGAATTTCCCTTTCTGCTGGAAATAATCTTTTGATGCTGGTTTTTTATTGTAATCTGTCTTGAGTCTTTAAGGATGTTCAGCATTGCAGGATCAGGGTTCTTCTCAAGGGAAGGATAAGGGGAATACAGTTAACTTTTTTTTCTGTTTAAGCTAAATAATTTTTTTGTTGTTGTTTAGCTCAGAGCAATAAATGTAGATCTCCAGACTGATGCTGCTCTGCAAGTGGATATCTCAGATGCACTCAGTGAGAGGGACAAAGTGAAATTCACTGTCCACACAAAGGTAAGAGCCTGGGTTTTGTACATTGAACTTTTTCTTAATTGTACAGAAAAGAAAGTTTACTTGAACTGGTGAAACAAGTGTAACAATCCAAAGGAAATGAAAGTAGCATTATCTCATGTTTCGGAGACTGTGTAGCTGCAGGGCTTATGAAAAGGATGACTAAGAAGTTACAACGTTAAAAATCTGTTAAGAAAAAAAAGTGACCTTTTTATACTGATGTGTGGTCATGCCATTCCCATAATTAGAAGTTTCTTCGTTTATAGGTAGAATCTTTAATAGACCTCAGTATTCTTCTGTATAGGTTTTTTATCACATTAGTCATGGTTTTGGATTCTAAAAATATATTTCATAACGTAATTATATTCAAGAATCATTTCTTTTTTGTTGCTTGTTTGTGGCTTCTTTTTTTTTTAAGATTTGAATGTTTATTGATTGAAGAATCACAGAATAGTTGAGGTTGAATAAAATTTCTGGAGGGCATTTAGCCACATCTCCTCCATCCCTCCCCCCAGTAAATCAGTGTGGAATGTCTCCAGGGGCGGAGACTGCACCACCTCTTTGGGCAACCCATTCTGATCGATTGCGGCACTAATTAGGATGGGGGTAATTATTGTTGTACAAACTTTTTTATGGCCAAATTCTTACCTGGATGATTGGATTATTTTTAAAGGGATATCTTTCTTGTTCCTTCAAGGTGTTTTTTGTATAATAATGAAAAACGTTGTGGTGTTTGGGGCTTTTTTTTTTTTACATATGGGTCGTGTGTTTTCTTTTTTTTCTTATAATTCTTCCTCCTCTTGCCTTTCTAGAGTTCCTTGCCAAATTTCAAACAAAATGAATTTTCTGTGGTTCGGCAACATGAGGAGTTTATTTGGCTTCATGATTCTTTTGTTGAGAACGAGGACTATGCTGGCTATATTGTAAGTATTACAGTTCTTTTGGTTTATGTGCAGTGTATCAAAAGTTCTTGTGACCTCTTTTAAATGCAATAGAAATGACAGATATTCATTCCTTCTAAAATCAGATTCAGATGCTCTTATACTTAATTTTATGCAATTACACAGAATAAATGATTGAAGCAAACTTGGAGGAAAGTTACTGTAGTTGTCGTATTTTCTCGCATTTCACTTCTAAAGAATGAGTCTGTATCCAAGCCTGGTTTTGGTCCACTGTGTTAAAAATGTGGGAGATAGATGAACTCTCTAGCTTGGTGGTATTGTTTTTGCAAGCTAATGTTTAACTTAGTTACAAGTTTCATGTTGCCTTTGTTTTAGCTGAATAGCAAAAGTGCAATAGCTGAGCTCTAGTAATTAGGCTTTTCCAGTTTTCATAATGGTTATCAGAATCATTTTACTATAAATCAGTTGGAGAGGAAAAACCAACACTAATACCATCTAGAACTGCAAAGAACCATAATGCACAACTTAACAACTTCTGTTTTGAAGTTTATTGCAGGCCTCCAAGAACAGGGATCCCAAAATAGTCACCTTAACCTTATGATACAGTCCATTAAAAATGAGTGCTGCTGTTCATACTTTAACTACGAATAGGAATATTTGTCATCTTTTGTGAAAGTTAGGTATTAATTCTGTGTCAGAGGGGTGTCTACTGATTCAGAAGGTAAACATATTTCTGACTAACTAGTGGGTACAAGATGATGAATATTATCTTTGATGTGTCATACCATTCTTGAGCTAGTCTTTTTTCAGTCACAAAAGCTGTTAGAAGGAACTAGACCTTCAGTGTCTTGGTAACTAGTTTCAGACAGTAGATACAAAGGTCATGGATTTTTCTTTTTTTATAATACATTGATGTAATAGTAAATATTGGCAAATTAAAATTTAAGAACAGTTTAGCTTTGTCCTGTGTCCCTTTACCGATAGCAGTTCAGGATTAGTTTAACTGTGGTGTTATCTCTTTCAGTGTTAATACACTGTTATAGGATTAAGTAGAGACTTGTTTACTGTGTGCTTTGTTATTTCAACAGATGTATCTTTAATGTCAACAGTGCTGCAAGAAAGGAGTAGTGCCTGCAAACTATGGATTTTTCTTTTTTAAAGTTTTAGGGAGTTATAAATCGATGATTTGAAAACAATTGTGTTTTTTTTCTTTAAAAAAGAAACAATCCTTACTAAATAAGCTAAACCAAAACTACTTATAAAATGATTATTTCAAGTTTTAATTCACTGTAACAGGAAAGCTAGTTATTAATTGGTTTCTGTTGTAACTAAACTACCGAGGCCATTTGTTAATACTCTAGTAATCTTCAAGGACATTGGGCCAAAAGTTGTACAGTAATGCAGCATGTCTAACTCATGAATCAGGGAATTTATTCATAAATGCTGTAATGAATGTTGAGAGAGAAAGCCACATATGAAAAAGCTGCAGGCAATCTTCAGTTCCTGTACTGAGTGGATGTTGTTTCGCTGAGAAGATAAGCAATTAAAAAAAGGTTTGATTGAATTCCAGATTCCACCAGCACCGCCCAGGCCTGACTTTGATGCCTCAAGGGAGAAATTGCAGAAACTTGGAGAAGGGGAAGGATCAATGACTAAAGAAGAATTTACCAAGATGAAACAAGAACTGGAGGCGTATGTAGACTTGATTACTACTATTTTTTAGTTTATTTCTCGTAGTCCCTCAATTTTAATGCTGTTTGTTTAATAGTTCTTGGAGATAGGTGCTTGAGAATCAAGTTGCTGCATAACCAGGGTTATCTATCTTTAGTGATCATGATCAGAGCCATTAGGAAAATTGTAAAAATAATTTCATGGAAGATCTTAAACAGGGGAAAAAAAAATCAACTTGTTCTTGAGCATTCTTTTGTAAGGAAAAAGCTAGTTAGATAGTTTTCTTCACAGAACACCTGCAAAGAGAGGAGGTAGCCTCTGTCTTTTTTAGTTCTGGTGTTCCACATTTTGTAAGCATAATGAGACTTTGTTTATACACCTAGTGATTGAACTAGGGATTTTCGGATGTAGTTGGTACTGTAAACAGATGCCAACCTTCTATTTCCCAAGCAACATGGAGATTACTAGAAAATACTTTTTTTTCACACTCCTTTTTTTTTCACAAGGAGAATATGCTTCTTGAAAATAGTATTTTCCCTTACTGTGAATTTAATGTGTATTGAAATATCTGCTTTGAGGCTTTTTGTTCCATATTTAGTTACACAGTGAAGTTTCTCCTTGCTTCATCCACTTTCCTTATCATGCATTCACTTCTTTGATCTTTTTCCTGTCATTGGTTTCAGTTTTCAAGTGTATATTTACGCTGCTTCTAGACTGCTTCTATCAAGAGCTCTGAATTGGCAAGAAAAGTACATAGAACTCTTAGAACTGCTGCTTTCTCTTCGAACTCCAGCTGCTGTGAGCAAATGTCTTAAAAAGCTCTGTATTATTGTTATGTAGAACATAACTTATAGCAGAGTAGATATACACTTCATATGCAGAAAACTGGAAATGAGCAAAACACTATAGATTTTAAAGAATCTGTAGTTTTCCAGCGGCCCTGATCATGATTCTCTTGTGGTCTGGTTAGGGGTTGGATAACACAGAAAACTTTGGGTTTCTTCTACTGCCACCTCCATCCTCTGCATCCTCCTTTTTTGTCTTCACTGAATGACTACTACTCTCACTGAGATCAAACATCTCCCAACACTGGCCCTGCTGGTTTGCTGGTATGTAAATCTTAACCTCCTTGCACATAGTGGAAGCAAAAGTGTTGATTATCATTTCACTGACCTCAGAATGGGGAAAAGAGCTCATTCCTCATTTCTAGGCAAGTTACATCTTATTCACTGAATTTGCAAAGCAAAATGATTTCTAGCAAACTTGTGTTGATAATGCCTTCCTCTTAATAAAGAGTAATTGCTTTAAAGTTGAGTTGGCCGAACTGGGCAACTGTACAATTGTCATGGTTAAATGTGATTTTCTTTTTTGTTCTACCTACCAAACCTAGCACTTAATTTCATTTTAAGAACCACTATGAAGCAAGACATCCACATAAGCTTCAGCCCGAAAAGGCTAGGTGTTTTAACATGGAATAAAAACTGCTATCTAAAGAACTAACAAAACCACATGAACGTTTAAATAAGTAAGGAGGGTGCAAATAGGCAAGGGGATGGAGATGGGGAGGAAGGAATTTGCACATCAGCTGTGTAGTGTCTAGTGTCTGTAGTCTATATCTCAGTTTCTTTATTTTTGGGGAGTTGGGGAAAGAACAATTGAATGAGTTCACACTTTCAGCAAACCAGTCTTGTGTTAGCTAGCCTTGAAATATAGAATGTATTTGTTGAGTCCTCATTAGAAGTCTCTGTAATATGTTAGGGCTTCAAGTTTTCCAATAGTATTAACTTTGTATTATTCATGTATTTATCAGACATTTGAGTTATAGCCTTTACTATATTAGCTTATAATTTTGTATCATTACTGAGGATCTCTTAAAGCTGCTCACTAGGCTTATCTCAAACTTAATTGCTTCCTGTGAAATTCTTATGTTTGTCTTGTTTCTGGTTTTCAGTGAATATTTGGCAATATTCAAGAAGACAGTTGCAATGCATGAAGTGTTTTTGTGTCGCGTGGCAGCACATCCTATTTTGAGAAAGGATTTAAATTTCCATGTATTCTTGGAATATAATCAAGATGTGAGTATTCAAAACTGAATTGCTGGCAAGACAAACAAAAATGTACTTTTATAGTAGGATGGAAAATTGATTAAGAGGGCTTTACCTCCTGGAGCAAATTGCATCAGTTCCTTCATGCCAGATGTGTTTGTATTGTAAAAGTTAGAAATTAATTTGGTCTGTAGGAGTTCATTTTGCTGCCACCTGGACTACGTGCTCTAGCCTCAGCATAAAAAATATTAATGGGAATCCAATATGTTTTGGATTAAAAAGGTTAACTTCTGGTGGTGATTTCACTTGACATTATACTTGTCCAATCCTTGACTGAATTTTTTTTTTTTTTTTTGGTGGGGAAGAATGATGTAACAGAAACGGAACGCTAATTCTAGGATTTAGAACTGTGGTTTAAGTTCTGTTGCTAACAGAACCAGAGAGGATTTCTAATGAAATGTTCTTATAAGTAAAGCCTTTATTGTTAATAGTGTCAGTGAAAATTTGGGTAATTTTTTTTCTAGCTGTTGGACTAGTATGGCTACCCATGTGTTATGTACTGAGTTGCTATCTAATTTTGAGTTATTGGAGAGGACTCTCTGGAATCATAATAACTCTTTGGTGTTGGTATTAGTCGTTGCTTACATTCTGCAAATGTTTTTCAGTTGCTTTTTAAAGTTGCAGAAATAGGCATTGAAGAAATCATTACAAAGATTGGCTTCACTCAGCTTAACTTCAAAACACGTTATGTAGGATCCCCCTGTTGCTTGATGTAGAAATGCTTCAGGAACTCGGTTTACCTATACTGGGAAATTTAGATACACTAGAAGAGCAGAGGCTGAAACCAGCATTATCCTCGGTGCAGTGAGGGGTAAATGCTCCAGAATTTCTGAAAGTCGAAGATCTGTCATTCTACACTTTTATAACTAGGTTTTGCTCTTTTTAGGTTACCTCAACAACTATACTGTGTGTGATAAATACTGTGTTATTGATAATTGAAATGTACATTTTGTGCATTTGGTATTATTTGCAGGTGCTAGAATGTTGCTATTTTTTCCTGGAACAGTATTTTAGAGGATAAAGAACAGTCTAGTAAATGAGGTAGTCTGTCATTCTGGGTGCACGGTGCCTGTCCTTTAATGCAGAGGATAAGACCAAGCAGAGAGCAGGAAAACTGATTTAGGAGTAGCAAGTTGTGGGTTGTAGTTCAATTTTTCACTTAAAGCTTATATGGCCTCCAGAAAATGAACTAACTTGATAAATGAATTTGTTTTTCAGTTAAGCGTTCGTGGGAAAAATAAGAAAGAGAAGCTTGAAGACTTCTTTAAAAATATGGTTAAATCAGCAGATGGTGTCATTGTTTCAGGAGTAAAGGTGATTACTGTTTCACATATCAAGATTTAAAATGTATTATCATTGTTGTTCTTTTTTAATGAAGCGGAATTTTTACATAGCTATAAATAAAGGAATTTTTGTGGCAATATCTAAGAGACAGAGCACAGGAAGGAACCTGTGGCCTTGGATACAAGATAACTGAAAGCTCTCTGATTAATTCCATGAAAGAGGGCTTTCAGTACTCTCTCCCCTGTTTTGTAAAATAAAGCATTTATTTTTTTATCTGTATATAATAATGTGGGTTTTGTTATGGCCTGTCATTTTGTATAGTGGGAAGGTGCATTAGCTTTAACAACTGCTGCAGCTCAGAAGTTACTAACACTGTGTGAATTTAATCAGCCTTGTAACATACTTCTACTCTTTCAAAACTAAGAACAGCAGTAGAGGTGATGTTACTTTTCCCAGTAGATGCAAGAATGTAACTGAGACAAAAAGAATTTTAATGAAGGTTCAATTTCATTTTTAAGTTGGAAGATGGGTTTTATAACAAGCATAAATTTCTTCAGAATATTATTTTGATCTTCTTTCTTTGTAATGGTAACTTTCCTTTTGCAAGAAAATTAGAAGAACTGAAGTTCCTAGTTGTAAAATCTTGAGTTTCAAAACTGCTGGGAAGTAGATATAGCTGTGGGTTAATTAAGACCTGGAGAAAAATACAAAGTCCAAATAACAAGCAGTTTTCATGAGCATATGTTCAAAGCCATGTTGTAAGCTATTCCATAGCATTGAGCTATTTTAGATGGGTTTTTAAAAAAAATATAAATGACATATCAAATTGTAATACAGAAAATATTAAAACTTACCTACATTTTCTGATTTGAAAGAAGTCTGTCACCAAGATCAGTGTTCCTGAGCTAGGAGTTCATAGCGTATCTGCTGCAACTGCAGCAGTTGTGCAATTCGGTGTCTTTCTCCCCTCCTTCCGTTTTTCTAGGTTCTTTTAGTAAGTATTTAACATTCTGTTTTTCTGTTTAGTAGTTGTTGTTTTCATTGTTTAGTAGTGTAATTATTTCCTTCACTCCATGTTGAGTTATCTAGACCTTTAGGATGCCTGCTACAAATTCTTACTTCTTAATATAATTCTTGATAAAACTTCAAATCATGATAAAATAAGTGAAGAAATCAGTTTACATAAATGATGTTTTAGACAATAAAAATATATTGCGTTTCATGTCACAACAGCAGCAATATATAAAATTATCTCTGTAATTGCTCTGTACAGTGAGTGAAATCTTGCTTTTTAAATTGTTCTTGCTTTTTGTAGGATGTGGATGACTTCTTTGAACATGAAAGAACATTCCTTGTAGAATATCACAACCGAGTCAAAGATGCCTCTGCCAAATCTGATAAAATGACAAGATCACATAAAAGTGAGTTCTTTTTCCAAGGTGAAAATAGGACTAGTTAAAGTGTACAGAAGTGGCTCATGAGGAGCAGTAATTTCTGGTTGCATGTGAGAAGTGAGTTAATTTCTCCAAATGTACTCTTCAAATAGTCTAAAGAATTTAAATGTGACTTTTGAAGTTTAACATATGCTGTAATAGACTGGATGGAGTAAGAACAGCCTGATGCGGCTCTAAACTTATCTCGGTTATTCACCTGACCCTTTGAAGAGAAACACGCTTTATGTAATAATATCTTTAAGTCTGATTTTTAGTCTTTAAAGTGTAAAAGTGGGTAATAGAGCGATATATGTGATTTTACTCCTAATAAAGTTGCTCTTGATGGAATGAGCTTGCATTCATCAGAGTGCGATTTCTTGGCGCACTAGACATTGCACTACCTTGCTGAGCAGCAAACTCGTCTTTGGGCCATTAGTTCTAGACTAGGAAGTCAGGTGTCCTTTTCCAGCCTTTTAGAATGGAGACTGGAAGCTGTGCATTCAGTAGTTTGGTTTGCAGACCCTTTTCTTCCTGAGGTGAAATTTTCTACTTTGTTATTAAATTCACTACTTAAGATGTTTTCTGGAAGCTCTAGATAGTCGTTTTAAGTGCAGTGCATTTGAGAAAATGGAAAATCTTTGGTTTAGGAATACTGTGCTTGGTTTGGGATTACTGTGTCCTGAGAAGCTTAGAAAAAAGTTGACCTTTATCGCCCTTGATTTTAAGTTTTTGTGCCTAAATAAATCAAAATTAAATACTAGATTCTATCTACTTTCTTGAAGTTTGTGTCTTAGTCACAGATTCGATCTTTGCAATCTACAGTAATATAGTTCACATAAACCCAGGCCACAAACCTTTTATGAATCTCCGTTGGTAGGGACTCTAACGTGCATATTGAATAAGACATTAAACTAAGAATTTACTTAGCTTTTCAGATGCTTCTTTTGCTGTTATGCGAAGACTAGAGTCTTCTGTAGCTGTCATGCCTGTGGTAGGAGGTGGAGAGAGTCATTTAAGGCTTGATGAAGAACTAGGGGACCTTGTTCAGTTCCCACCTGAAGTGGTTTCTGGTGCTTTGTTTGCTTTCTTAAAATGAAAACTAAACTTCATTTGTGGTAGTTAGGTGCCAAAGTTTAGGGAGTGAGAGTGCCTTTCACGATGGTTGTAGAACCAGGAAAATTCTTAGAAATGAGGTTTTAGAGGATCTGATGGCAGAAGATTGATCAAACTTGTTATAAAGCTTCACTGGGTTTTCAGACACAAGATATCTAGAAAGTTCATTGACAATTTTTATCAAACTGAATTGGGACAGATGATGTCTTTCGAAATTCTGTCTACTAGAGTAGAGCAGTGACCTGGGAAGCCTCTTTAGGAAATGGGCAATCTGTAGTTTGTGGATAACTTATGACAGACAGACAGCTGCAGGGCTTGCAATAGTACTGACAGAAAATCTATTTTTACATTTAAATTGGTGTAATAGAAGGAGAGGTTAATGGCTTCTTAATACCATTCTTCACTGTAACCAACTGCACTGATTCCTTTGGGATGTATGGGGTGATGAATTAACTGGAAAGTAACCTATTCAATCTCTTAAAACAAGATTATTTTATTTTAAAAAAAAACTTCGCTGAAAGACATAAACTTCAAATATAGCAAGCACATATATTTTCCTGCTCATTGCCTGGATGTGTTAATGTTTTTATTGTCCATTGAGTTTATACTAAAAGCTCTTTAAGAAAGCCATCCGTGCAGAGATTTGATTTTTCTGATTACTATATAGCAATACCTCACTGGTCAAATTATACGGCCGCCTTCGCAAGCCCTGCTTCTAGTTTCATTGTTTAAAATGCTTTAACACTAATGCTACTTCAACCAGTGACCACTTGTTGATGAAGTAAGGGTTTCCTGAAAATTAGGCATGCATTAGGAAAGGTGTTACACACACTGTGCTGTGTTTTGGTAGTTTGGAGTTTGTATTCAGTTTGTGCTCCCAAGCACACTGACTTACTCTTTGTTGGTGTTAGACTGTGATTTTTTTTTTCAAATAGCTTTAGACTTCAGATATAAAATCAGGTTTTAGTCATTAAGTTTGTACATCTTCCACCAAAATAAAAATCTAATGAAGTCGCACAATAAATTTACGCAGCAGGTGCTAATTGTATTAAATATTCCTAGATCAATTAGAGGGTTCAAGATTTGGTGAGAGTGCCGTGTTTATTGTGTGAAGCTATACTTCATAGTAGATGACATGATGGAAATTTTATTTCTGCCTCTGTGTTAAAGTATGTTCCTTTTAGAAAAAAACTACTGTTGAAGAAAGGGAGGAACTTCAAAATTATCAGAAAGAAGAGGAATGAAACAGTAAAACAAGTACTTGTTTGTTTTTTGTAGATGTGGCGGATGACTATAATAGAATTGGTTCTTCGTTATATGCATTAGGAACGCAGGACTCCACAGATATATGCAAGTAAGATATTGTTAATAACTTACGCGGGAATTTGCTAAGTAGTAGTTTTAATGGTGACCTATTGAGATTGGTAGCTCTCTTGTTATGAGAATACCAGGATTTATTATAGTTAAATCGCATTAAGAGGTTTTCCCCTCTAGTGTTTCGTTTCTGTAACAGACTGCTTTACTACTTTTGCTTTAATATTTGGCTGGAAAATATTTGTCTGGCATTTTTACAGCCTTTAGAAAAAGAAAAATTACAGAGATATGTAAAACTTTGAAAATAGAAGAGGGTCTCTGTGTGCTGATGTTTGTCCTTTAATCTTTCAGGGAATTACTTGAAAATGAAGTTTCCTGTATCTGAAAGTAAAACATAGCTTAAGGATGTTGATGCTTGTGAACATGCACAGTTATTAGAGTAGTGTGACGACAGGTGGGAGAGGAATACAAAAGTTAACTTATTCTTGTTAATTAATGTGAATTACAGTGATAAACTTCCAAATGTGGTGATACCGCACGTATTGATTACTTTGATTACAGTGTTGAGAATTTGATGTAGTCTGTTAGGGTCTGTCAGGAATCGCCTCTATCTTCTGTCAAAATAGCATGATTTGACTCTAATTTGGTCTGTGGTTACACTGAACTCTTATATTGTCTCCTGTGATGAAGATGTGTCACGTCATTGCTCAGCTTCCCTAAATTCCGAGTAGGTTATACGTCATGTTTAGTGTGTGAAGATAAGTAGGTTCAAATTTGAGTGAAGGGCACTTGATAATAGTGTAGACTGTTAACCAGGGTAGTCTTGTTTGGGGTTTAATTCACAGAAGCAAAAAAAATCCCTGAGGAGCTGTGCAGTTATTCTTCCATAAAAACATCCATCCATTATGCTTTGTTTGTCCCTTACCATTCCCTTTTGTTCTTTACTTTATAATTCCCAGATGTTTGAAGTGCTGCAATTTGAAACTCTTAGTTCTCTGAGTTCTGTGAATTAAAATTCTAAGCAGTGCATTTAGTACGTATTGTGGAAAATGTTTTGATTTCTAGAAAGTAATTAGACTGTTCCAATTAATGTTGTAATATAAGCTGTTTCCTTTCTGCAGGTTTTTTCTGAAGGTATCAGAGTTATTTGACAAAACAAGGGTATGTACTATGAAACCTTTTTAGATATATTCTTTGTGTACATCCTGGAATTGGCAGGACATCTAGAGATTAATATGTGGATGTTTTATGAATGCTTCTGCATGAAGCATTTAAGGTATTTTGGGCAGGGAATGAAAAAGCATAAGATTTCAGTCATCTGATTTGTAAAATTGTTGATCCTTAGAAGTCAACAGTCTACTCAGCATTTCTAGGCAATCTTCCTGTTTTCTATGTAATACACTAGTAAAGCTGCTGTTCCTCTAAAATGCATGGAGGCCTTCCATACTAGTTACTGGCTATCAGAGAACTTGTTATGGAAAAAAGAAATGTAGTCCTTAATACAAAAAACTGTGGTCATGCTGCTTTTTTTCTGGAGCCAGGATTTGTTTCTGCAAATATCTGACTCAGAAATAACTACTGCTGAATCTCCTAACCAGATTGCAAATATCTTGTCTCTTTTGCCTTATTTATTTGGCTTGGTGGAGCAGAAGATGCATGCCATGTATCAGGAATACTTTCGAATGTGTGTGCATTTCCAAAACACAGACTGTTGTACCTGCATAAATACATACTTGAAAGAAAATGAAATTAACGGAATTGCTTGCTTTGACTTAAAATGTTGCCTTTTAAAATTTTTTAAAATAGTCAAGATTTAAAAAATGCACTTGCAGACTGTGTTTTTAGGTTCACAGAAATGTGTGTTTCAAATACAAGCAATAAGTTTATTGGTCTTTTGGACCATTTAATACATGTGGTTTAACAACTAATCTGCAAAGGTCCCTTAAAATTTTATTTTCCTTTGATTTCAAGAACAACACAACTTCTTATGTAACTCCTAATACTAGATAATTTTGTTTCTCTGTTCTTTTTCTAGTATATGAAACATATAATTGAAATTGGGAAGAAAGCATTGTTTGAAATAGAAAGCTAGTTATCAATCATTGCTTGCACAGTATGCTTACATATTAATACAAAATCATAATAGTGTTTCTCATGGTGCATCTTTAAGTATTCTGTCTCAAATGCATGATCTTAGTTTTTGAGAAGAACAATCTGCCATGTACTATTGTATAATTCGTGTTGTATTTACATCATACAAGTGGATACTCAAAGTCGGGGTGTTTTTAAATTGATGCTTTTACTTACTGTTTTCCCAGAAAATAGAGGCCCGGGTGTCTGCTGATGAAGATCTTAAACTTTCCGATCTCCTGAAATATTACTTAAGGGAATCGCAAGCTGCTAAGGTGATTTTATGGTGTTTTCTTCAGTGAAATAGTGTTTCTTCAAACAAACAAAAAGAAGCAATAGATAAAGGATCGTCTTGAGAAACATGGAGTAGATAGCTTAAAATGCTGTCACCTCCCTGCAATTTCTCCCTCAACTGTAAAACCTGGATCTCTGTTGAATATAAGGACTAACATTACAGTTGTTTACTGTGGGACTGACTGCTCGGAACTGTGATCTTCCTACCAAGGCCAAATCGTACAGTATAACTGAAAACAGCTGAAGAGGCATTGGTGAATTGTTCATGTGTTTGCAGTGTATTTGCTGCTTGTAGACTGTAGGCAATCCTACTTTTTTTTAACATTAAATTTGAGTACTCCAGATGATGTGCAAATGCTGATATGAAAACATATGGGCCCAATTAATAATCTCTACCTACAGAAAATTTTGTTCCAAGTATTTGATGTAAGATGATGAAGAATCATGACAGAATGGGGAACACTTGACAGAAAATGTCTGGAATTAGATCATCACAGCAATAACTTGCACAAAAAAAATGCTACTGCTGTTTCTCAGGCCCTGTGTGTATTTCAGATGCATAATCTAAATATAGTTTGCTTCTAATCTAAGAAGCTGTGAAATTTCCCACATTTGTCTGTTCTTAGTCTTTTTGGAGTATTGTCTCAGCCATCTGTTGCTGTCTTCTGTCAGACAAGATGCAGGCGAAACAATATTGAGTTGCATGTGTGATCTGGTATGGATATTCCTGTGACTTGCAGGATGAAGTAAAGTGAATGCAGATTATTTAATAAGAACTGAAATACAGCAAAACTCAAATTAATCTGATTTTTAAATTTTATTTTTGTTGTTGTTACTTGGTATACACTAAAATCCTTTGGTAGATTCTCATAAACTCTATACATTATGCCTTTTTTGTAGGATCTCTTGTATAGAAGATCTAGGTCACTAGTGGATTATGAAAACGCTAATAAGGCATTGGATAAAGCAAGGGCAAAAAATAAAGATGTGCTGCAAGCTGAAACTACACAGCAAATATGCTGTCAGAAATTTGAGAAAATCTCTGAATCGGCAAAACAAGGTATTTAAGTGATCTTTGATCCTGTGTTACTATTTGAGTATTAACAGATTTTAGGATATGAATGCGCATAGATTTTTGTTCTGTTATCTTTTAATCAGTATTTACTCATTTTAGGAAGTTCAGTTTTCCTTTAGCTCCTCATAGCTCCACTAGGCAGAGCAAGTTCTAGGTGCAAATTATTTGTTAAAAGCTTTTTTATATACATAGAGTAGGATGCAAAATGAAAATTGCTAGCAGTAAAGGCAGACTTAATCTTTTAAAGTATCATTGAAATTCCCCATTTGGTTTTATGCATTCTTCTGTGAAGACAGCAGTCTGTTGCAGAGATACTATGTTAGAAAAGGGAGAGATCATTAAATGAGATTTCACTGAAGCTGCAGAGTTACAGTAGCTCTAGGGAGAAGGAACCTTATTTACATATTGACTTTTTTCCTGGAAACTTACTGTCTTTTTTTAGGCTGAAATTGTTATTAGCAATTGTTGAGTTGGCAGTCATCGACTTGTTATTTGGGGCACGTTTGTTGAAGGTTTAAACACCATGTTCTTCTGTTTTTATCATGTAAGAGTTGTTTGACCCTGTAAATCTGCCTAATGATTCCTATAAATGAGACAGGAGAATGAATGATCCTATCAGCCACATAGGTATATGCATAAAGCATACTTGCTTCCTCTGTTCTTCATTCTAATTTTAGCTTTGTGTCTTCCCTTAATAAACGTATCAGCGTTGAAAGAACAGTGCACATGCAATAAGAGAATTAAATCTTTAAAAGCATCTACCTTAGTCATTTTTTCAAAAGAGCTTTTTGTCCACAATAGGTTAGCGAGAGATGAGGAACTGCAATCGTGGTTTGCTTTCATCCAACGTCATAGCAGTACCTTTGAGCCTGGAATGTCCAAGTTTTTTTCCTGTCACCTTCTCTCACCCTTTACCTGTTCCATTCTGAAAGAAAGTATGTTAACGGTTCAGGGCAATAGTAATATTAATTTATCCCTTCTTATTTTCTATAGAACTGATAGACTTTAAAACAAGAAGAGTTGCAGCATTCAGAAAAAACCTTGTGGAACTAGCAGAACTGGAATTAAAGCATGCTAAGGTAATTGTGATCCTTTTTAGCCTGTATTTCAACTGATTTTAAAAATTATATGCTTGAATAACCAACATGGTTATGTTTGTTGTGTGATAGAGCTTCGCAGTTGGGAAGACAAATTAGACGGTAAAGCATCATCCAGAAAGGTGAATGTTCTTGAATAATAGAGGGGGAAAAAAGTTCAGGTGAAATATCTCTGAGGGACTGGTGTGCTTAAGGTACCTTTGGAAAACTCATCTCCTTGAAGTCAATTCTGGCTTCAGTTTTTTATTTCTCTAGCTCTTTGATATTTATAGCTGCAAACTTTGAATACCTGTGTAGTTTTAAAACCTCATTTCATCATTTTACTGTGAGATAGGAAGTGGTTTCTCCTGTTGTCCAGATGTTGCGGACTTGATGTATAGGATAATCTGGCTTTTAAGCATGAGATCACACAGACCTGTCTGAAGTCAGATGAGTGTTATTCAGAGTACACTTTTTGAACCTTTTGCCCTTTAAAGTGCTGAGAAAAGAAGAAAGTTGCAGAGAGCCTTTTCAGTAAAATACATTTTTTCAGGAAGAAATCCTTAAGGGGCCTGTCCTTAAATTTCACAAGGTATTTGATTCTTTTAAATCAGTTTGTTTAAATCAGTTTAGCTGCACTGATTTCTTAGGCAGCTGTCTCTTACTTTAACAGTCCTTTAGCTGGAGGCAGCTTTCTTGTAAAACTCAGCCCTTTAGCGTTTCTCAGTCACCATAAATCTGAAAGGAGTTGGCTACTGTCATGCCCCAGACCCATGAGCTACATGCTCATGTCCAGGCCTGACTGGGGAGGAAGGGTTTGTTTATCTGTGGTGAATATGATTCTACAGATTCTGAGTTGGATTATCACAGAATTTACGAGGGCAATAGATCACATTTTTCAATTTTGCGTAATGGGAAATTTTGATGTTAATGCTATAACCAGTGTGTTCGAGGGTAGCCTTATGGACAGGTTTTTATTAGTCTGTACAGAGTATTGAAGGATGAAATGGTTTGGTGGAGACTTTCTAAGGTAGTTCCATGAAAGGAAGAAGGATGCTATGAGAAGACCGGGGCTTTTTTTGAGATTGCATAGTGCCCTGATGTGTGAAGAATGATGTTACAGGCATATAAAGATTTCCTCTTGTCCCAGAGAGGATGATTTTATACTTGTGGCAATGCAGATCATGAACAATGCTTCTATTTCACAGAGGCCAAGTAGCCTTGGTTTTGTTTGGGCTAAGTAAGGTGGGGTGTTTGTAGACATCTAATTCCTCTTGCAGTAGAGACAAAAGAGAGCTGGTAGAAGCAAAAAGGAAGCTACTTTTTCATGTAGACTATAAATTAATGAAGTCAGATCAAAAGCCCCCTGCTCTAAGGTTCTGGACAAAATACTTTGCCTGATGCTGCAGTAGTCCCTGTCTTCATGCTTTTGCATCTTCTGGAGGCAAATGAAATCTTAGCAGCCTCAAACTGGAAATTGCGTAGCTTCTCAGTGACATATGGAGCACAGCACTCCCAAACATTGCAACATGATCTGTTATTCAGGTCTAAGTACTCTTTTGAGCATAAAAAAGCTAACTGGGGAGTAGGGGCTGTGGGCAACAGATAACACTGCTGCAGGCTTTTGCTGCAAGTCTTCTGTTGTGTTTCTTTTTCTTGTGGGAAGGAGTACCTCCAGACTAGATGTCTTGCAGATGAATCTGTCTCCAAGGTGATCTAGCCATGTGTCTTCTGGACTTGGAGTTGCCTGGCACAAAGCATGAAGGTGAAGTCTGATGCAGCAATGAGTGTAGGAACTCACCAGAGAGGCTGTCTTTGGGAGGAATTCAGCCACAATGAGGGCTGCTGTATGACTCACAGTTAAAAGTTACTCGCTCTGTGTGGGAAGAACACAAATCTCCAACCACAGAGATCGCTGTACTGAAGAAGTCAGAATGACCAAAGCATTGAGAGAGAAGGTTCTGAGAGACGGCTCACATTTCCTGAGCTATATCTGGCTCACCAGAAGACTGGAGGGTGATAGGGAAATGGAGCTTTAGTAAATCAGGGACACTCTATGCACAAATACGAAGTGCATTGTCTCTACCTAGTTATGTTTATAGAAAATATTTGTTTTAATCTGCTAATATCCTCTTACTCTTTCCTGGTTGCAGCTCAAGACTTTTGAAAAAGCTAAACATCGGACTGTGGGTTGAGATTGCTTTGAATTGTTGCAAGTGCAGACTACTGCCAGGGAGGATGATGATGCATGACTGTTCCTCTCCCTTATGTTGGCACTATTATGTGTGCAGCTGTGTAGTAAGATAGAGCTAAAATTTGCTGCGTGTTTTTCTAAGCTTTCAGTCTTGCTTTCACAGCATCCCTTGTGTCAAAACAGTTTGGCTGGGAGGGGCGGGGACTAAGAGAGCACTGGCTTCCTATCAGCAGCAAATACCCTAGATTTACTTACACTGGAGTTTGGCCCGTATTTTCAGATTCTGCTTGGTCTCTGACCTATACTAAACAGATTGATGTTTCTTTTTCTATGGCCATTCTGTCTGACTATCCCTGTGGATAATGTTTAGCTCCCTTTCTGTTATTTGATGACTTCATGTAGCTATAGCCACTGTAAGATCTGATTAGCTGTTTAAGCATGTAGTGCAAAAGCTGCATTTTAAACATGTTCAGTATTTTAAACAGTTTGATTTTAAGGTGTTCCTGTGTTGGACTTCATATTCAAGACAAGGTTTGATAGCTGATGAAAATGCTAAAATTATAATAATATTCTTAAAGCATTTGTAGCCTTGGTTATACTTTTAGAGTCTTTTGATATATGAATTGTAAATGACTAAGATAGCGACTTCCTTCAAAGAAAAATGTAAACAACTCTTTCCACAAATACTGATATATACACTCTTCTGTGGGTTTTTTTGTGGAAAAATTTGTTGCATTACTAGCAACAGATGTCTGTTTGGAACTGACAGAAGAAGGGAGTAAGCAAAATCCAGTGCTAAGGGATTTGCTTAAATACTTCGTCAGTAACTATTTTTTTTCCTCAGAAGAAGGATGTTTCTGTCACTATGGTTCTGCCAGGAAGTGTAATACCTAGAGCTTAGGAGCCAGAGTTGGCAAGAAACGCTTTGTGAATATGAATTTATAAGACTTTCTCAAGCTATGCTGATATAAGTCAAGTACTCACAGTAATGGCTCACAGAAATGGCTCACAGTCTCTGTTGTCCATACAAGGACAGGTTGAGGGAGTTGGGCTTGTTCAGCCTGGAGAAGAGAAGCCTCCGAGGAGACCTTATAGTTACCTTCCAGTACCTGAATGGGGTGGACAAGAAAGCTGGGAAGGGATTGTTTAGAAAAACTTGTAGTGATAGGGCTAGGAGGAATGGCTATAAATTGGAGAGGGGCAGATTTATACTAGGCTTAAGGAGGAAATTCCTCACAATGACGATGGTGAGGCACTGGCCCAGGTTGCCCAGAGAAGCTGTGGCTGCCCCATCCCTGGAGGTATTCAAGGCCAGCTTGGATGGGCCTTGGGCAGCCTGAGCCAGTGGGAGGTGTCCCTGCCCATGGCAGGGGGGTTGGAATTAGATGATCTTTAGGGTCCTTTCCAACTCAAATCATTCTGTGATTTATTATAATTTAAATAAGGTTGCTCTTGTGAACTTTGTAGATCTGATCTAATGAAAATTAATTATTTGCCTACTTGGAAAATTTCAGTAGACTGGCTGGTTGAATCTGAAAATGACTGAACTATAAGGGGTGTCTTGGTACCATCTTTTCTTTCGAATGCTACATAGTGGGCTGTGAATTATAAATGTAGTTAATGCTGCTGATGGGCTGTAAAGGATGGCCAAAGGATCACTGTGACACTTTTCTTAGAGGTAACGTGTGTAGTCCACAATTATACTTGAAGTATTCTCTTTGAAGACTAAAGACTACAGACTGAAGTTTTTCTTTTTATTCATTACTTAATTATAGCCGGCAATCAGCTGTTCAGTAACAGACACCTTAGGTTTAAGAATCCTATGCACTGCAAAGATGGGCCACCGAGTCCCCTTGCATCTCATGTATATTGAACTACTTCATATCACAGAATTACAAGCTTTTTAAAGAGCTTGTGTATATCCTCTGCCAGTATAGGAATAAAAGGACAAAAAGCTGTTGAAGCCATAACTGAAATCACTATCTTCTGGAGAAGGCTGAAAAAGATTCAGTAGAGACAACTGGGAGTCTTCTGCTTTGAAGCCTTGAATTTAGTCTGGTTTTTGGTTTTGAAGTTGTTCAGTCTGTTGTCTTTCAAACAAGGCCTGTCCTTAACAGAGCTGCAAGCTTACATGGCTACTCTAGCGAGGAGATAGTGAATGTTGTGCATTGGTAAACACTCCTTGATTGATTCAGTATTCCGTATAATACAAGAATAGTTCTGCTTTGAGAATAATGTTCCGGTGACAGAGTAATTGTTATACTACATAAAAAATGAAAAGAACTTTGAACTTCATTGTGAAGACATTGCAGTGAGTGGGTTTTGTGGCCAGGCAAGATCTTTTGTCAGAAACTTGTGAAGAAACATGGAGAAGGGTAACAGTGCTTTTTTTTTTTTGACTCTCATGTTGGCTTTGTTTAGTTCCCTGAGACAATGTTCCTACATTCAAAAAACTCTTTAAATAGAAGTTACTTACATAAATGTTTCTACGTAAGCTTAATACCTGTCTGTTCTCCTTCAGTGGTGTCATTGCTAAGACATCTTTTTGCTGCAAGCATAAAATTAAGTAGGGAAATGTGGTCATATTTTTCTTTATTTTTACAGGGTAACTTGCAGCTGCTGCAGAGCTGCCTGGCAGTGTTAAATGGTGATACATAAGCTACGCTCCGTCCTCCCACTAACAAGGGCTGCCCTCCTCTGGATTTTGTTTCCATGACTTTAAATAGGCATTTACGGTTCCCTGGAGAAAACATTTGACAAAGTGCACATAAGCAAGCTCCTTCTTTCAAAAGAATTAAAAGAAACACCTGAAAGTAGCTCCAGACTATATGAAGCAACAGCATACTTGTAATACATACATATTCATGTTTGTTTAATCATTATATGCTTTCATTGTTCAGAAACCAAATGCTCTGGTTTTGTGAAAATAGCCAATATAATTATGTTCACATTATGAATACTATGATATGGCTGCCAACCTTATTTACCTTTGTAAGTAATTTCTCAAGTTTACCATTTGAAGCACATTGTTCAAATGGCCTAAATATTACCATTAGATATTTGAATATTGTTACTATAAAGGCATTGTATACACTGTCTTAGGTTTTTTCCGTGTACTGATATCAAGGAACTTAATCTTTTTTTCAATCGTGAACATTTCTTAGAAATTTTGGAGAACTTTGTGTAACCTTTTTAACTATGATTTAAAAAGAAAAGCAAATGCATTAGTATGTTTGCCTTAACTTGTAGACTAATCCAATTATTGTAAAATAAACCATGAAATCAATGATTTTTCTAAAATTATGCCGACATTGTATCATCTGTAAGCTTAATATTTTCTAGTAAATCGGATTAATTTAATTTGCTTTTTCTCCGTTCATCCTGTAAAACCATTGAGTTAGGTATTGGATTGGTCTGACACTAAATACTTGCCCAGTAATTTTTCACTTGCGTTCTCAGGTTTTATCCATTTGCCTGTCCATTTGTCTGTGACTTTCCTATCCCGTGTACTTAAATTGTTCTGAGCCCAGTGGCTGACCCTGCAACTTCTTTGGTTTCTTTCCAGAAAGGGGAAATAAAGTAGCCGAAGGGGATTTAGTGAGTAAAATATCAGTGAAAGGTGATACTGCCCCACCGTGATACCGATAAGAAGCTTTGCTTCAGAATATAAAAAGTAAAGGTATACTAAATAAAGGAATGCCTGAAAAGGATCTCATTCTGCGAACTGGACTTAAGAGCTCTGAATCCGGTTTTATTTTGTCGTATCGCTGTGTCTCTCTCTTACGTGGACCATGTGAATTCCCCAGGAACCGCTTTTCTGTTGTGTCATTTCAGATGTTGTAAAATCAGGGTCCGCTTGGCCTCCGCAGGGGCATCGCTGTGTTCTACAGGGCTGTAGCCCTCGAGTGAGGCAGCGGCATTGGGGGACGAGGGGACGTTTGGGGGCGCAGATCGATGTTAAGTCAAAGGCTCTGTGATAGTGCTGCACCGAGGCGTGTGCTCTGCTGGGTCCCCCTGGGACGGGGCGCGGTGCCGGGGCCTCGCGGGGGGGGGCCGCGCCGGCTCCTCCGCTGCGCGATGCCCCCCTCGGGAGGGCTCGGGGGTGGCTCTCGGGGCCGCCCGCCCCTCGCTTTCCCCGAGCCCCGCCGCCGCCCCGGAAGAGGAGGGGTTGGGGTCGAGCCGCCGCCGGAAGCGCCCGCCGGAAGCCGGAAGTGGTGACCGGAAGCGGCGGAGCGTCGCGGCCGCCATGAGCCGCTTGCGAGAGGAGGATGACCCGTACGTGGTGGAGGAGCCCAGCGACGAGGAGCGAGCGCTCAGCAGGTGCTGGCGGGGCGGCGAGTGCTTCCCGTTTGAGCCCCACAAACGGCAGCGTGCGAACAGAGCTGCGGAGCTACCGCCTCCCCGGCCTCAGCGGCTGCGCGCTGATCGTGCCCCTCCGTGAACCCCTCTCCTGTAAACACACCGAGTGCCTCCCCGGGCACCCACGCGGTTCGGGTGTCCGTTTTCTATGTGACTCTGTCGGTGTGCCCAGCGGATTGTAGTAATTCGGTGTGTAACGCTTGAATGTTGCAGCTCGGAGGATGAGGTGGATGTGCTCCTGCATGGCACTCCCGACCAGAAGCGCAAGCTGATACGGGAGTGCCTCACCGGGGAGAGCGAGTCTTCTAGTGACGATGAGTTCCAAAAGGAGATGGAAGCGGAACTGAACACCGCCTTAAGAACTATGGAAGGCAAATGGAAATCGCCAGAAGTGGGTAAATCACGCTTATCATCTACTTACATATGAAATCGTGAGTTAAGTGGTGTCTTGTTACGATGTGAAGTTAATGTATTATTCCCGTGGCAAAAGGTGTGTGTGGTGACGGTTGAGTCCTAATTGAAGCCTCCAGGAAATATTAAAATTGCCAATTGCTTCTGCAGAAACAGTCACCAATCGCTGCTTCAGTGAATGCCTCTGTTTCATCTTTTCTAAGGTTTCCATTTTGGCATTTCTGAACTTCTGACTCCCTGCTTTATTATGGTTTCTCATTGTTGGATCATTTCCCTTTTTTCCCCTGTATCTGTAAAACTTTTGTTTTAAGTTGTTCTTTCACATGTCTTAAGAAGTCTTTTCTACATTTTTCTCTTAAAAAATTAATATGGTTTAATATAATTTTTCATTGTTTGATTATTCCTCATTTTTCCCCAGTATCTCTGTAACTTCTCTTTTAAGTTCTTTCGCGTGTATTAAGAAGTCTTTTCTACATGTTGTTAATGCAGCTTGGTACTTTGTCTGCTGGCTCTGGGTGCTGTCGACATTTGGAGCCCTTTCTTGAAGAAATGAGTAGCGTGAGGTGGACTGAGATCCCCAGTCAGTTGGGAGGCGAAAGTCAGGAAAAACATTAATCTTTTTCTCCTTTACCTGCTTATAATTACATGCTATGTTAAATAGTAAAACTGTACTAAAGAAATGTGTATTGTGGTGTTTGTGTACTATGAGTGCAAACAATGGGTTGCTCTGGCATTTGTAGCATCTGTTCTCTTTACTTATTACAAAACACTTAGTGAACTGTTGTTAATTTCCTGGACAATCAACGTAGTATTCACTTTAACGTAGGCACTTCGCTCTGCATTCAGCAGATATATTAGTTTTATCTGTGTAAGTGGGCAAATCTGGTCTTTAGGTTTTTGTTATGTAGTTAAGATGTAGCGATATTTATACCACAACGATGATCCTGCACAGAATAGGAGTTTTGGTGCAGACTGACTGTGACAGATGTGCTTGGCGATTCATCTGGGTCTTTTGAACTTCGGTGACTCTGAAATTTTGGGGGATATTTTTTGGTGGATTTTCTGGTAGTCAGAGTTTGTGAAACAATATGCTACTCCTTTATGTCTTTCACATAAACGAAGATTTGTGGAGGTCTGAGATTGTGTGGATTCTATGGGGCAGAAGCAGGCATATTTGATGTGTCCTCTGTGCCTAAAGGGAGAGTACCTTGGGAAAAGCTTTCCTTTGAACTGTACCTGCGGTTCCTCTTGGAGAGTAAGCGGCTTGGCTGTGAGAGAGCATCTGTAAACGAAATAACACAAGCGTTGTGGATCATCAGGATGTGAGAATAAATTGGGAGAGCTGTTGCCTAACACACCCAGATAAAGCAGAGCGCTTCTGGATAGAGAAACTTGGAAATGAAGATTTGTTCTGGGCTATATGCTTGTGGTCCTTTTGGTGGAATGTTCTTACCACTTCTCTCTCTAATTTCACACACAGGTGCTTCCTCAAGTACTGGGCAGACTGGACCTGCCACCACTTCAAAATACTATGATGATGTTTACTTTGATTCTGATTCAGAGGATGAAGATAAAACGGGTAAATGGCTGAGGAGAGGAGGACATCTTTACAGTAGCATTTCTTTCTCTCAGATCCTGTAGAGTCCTCTTGGGGGAGTCAGGGGGCTACTGCTGAAGGTGGCCTCTTGGGGGGAATTACCAGCCTGTATCATCTCAATGTAGTTCCTACAACTTTGTGATGTATTCCAATGTATGTAAAGTGTGTTAATGCTTTTGGGGTGGTGCATTTGGAGGAGAGATGAGCTAGACCTTTATGTTTTAGTTTAGACCTTTGTGTTTTATGTTTAATCGTCATATGTCTGGTGGATTTAATCTATGCTTGCACAAATCTTTCTAGTTCCACAAGATGTCCGGAAAAACAGAAAACATCAGCAACGTCGGATTCTTTCCAATGATGAACTGCTATATGACCCAGAAGAAGACAGAAGAGACCAAGAGTGGGTAGACTCGCAAAGGAGGGGGTAAGAGTCCATAAATGTTTGAACTGTAGGGTGCTTAACATAAACTGAAAAATTTAAATGAAAATTATCAATATAGAGAAAAAGGCAATGCTGTCAAATCCGTGCATTGAAAATACTTCTATTTAGAATTTACGGCATGTGAAACTTCTAAGCCTGTATGGTTCATATGTGTATCTCATGGAAGTGGAGTCTTCAAAATCGCACAATTCTAAAACTTGCATTTTTTTTAAAAAAAGACTTCCTACTTCTGCAAGCCTTTTTTTTTCTGTAGAGCTCATCTAAATAACCACGCAGTGGATGAAAAGGTTGTGAAATACTTTGATTGCTAAATGAATATCTATTCCTGCTAAGTATTGTATGCCTGGCTTTGGAAGACTTTTAATTTAGTAAGGCACAAAACGTTCAGGTAAAATAGGAACAGCACAAGGCTGCTTTGCTTGAGAGTTTTTTGAAGCAGAAAAATGGTTGTTGCAGCAGAAGCAAAATTCTCCATGTAAATCTTTTGAAAAGGACAATATTAATGTACGTTTCCTGCAGAGGCTGCGCTTGAGATATCTGTCTCATCAGAGGAGAGGGTTATTTGGCACAAATTGTCATGCTAGGTGTATTTGTCTCACCAAATGAAAATCCTCCGTAAAAATAAATGAAAGATACTTGTATGTGGTTTTCCCCACCAGTTTATTTATTTATATGCTTTGACTTGGTGAAAAAGGTTTCCAGAAAGAGCCAGTTATGAATTGGGGTATTTTAATATAAAAAAGGTTTGGCGGTTGAATTAATACGCCGAACAGCAAGGGCACATAATTTCACTTTTTGTCTCTCTTTCCTCCTTTCTTGACTTGGTAGGTACCGTAATCAAAGAAGAGTGTCACTGCAGCAGCAACGGCAGCAAAAACCTTCAGCTGTTCCAAACAGTGATGCTGTTTTGAATTGCCCTGCTTGCATGACAACGTTATGCCTGGACTGCCAGAGGTAATTGGTGAACAATAAGGGGTCTTTCAGTAATGTCTTTTTTTTTGGTCAGTTGTATTCTTAGTGCTTTCAGTTTGATCGATTGATTTGATCAAGTCTGTCCTGCGAGGTGGTGCTAATAAAGAGAAGGCAGGTATATGCGAATCAGATTTAGGGTGAATGCTGGTTTGGAAGAATTTGATGATCAGTTTAACTGGCGATATGGAGATGAGGAAGAACCAAATGGAACATTGGCATGGTGGAGAAAGTAAACTATTAAAAAACACCCACAATTCATGGAGACTGGACAGGCTGTTTTTTCTTTTTTAAATGTGTTGGCTTGATGCTTAGAGGCATAAAATTATTCCAGGCTATTTTTGTGTAGAAATGCCTTGTTTAGGGGAGGATTAAGCAAAATCAAGTTAGCATATTTTTACCTGGTTTGAGTCTTAGCAGTTGTGGTTTTGAGTACAGTTAGATTTGGAAGGTCCTGGAAAGCATTTAGATGAGAATCCGTAGTGTGTTTTGCAGCTTTCCAGTGCCAGACAGCGCTGCAAACCTAGTTAGTACTGCTAACCCGTGCTAAGGAGAGGACTTTTGAACTGTGGGTAAAGGAGACAGAAATCTTGCGAAATGAGGAATAAACTACCTCTCATTTTTTGAGTACTTTTGGTGATTGAGGATAAAATTCCACAGTGGCCTAAAATCATCTAAGTGCTGGGTACTGTTCTCACTCTTTTCCCTTTGCTGGCTCTGGTCTCCTTGACCCTATTTTATAGTAAGCATTTGAGTTTGCTAACCTGACAGAAAATGGCCCATTTTTACTGTCAGACTGGTCTTTTGTGGGTTTAATAAAATGAAATTGTTCAGCACCCGTTATAAAAGCAGTAAAGCCAGCAGAAATCAAGATAGGACTTGCGCTGCCACCTATTACGTTGGTTTAGGCTGCTGTAAAACTGCAGCCTGAGGGACGTTGTGTTGAATTGAATTGAACTGCGGCCCTGGATTTTGCTATGTGCTTCCAAGACATTTTAGGATACAAGTGCCAGTAGTTTAGTTATTTGCGCTTGCAACTTCATTGTCTTTTGCATAATTCTATAGTACTGATACTGTTGTACTCTAGGGTGTTTATTTCAGCAAGAACCAGCGTGTTTTTAAAAATGCCTTAAAAGCAAGACAGATAACTACTTTTTTTTTTTTTGTAGTTCTGTGTATAAAACTTTGTATTTATTTGGCTTTTCAGCCCTTTGGCATGGTACTTCCTATCTTTGACCCTACTTCCAGTGATGATAACCAATTTCTTGAAGGCAGTTTCACCAATGGTATGACTTGTATTTTCTCCTCTTCTCTGCAGACATGAATCTTACAAAACACAATACAGAGCAATGTTTGTGATGAACTGCATTGTTAACAAAGAGGAAATTCTGAAATACAGAAAGAAGCTAAAGAGAAGAAGTAAGAAAATGAAGTACAGTAAAGCAACTTCTTCTGTACAATCAAATGAAGAAGAAGAGGAAATGGAAGTGTATCATCCAGTATTGTGTACTGAATGCTCAACTGAAGTGGCAGTGATGGATAAAGATGAAGTTTTTCACTTCTTCAATGTTCTAGCCAGCCATTCCTAATGTGCAAAAACCTGGGACATGGGGGGAAAATCCTGCAGGGTTTAAGACTGGGTGAAGTATCAGAAATGCAGGCATGTTAACATTTCTAAAATACTGTCTTGTTAAAGTACATTTTCGTCAGAGCGCTTCGTAATGGTTGGATTTTTGCAGAGTTTATGAAAGGAATACAGTTAACTGTGCATTGGAGAGCAAAACTCTTTTAAACTGCCAGGTGATTTCATCTTCGGGGATTTAAAGTTTTGTAAATATAATGTGTGATCTCTGTATTATGATCATTCCCGGTATATATACTATCCGTTATCTCAATATGTATTAGAACTGCTGCTTAGAATAAATGCTGTACAGTTACTGGTTCTCCATAGCTGTATTGGTCATTTCTGTGGCATGTGGTAAACAACTCTTGGTAGGGGTGTTTAGCTTCTTCACGCTGGTGTTCTTGGTAGATTTGCACAAAGGCAGGTTTGATAAAGAAGGAATTGTCATTATGTTTGGATTTTGGGTCCATTAAGATCTCAAAATGGAAATTTTTATTTCTATAGAGTGGAAGATTAGCTTCTTTCAGGTTTGCTGGTATGGATCATTCTGGCATGGATCGTTCAAATCAACATAATTGCTTAGTAATACAGTTCAGAGTTTTAATGTAAATATGTATATGAAGAAAATACTGGACTTTTTTTCTGTTGTCATTTTTCCTTACGCTGACACATTTTAAGAAGAAATTTATGGTCAGATCTATGACCATAGAGCTAGTCCGTATGCTTTTTCCTTTTCTTTAGTACATGTACAGCTTCTTTATGGAAGCATAAAGAACTTATGCTACTTGGTACTTAGACTTCTTGCTTTGCCTATGAAGCCACTGCAATGTTAACATTGGATCCTTCCCTCTTTTCCTCCAGGCATGCTCCCAAGGGGTGAACTCTAGTTTTTTATTATTAAATAACATCTCCTCTCTACAGCCCAATATTTTTTTTAACGCTTCAGACAAGAGTCTGAAAAAAATCTCATCTTTATGCTTTTTAATAGTACTAGGAAATTTGTTACATGTGCTTTGAGTTGTCAGAATATATTTAAACTTAGGAGGCAGGAACCTGAAAAACATCATACTTTTGCGCTTTTGATTGTAATAAAACCTTGTGACTCTGTTTACCTTCTGTAGTTCCTGGTGCTGGATTTTACTAATCTACACACACGTTCTACACAGTGTCACATGAGCTTAGGAAGAAAGAAAAACATCAGTTCTGTCAGGATTACATGAAGAGAACATTGACTTCCTGTTTGCAGGTCAGCAGAAACTTAACCTGGGCTTGATGAGGTAGGAACTGTTGAGGGAGCTATTGCACACTTGGTTGGCCAACGTCTGATCAAAACTGAGCCGTCTTTTGTTTTGAGGCTCGGGATCCGCCTGAGATCAGATCACAATCTGGTCTCTGCTACCTACAGTCAGGCTGATCAGTGCAGAGTCTGACTGGTGTATCGATATCTAAGAGATTATCTAAAGTGGGATAAACTGTTACTGTGTGCCATATGCAGGGAGGAGTATATGGAAAATTCTGAACATACAAGGAACTGCTTCTTAGTGGAATTGTGGAGGAGCAGGTGTGACAAGATACAGTCTGTGCTGTAGGGCGTGCTGGACTTGTAGCTGTCTTCACTTTCCAGGTGGAGCGTAAAGGCTCTGTAGCACCAGATTAAGAGTCTTTGCACTGAGCTACTGGAAATGTAAGCATGTAAGAAGGTAGTTCAAGGGTTCAAGTGTTGATGTGGGTGTAGCAGGAGGAACAGTAAGTGATGGCAATCCCTACGCAAGGATAGAATGGAGCTGGTGGAGGAAGGGAAAATCCACGCGGAGGAAAATTGCTGACTTTCTTAAGGGGCTACCTAGTGAAAAAACCTGTCTCATCAGTACTGTATTGAGAAGTGTAAAGGGCTTGGGCACAACCTGGTGCCTTAGAGCAGATGTAGTGGGAGATTTGGAAGCCGGCCTGTCTCAACAGTACTTTTCATCTCAGGTACCTTCTTGCTGCTGCTTCTTGCTTGCCTTGTCACTTGGACTGCAGAGCTTAGGAGCTGTAGGGGCAGGCAGCACTGGGACTTGTTTGCCCCATACTGATAACATTCTTACAGCTTTGAATGGGAGTAATGTTTTAGCTGTGCTGAATACCACACTTGTCCTTGAACTTTGTACGTGTTTACATAGAAAGGAGGCTTTTGTGATTACCACCACTTTTTCAAGCAGCAACACCGACGCAATACTCCTTCAGCAGCAAATGCAAGAAGCAACAGCGGTCTTGGATAGGGACAACAGCTCCTGTAGCCATTTGTGTGGGGATATTAATTGTGTGAATGCTCTCATTTCTTCTTGTGCTGAAATAAATCTGCACGAAGTGTGTCTAAATGTCTTCTGTTTGAATTAAATTCATTTACAGATTCTGCCAGACAAACCAGTAGAGTCTTCAGTTGTCTCTGCCAGCTGGTTTCTTTTGCACAGCTATCTCCTAGTACAGTAGTTGTATTTTCCAGCCATATAAATAGCTCTTACGTGCACCCTCCTGTGACTGCATTTCCTTGTTTTTCATAGTACCGATAGCGCAGGTGAAGGCAGGGGCACTGCAAGAACAGAATCACACCACTCGATGACGGTGAGGATGGTGGGTCGATACCAGTTCCTAATCTACAGTGAGCACCTTGGCACGTAAGGTCCTGGCCCTGGTGCCCAGTGGTTGCTCTGCAAAGTCACAGTGCCCCATTGCCAACTATGTCCCTTTCGGGTAGACTTCTTTTGAACTCCTGCCTTCTAAGCTAGAGTGCCAGTGAAAACTGCCAGCGGCCTCCCTAATCATCCAGTCCCAGGCCCACCTCTGGGAATTTGTCCTTGTCTTAGGCCAATTGGCAGTCAGGGAGGGTGTCTCTGTGTGTCTGTCTCTGTGTGTGTGTGTATTTTTCAGCCTTGAGGAGGCTGAGGGGAGACCTTATTGCTCTCTGCAACTACCTGAAAGGAGGTTGGAGAGAGGAGGGCGCTGGGCTCTTCTCCCAAGTGACAGGATAAGGGGGAATGGCCTCAAGCTGCGCCAGAGGAGGTTCAGACTGAATATCAGGAAAAATTTTTTCATGGAAAGTGTCATTGGGCACTGGCAGAGGCTGCCCAGGGAGGGGGGGAGTCCCCAACCCTGGAGGGGTTTAAAAGGCGCTCAGGGACATGGTTTAGTGGCAGATAGGAATGGTTGGACTCGATGATTCAAGAGGGCTTTTCCCACCTAGTGATTCTATGATCTTTGTGTGTATCTCTGTGTGTTCGTGTCTGTGTTCCTGTCTGTGTGTCGCACCCTGTGGTTTCTGGCGCTGTCACCGGGCACAGCTGTCCTCCCTCTCCCCCCCCATCTTTTTCCCATCCACGCGGGATCGGTGTGCTCAGAACCGGCCCATGTTCAGCCCCGTTTCCCCTCGGGTTTCCCCTCGGGCCTTCTTCCCTCATTCCCGGCGCGTCGGTTTGGATTCACGGGGCGGTACCGGGGGCGGAGCGCTCTGCCCCCGCCCCGGTGTGCGCGGCGCCCGCCATGGCGCTGGGCTCGGCCTGGAAGCGGGTGTCGTGGCTGTACTACCAGTACCTGCTGGTCACCGCGCTCTACATGCTGGAGCCCTGGGAGCGCACGGTGTTCAGTATCCTTGCTGCGGGGCGGCGGGCGGGCGGCGGCCTCGGCCCGGGCTGGGGGCTCCCCGGGGCCCCGCTCCCCATCGGCGCCGGTTCCTGTTTGTCCTTCGGGTGGTTCTCCTGTGGAGGGGCGGGAGTGCTGCTTTCCTGTCTTTTTGCGCTGAACTCTCGAGCTTTCTGTTATGGGCAGGTTGTACAATCAGACGGGCGAAGGTTGGAAAAGACCTTTGAGGTGGGTTTAAACGGGAGAGGGGCAGATTTAGACTGGACATAAGGAGGAATTTCTTCACTCTGAGAGCAGTGAGGCGCTGGCCCAGGTTGCCCAGGGAAGCTGTGGCTGCCCCATCCCTGGAGGTGTTCCAGGCCAGGTTGGATGGGCCTTGGGCAGCCTGAGCCAGTGGGATGTCCCTGCCCGTGGCAGGGGGGTTGGAACTGGGTCATCTTTAAGGTCCCTTCCAACCCAAAGTACTCTATGATTCTATGGTTCTATGATTGTCGAGTCCAGCCTTCAAATGTCAGTCATGCATGCTTGTCTAGTAGAAAATAAGCGTATGCACTGCAGAACCTTGCAAGCTTGTGTTTGCATGCTGCTTTGTCACATCGTTTTTATTAGATGTGTATTTAATCCCTGAGCTGGTAAGTTTACTTGGCTCTTTTGGAGTGGAAGAACTTGATGGGTGCTTATGTGAAGGCATCTGTATAAAGACTATTTATAGGTTTGCTTCTTTACGTAGCCCTTTCGCATAAGCAGTGTGTTCTCTCGAGCATTGTTGTGGCATCACAAGTATTTTTCTCTAAAGTGTGACTGTTTTCATTTTGACTTAAAATGATATCTTGTATGAATGACCCTGAGCCATCTCTACTTAATGTTGAGAGGCAAAAAGAGACCAAAATGTTAACAAAAAGAAGGGCGTAAGTAGTACAGAGAAGCTGCTTTTACTGAAGTACTGGTCAGTTTTGTGAAAGAACTTGCATTTGTTGTATAAAAGTGGTTGCCCAAGTTACAGCTGTGCAATCAGACTTTTTTCCTATGTAAAGTCAGTGGAAGTAGCGATAACTACTTCTCTTTTCCAGTATTTATAGACTTATTGTGCATGATTGTTTAGGTAGGGCGTTTTGCCTTCAAAACGTTGTGTGCCTTGTAACATACTTTGCTCTTTTTATGACATATCTGTATCACTGAGGAAACTTCCCTACAATTGCATTACTCAAAAGTAATTTTTTATATCTTGTGCTAACCATGCAGCTTTTTAACTTGTGCAAAATATTTAAATAAACAAAGGTGTGTATGCATGTCTACTTTTGTAAAAGGGGCTCATTTTGCCTCTTGTTATTGTCTGAAGTGGCACAAGTATAGCTTGCAATCTCAGGTCAGCAAAATGTCTTTTTGTCCTCAAAGCAGACCCCTGTAACAGGGCCAGGGTGCTGTACAGATGCAGCAGCCTTGGGAGCTAACAGTGCGTGGCTCTGCTGACTGTCTTCCTGCTGCTTGTGCTCCAGAATCAGAAGTAAGTGCTGATACGGAAATGTGGATTTATGAGTTGACCTTCATTTTAGTCTCTCATGCTGTCTAATCTTCTGGGACTAAAAATACACCAAGCGGTTAGTATGCTCTAATGAGCACAGCTCATACCGCTGCTCTGCCACAAGGAGGTCGGTCAGAGAGCGTTTCTTACACACATGCTGTGACGACTTGATTTCTTGAGGACATGTGGCATGTGCAGCTCCTCTGGTTTCACCTGTGGAAACTGAGTCAGCGTTATCATGCTTGTTAATCTCTAGCGCTTTTTATAGAGTTTCTGACTAAGTTTACTGAATCTCTGCAGATCGTTGGATGAAGGCAACAGGTTTTTATTAGTTTAGAGTACTTCTGAATTTCTGAAACATAAAGCTTTGAATGGTGTAATCATTCAGTAAGCTGATGCCGTAATTCTATAGGTAAGGCTTTTTCAACCCTAGAGCTTGACAAAGGGACATTTGTATGTATACATTATAAGCATTCATCTCTAAATTTTACAGAAGGTCCCACATAGGAGTTCACCTAATAAAGGGATCTTAAGATTGTTTAGCAGATAGCTTCATGGGAAGTTTGTTTTGCAGTGTGATCTGCCATAGTGAAGTACTAGTGAGTATGTATTTGTTTAAACACAAGCTGACTTGAAGCTATGCTGATGCTCTGAGACTTTGTGAATGGAATAGTTAGAAAGGTGCATGTCACAGTGTAATCCATACTTTTCATTCCTCCTGCAGTTTCTATGTCCAAAGTACTGTTAGACAACATAAATTGAGCTGCTTGCCCATGAAGGAACAGCCTGAGTGTGGTGTTCAGATGCAGAAATGAACCAGCTAATGTGGAGACTTAGAAACATAGAGGATACTGGCAGCTAGAAATGGATTTGAGGTTTCCCAGCTTTATTACACTAACAACACAACTTTCACACCAAGTGTGTTTTGTGGATCTTAAACTAAATTGCTTAGGTCGTACTATTTGAAGAAGTTCAGGTCAGCATCTCATGGTATCTGCTGAAAAATGAGTAGGTCACCTGCAAATAAGAGTTCTTGTTCAGTACAGCTACTCATATTATTGTCTTTTTGGGTATTTTTTTGACTTTTTTTCTGCTTGGCTGAATGGGGCTGGCCTCTGCAGCCTAGGAAGATGCTTATAAGAGCTTGTATCTTCTCAGTGCTCATTTTCAGTTCCTCCTTCACCCTTCCCATACTTTGGCCTGTCCATGACAAGGCAATGGATAACTTGCAAAGGCATCGTTCTGTAATTCATCTAATCACTTCTACCGGTGTTCTGGTTTTCAGTGTTCAGTTGGTTCTTTCTGCAGGTGCTGAATTCAGTTAACCATGTCTAATTTAAAAATGTGATGTTATACGGTAGTTATCAGGCAAGTTTTAATGCTACAGTTACACGATGTCTAATGCGCTTTCTATTTTAAATGGCTTTTTCCTCAACTGTAATTCAGATTCCATGCTAGTTTCCATTGTTGGAATGGCACTGTACACGGGCTATGTGTTCATGCCTCAGCACATCATGGCAATATTGCACTACTTTGAAGTTGTGCAGTGATGAAGAACGTATTTTCAAGAAGTAATCAGGCTCTGAAATCTGGTCGACAAAGAAGAATGAACCTCTCAGTTTTAACAAGACTTCTACCAATGTCAGAAAGACACGATCATGACTCCGAAGACTAGCAAGCGAGATATGTAGAGCAGGGACGTGAGCTGTCCCCTGTGTTGTGTGCATTCCTTTTAATTTTACAAGATATGCCCTTGTATAGTAGTTTTGTCTACTTTAACATTGTGATTGTACTTTGATATCAGTATTTTCTTAACTTTGTGACAGTTTCAATATTGCACTGTGAAAGCTTTTCTTAATTGTAATTTTGAGTAATTTTGAGTAAATCTTAATTGCCTTCTATTTTTAATCAGAATTCATCCTATTAAATGGGGCTTAAAGCTTTTGCTATTGTTTGGTATGTATTTGCCTGGATATTTCTATTAACGTGTTTTGTAAGAAAATACATCTAGATTCATATTAGTAACATGGATATATTCATCTAATGCTATTTACAGAAGTTAGTTTGTATGACTGAACTCAGGTGTACTGTTTGCTGTCCAAACTTTGAACAACAGTATATTTGTGCATACGACCTAAATTTGGAATTAGCAGTTATTTCAAGTTTCTATATTCCACCTGTTTGAGAAGGGAGATGAGGCATTGAGGCAGAGCAACGACTGCATTTGTTATATTTAGCGTGGTGCTGTGGTTCTGGGCTTTATCTAGTGGGGGGGGGAAAACTTTTATTTACTGACATAGACCCACATAAGGCTTTTGGGATAGCACTTTAAATCAACCCTGTTTTTCTAGATACCAATTCATTTGTACTTTTACAGGATGCTTTATCATGTTCCAATGCTTATGGTTTCTGCTAATTTTGACTCAACAGTGTAACTATGTCTAGGTTTTAAAGGGGTTTTCTATTGCTGCTAGTGTTCCAAACATGTTCTCGCTACCAACAACCAAAATGTAGGGATTTAAATGGACTTGAGTTACAACTACAGCAATAAGTAGCTGAATACTTGGCTGAAGTCCGGTCTTTTTTTAATAAGGATTTTTTTCAGTTTTGTATTCTGAAATGTAAGATGGTGACAACTTAACTTTCCTAAGTGGAGGATTTTTTTTGTTGTTGTTGTATAAAAAAAATAAAAGTTTAAAAGCAGAGCTTTGATGCAAAACTTTTTTTGAGAAGTTAATGTCTTTCTAAATGCTTTTCTCAGAAATTTCCAAAAGGTGAAAAATGATACTTGAGCAAAAGAATTGTGATTTTTTATTGGCCCGGTAATACTAATAGGTACTGTTATATCTTTTATGCATCTTCTGTTGAAATCAGGAACTATACCTACATTGTACAACTAAATCTTTGTCTTTCAGGTTTATTTGATTTTCTCAAATGCACACTCATGAGAAAGGAGGTTTTTTTCCCCTTTATTTAAGAATCTAATGTGTATCTTGATTAAAAATTCATGTTGTCATGTTGGAGCTGTGAGAAGTGGGCATTAAACTTAGATGAACCCTAGCTTTACTGAAGCTGATAGGAGTCACCTGCTAAATTAGTGCCTTTGCTTAGTACAAACTGTCTAAACATGAGTAGGTTTTGGAGTGGTGTTTTTTTTTTTTAATGTATCCAGAGTTGTACATGAGTATTTTAAATATATATGGAGATAACTATGAATTAACATACTCTTTTTGAAGTAATGTAGTATAAATTCCTGCTGTCCGTGGATTAAATTGGTCCTGTGATGTTTCTTGGCAAACTGCTACCACACTATGTCTACTGCTGAGGAAAGGTTTTAGTTATATGATGGGGAAAATGCCCTTATGTGGGGTGGCACCGGGAATGTTAAACATGATTTTTAATTGTGAAAGGTTTTGTACTAGGGCCGTGATATACTGACTTGTACTAGCTTTCTGCTTTTTGTTGAGGGAAAAATGAGTAACTGTAATCACTTCTGTTGGATTGGAGTGGGCTCGATTGGTATCATATGTGAATTCAATTTGCTAGTCTGAGTGCAGTCTTTTTCAGCAGTTCTTTTTATTAATTTATAATAATTTTGGACTGTTCTTTTAGATTCCACGTACTTGAGTAAAGGTGGAATAGTTCCATTAATAAAATACTGTATGTTACTGGAGTTTGAATTTCTAGAAGAAAGTTTCTGTAACACGTCCTTTCATAAAGCTGATATAGTGAAGAGGTGGTTCAAGGAGTGATAATTATGAAGCAGAGTAATTTTTCCTTTTTAAAGTAAGGGTATTGGTAAGGATTGATTTAATAATTGTATTTGAATAATAAATGAATCATAAGGCTATCGAGCTGTTTTCGCACTGCAGCCTGCTTTATTGTCATGTAAGTTGGGGGATCATATCCTTCTTATGATATAACTAAGCTTTTTCTGTTTAAGCTAGAGGTTGAAAGCAACTTAAATACCATTTAGAAGCAGCTGGTCAATTACGTTTCTGTTTTAAAAGGGTGATAATAATTGAATTATCAGTCAGTGCTTTATCTAAAGTTGGAAAAAAATAATTGTGAGAAATGAGGAAAAAAAAAATAAATCTGTGAGCCCTGCAAGTGACTTTATGTTAGTCTTTTAATAGTAATAGCTCTCAGGTTTTTAGATTGAGTCATCAGACATAAATGTTTAAAAATGCATTAACTGTGTTACAGCACAGCTGATAATATCAGCTCCATCAGCCAACCCTGCCCGAGGCTGGCAACCTCTGCTATGGCCAGGGCAACCAGCCCAGGTGGGAGGACTTGCTGGGCTGGTTGCCTTGGCAGGAGCCCACGCAGCTGGTGGCCCTACCAGCTTCCAGAGCCTGCTCAGCAGAGGCACCTTGGCTGACACGAGGGCTGACTGCTGCAGAAAAGTCCTTGGAAACTGCTGTAAGAGCTGCTGTGACTGAACGAGGAAACAGAGGCATGAGCCAGAAATGGATCCAGGGTGTGTATGTATGTTTGTCCTGGATCAGTAATGTTTATGTATTATATTCCCTGTTTATTTCTTTTATAAACAAGTTACATATATATATATGCATGTCTATATATATATAAACTACATATATAAAACCTGTTTACTTCTTGTCAGAACTCATAGGTGGCAATTAGTGTAGAGACAGAGGCTGTGGGTTGGTTGTTGTTTTGTTTTTTTTCTGGTTTCTTAACTACCCTGTGAGGAACACACCAGAGAATTCTTTTTCAAGACTTTCTTGAAAAAATTTAGCAACAAAACCATTTATTTGTAGATTTGTGTAAATATTCAATATTAGAAAGAAATGGCTGTGGAAGGAGCATAGCACTATGAAGTTCAGTTGTGTGATTAGATGTGCATTGTATTACTGCCAACTGGTGCAACTGGTATGATGTGAAGTGTTGCCCTGTTTCATTCTCGTGCAGTAATGAAGCGTACATTGTAAATACTGAAGAAGAGGTAGCTGCTGTGGGGTAAAAATGTCTAAAGGTTATATCAAGGTGAGGAGACCACTTGAAGGGTTCTGGTAGCATGGGATTTGTGGGCTGTGCACCAAGCTGTGTAGACTGCTGCCATCCTCTGAAATACTGGAGCAGTTTACTCTAGGGTTGGGACCCCAATAAAGGTTTTCAGTGTCAGAAGTTCCTTTCACCTAGGAACTGCTAATTTGCCCATATTTTCTACAAATGCTTTTGTGGGAAAAGTTTCTTTCCCCTCTTGCCTACTGTTATCCTGACACCAGTGGGTTTTTCCTGGTTTTTTTTGTTTCTAAAGACAAATGCCTGACGCTTTCCATGTAGTTTCTCTGATCTGCTAGGTCAGCTTAAACAGTGGTCATCATTGAGCACAAAAGCCGTTGTCTTTTCTGCCTTTTGTTTGTGTAATGGTGGTTTAAGGGGAAAATATGGCATCACAGTCCAGAGCTAAATCAAGCTCTGCACTTCCTTTGTTTGTAATAGGGAGTGATGAAGTTCTGGAGCAGAAACACCCCGGCATGGGATTTCAGCAGAAACTCCTCTGCTTTTAACTTTCATATTCATCGCAGGATCCTCAGGCCATCTGAGGTCTCAAAGCACAACTGGAGACTGAGAAATACCGACCATCCGCTCCCTGAGAGTTTGGCTGGATGAGAGCTGAGTTAGGCTGTCATGTAAACCTGATTCAAACACTGATACCATTTCTAAAGTGTTACAGTCAAGCTTTATTTTTCCACGATAATTTTACAATAACAGCAGGCACCTGTCTCAAATGTTCCGAGTGCGGTGAAATAAAATGGGGAAAGGCATTATGCAATATCTTATCGCTACATGTTTAACACGATGTACGAAAGCGGGGAGGCGGCTTTGGTTGGGAGCCAGGCTGTGTTGCCTCTGCACCTCTTTCCAGTGCTCTGTGGACTCAGTGAGGCACTCAACATGTATACTTAACAGAATTCAGCTAATTGCTGGGTGGAGTTTTGTCATATTAAAACAAACAAACTAACCAAAACTAACTATAAAGCACTGGCTAGCGCTTTATTTTATAGGTAGTACTTCTTGTTTTAGTTGCGAATAAGATGGTGCACGTGTTCGGTCAATAAGTTGCCTCTGTTTATGGATCAGGTATTTGGCACTTATAGTATGGATGTGTGAAAGTATGCTTTATTTTGGAAGAAGTCCTTTTAAATACGAGAGACTCTTGTTTTACTCTTAGCAGTCCCCTAGGTTTTGCTGTCGCTAAGATATATGGCACCCCAAAGCATGTAACTCCTTGGCATTTTGGAGTATGTTAAAGAAATTCCACTTCGCTGTGAGGAGAAGACCTTCTGTTCGTGGCATTCTTCATTCTGGAGGAATTTTTAATTGAGTTACAGTGATTCTAATCTAAAATTGGTTAATTATGTGAAATTAAAGGGAAAGTGCATAGAGTGGAATTGATATCAAAGAAGAGAGGCTGAAGATTAAAATTTTCTCTTTGGGCAAGCGACAGGATGAACTGAGGGATGAAAATTTCAGAGTTTCTGTGAAGCTTTAGAAAAATGGGATTTTCTCATGTTTTGAAAAATGTAGGAGTTATTTCCCTAAATGGAAAGTTTAACCTTGTTTGCAAACTGAAGCTGATATTTGTGCTAAACCCAAAACTGACTAGGCTAAAGAAAGTAAATATTTTATGTAAATATAGCAGTTACCAAAGTTACCGAGCCTTATGTTAGAGAAGAGTTGGTTTAGCAGGTGATAGTACCACCCTGATTAGACCACTGCATATTTAGACTGTGTGGTTGGAGTGTGAAACCCACGGTTTCTCCACCCTGTAGAGGCACCTGCTAGCACTGGTAGGATGTCACAGTCATTTTTTTATTTATTTAAGGGTTTGGAATGATGGTGTTTGGGATTAGAGGCTGAATAATCATCCTAAAGGTTTTACTGTTATATCTCGTGTTATGTAAATGCATGTGTTGATTAAATAAACTGATGTAAAACCCTGCAGCCTTGACACCTGTCTTAAGCTAGACAGATAATCGTGGAGCTGTAATCGCTAAATTGGATATAGGATGTGCCAGTTGCAGACAGATAATCATGGAGCAGTAATCGCTAGATTGGATATAGGATGTGCCACTTTGCAGCTAAAAACCAAACAAGCTTGGGAAAGGTGATGTGTCTGTACAGTCATCCTCCATGCTGGCAGGATCGTGGTGGTGATCTGTCACAGCCTGTTACTGGCTGAAATGAGTTTTTTACAGGTAAACGGAAGACTTTGTCTTTCATTGCTCTTTCTTAACCTTGAAGGGTGCGTGCTGTTTACAAATCAATCTTGTCACAGTAGTAGGTTTCATTTGGCAGGCTTGTGTTAAGGGTTTTCTAATGGTGAAAAGTTCACTGATTTCATAGGTGACTCCTCTAGTTTTGATTGTTTGAGTTTTGGAAATAAAAACATATGATTAATAAACAGCTTGCTACTATTTTCGCACAAAAAAAAATCATAGTATTTCTTTTATTTAATCCTGTTCAAGAGGTTATCCTGATAATGTTTGAGGAAGAAGCCCAAGATTCAATTTATAGTTGTGGCTGGTTGCTTTCTCATTAAAACTGACAGTTCTTGAATGTGAATCTTTGTAAGCCTGAGAGTTCCAACTATCAGATCTTACAGCAGGGAGCTTATATAGGAACAAACCGATGATGGGCACTCCACTAATATTCATACAGTTACAACATCGTGTCTGACATGTCTGGTTTTTATTCATGCTCATTTCTGCAGGTGTACTTGTCTTGGCATATCTTACATTTTGTGCTCCCTGCAGTTGGAGACAGGCAGCATATCTGAGGCCCACGTTTCATCGTGACAAGAAAATGTACTACGTAGCCCCCAAAAGAATTTTTTTTGGAAAAAAAATTGCCTTGGCAATGGTGGATCGTATTTGCTTTTTCTCTGAAGTTTTTTTGCTTGTTTTGAGTCTACCTACGGAGAAAATCTTAAGTATTTACGGTCACGTGAGAATTTAAACCAAAAATCTTCTGATCAAAGTTTGTATTCCTCTCCTGTTTCTGTAATGGTTAGCTGTTGTCCTCGCTTCCATTTGGGTTGTTTTCCTTCAAGATATCCTTGCTTTGTGTACTTCAAAAAGCAAGAAATTCATGCCTCAGAATACATTTTTCAGTGTTGCTATTTAATATACACTGGTAAGGTTACACAATTCTGGAAGACATCTTTGCATATATTCTTGCTGGTATAATAGGTTTGTGCTATTGGATCATCTGAAGAGTTACCCAAAGGCAAGCTTGGTCTGAATTTGAGTATCAAGTTACAGTTGCCAGTCTCATGACAGCTTTTTCTTTTGCTTATGTTGCATTATCAGCTCAAAACTAGCGTTTTGGAGAGAAAGCTCCCTGGACTGCATCCCAGGACTCAAGAATTTTATAGGCTTGGGTAATACTCACTGGATTTTAATCAGAATTAGCAGATAGTTCCCAAACTCAGGATTAAATTAGTGGGTTATTCTATGGAATTTTTTCTTGGTTGTTAGCCTTGTTTAAAAAAGATATCTTCAAGACCCCTCCTGTGTGGTTGTAGAGTGTTCCAGTAGGCTGGACAAAAAAGTAGAGCTCAAATCAGAGTGACTGAGGGTAAAATGCCGTCTACCTGTCTTGGGCCCCAGTAAAGGGACCATATTTAGATGATCTGCTGAACTGCTGTAAATGGAAAGTACTATCTTTTGAGCTTCAAATGAACAAAAGAATCAGGAGAGGCATGTGCTGCAGTATTGTGGAAGTCTGTTTCCTATAAAACTGAGCAGCTTCTGAGTGCAGCAAAATTATTTATCTTCTCATGAGCTCTGTTTTCAAAATAGGTGTCTCATGGTCTTGCCCTGTACTTTGTTGTTGTTGGTACAACATTAAAGATATATATATATTTTTTTTTTGCCCTGGAGCACATGTCCTGAATTATATTCTCGGCTCAAAGGTTGAATAATTTTTATCTGTATCTGGGGACTTTTGTACTTGAGACTTAACATGTCATAGTCATGAATGACTGCTGTTAAGAAACCAAAATGTCTTGTCTTCATTTTCTCTAAAGTGTTGCTTCTGGAAGAGAATGGATAGGAGAATCTAATTTCCAGTAATTCGGTTTGAGGTTGTTCCCCGTGGAACTTGAAAACAGCTTATTTACTGGAGCTGGCTGTTCTCAGGAAAGGCCTGAAACTGCACAGCAGAGAAAACAGTTCTGTTTTTTGCAGTCAGTATTTATGGAGTATTTTTTCTTCCCTTTTGGTTATTATAGAACTGCTGTTGATATTCTTCTGTGAATTCCTGAATGATGTGTGGTTAAGAAGAATTGTCAAAAAGGAATGCTTTATTGTCTCCCAGTGCTGGATTGTCATCAAGAAGAAAAAAAACACTTTGTGAAGAACTTCTTTTTTGCAGATGTCGTAACACTTAAAATCTGCCACTTAGGAGCCTTCAGTCAGAGCCTAGACCATTATTTGGTGTCCTTTTCCAGTAGCTGAGAGAGGATGGGAGCTGCTTCTCTTGCTAGACATGATTTTTAGCTTGTTTGGACTGTAAGGGCTCTGAGATCTTGGCAAAAATAAGCATGTGTGTAGCTTGAATTTCTCTTGTTTCTGCGTCCAGATTAATGGGTAAGGGATGTTGTTATCCTTGCTAGCTGGAGTTCACACCAGCTTTACTTACATAGCTAAAATGCAGTGGTATAGTCACTCACCTGAGGGAACACAGCTTCTAGTCCTTGCTTTCACACCCAGATGGATTTGAGACAGTACCAGGAGACTGTAGCATCCTTATTAGCACGTGTCCAGGCTAGGTATCTCCTGATCCACACTATGTGTTTGGCCCCAAGTGCGTTAACTTCCAGCTTTTCTTTACACCTGAATGAAAATTTCACTCTGGGAATGAGACGAGTTTCCCACTGACAACTCAAATGATACATCAGGGTAACTATGCCTGATCCCTTAGACCTCCCCTGGCACCAACTCTAAATGCAGTGACTTGTTTTGAGTGGCAGCACTCGAGGAATTAGAGGTTACCTTTGCGGTGTAGGTGAGGTTTGTGAAAATAGTCCCTGCTCTCCTTTTGTTATACCGGTGCGTCAAGCTGGTTTGACAAGCCAGGATGTCAAGTGGATTACAAACATCAAACAACACTGCTATGCTCTTAAGCGAGCTGTAAGTTTAAGGTTTGTAGTCAAATCAACTTTCTCACAAGGCGAGACAGCTGCCCAAGAATTACTCTTTCACAAGGGTGATGTCAGTGAAAGGAGAAGTTGGCAGTAGTGGATAGGAAATGGCATCTGGCTGTCTAGAAATGGCCCATTTCTCAACAGTATGCTTTTCCAGAGCTTTTTTCCGTTTAGAGATTTGTTTTGGAGACTGGTAGCACAGTAAAAAGCAGTGCATGGTTTTGAAGAGAGAGGGGTCTATTAATTAATAGAAATTAACAATCTTTTTGTACGCATCATATACTTGTACAAATAAAGGAACAAAACGGGTAAACTGTTTTGCGGTGGGGCTGGTACCTTTCCAGTTACAAAGACTTTCTTCATTTCTAACCGTAATCGTGCTTCCATCTAAGCCTGTTGCTATCTGCCCTGTCCACTGTGGTCAAAGACAACCAATTGTTCTTTTTCTCTTTGCAATAGAGTTTATTTATATTTGACGGCTGGAGGAAGGAGGCAGGAAATTAACAATCTTCTAGAAGATAAGTTACCTCAAATCTTTACTGAAACTGGATGTTATCTCACCTGAGGCCTTATGAGTGCAAACTGAAGTAGAATAATTGTATACTGAAAGACATGTCATAATCCTGTTCATACACCCCTGTCTGATGTTTGCATTTTCACAGTGACATTATATTCATGTGCCTTCTGGTTGTTATCTATTGCTTTCCCATCCTCTTAAGAACTGTAACCTTGCCAGCCATTTCCTGTCCCAAAGTCATTCAATTGAGTGTTACTATGGAAATGCAGTAGACATAAGGTTCCTGCTCAGTTTGTCTCCTTTTCCCTACTGCTTCTCCAGTTTGTTTATTTGAATTGTTTGCCATCCAGTACGCTTGCAGTCCTGCCTGCTTTCTTATATGCAGATTTAAGAAGCTTGTTTATTCCATTGTCCAAAATTAGCAACGAAAGCACTGAATGAAGTTGGAAGTTGTGCAGTTATCCATGAAATATCCACCTCAATGCATCTTTCTTTTTTTGACAGGGAGCCATGGGTAATTACCCCTTAGGAACAGTGTCTGCTGAATTTGCAGCCTTCCTATGATGGTTTGATCTAATCTTTGCTTCTGCAGCTTACTTACGAGACTGCCGTGTTAGGTAACATCAAAAGCCTTTACTGAAATCGAGTTTTTACATCGACTGCTTGTTTCCTGTCCACAAGGTCGCTTGGTTTGTTGTGGAAGGAAATTAGATTAGTTTGGTGTGATTTGCTCCTTACCGTTCATCTGCTTTAGTACCTTTGGTGGGTTTAGAGATGGTATGATTTATTCTAGTAGTTTTCTGACAGTTGAATGTGACAGGTTTTTAATTTCCAGCTCCTCTTTTTCCTCCCCTTGTTAGAGGTGCAGTGGATTTTCTGTCTGCCAGAAGCTGCCACTGAGTTCTCCAGGATGACCATCAACACTTACGGGATTAATTCCTGTGTTCATTTTTGCTTTGTTTGGTTTGGTTTGGTTTTTTTTTAATTATCCTAGAACAAAAAATATCATGCTCAACCAATACGAAAAGGGAGGGCAAGAAGGACCGCTGATGAGAAACCCTGGGCTAAACATGTTCTCCATAGGGCTCTTCCTAGTTGTTTTCACACAGCGCAGGGATAAGGTAACTCCGGTATTAGAATAGTAATCAGCCTGGCCAAAATGCTGGGGAATCCCAAGCCCATTCCAGGTAGTGGGACTGGTGTCACTGATGTGCCAAGTGTTGGGATTTCACCTTGGTGTGTCTGGACTCTGTGGAGAGATTGTGCTACCTTGCTGCTTTGTGCTGACTGCAATGTGTTTACCACTTATTTATTCTCCCTCTGTAAGTGGGTACTTAAAATTCAAACCTTAAGCCAACTAAATCCGCTGAAGTGGAGCTGAATATTTGTGAAAAACAAGTAAAAGTCTCTTCTCAAAGCGTAAATGCTTGTATTTTCCTTGCACTCAGTATAAATGCTTCTGTAAAGTGAACTTAGTGCTGATGAAGTGTGCCTATTTGAAGGCTCTGAAGCTGGAAGTAGCTATCCACAAGGCAAATCAAGAGGGAACTGCTGATGCAAAATCCTTGGCTGAACTGTTCAGCTCTGCACAGGCCTGAGAACTGCAGATATATCCTGGGCTGACTACAGTACAGGATATAGTTCAGTCTGGCAGCACAGAGATGTTCCCCGTGTAATTTTTTCTATCTTGTTTATTTAGGGCAGTAAGGAACACTGAATTTTGAAGAATAAAATTAAAGTATGTTTTCTTATGAAAGCCCATTTGCTGTGCTTCGTAATAAGCATATCACTGGCAAACTGCCTAAAAGCTTCTCTCAGTTTAGACTGCACTTCAGGTTGTGCTTAAGGAGTTGGGTGGAAAAGGCTCTTTGCTTCCCTTGAGAGATGTTCAAGTGGGACTTCCCTCCATTCGCTTTATGATATTGTTTCAGACCTCTCAAAGCCATACAAAACTCATTTTTATTTAGTTTGGGCGTTCATTGCATGACCAGCTCCATGCTCCACCAGTGGTGATGGTACTGCCCCGTCGGCACCTGCAATGCAACCACAACACGATGGCTAAGACTGAGATGTGCCCTAGAAAATTAGGGAGAAAGGTTTTCACTGCCTAGCATCTTCTGCAGATCAGTTCCTACTAATTTTAATGGGAAACCTGGCAACAACTGAGGAAGTGGAAGGTAACCAGGGATAACTGAGGGTAACCAGGAATAGCTGAGAAGGAAAAGCATAAGAGATTTTTAATTCCTACAGGCCTATCCTGGCACTAAACACAATCTTGGCATAATGAAGGGCCAAAAATTGGATAATCCAATCAAATTAGTTCAATGTCTTCTTTCCTTCTGCTGATATTGACTGTGTTCCAGGTTGGGTTAAAGCAGCACCTCAAGCTGAGGAATATTCAAAACTTTCCTTCAAGGAACAAAAGCATTCCTAAAGGATAGAATTAATTTTTGGCACTTTGTGTGAACATATCTTTCATATGGACTTCTTGGCTCTTATTGGCCTATGGAAATCCAAGTATTTCTCAAAAGAAAATGCATTTTCCTAATCCTTATGTTTTGGAGACACTAAATTTTCAGACTTAGCCTGTTATCATCCTTGGTGAGGGATTGGCAGTGGTAAACATCCACACATCTTAATCTTGCCTGCGTTTGGTTGGATGATAGGAAGATTTGATCTTGACTTGGAGTAAGGGCCATTTTCAATCATACAGTATTGAAAAAACATTAATAACCTGAAAGATGGGATTGCCTGCTATTGAATGTTTGTGTCTTACTCAATGGAAGGTCATAATTATGCCAGTAACGCTGGATACCTGCATTTCAGAATTTTGGACTCTGAGTGCAGATATGTGGGATTTCTACACTGTCTTTAATCGTGCTTTTACCTCAGCCTGTGAAACCTTGGCAGGAGAACACGGACTCAAGTACAGCTCTGTGCTCTGAGGACGGTGGAGCTAAATGGGGGTGGATTGTGTCCACAAATGTGAGGACAGTGCAGCTAAATGGAAGTGGATTGTGTCCACAAATGCACTCAGCTTTGCAGCAGCAGCAGAAAGTGCACTCCTTGCATGTTTTCTTCTTGTAATACACAGATGGCAGAAAGGTTATGATTATTTTCTGGCTTGTGGATTTAATGAGAGTTTGGCAACTTGGTCTTGATCATCCCCACTTCCATTTGACTTTTAGACAGTTATTTTTTTTTGTTTGAAAAGCTTATTTACATTGAAAAACTTATGTTATAGTGGCATGAACCTATAGTTAAGGTGGTTTCTGTTTCAAGTAAAGTCCAGACATAGCTGCAGTGCTTAAAGAGTAGACCTGAAGGTAAGCTAAACATAGTTTTCCTTCACAACTCTCTCCTTTTCTTGATCTGCTATAGCTCTTGCAGTGAAAAAGGAGGTACAAGAATGACTGTGCTTGGGCATAGCACAGAAGAAAATAATACGATCTCATCACCATCTCCATTTTGCAAATATATCCAGAGCACAGTAGTGAAAAAAATCTTACTTATCTAGTTCCTAATTCCTCTCAGAAACGTGTTAAATGCCAAAGTTTATCTAGAGTCTCCCATGGCTCATTTTAGGTGCAAACAGACACTAATTAGAGACATTAAGCTCTCCATTGCTTCTAGGCTTTTCATGCATCGCAGCTGGAGTTTGTTTATATTGCCAAACAAGGCACACCCGAGCTCAGGCTCTGGACACAGTCCAATCTTTAATAAACAAAATAAGGTTAAGCCCATTCTTTCTTCAAAAAAGAGGAGACACTGTAAGTCCGTCCTTCCTCCCTTCCCTCCCTCCCACCTGGAGGCAGAATCTTTATCTTTAGGAAGATGAAAATTGACAAAAATGATTTTTTTTTTTCCCCCTGTGGTCCTTCTAGTTTTTGATCTGCAATTGTCCCTCTTCCCTTCTTTGCTCACTATTTGCCCCTTCATTTCCTATGCTGTTTAAAATTTATGCCCTTTCAAGTTGTACTGAAAGTCTGCTTCCAGCTTCATCTGGTTTTCTAAGCCTTTGGTCGGCTGTCCTTTTCCTTATTTTAAGAGTTTTGAGGCAAGGTCATCAGCCTGGTTGACAGCCGACTGAACATGAGCCAGCAGTGTGCCCAGGTGGCCAAGAAGGCCAATGGCATCTTGGCTTGTATCAGAAATGGGGTCACCAGCAGGTCCAGGGAGGTTATTCTCCCTCTGTACTCGGCACTGGTGAGACCGCACCTCGAATACTGTGTTCAGTTCTGGGCCCCTCACCACAAGAAGGATGTTGAGGCTCTGGAGCGTGTCCAGAGAAGAGCAACAAAGCTGGTGAGGGGGCTGGAGAACAAGTCTTATGAGGAGCGGCTGAGAGAGCTGGGGTTGTTTAGCCTTGAGAAGAGGAGGCTGAGGGGAGACCTTATTACTCTCTACAACTACCTGAAAGGAGGTTGTGGAGAGGAGGGAGCTGGCCTCTTCTCCCAAGTGACAGGGGACAGGACTAGAGGGAATGGCCTGAAGCTCCGTCAGGGGAGGTTCAGGTTGGATATCAGAAAAAAATTCTTCACAGTAAGAGTCATTGGGTACTGGAACAGGCTGCCCAGGGAGGTGGTCGAGTCGCCTTCCCTGGAGGTGTTTAAGGAACGGGTGGATGAAGTACTTAGGGACATGGTTTAGGGAGTGTTAGGAACGGTTGGACTCGATGATCCAATGGGTCCTTTCCAACCTTGTGTGATTCTGTGATTCTGTGATTCTGTATTTTAGTTGATGGATGATCAGCATACTAATGGTCAAAACCAGTTAAATTGCTGTAAGAGTGACGCAGCTCTCAATTCTCTGCATGATTGTGGGCATTTAAGTCAACAAGATGTTTGTTTGGACAAATAAGAGGAAAAAAAAAAGAATTATGGCAACATGAGGATAGCAAAATCTGAAATCAATAGGCGAGATTAGGTTGGACATTGTCTTACTCATCTCTCACACAAGTGCAGAACCTGCTACACAGATTAGCAGCATCCGCTATGTTGAGCTTGACCAATGTCTGTCTAACCTCAGAGGTCCCCAGCGATAGCAATTTTGTAGTATTCCTGCACGCTCTATTCCTCTGCTTATGGGATTATGCGTAGTTTAAATTAATGAATGGATAAATGCACGTTAGTGACTCTATTGTCACCTCCTCATGGACTTTGTGATGACCACGGAGGAGGTAAGCAGATGAGAGTGAGATTGTGCCAGCGCAGAGCCTACCACTTGTGGTTCTGTCCTGTGATCACCCAAGGATGGGCTCTGCAAAGAGAAGGTTGAATCCGCACTGGCCAGATCCCATGATTTTTTGATGTTTACTGCTCTTCCAACTTCATATTGAGGGATGTTTCGTTCAGTAACGGTGAACCTCACAGCCTATCATAAAGCTGATATTCTGGAGACAGATAGACAACATGTGCAAACTTGTTCCTTGTCAGCACAACAACAATAATGAGGTTACAATGTCAGCAGAATTAATTGAAATAACTACAAAGCCAGGTATATAAAATACAATGCAAAAATCTACAGCCAATTAAGCTTCATTGTAAAGTGACAATGAATTTAGCTGCAAATGATTACAAAGCTGCAAACTACGTGACAGTGAGTTTAGTTTGTTTCTATTAGTACGTCAATTTTATCAGGCTGGCATAAATGGACCAGTTTTGTCTGAGAAAACAGACGGGGCTTTCCTAAATTTGGCTTTGGTTGTTGATTTGTACCTCTTGAATGAGACTCGCCATTTTTTCAGATGGAAAAATATGTATAATATTTTTGGCAATTTCTCACACAGTGCTTGTTGCTTAATTTTTACTTTAAGATTGTTTGTATTCTCAGTAATCCTCATCTCTAGGTTGTACTGCATGTACAGGAAAACAAAAAGGGAGGTAGTAACTTACTGCCTTCAAATGTGATTTATCTTATGTAACCCTTTGATTTTTAAAATATACCGCTTAGGTGAGATACCAACAGTTCTTGCTCCTTCCTATATGTATCAATTATCTCCTATATGTATAAATTATCTCCTTTCTGGTCCGGGTGCTAAATTAGTCCTTTGAAATAGCAGTACAGGACACTCCAGCCTACATGGTGGAGGAAAAGCTTAATTGCAGTGTTTCAAGGTTAGCATCATCATGCTTCTGCCTTGATCACATTAACAATTTATGAAAATCCAAACCTTTTAAATTGGAGGATGACGGATGTGGCTCATGGCCAGTGGATCCTGGCATTTACCCTGATGAGGAGATTTTTGTGACTGATTTGAGAACAGGCTGAGTTGCCTGATGTGCAATTGAGAGTGAGGCTTTTCCTCCTCAAAATAGGTTCCTATGCAAATTGTTTCCTTGTAAAGTCACTCAGTGCTTGAGTGACTCAAACAATGAAAACAGCAACGGGCTACTGAGCCCACTCAAAAGTAAGTGCCATAAAGGCTAAACTCTCTGTTGATGTTCCACCTCGTGATATTGTGAGGAAAGGGATCCCTTGATAAAACTCCAGGAGACATCAAAACCATTGCTTCTCAGAAATAGATGAGAGTGAGCTGCTCATCAACAGATTCTTCCAGACCATAATACTTGTCATTTCTCCAGAGCATTGACACTTCACAGCGAGCAAAATGAGAACAAACTTCTTTCCCAAGATTTCCCAGCAGCAGTCCTAAAATGAGCACCTCTTAGATGGGAGGTCAGTCTCGTGTGCTGATTTATAGGAGAGGTGAAATACAGTTCTTCCTCATGTTTGACAGGGCCATTTTTTGTCATTACAGCAAAACTGAGTCTGTTATGGAGAAGCAGCGTTGGTGCAAGGCAGTTGTTCAGGCTGAGTGGTCATTACAACTGTCTAATGCTGTATTCCTTCTTTCAGATCCTGCAGTTCCTTATCTTCCTTCTCCTGCCAGAAAAGTAAAAGCATTTGATCCGACCTCAAGCTTCTGCTTATTACAGCCTTCCAGGCTTCTGTCTCTTTGCTTATGAATCACATCATAAATATCTTTAGTTTTAATACTTTGATGGTAGCACTCTTGGCATGTTGTTATAGCAACAGTGCATACGGTATACATCAGAATATCCCACATTATATCACTCAAATAAAATGTTTTATGATCTATCAGGTATAGAGTATCTGTGGCGTTTTAAGGATGTATTGAAGAACTTATGTCCTTAGATAACTGCTCTGTTTCATTGTGCTTGCTCTATTCTTCCTGGGTTTCTAACCACCTGTAAAACTTGTTCCAGAAACATTCCCAGCACTGATACATCCCTTTCCTAATGGAGTGAGCAGAACTGCATGTACTTCTCTGGCAAAGAGCGAACAATTGATTTAGATAGTGATTTAGATAGAGCAAAGGAGCTGCTCTCTCCTGAAATAAATGTGCATAGCAAAATAAATTAATGTTCAGAATTCAAACTGGGCAAGCCCAAAGCAGAGCTAAGCTTGTTTTGGGTGAAGATACGTTTCATTGCTGAAAGTACTTGTACTGAGAGTTACTAGGGTGGAGAAGAAGAGATGTCAGGACTGCTGGTGCTCTGAGGAGGGAAGACAAAGAGGTCATGCTGGTCCTTCCCGACTTTTTCCGGTCCAGTGATCTGGGGATTTCTTTCTGCTTAGGGCCTGTGTTTTCCCTGCAGCCAAATACAGTGCTCTGCTGTGTGCGGGTGGGAAGTCTTATAACGTGGCTTTGACCCATCTGCACCAGCCCTTTTTTTTCAGACACAGCTTATACTGGTGTTGCCCACCTACTCTTCTTTTTTTACCTCATATCAATATAGTGTTTGTGTTAGTAGTTTTAACACTACAGAATATTTTACTTGCCTTGAAAATACAAAAATCCATCAATCCTCTCCAAAATTTCACAGAGGAGCGCTCTCCCTTCTTCACCCCACCTACCACCTCTGCAAAGGAGAGCCTCAGCCCGTGCTTGCATGAGCAGATGTAAAGATCATCTCTTACGTGGGCTTTGGTTTTTATAGGCTGTATCCCCCTACCTCAGGGGAAGGAGTAGGAGGCTGCAAACGGTGTTTTTCCATCTACAGATAAAATTACTTCAAAAGTGTTGATTTCTGGGAGATGACACCTAGTGGAAGTACCAGCTTCTTGGCAGTTTTACCACTGACAATAGACTGTCATCTCCGATACCTGAATTTATGACGGCTTAATTTGTATCTTCTTCTACATGTTCACTAGTAAGGGTTATTCCCCACTTTGCCTTCCTGGACATTTTCTGCAGTGGTCCATTCCCTGTTTTTTATAGTGCTGTACAAGGACATCTTTTATTGGTCTAGTGGGAAAAAAAAAAGGACAACGTATGGAAAAACTGTTGAGGATAGAAAAGCTTGTTGTTCTTTGAAAAGTGCATGGTTGAGTGCCTCCTGCCCATGTTCTGCTTTTGCATGCTTGTAACACAGAGATTGGCAGAAAAGCAAACGGTGGATCAGATGATCTGCAAAGGGTCCCTTTCAACCTCAGCATCTCTTTAATTAAGAGGCATCATGCTAAAATCGATTTAAGGCAATAGAGAGGAAAAAAATCTTATATACACACACAAGGCTTGGGGGTGGAGGGAAGGGCAAAAATAAAAAAGGAGTGAAAGTTTCCTTTTTTGTTTGTTGCTTATAGTGATGTTACCAAACAAAGCTGTCATAATCCTTGCAGATATGAGTACAGAATAGAAAACCCTGTAGTTAGAGAGAAATGAAGTGGTGGTGAATATATATATATATATATGTGAAAGCACATATATAATAGTGCTTTCCACTTTCCTGAACGACACACACAACTGTGCTTTCTTCTTAGTGCCTGTTTGTGGCATACCGAGCTCTTCTGTAATTCACTTCAACTCTCACATCTTTGAAAGGTCATATCAACAGCAGGCAGTTGTAGGAAACTGGCAGTTTTTGCACAGGAGCAGCAGGGGTATTTCAGGCTGGGCTGAAGGAGTGTTTGTAATAATCTGCTTACAAGTTTATCTGGAGTTTGCTTCTGCCACTTCAGTGCTGGTATTCTTATTTTCACGAAGGATGCAGCTAAGAGAAAGAATATTCTTTAATAAAAAGTACTGACACCAGATGTAATTGTTGCTGCTCCTATGCAGAAGCCAACGGATGTAATTGTTGCTGCTTTTCCCTCAAAAATTGCAATTCAGCCTCATGCACATTGTAACGGGACAACTTCTTACACAGAGTAGACTAACAGCTGGACAGTTTATGGAGAGTTGTAGCAAGTAAAAAACACAATCAACCGATATTAGCTCTCTGTTATCCTAAGATCTGAATGACTTATGTTGCTGCTATATTATTTATATTTATTTATATTATCTAGCAGAGACCCACTTTTAATGGATTGATTAGAGAGTATATTGTCAGAAATTCTACTTACCGTTAATAAATACATGAAAAGAAATAGGTTTTGACAAAAAACAGATTAAGCCAAATGTCATGGAAAATCCTCTCAACAAATGCTGGCTGTTCATGCAAGATAGATGCCCTCCCTGGGTAGTTTTTAACTTGCTGTGGATGTATATTTTTGAAATAAGGTAGAATTTCAGCTTGTGACTGTAGGACGTTATCTTGGTCTTTTTCAGCTCCTATTTGCATCAGGTGTAATAACTTCTGTTGCTTTATTAAGAGAAGGATCAGGTGCCTGGTTAAAACCAGGCATGTGTCCTGAATACCTGCGCTCAGCTTGAGGGGAATCTAGCACTGGTTTTGACAAGAAAAACCATTATTCATCATGCCTCATTTAGCAGGCATCAAATTTTACATTTTCTTTCTGCTAGCTATTCACTCTCCTGCCCCTTCTCATCAGTCAAATACAATTAATATCACCTTAACTGACTGTTCACTTTGATTATCCAGTCTAGTATTATCACTAGTTTCTTTTCTTGGCATTAGCAAGCCATGAGTAATGATTTATACCCTTGTTAAAACAGTACTGCTTGTATGTCCATATACCCAAGTTTCTATTCTCCTTTTTCCCCAAATACCTGCCAGACTAATTAAGTGTTTCCATGTTGTTTCCTTATGCTCTCATTCCTTATCAGCTTTAGTATTCCTGTTCGTCTTTTACTGTTAATTTCTTTCTGCTGTCTGCTCTTCTGCACAACCTCTTATTGACTGCTCTTCAGAGAAAATCCTATTTTTCACAATTTCTTTATCCTTGTTGTTTATGTAGCTTCCTTGGAAGTTTTTGAAGTAGTCTGTGACCTCTAAAATAACATTTTCTTTGACAATTAGCCAGCATCTTGTACTATCTCAGTTCAACAAAGTCCTTCAGCTGGTGTTCCCCACTGCTCGGAAGCATGAAGGAAGGAGAGTTGTCAGTCTGGAGTAGATGGTTTCTGAGACTAAATTATCCAATTTGCTGGACCACCTGCTGGTAGCTGTTGCTTGGTTCCTTCAAATGCATGTTTGCTACACGTAGCACGAATACCGCAAATGCTTCTGAGGTATTTGAGTAGCCATTCAGCACAAAACAGCTCGAGAGACCATTGCTGGGATCAAAGAAATTGGATGTGGTGGAAAAGGCATGAAGGAGTCCAGATGGGTTTATGTCCCTCGTCCTGCTGCTGGGGAAGGGTTGGTCACACCACTATGCTGCCTTGCTCTCTGTCCTGTTGAGTTTTCAGGGTCCTGTGACACCTTCCTTTCTGTGAGTTACCTGGGTTTTAGAAGCAATGATTCTTGGTATAAAACATGAACAGTCAAAATACTCGTTCAAACCTTTTACTGCAAATCTAGAAAGAGCATTGCGCTTTCTCTGTTTGAATTAGGTTAGTGCAAAAGCCTCTTGTGAGCGATTAGTAGTCTTATGCTCCTGGAAAGAGTATGTGCTTTGTCATGGAGGACTGTCAGGCAGTTAGGAACGTTGAACTGTGTAGTTCTTTGGCTGATACCTTCTTAATCTGGAGTCTTCTTGGTCTTGCTGGGGGCTTGCAGGGTTTCGTTTTCCTCTGTAGAGCTAATGGGAGCCAAGCAGGTGGGAGTGCTTCACAGGCAGTGCCCACTCATTATTACTTTTAAACTCTGTTAATTTGTTCTATCAGATGTCTTCTTGTAACCACGTACTAATGGCTGAAAAAGGCAAATTCAATTCCCTCATGGAAGTGTTACGATTGATAACGGAATATGCTGGTGTAGTCATGAAACATAGGAATAGAAATATCTTGCCCTCAGAGAAAAGCAAGATGTTCTAGCAAGCTATGCTCCTGTGTCTGGTTTGAATTCAGCTTAAACTCTGCTTCTCCGATGCAAGTTGAGAACAGCTTGCACCATACGACTATTCAGTCATTCTTTAATCAAAGTTTCTCAGACTTTCCTAGAAATCAAACTGACTTAAAAGACAAATTATTTTGTGGAGATCTTGTATCTGCATTTCCTCAGCTCGTCTATCCTTTCGATTGCTACCAAAACTCTCATGACTGTAGGCTATGACTTATGCGATGAAGTAACAGGGCCTGATTGGCAGCCCTTAAACAATATAGGTGACCCACGAATGATTCGTATTGCATTGCTATGTGTACTGTTTGACCTCTAACTTCCCACATTGCTATTACCAGTGCAATTGTGCTGTGCTATTCTTAATACAGAGAGCGTGAGAAAATGTATCATAGCCAGCATTGTCAATAGAATTGGGTTGTGCCACCTTAATTGTAGCTTCTCCAGCATACATAGGACGAGAAAAAGACAATCAAGACCCTGGCTGACCGATCAGCATGAGCGTGAGCACTGTGAGAAAAGAGAACTATGTAAGAATGCCGCACCTCAACCCCCTCCTGTAGTTTAAAGATAAGAGATACCCAGCTGCTTCCTTATCTCCTCTCTTGGAGCCTTGGCAGTGCTCTAGGAGGGGGGGGCAATGAGCAACTGGGATGAGAAACTCCACATTTTTAGAATGATGTAAGTTGTTTACTTAATGATATAAAAGCCGGACTCTTTGCAGGGATCTTTGGAGATCCCACCTATGAGTGGATGCACTGCATAGGACTCCTCAGCTGCTGGGATGGGCTCTCCAATCTTCGTTGCAAAAAGGGGCTCCTGTGTCAACTACAAATCTGGATGATGATGATGATAGGGCAATTGGTGATGTATCTTTATTAATTACTATATTTATTCTCTTGTAGTAAGGATTAGACACATCACCTTGAAAGCTGCTACTGTTAACTTGTTTTTAATTGCTACTAATCATTTGTTACCTTTCTTGTTTTAATAAGTTAAGTAAAACTTGATTTCACAGAGTATTTAAGAGTTTGGGCTTTCATGCTGATCACGCTTTGTGCTTAGCACTCCGTGGTAAAATGTGGGAAAGTAATATTTAGAAAGGCTTTAACAATCTTGTAGTTGGCTTTAAACACAACAATTAATATTAATAAATCTTTACAATTAAGAATCTAAGTAGTCATTAGAAGAAGAATTCTTTCCTCTCTTTCAAGTTGAGGTATTAAGGATGTAGCTGGAATTTCTTTCTTTCTTCAGGACAAAAGATTATTTAAGTATTCCTTGAAAAATAGAATGGCTTCGATCTGGTGGTATTGGCAGCATCCCTAAAAGCTTGTGCACCTGTGGTGTGAGTCATGTGAATTTGAACTTTCAAGGGACGTGGAGGAAGCTGTACCAAACTGTCTCATGCTATAGGGAGGATGGTGGCCACAGGGGTCCATCAAAAGGGCTTGGTTAGCTACTTAACTCCGGAGAGAACTGAAGGTTGCGCATCCAGCCCAGAGAGGAGTGCTCCTTACAGCATGTGTCCGATTTAACACACGCATTTCTCTTTTGCATTTCCCATCAGTCACCTCAAGACACTTTCTCGCAGATCTATAAGTGCCCTGAGCAAGGCAAAGGCTGTGGAACAGCACTGCTCTGCTTGAGCAGCACTTGGGTTCAGAGCTCTCTTGTATGGACCCAATTTGACATGTAGTGACAGTACTGGTAGAGCAAACATAAAACACAGGGCAGATCTGTGACTGCCTGAAAAGGACATACACTCTTGGGTAATTTGCATCCTTGCACCTCTGCAAGTTTGTTGTCAGACACCTGAAGTAAGTGCAGATTTACCAGGGAGGTGAGAAGGTCTGCTCGGTCCTATTAACTCTTCTTGGGTGATGTGTTAATATGTTAGCACTGACCACCATCCACGCTGCAATTGCTTCTGCCCAGGCCAGCAGAAGCTGGGAACCTTGATTAGAGGCTCTCAATTCTGCAAGCTGGCAAATTACCTCGGCGTGCTGAGAAACTAAATACTGGATTGCCCAAATTCTTTGGTGAGTCTAGCTCAGAGACACTTATCATTTGATTATTTTAATTTCATGAGTTCCCAGAGGCCAGAGGGAGGATCAGAATCTTACTGTTAGATGCTACAGAGACTTGTAGAAAGAGTCTTGCCCTGCAGGTCTTTCAATCTATATACAAGAAGATTAAAGATTAGAGAAATGGAAATATCATGCCAGTACAATAATCAAATGATAAGTGGTAAATATCATGTTAGTTCCACATTAGTTTTTTTTCCCCTGGTTTTCTTGTTATAGTCCTTTTACCACCAAAGATAAGAGGTAAAGAAAGAAGAACTGATGCTTTCCACTCCTGTTACTCTATCTCACCTGTGGCAAAAGAAAAACTGGTGCTTTGTCTCTGGTTATTATAGTTTACTTTTTTCCCTTAAAATTTATTATTGTTAGAAGTATTAGCATCATTAATGGTATTGTTTGCTGTTATGGTGTCAAAGGTCTGACAGAGATAGGAGCCGTAATTGGAAAGTTGCTCTATAAGCAGAGGAATAAATCCATTTCTAGTTGGTTCTGCAGCCTTTATTCTGCTACTTATAAGAAAATGAAGACACTTCTTAGGGGGAAAAGAAAGTCAATGATTAAAGCAAGTATAATATCCTTGAGCCCCAGACCTGTTAAGGGACAGCAGAATTTTGCTATCAGGAAAAGTCTCTCTTTTCCAGCTTTATTGCTACATAATTATTTCTATGCATAGACTAGTCAATACGCTTCTGTAAAGATTTTGCTTCATTTAGGTGAAGTACAGCAGTCAGCTGGCAATACTTAAGCCATGTATGAAAAGGAGTCAATTTTCCTCCTATATTCTGCTCTCTAAGGCTGCCTATGGCTCCAATAGATTTCATTATTTGGTACACCTGTGAATTTAGTGAAGTGCAGTACGTATGACGGGAGGCTTCGTGTAAGTTATATCAGCATCTGGCACTTATAATAATGAGACGCAGGAAGAATGAAAGAAATCATAGTCCCTTTGAAATCAATGATAACACTCGTGGCACTCCGTTGAGGACAGGGTTTCTGGCCACGTGTATTGATAGGGGCACGTCCCTCGCTTCTCTTAAACAGTTCCACCTGCAGAATTTTTCCCCTCTGTCTTACGTGGAGAGGATATTAATCAGGATTTTGTTTTATTATTGCTCAATGATCTGCTTGGGAGTAAATCTAACAATCAATTTATATAACGATGAGGTCCCAAACACCAAGGATGATCCGAGCACCATCTTTGAAAAACTGAAGGAAAGAAAAGTTTTCCTTCAAAAAACTGAGTGTCTAGGAGGTTCAGTGATACAAATCCTTTTCCAGAGTTCATACAGCCTCATCAGTGTCGGAACCACAACTTTTGCCCTTCATTTTTTTTTTAAAGATAAGTAGTCTCACTTTTACAGCTGTTCCTCTCATTGCAGCCTCATTCTCCAGTTCCTCAGCCGGAATATTCCTTGGCTCATCTGGCTGTCTTGTAGTCGCATGTTTAAAATGATTTAAAGGCTCGTTCTTCAACATGGTCTGGCTTTTGGGAACACAGCTCTGCGGGTTGTTTGGGCAGTCTATTTCTGCTCTCTGCTTTTCACAGATGGCACTAGATGGTGCTACGTTACTGAGATTTGCTTTCTCTCCAACGCACCGGGCGCAGTGATGCTTTTCTGCCCACACTGGGGACGTGGGTACGGCAAAAAGACCTCTTTCTAACCCTGAACTTCAGCTTTTGTCAGTGCAGTGTCAGTTCGAAAGCTGAACATCATCCCAGCCTAGCCTGCTTGTTTTCTTTTACAAGTGGAGCTGCCATTCCTGTGTTTCCTCGATCCATGAGGATTGCATCGCTCAGAGAACCGAGGTTACCGGTAGCTGCAATATCCCATACATCTCTGTAATCTGTTCCTGTAATTCCCCATTTCTCTCCCTCCTTCTTACATCATCCCATTTCTTCAAATCTCAACAAAGAATACGAAGAGAGAGCTCTGACAGATCTGTTTAAAATAATTTGCTGTATATTTTCAATAATAAAAATATAAATTTTAAAAATGGAGTAGATAGGTTCAAAGGAAAAAGGATCAATATTGTCTACCACAACAGAGGTTCCAGACAGGCTTTTCAGTACAATGCATATAGGGCTGTACGAGGACCGTGTAGACGAGCTTTTAAAGCATCTCCCACTTTGATGCCGAAGTCATTGAGCTTTGTCTCCAAATGCCGCCGCATTTCTCCTCCTGAGCTTGCCTGGAGCCAATTCTACTGACTGCACCAGTGAGGGCAGAGGACTTGAACTGGGCCCAGTCTCTTTCCTGCCTTTTCCCGTACAGGCTTTGCTGGTTTGAAGTGCCAGGCTTCACTGTTGTAGAGAGGTGCTGTTGTAGGGAAGATGCTGCTTTATCTTTGGCTCAGACCAAGGTAAGCACAGGGACTTTCCTCATGCAGGTGGATGTGGCTTTGCATCCAGTTGATGAAGGACTACATGAAGGGTTTATCTGGTGCTCTCATGAGCCTTCTGCTCAACCTCCCCTGATCAATGTCCGGTGCCCAGTCTGGCTACGAGGACAGGGACATGGGGCAGCCCATCATCCTCCAGGAGACACCTGGAAACAGCCAGTGGGAAACTGTGGGCACAGAGGCAGGTGCAGAAAAGAACTTATCAGCTGGATGGAAAGTGCTATCTCAGGTCTGGCAGGACCTCTCCAGTCTATATTTCAATAGATTTCCAGCAGTTATGGAAGAAGTAAAGAATGATGTTGCTGGATGGAGAAAGGGAAGATTGTTCTCTCATCATTCAGTCTGGGGATGAGGTTGAGCCTTGAAGAAAGGGCTGAAAAATCCGATGTGCATAAGAATCTAAACCTGTAGATGAATGTGCTTGATCTTCAGCTGTCCTCTAGGGCTTCTTCAGGGTTTTTGTGTGTGCAGTCCAAACTTTGCTGTATCTCCAGCAAACAAGCACCCAAAAGGAGGTATGGATCCCAAATACAGAGTTTGGGGGGCTTGCGTCTGTATGTATTGTGGATCCAGGGGAAATGTGAAAGCTCAGCTGGAGATGTGAGAGATCTCAGGGCTAGATTAATTCCTGCAAATTTACTTCCTCAGTCTTTTTCCAAATTCTTACCTCCATTTAGTGTGATGCGAATCTTTGCAAAAGATAGTGCCTGCTGCTGAAGTTACACCAAAGGTCTAACGGATCCAAAGGAAGAGTATTTTCTCATTACTGATGACTGAGGTTCCACACAATATTTGCTGATATGGATGGAAAAAAGACATTGAAATGGTCTCAGCACAGAAGCTCAGTAAAATGTATTGCAATATGACCACTACGTTAAGGAGGAAGAAAAAGATAGGAAATTTTCTGTGACAAGGGACTGTGTGCGAGTTTGAGGCGCCCTCAGAATTACCCAGGAAAAATTCAGCTGAACTGTATATATCAAAACCTGAGACAGGAGAAGGAGCAGCACATATTAGTCTCTCATCTGTTGGAAAATAGTTAAAATGACAACAAAGACAAGAAAACCTACATTTCAATTTCAATACATCTGTTTGAATTATGGCTATTTGGTACTTTCGAGAATAAATTGCATTTGAAATGGAATCTTTCTAATGACTTATCTTTCAGGCAGGTATTGTGCACACCTTTTAAATGCATTTTACATGTTTGGAGGGGGGAAGAAAAAAGATGAATTATGAAGAAGTTAAGAGGAAAATAATTTCAGGAGGTAATGGATGAGCTCTGTCTGGAAGATTAATCAAGGCAGTTGCAAGAGAGTGCCAAAAGCATAACTGAAGTAGAACTAAATATCTGATTGTAATTAAAACTTTAGCCTTCTAATGGCTCCATGAAAGATATTTTAATAAACGTGAAATGCACTTTCTAAATGGCACGCTAACTTTTAATGACTTGGGTGTTTTGTTTGATTAGTAACCTGGACTGTTAAATTAAAGCCAACTGCAAATGCATGATAAAATATTGATGGTTTCAGGCAAATGAATTGGGGGAGTTATGCTTGACAGATTTTTGGTATCATTAAGGATTTTAACTGGTGGAAAATATATATTGCTGGTGCTTAAAGATAGTTAAAGAGGATCTCCTCATTTATATGCCCTAGTTTTAATTTTACAGTAATAATGGGAGAAAAATCTGAATTATTCACAGATGGTTGGTCAAGAGAGGTCACTTAATTTAAAAAGTGTTATTTTAATTACACCTGTTTCTCATTTCTGGCATAGAAAATTAAATATTTGGTGGTATTTTGTTATTTCTTTTCTTAGAACGCCTGGAGCTTTCTTGAGGCTTCTGTGTATTTTGTATGTTAAAGAAGGAAGAGTGACATGGTAGAAAGAGTTTTATTGTTTCTAGTATAAGCAGCTTTATTGGAAGTTAATTAAATTAAATAAAACCATAATGGTGTCTGCAGGTTCAGAAATATCACATGGGATTTCCAAAAGAAATGTGTGTCGTCCCAGAACTTAGCCTATTTTTAAGACGGATCTATTATGTTATCAAAATTCAGCAGCCTTTCTGATGTCTTCACATGATTAAAAAAAGAGCCAAAGGACTGTGGGGAAACCGGTAAAAGTTTTCTTGGTTCCTATTAGTTTGCATCAGATTAGAATCAGTTCTTACACCTAAGGGGTACTCTGGTTTTATTATAATGCTTTATTCCTTTCTCTCTCCCTCCCCACTGCTTCATGCAAAGAACAGAGACCTCAATAAGGCACAGTGCCCAGACCAGGGTTAATAGAGTAGTATTTCGGAGTAGTTACAATAGATGAAATTTCATTGGAGGGAAAGGGAACACAATATCTTTTGCACACACGTGCCAGAGCAACAATCAGAGTGAAATCGTACATCCACTGAACTCAAAGGATGCCTTGTCAGGGATTTTCATAGGACCTGATGTTTCCTGAAGCTGTTGCACCACCATCACACCTTTCTGCCTCCTTCCCTCGTCCCGGTTTCTGCTCCCTGTGCCTGGGTAGCTGCTGGCTGTGCTCCGGCTGCTGCCTCAGTGGTGCTCCCCAGCCCCTGGGAACCCCCCTGCTCCTTGCAGCCTCTGGGGCAGCCCCTCTGCATCATTTTCTGCCTCTGGTTTTCCACCTCGATGCCGATGGCCAGCAAAGCAGCAGGAGGTATAAGACAAGTCTTTGGCTGGCTGAAAATGGACATAGGGTCAAGAAATGATTAAAGGGGGAATCTGGGGAGACTTTGGCCAAAGCCACATGCAAGTACCTCAATAGAGTCTCATGGAAGAGGGTTAGGACCAAATTCAGTCCCTTATGAGAGGTAAGCTGGGAACACAGACTGTATTGGCCCCTTCTGATGATGCCCGAGGCAGAAGTTGGGAAAGACATACAAAGAGAAACAGCGTAAGCTAAGGCAAAAGTAGGCAGCTGCCATCTAAACCAGAACCTGCAATCACAGGAGTATTTGAGCTGGTTTTTTAATGCCACCTGGAAGCCACAGGGAAATACCACGATTGTGGAACTACTCAGAGGGAAGCTCCAGGGCCAAGACCAGTTACGCAGGGAAAGTGGGAACTTGCCACAACCTTTTGGTAATATCTACTGGCTACAGAGTCCTAGGCAGAAGGCTGCATGGCTCGGCAGGCTGTTAACTGGTTTGCAGTATTTTGGCCAATATAATTTATCCTGAGGAGGAAGGACTTGTGAGTTGTTGAGAGAAAAAAATCATTGCGTACACTGAAAGAAAGCCCTAGAGACAAGGAATATAATTGTGTTTCTGGTGGCAACTGTTTACCTGGTGCTGGCATCCTTTGCTATTAGAGAAACCTCCAGACTGTGATGGTAGTTCTGTATTTCAGGTTATGTTCCACTTGCTTTGTGCTTTAGACATCAATCCACTCAATTCATGAGACACCTCATGTTAATTTGCTGCATATGAATATTTCAACCAGAGCATTTGCAGACTCTGGTACCTTGGACTGCAAACTCTTCAGGACCATCTCCTCAGTGAGTCTTGTGCAATACCGTGCACGCTGCCAGTGCACAACTGATAAATGATAAGTCCCCGGAGACTCCCATTTGTCAGAGAAAAATGCATCCATGTTCAATAAAAGATTCTGTCACTCTGTTGCTGTCTGCAGCTCTTCCAGATTTATACATTCAGCTGATGATGAGCCATTCGGAATGATGGGTGTGATGTGTCTTTCCAGTTGGACAGGATGACCACAAATGTTATTAAATTCTACCAGTCTGCTGATGGAAGACAAAATCTGTTCCCACATGATATCAGTAGTACCAGCATAGGAGATAATGCAATATTTATTTATGTACAGGAGGCCATAGATAAATTTCCCATATTGTGAGCCTTGTGGAATGCTGAACGCTCATAAATGATGTACCAACTTTATCCTGGCAGGACTGGCAGATATAAACACGATGATGTTCCTGACTGGCTCAGTTTTACTGTCATCCAAATGGCTTAGTATATAATGTAAAAACAAGTCTGAATCAGTGAATGCCCTTTTTTGAGTGTAGCCAGATGGATTTCTACTGTGCAGGGCCCTGTTTGATGTCTAAATTTGCCTCCCATGTGCTCTCAGTATCAGTATGCTTGGAAGAAAACCTTGATTTAAGCTGTTTATGGAGGTTCCATGCTTGTGTTCACAAATATTCTGACGTTCAGCCAAAAGCCTGGCTTTATTCCTCACCAGGCAGGGAAAAACACACTTTTAAAATTATTTCCCTAAAAAACACAGGCTAACTGGGAAGTGGAGTTTCTAATTGTTGTTTTCAGCTGGTGTTGTGTAGGCAGTGTGGCCTTATCTTATTTCTTCCATCAGGGAGGTGTGTTTCTCTGGCTCTTCTCTTTGAATATCTCATCTGAATTTTTTTAGAACAGCCCGTGCAACTTTTTTGTTGCTAAATATGCACCGATCTCCCTAGCAAGGACGGTGGAGACTCTTAGAGGCGGATGGGCGGAAGCTGAGCCATTATGGGTTCCAGCAAGAAGGTCATCAGAGCCGACTTTGGCTAAGGAACTTCTGACACCTCTCAGGTTAAGAGGAATTAAATTTGTGGGTGTGATTGTTAAAATTTTTTTCCAAAGTGCATTATTGGAATGTTGGTAGGATTTAAAATCCATAATGCTCTATACTTCTTGCCCCATTCTTTAAGCTGTATTTTTTTTTCCTTTATTTTTCTAGAGCCCTCTATGCTCCCTTTTAACCCCATTATATTTTCTTTCTTCTTTTCCTTTGCTGTGCTCAGTCCATTTGTTCCAGAACCGAACAAGAAAATATTAAGTCTTCTAAGCCTTGGCTTATCCTTCTAACCACTGGGTTTTCTTTTCTGCTTGGGCAGGAGTACCTGTCCATGCCATGACATATTGTTCTCAGTTTCTGGGAAAGCAAAAGGAAAGAGGCCTTCACCCAGTTGCATCATAACAAGACTGAAATTGCTATGGCAAATGGTATAAGTCTTGTTAATATCTTGCTTTTTGAGCTTTTCATTCCGGCTCTCACTTTGCTATGTAATTTATATGAATTTCTAATAGTGTCCTTTCATCCATCTTTTCTGTCTCCTCTGCCTGTTTCTAGCATATATTTATTTCCAGCTATACTCCTCATAATTTAAAACTCTCGAGTATTTTCCCTTTAAATATTAGCATTTTTTTCTCTTCTCTTTCTCAGGCTTCTCTTTTTCTCTTCCTTTTATTTCCTGTGTCTAGAGCACTTTTTGCCAATGATTTAATCAACTTGGCTTTGCTTGTTATCACATGGATGTGGCAGCTTACTCTTCCTGTTCTCTAAAGTCCTTCTGTATTTAGCTTGCTGGTAAATGTCATATATTCATCCCTTCTGCATCCTTTACATAAAATGATTTGATCAGGTCTTGGAGCCTTTATCTTAAAGGAAAAAAAAGGAGAATGGTGAGAGTCAATCAAAGGTCCCATCTGAATTTGAGAGGTGTTGGGGAGTGACCGTCCCTGTGGGCAGGAACCTGCAAGGCTCAAGGGCAGGTTTTAGTGCACTGGGTATGATCTGGGGAGCCGTATTCCTTGTCTTTCTTTGGCATTTGTTGCCTAGGGATGCCAAAGCATGCCCGTGTGGGACATGGGCTCTGCAGTTGAATGTAAACTTGGTATTGCCTAAGCCTAGAAATCCTGACAAGACTTAGAGTCAGGGACCAACCAGATGGTGATGGGGTCTTCATTGTTTGTGCTTTTTAAACAGTGTGGTTTGAGTATAGTAGCACAGATGGTTACTGTCCTCCCTGGGCTTGTTTGATTTTTGTACATTGATGTACTGATACACCCCAAATTAATTTCCATGCTTGTCAATGCCCAAGGTAAAAATGAATATGGTGGGCATATTGAAAGGAGAGTGAGTATATCTTATGTACCATGGTTTTAAGTCTGAAGCTACTCTTTTGCTTTCATTTGGTGGGAGTCTGAAGCCTCAAATTGTAGCAGTCTGTCTCCAGTTTACCAGAATCATTTCTCGTTACTATAGCTGAAGGCAAATTCACAAAACATATGAACCAAAGGTGTTATATAGTGGCTATTTGCACGATAAGAGTATTCTTAAATGAGAATATCAATCAAGCAGATATGTTTCCAAAACAGCTACCGGATTTTGACATACAGCACTGGGGAGAAACTTAGTTACCTGCCTTGTACACTGGCAGCCACCTACCTATAGGAACTGAAGAGTAGTTTTGCCAGTGAAAACATCTGGAGATGGAGGGAATGGGCAATATCTGAGGCCAGTGAGGAGCCTATAATGACAGCTAATGAAGCCAGAAAGAGACTTTGCAATGAGACACAGCTACAACCTCCTGTCACCTTGTTCCATGCTACATGACTCGAACCAGGAAATAACACTTTGGTATCTTGTCAAAACTCCTGTGTAATGCTCTGATGGAAGCCAGTTTGAAAATGTGATCCTTAGTGGGACGTCTTCTTTTTTAAAGTAGAGTGAAATATGTTCTGTCATGTTCCAGGTTACAAACTGTAGCTGGGGTAATAAAAGGTCACTTTACCATTCAGCATCTGTTTCCAATTCTTTTGAAGTCCAGCATTCACTAGCAAGTTAACCAAGATACTTCAAAAGTTTTACAGCAGTGTGATGAGGCAGAGATGTAAGTACATGAGAAAAATAACTGATTAGCTGGTACTGCCTTTACAGCCAAACGAAATGGGGACCACCCTTGTTCTCTCGGTGTCAGTGCTCTGCGAGCTCTTCAGAGTTGTTTCTGCCTGTCCTTTTGTACCGTAGCTTTTATAGAATCATACAATAGTTTGGGTTGGAAGGGACCTTAAAGATCATCTTGTTCCAACCCCCCTGCCATGGGCAGGGACTTCCCAGTAGATCAGGTGCCCAAGGTCCATCCAACCTGGCCTTGAACACCTTCAAGGATGGGACATCCACAACCTCCCTGGGCAACCTGGGCCAGTGCCTCACCAACCTCATAGTGAAGAAATTCTTTCTAATGTCTCGTCTAAGGGTATACAAGGGTTCTTCTCTTTGAAGTGTGTGTTGGGGGGGAAGAGGGGAAAGCACCTTTTCTTGACATCTCCTTTGTTAAGCTGCTTTCCTTTGCTTGGGAGGATTAGAAAATATTTCATCACCTGTTCCCTGTCACCTTCCTCTTTTTCCCCAACTCGTCATACTGTGAAAAGAGAGCATATACTTAGAAAAAGATGTTTGCCATCCACAAGCAGAAGAAAAGAATAAGGGCGGCTGCAGTGTTTCTTTAAAGGTAATTTCTTTTGCCAAGCTGCCTGGTAATCAGACAGGAACATCTGGAAACAAACAAGCAAATCGGCTTTCTCTGGTTACTGCTGGGAAGGAAAATGTTATTTAAATTTATTGCAGAGCCTTTTCTCAGGGATCAGTGCTTGCAAGCCCTCCGATTTTATGCCATGATGCGAGAGGCCAGCCCTGCGCTGGGGGCGATGAGACCTTTCGGCTGCAGGGGGCAATCCTGCACAAGCTAAAATGGTTTGTCAGCCTTTGAAATAATCCAACTATTTCTGACAACAAAGGCCAAAATTATGCTCATGGTTTGGGGACCGCAAGGCTGCGTCCTAGTGTAAGGCTCAGCCTCCTTTGTGCTGTGATTATGTATTGTGTGAAAAACCCTTAATCAGCTGCTGCCATGTGTCCACTGGATGTGACGAAATTGCCCATTTTCTCACCAAGTGGGTTGTTTTACTCGGGTGCAGAAGTTATGCTAAAGCTGAAGTGGTGTTTTAGAGACCGGCTGTCCTGCTAGGATCCTTGTGGATGCTCCTGCGCCATCCGTAGTAGGTGCTAACCGAAAAAGTAAGGCTTGGGAATCTACTGTGTGGTTTCCTCCTTTAAACATGAGTCCTATCACAGCCAAAACAAAAGATACTTGGCAAACAAACTTAAAGGAAGCACAATTGATGGAAACGGCTGCTGAAAAGTGGTCAAACCCTATGTGTATGGTGAGGCGCCAGCGCAGGGGACGTGTCATGAGAGCTAGTGAGGAGGGGAAGGTAGTGGGGCTCTGACAGTGTTTGCTTTCTCCATTTAGCTCCTGACATGGTTTATGTAAGATGATAGAGAAGTATCTTCACCCGTTCCAGGTTTGTGATGGGATAATTTAGTGGTGCTCAGGGACTAAGTGGCTCCATCAGGGTGGAGCATGTCTTTCGTTGCAGCCACAGGCTTGCCCATCGCTGCTTGGTTAATGCACCGTGCAATGTGGGAACTGCCAGTGGTGAAGCGTGGCAGCTATGCTGCTGCTTTGTTCCTCCTGTTTGAAGCAGCGTGCAGCCGGTTAGTGGGTTTGGTGCTCAGCAGGGCACACGGGAAAGATGGAAGCAGCTCAGGGAGGGAGAGGAAGCTAAATGGTGGACCTTGGACACAGGATTGGGAAGTGTGATGCTGACCATGAATTGGTGGATAAGGTGCAGGTTAAAGTCTGTAGAGTAAAGGTGCTTGGAGAGGCTTTGCATCAGCCTGCTGGCTCTGCTTCCTCTGCCTCCATGGTGTGAGCCACCCTGGACTGCGCCCTGGAGAGCCTGGCTGGGGTCAGATCCTGACCTGTGGGTTGTCTCCAGGAGAGGGACCAGCATGGTCAGCCACATACAGCTGCAGCTGCCGTCTATAATTTCCCTCAGTGCCATGACACTAGGGCAATTCTTCTCACTCATCTTTGCTTCTGAGTGTTGCAGGTGTTTCTTGCACGTGCCCTGACATCCAGGCTCATGACAGAGAGTGCTGGAAGCCCAGCTCAACATCCGTCCTGCGGGTGAGCGAGACATGAGCAAAAGTGGTCAAATCTTAGCATCAATAAAAGTCATTTTCTGGTCACCAGCATAAGTATTTTGTAACAGCATCACTTGAAAAGCTCAATGTGAGACTGAAGATTCTTTCTGATGGCAATGGAAAATATGTTGATGAGAAAGGTCTTCTGAACCTGGACAGGTTCGATGGTGAGAAGAGGATGACTTGATGCTTCCTGTGTGCTTCCCTTCTGTACAGGGGAGTGGAGTATGACTCTCTTTTGCAGCTCTTGTGCTGTGAGTTCAGTGGGCAGTGGACTTTATCGCACTGAATTTGCTATGGATTTGCATCCTGTGGTGAGGTTATCCCTTGTCAAAGTGCAAAGATTGGTTAAAGCTTGTCCTGTGGTTACAGCACGCATTGAGTATCACCAATGTAGATTTTTCTGGCATCTAAAGATGCAGTTTTGTTCCCAACAGAAACTTATTTTAGCAGAAGCAGTACACTTATGTTAGGTTTGGTTAAAACCGGACAACAAGTTCAAAATCACTGACAGGAGGCAGATAGATACAGACAGCACAGTCATATCAACTGCATTGACTCAGAAAGTTTGGTTAAAAATTAATAATTTATGTTCTTGTTAGGACCCTTAACGTGCAATGCAAGCCAAAATATTAGCAAAGATGAAATCCAGTGTTCAAGAAGGTAGGAGGAGAGCATGATTTTGTCTGGTTCTTTGCAACAATTGAGCAATGCAGAAATGTTAAAATTTGTAGAGCTTTTTACAGTGTAGAGTTTGTCCAATAAATAACAAACACTTTTAAAAAACTGTTAAATATCAGGAATTCAATTTATTTGTTACCTGTTGTGTGTGGGAAGGGAAAAAAAGAATTAGAACTAGAATAACCTTGGTTTTCCCATTGGCTTGTTTGTAACATCCATTGGCAAGCCTGATTGCACTGACAAAATTCGTGAGAAGCCCACTGCTCTCATCGAAATTTTTCTCAAGTCTTTGGAAGAACCTATGTAGGGGAAAGGATTACATTTCCAAAGTTAGAGTCAGTAATGAGACACTGATTTTGCTGTAAACTTTCCAGTTCAAAAAAAAGAATATAAAGAAAAGATTTTAAGAAAGGTTTTATAATTTCTAACTCCTTGTGTTGGGAAGCGTTTGGGACATCTCACCCAACTAAATCCTCTCCTTGGCCACCATCAGTGAGTGCCTCCTCTCCCTTCTCATGACTGAGTCCCTGCCATGGAGGGCAGCTGGTGGTGCCTCTGCCTCTCTTGCCACCCCTGTCCCTTGCTCCATCCTGGGAGGTGCAGCTCACCCTTCCGACACGATTCTGCCGTGCTCCACCTGGGAAGCAGTGACTTCACCTCTGGTGATGTTTCTGCTTCAGGTTTTATAAATTGCTGACCTCCCTGCATGGGGTTGGTGAAGTGGAGCTTTTCGTTTGTATAGCTGCCCTAGATACAATATTATTAGTCACTTCAAGGAAGGCTCAGAGGTTTTTAGGGCTAGAAGAGACCATTGCTGTAATCTAGTTTGGAAAATTTCTTCCGTGGTGTTTTTGGGCTTTGTCAAAAAGAAAAATGGTGTTTGTTTTCCTTTGCCCTTAGGCCTTAAGGTGTAATTTAACTTCTTCAGAAACCAAACAGAATAATAGAATAATCACTATAATAGAATTTTTAAGAAGTTTTTTTTCATTTATTGGGTAAGTTTCTGAAAATTATTTTTGCATATGAAATAAAGATCTACCCTGTCCTTCTAGCAAAAATGCAGACAGAGTCTTTATCTGTGATGCCGCAGGAAAGAACAAGGAACGAGGGCTTGGACACAGCACAGCAGGATCTGCCCAGTGAAGTTCAGGAGAGTTTTAACTGTATCTGAATAACAGGCTGAAAAGTGTTATAGAGGAATTCAGCTCACATTTCTGACAGATGCAATACTTTCAGCTTTTCTTGATGTTCAACTCTCCAGACTTGCTTAATATTCAACGCTGGTTTCATCATCAAAGAAATTGAAGCAAAATTAAAAATTCTTTTCCTGGGTCTGTTATTTTCACAGCTTCTACTTCCTTTCAATTTTGATACCGCCATCCATTTTGATAAAAGAAAATGATGTGTGAGGAACAAGGCAGGCAGGAAGGAGACAGAACGAGAAGTGCTTTTCAGCGTCGACTTCACCTCTGCAGAAGTTTATAATAAGGTGTCTGCAGATCACTCCCCACTGAAAGCTCTCACAAATAACACCTCTGCTCACGGGAAGTGAATTAAACCAGTCCCGCTGTGCACGGCTGCTCGCATGCACGCAGCACGCTCTGATCTCCGAGCAGTCGGTCCCCTGTTTAGTGCTGTGCAATTTCTTCCTAAGCTTCTCTGTAAAGCACAAATGACTTTGTGCTTTGTTTGCGGGTGTCGTGTTCACCCTCCTCCCTGAAAGATTTTATTAGAAGGGAAGGCTTCCTGAAGTTTGTTAGACTTATTGATTTGGATCAGACTCTGGGAACTGGCTCGTAGGATCCAGAAGAAAGCTCTTTTCAAGGAGCCTGATTTACAAAAGCATTTTGCCATTTGTTCCCAAATGAATGGGTGAAAGAGGAGCCTTCTAGTGGGCTCCTAGAGGGGCAGCACGAAGGTGATCTAGAACTTCGTGGGCACCCACTGAAGCTCTGAGTTAGGGTCAACCCTGTAATTCCCAGTGTAACCTAGAGCAAGTCTCTTGCTCTGTTTCCATGTGCGGTGGTGAGGAGCTACACAAAGGATGTAATACAACTCTGAGAAGGTCTGAGGAGGTATTTGCACCTCAGTCACAGGGGAAATACCTCTGTTGTACTGACTCAGCTGATGCAAACCCTCGTAGCAACCCAGATACAGCATGATGGCTCTCCATGTGAATAGATTTCCTTGTGGGATGAGCAGTGTAGTGGTCATGGCCGCATCGGTGGAACCATCAGAAGGGGAGGAAAACAGGTTTTCTTTGACAAAAGGAAACTGGAATGAATTCATGCCAGTGCTCTAGACTTTGTTAGGCTGTTAAGCACAAAAATCAATGTTAATATAGCATTACAGCTGAGCTTTCAAACCTGCTAGTTAACCTGTGGAGCTCAGCCTGTATTCTTACAACCGCTTTTTGAACTGTACATAGACCAGCATCAAAAATACTATTTAGACAGAAAAATGGGGAGGTATTTCACTTTTCCATAACTCCCAAAGAGTTTTGCAAAACACTGGGTAACATTTGCTTCAGAACAAATGAAATAAATGGGAAATTTCACTTTAGAGACTGAAATTTTCAGAAAGTTCCCGCATGTTTTCCAGAATACAGAAAGAAAGCCAACTCTCATCTGTTGGTGTTCATTCACAATCCAGTGTTTTTCAAGTTCCTCTTAGGAGAAGATAGACCTCTGAATGCATCTTTGGATGAGATACTCTTCAGGTTAAAAACGTCCTTCTGTGGTTGTACAATAGCCGGTACCGTGGGATGCTCATCCCCGCCAAGCCTTGAGGCATCACTGCATTTGCTGGTCTTGCTGTTGCAGTCACTTTTGTTGCTGGCAGTGAAAAGTTGGTGTTGTAATTGTAATGCGTATTCATATTCCACATGACTATCAGCAGTTTCGCAAATACTCTTCTTTACATGGTGCCGCTCTTTGCATGAGAAAAAATGCTTTCATTTACATAGTCTCCGGGGGAATGGCAAACAAAACCCCTAGCCTGATTGTTTTTCCTGTCATTATCTACTTTTCTGAGAACTTCTTGTGTGTCACTTTGCTGGTATAACCCGATAATTTATTGCAATTAATAGACATGAGTTTACTAGCAACATAACACAGGGGGCATTTGCTGTTCTAGTGACCCTTTTCTTTTTTCCCCCTAATAGTTCACGCAGCTCATATGGTCCCAGCTGAAGCCTTGGATCCTCCAAGGCTGCAGAGGAGATAAAAGGCTGTGCAACAGCCCAGAAGGGTGTGTTACATCCCCTTTCATGTGATCCATCATGGGGATGTGCCCAGATCCTCTTGCCTGTGGTTAAAAAAGCAAATATTTTTAAAGCTGCGTAGGCACTATCATAGCTCATATGTATGGAAGGGTCAAGCTAAGGTTGTCAGGGGGACTGCATCTGAAATCCTGGTGGCCCTGAAGTCTGCCAGAGCTTTGACAGCCCCATTAATTGAGTTTCTGTGGCTGGTAAGCATTCTCTTTTAATGTTATTCTTAATGCCACACAGAGAAATCTGAATGCAGTGGAGTTCCTGGAAAGGGTCTGAAATGTCAGTACCCCTCTGCCATTCAGATGGGGTGGGCAGAGAGGGTGAGGGCAGACCTTCTGTCCTGGCTTTTTGCTGGCGTGGGCTGGGAGGCTGCTGGCATTGCTCAGACCTGCATGGTGCTGTTGAGAAAACGATTGTGTGGAAGCTGGAGGCCCAGAGTGGAGGTCATGGTGCCCTTGCTCCCCTTGGTGGATTGTGTAGGGATGATGAGCCCCTGGGGGTGGAACAGGTCCTCGCAGCTGTGATGGCTGTGTTTAGGATGTCATGATTTGGACTTTGGTATATGGATGGGCCATGCAGCCCTCGGGGTTAAGGACTGGGTGCCCGACGGGAGGCTCCAACTCTGAAAGGGATGCTGTACAATGGCTTCCTGTTTCTTTCTTCCTCAAATTTAAACTCCTTAAAATCAAATCCCTTTGCTCCTCAAATAAGCTCTTTACTTCTGCCTTTCAACCCTAAACAGCTTAGCATATAAGTAGCTTCTTTTGGAAAAAAGTCAGCGCTGTCTGTGTTTCTGTGATCAGACGCTCAGAGTGAATTTCAGTCTAATCTTAGTTTTGAAATTGATTCAGCTCAACGACCTTGGGCAAGTTACTTAACCTTTCAGTGCCCCAGTTTTTCCGTTTGTGAAATAGAAAACTGAATACTCTCATGAGCTGGGTAAATATGCCCCAAAGCTTTATTCAGATATGCCTGTTTTAATGGGGCTTTGAGCTCTGTGGTTGGAAGCCTAACGGAAGAACAAAGCGTGCTTCTCAGTCGAGAGCTTCATCTCTTGGCCCACTCCATGGGTTTGGTGCACAACCCATCCCACCCAGCGCCTTCCCGTGGCCATTAAACACAAAACCAACAGGTGGTTTCTACCAGGAGCTGTACTAGAGTGTCTTGGTCCCTCCTCTTCTTGGAGATGCAGTGGAGCAGCCTTGCATTACCCCACCTTGGCGTTATGCTAAGAAGGAACAGTGGAAGCGTAGATGTCAGCTGTGCTTGACCCTCCTGATTTCCAGCCCTATTTGATTTGAAACACGACATGTGCAGGCTGGAGGAGTTCTGGAAGCAAAGTGGAAGTGTTGGCATGCCCGTTTGCATACTAATACACCCCGAATGCCATTATTTCTCCAGCTTCCACAGCTGTGTTATGACTGTACTAGAGCTGAATTCTAACAACCAGCCAAAAGGTTTGTTTGCATGTATATATGCACTGAGGTTTTGTAAGCAAAACCAGAAAGCTTTCTAGTTGTCACAGTTGTTGTGTTGTGCTATTTTTTTTTTTTAAAACTCGGCGCACTTTTGTGCTTACATTAAAAATTATGGATCAGCTGTATTTTAACAAATGTCTGTTCCCTAAATTTATGCAGCTGATGGCCTCAGAGCTCAGTTTGAAAGGTTTTCCCCTCTGTACTGCAACCGGGATTTAGTCCATAGATTTTTTTTTTTTAATAGAAACAGTGTTTTATCTGTGTATCTTTGTCTTGTATAAAAGATAAAAATCTATAGTAATTCTTTCCTATGTAGACTGCTCTATTTTTCCCGTAAAACACTCTTGCAAATAAGTCTGCAGATCTTTCAACACAATGCCTGAAGCATCACACATGATAAATCCTTCCCTAGTCTTAGCTTTCTGTAACCTTCCCCATTCCTCACAATGACACACACTTTCTCTCATTCATCTTTTATTACAATTCAATATTGTGCTTGAATATAATTAGTTTGTATGCAGTGTTCCCTTCCCCCAACTCCTTGGTATTTTTTTTTTCCTTAAAAAGGACAAACTACTTGTTCCTATGCACATTTCATCTGGAAATTGACTTCAGTGTTATAGGTTCCAATATATTTACACAACAGGTAGGGAAAAGTATTGGGAAAAGAAGAAATATTTTTAACATCGTAAACCTCTAGCAAAAATATGTATGTAATAGAATCTGGTACTGTGGTATTACACACATTACAACTGTCACTGTGACTTACAGCCTTAGTTTAGCTGAAAGAAAATCTATAACCCTAGAAATGCAACAATGTCCGAGTCACAGTTCAGAGTAATAAATGTTTTTCACAGAATACTGTAATCCATATTTCCAAAGCTGATACAACAAAGGCATTTCTACTAGAAATCTTTCAATTTCATGGGTGGAGGCTCAGAGGGGGACAGGGAATGGTTAGGAGAAATGATAGGCAATGAAATGCCTATGTTCAGAAATAGTAGCCCTTTGGCTAGTGCTTTTGGTTGATTATTCTTGCCCCCTAATTACATCTTAATAAAGTATCATCGTATTTTTGATACCAGTGCGAAAAAAATAAACTTTTAAAGTCCACGCTCCCATTTGGGGGTGGTGAGGGCATTGGGTTGCAGGGAGCTGGTGCCTTGGTGTCCCCTGCATATCTTGCACCCCAGTCCCTCTGGAGCATCCGATGATATTCAGCTGAGGTGAGGTGTGCTTTAGGGATGATACGAGCTGTATTGTCTGGCCAGGGCTCTCGAACGCCCTCCTCTGTGTCTCGGTGTTGGCAGCTGCCAGCTGCTGTGCCTCTTTGGATTCCCAGGGATGCAGTTTTCCGGCGCAGCCACTGCCAAACCCTTTGCCCTGTGGTGGCACAAACTGATGGCTTGCTGGCTCTGTTCTGGGCTTCGGAACCTGCACCGCCAAATCTTCTCCCAAATGTTAATTTTTGATTCACCTCAGCTGCATTTTCACCAGCAAAGGTGTTCTCAGGCTAAAGGCAGTGAGAGCACTGGGTTGTCCTTTTGTCCCTGGCTTTGGTTTGACTTTGTGTATGGGAGAGAACTTGACTATGTGCCAGAGCAGTGAGGCTATCCTGGCAGGCTTTCCTGCCGGTGACAGCAAACAAATATATCACACTACATACTTCCTTTCTCAGATGGGTATAGTCTGAGTAGCTAAGTAGCTTGTGTTTTGGGCTCCCAAGACCTTCATTTATCTCTGCCTTCAAACTTCCTGGCAAGCTTGCTCATGTCTATTAATTTTCTAAAATCCATGAAAGCAAAAAAAGAGCAAATTGCATTAAAGTAATCTGTAATCATTTGAGTTACAGTATGAGTGAAATACTCTCATAGCTGAGCAGTTAAAATGGAAATGCAGCGTTGAGAAGCTATATGTGCCATAGTTTATTGCCCGCTATACACAGTGCAGAATATCAGGTTTGTTCCAGTCAAGGTTAGTAAGACATTCGTGTTTGGTTTTTCTGCAAAAAAAAGACGCAGGGGGAATTAGAAAAGAAAATGGAGACACTGGTGATAGGAAGAACATCTGCCTTGTTAGGCCCTTTTAAAATATTCTTTCCTGGTGGGGCTGAGCAGATCCGCCAGCGCTCGGAACTGCTGAGCAGGGTGAGTTTCCCAGCAGGTGTGCAGGTGACATGGAAAGGCCAATAGGTTGGTCTTTGATGAAGAACAGAGCTTTAAATCAGAAATGCAGAAGCTCAGCAAATCTAGTTGTGTTATCATCTTGAAGCATTGCAAGCGCTTGGTGTATATATAGCACTAATATTGCACCTACTATGCTGAGATATCATGCTTGCTTTAATGCACAGTACTAAAAATCTCAACGTCACATAAATTAGCTTTATTAGCTACTTTACTTAGTCATCATTCCTATTACTGCTTCATTAGATATCTGATTCATAATCATTGACTTATGAAGAACAGATTGCAAAGAGTTTTCCCCCTCCCATCTTCTCCTTACCTTCCCATGCTTCAGTGTGCATTCAGACTAATGCAGTGGTACGATGGGTAACACCAATCCCTTTTGAATCCTGATGCAGGACAGCCTGAAAGGACCTGTCCTTGTAAGGCTGTGTTTCCCTCTCAGACCTACTGTAGGGCACTCTATCATTCTTGATTGGAGTGTCTAAGATGCAAAGATGAGCTAATTTTGTTGGCAAGAACCTGCTTTCCTCAGCCAGGACAATCATAATTTTTTCTGGTGCTAAGGTGGCTGTGGTAGGAATCTGAAATATTGCATGAGTGTAAAATAGTTAAGGCATGAAAACATTCTCACAAAGCGGTGAGGTCATGAACAGTTCACTTGCCCTTGGTGTGCAGGAGAGCAGACATTGCAAGGGCGTTATTCCATCTCATCAATGTGAAGAAGCGGTTCATCATCCGGCTTTTGTGTCAGGAGACTGCATGGCTATGAGATGGGTTTTTACATCCACCGAGGCATGACTTTAAAGTTGGGTGCAGGATGTGGCCTTTCTGCTGAAGTACAGTCATCAGGCAACTAGAGTCTCAAAAAAGCCCAAGTGATGCCCAGGGTTTATCATGCTGGTTCCTTCAGGTGTTAAACTTGTAGCCTTTAGGAGCACGATGTTGGACATTTTGGAAGGAGAACAAGGTAGGAATGCCTTCTTGAAAGAAAACTGACCTTTCTTTATATTGTCTTTACTTGCTGCTATCCTTTGTTTTTTGATTGTTCAGGCAGCACCATCTTCAAGTACTATGGGGTTTCTCTAGTGGCTCATAATTCAATGTCAGTGTATGTGCCACATTAGTGATCTGTGTGTTTCTTGTTTGGAAAGAGGTGGCTCTTCCCAATGTTTACAAGAAAAGCTGTGCTTTTCCTTCACATTGCCCAGAAGGAATTCTTGTGTCATCTGATTATTCTTTCACAGGTGAAATGGGAAAGTTTTCCTAAAAGTCTCTTGTATGTAGCGGAAAAAGATTCTGCTGCAGGGACCTCTCACCACGTGGCTAATGCCTGCAACCCATCATACCTCAGATGAGAGGTTCTGGCCTTTGTGCTGGTTTTCCTTGCTGCAATGAAGAGAAAATTTGAAAATCCCAAATGCCTTATATAATTCCTATGACCTTTTGGTAACTTTTTAGACGCATGCACTTGCTAAGCTCTAATATGCGTGTGGTCACTGAACTGGCACTCTTCAAAATTAAATAGACCTAATGCAAATTACTAATAATCTGAGAAAGCTTTGTGCTAAAGAGGCTGTAGTAAAATTTCACAGGAGATTCCTCTTCTGCAGGCTATGCTAAATGGCCTTGTTAGACATTTGAGTATTGAGTGTCATTATGTAGTGATTTGAGAGGGACAGAAAAAAATCGTAAAACTGCTAGTAAGATTCTCATAGCAGATCTATTATGGCTAGTCTCTCTAGTAATAATTTAGAGTTTTAATTTTCTCAAGTGTCCCACAGGTTTACTATATCCAGCCAAATGGTTCACGGAAAAGTTGGCAGAATGGAAGCTTTTTATGACCTGTCCCCACTGGTGGCTTTCCCCCCCTCCATGTGTGTGTGCCACACGCGTACACACATGAATGCACGTCCACACAGACACATGCTAGAAGTCTCAGGGAGCCATAGGAGTTTGTCAGGTCCTGCATAGCTCTCCACTTAATTCACAGTGTTCAGAAAAGAGCAGCATCTCAATGCAAGGTATCTTTTTGCCTTGGTTTTAAATATATACCAAAAAATGAAACCAAAGGCAGATTGATTGATAGAGAAGCTCAAAGAGTGACAGTGGGCTCCTGATTTGAATAGCCTTCCTGAGAAACTGCAACTTTGTCTGTGGGTTTTACTCATCAATCAATATCCATCTGGTTGAAAAGTGAAGCACCTGCTGAGAAGCTTGTAAGACCTCTGGCACAGGGTGTAAATACCCTGAACCTTGGGATTTATATCAGCAGGCAAGGGGAAAAATATATTTTCTACCTAATAGGCACAACGCAGACAAAATTATCCATGCTGGGTGCTGGTCTCATGATTTGGAGCCATCCGACGCTGACAAATGGGGATGGGAGGGCACGTGCCGCGGTGTCACTGCTGCAGGGATGCGGTTAGCCTGCACTCCTCGGGGTGCAGAGGGATGCTGAGGCTTTCCCTATCCCTACGGAGCACCTCCTCTGGGCAGAGCTGGTGTGCAGGTGTGGTGGGGTGGGAGACGAGCCAGGGATATTTAAACAGAAGCATTGAAATTAGCTTCAACATCTGCAAAAACTCTTTGACAGTCTCTTGCAGCAAAGTCCCCAGAACATGAATTTTGACAAGGAAAGAGCCCATTATTATCAGTGATGTTTCAACCATTATTTTATGAATGTATTCAATGACAAGAACTAGCTTGTTTCCAAGACAACAAAATTCAAACCCCGTCCATGATTGCTCTAAAGGAGGCCTCCTGTCACTCCGTTCCTTTGAAGAAACTCACAATTTGATGGGCAAAATGCCAGAAATAATTAGACAGAGTAGCACCATAAACCCCAATGGAAGCAAAATATCTGCTGTAAGAATTTCCCACCAGAAATCCTGAAAATCAAATCAAAGCCTGGATAAAATCTTTTCTGTTGAGTATATGAACAAAAAAAAACCCATAGCAAAATAAAAAAAAAAAGGGTGGGAGAAGACTATCCAGTTTTCTACCTCATCAAAGAGAATACTAAAAACTGTCTTTGTGACTTGCTTCTGTCTTCTCGTGAAATAATAAGTGGGCAGGGCAATCAAATTTAAAGCAGTATTCCCCAAAGCAAGGTCAAAACTGCTAGAAATGTTCATTTCATTTTTATTTGCTTTTCCTGCGAGGTACCCACTGTGGCTATAATTTCCCATTCTTTATGGGGAGATCAAAAGATTTGTGCTGTGCAGTGTAGGAATCAATTCAGTCATCCTGGCAGCACGCCAATCTTTATTACGTTATTTGTTAACCCGAGTTATTGCAGAATAGAATAACTGTTCCATGGGATAAATGGTGGAGTTTTTCTTGCTTCCTTGACCTTGATTTCCACGCTTATGCCTTGTCCTCTCAGCACCCACATGCAGATAATGATTGTGTGTGTTAGAGTGAATGAAATATCACTGCAGATCCTGAGCTGAAGCAAATCCTTGATTTGGTGGCATGTAGGCTAACCAGTAGCCTGCATTGTTTGCACTGCACTCCGCAGTATAGAAACTCTCAGCTATTTTGTAGAATGAGTGAGAGTCTCCTCTCTTTACCGGCAGTAAATTCAGCCCCAGCAACAAGCAGTGTATTTGCTCTTTTCTTCCTTCTCTGCCATTTCTGTAGCACTTAAAAGCTAAACGAATCAGTCAAGCGATTCTCCCTGGTATATTTGCGTTTGATTTTTTTTTTTTTTTTAAGGAATCTCTTTCATTACATTTGTGAACAATGATATATTTTGGTAGTTTTGGAGATGTGTGTTAGGGGTCAGTTAAAACCAACGTGGAGTTTTGCCTAAGTAAGCACCACAGATTCAAGTCTACCAGTTCTGCACTGGGAATTTTTCATTTGTACTTTCTCAAGAGAAAAATGCAGGCTTTGCACAGTTATATTTTTCACAGAGAAAATGAAGGGGAGGCTCTGTTTCGCATTGAACTGATCTAATTCAAAATATGCTTGATGCCAATCAAATCAGGTAGCTTTGCGATTGAATCAGCATTCATCTGTGTCCCAAGGAGCAGCCGCAATGACCTCTGCTAGCGGAAATTTGTGAGCATTGTGCCCCACTGCTGCTCTCAACCTAGACTCGGTGACCAGCTGCATTTCCCATGCCACAAAGAGCTCCCCAACCTCAAGAGCTGTGCTCAAAGTAATTGCCATAGGTTTTGCAGGTGTGCGGCAGGGGAAAAGGGGCAGCCCAGAGCAAGATGCTTAGGAGACTAAGACACTCCTAAAGTTTAATTTCATGGAGATGGGGTAGAAGTATGTTGACGGCTAGCCTGCATTATGAAATGCCAAACTGGGTTTAAACCCTCCCTGAGTGATTTAATTCAGCGTAACAAAATCAGAAAGAAGAGGAACAAAACTTACAGATTCTTTCAAAATTCTCTCCACTGCTAAAAAAGCATATTTTTAACCCTATTTTGAAATAAAAAAGCTTACTGAAGTCTCCAGAGTTTTCATAGAATTGTAGAATTGTTTGGTTGGAAAACACCTTTGAGATCGAGCCCAAACATACCTGTCCATTACTAAGCCATATCCCTGAGCACCTCATCTACCCATCTTTTAAGTAACTCCAAAAGTTGTGACTCAAACACTTCCTTGGGCAGCCTGTTCCAATGTGTAATAACCCTTTTGCTGAAGTGAAGAATTTTTTTCTTGGTATCTAATCTGATCCTCCTCCAATGCAACTTGAGGCCAGTTCCTCTCATTCTATCAATAGTTACATGAGAGAAGAGACTAATGTCCACCTTGCTGCAATCTTCTTTCAGGTAGTTGTAGACAGCGATAAGGTCTCCCCTCAGCCACACTTTCTTGAGGCTAAACAGCCCCAGTTCCCTCAGCTACCTCTCATAAGTCTTGTTCTCCGGCCATTCACTATCTTTGTTGTTCTTCTCTGGACACCCTCCAGCACCTCAACATCCTCATTGTAGTAAGTGGCTCAAAACTGAACACAGCATTCGAGGTGTGATCTCACCAGTGCCGAGTACAGTACAATCACTTCCCTGGTCCTGCTGGCCACAAGTTTTCTGATACAGGCCAGGCTGCCATTGGCCTTCTTGGGCAGTTGGGCACACTGCTGGCTTATGTTCAACCAGATGTCAACCTTGCTGAATTGACCACCAGGTCCTTCTCTGCCAGGCAGCTTTCCAGCCACTCTTCCCTGAGCCTGTAGCGCAGCTCGGGGTTTTGTGTCCCAAGTGCAGGACCCAGCGCTTGGCCTTGTTGAGCCTCATCCCACCAGTCTCCACCAGCCGATCCAGCCTGTTCAGATCCCTCTGTAGAGCCTCCCTACCCACAAGCATATTGTCACTACTCCCCAGCTTAGTGTCATCTGCAAATTGACTGAGGGTACACTCTGTCCATTCATCCAGGTAATTGATAAAGATATTGAACAGAACTGGACCCAGCACTGTACCCCGGTAAACACAAGGATGGTGTTGCATGCTTGTGACCAGCATCCAAGTGGATTTAACTCCATTCACCACAACCCTTTGGGCCTGGACATCCAGTCAGTTTTTTACCCGGCAGAGGGTGCGCCTGTCCAGGCCATTGGCAGCCAGTTTCTCAAGCAGAATATTGTGAGAAATGGTGTCAAAGGCTTTACTGAAATCCATGCACACTACATCCACAGCCTTTCCCTTGTCCAATGATTGGATAACCTTGCAATAGAAGGAGATCAGGTTAGTTCGGGAACACCTGCCTTTCATAAATTCGTGTTGACTGGGCCTGATCATCTGTTCCCGTGTGTGCTGTGTGATAGCGCTCAAGATGATCTACTCCATGACCTTAGTGGGACAGTAACCCTCACGACAGCAAATCCCTGTCCCTAAGTCGCAGACCAAAGTTAATGGCCTTAGTTGATGCTAAAAAAAGTATAAAATATCAAAAAATGGAGAGTGTGGGGAGAACCAGGCTCTGAGACTGGGGAAGTGGTACATGCTTGGAAACAAAGAAATATTTGCCTTTCATTGTCCCTCCTGTAAGAGCCCCGTGGTGGTTGGGAAATCCAGAAGAAGATAATGGCAGGGACAGGCAGCGAAGGCTGGGCAGGGAAGGGCAATTGCTATGGCAGCTTGTGGGCGAAGAACAGGGGCAGGGCTGTAGGGACCTTTTGGGTTTTCTCTTTTTGAAACTTCTCTCCAGGGCTCTGTGCCGTAGCCAGGTGCAGAAGTCAAAATAAAGTCCTCTACCTGCCTGCCAAAGGGTCTTTTAAAGTCATCAGACAGGCGCTTGCCAGTGCTACTGGCTCATCTTCCTGGCTGGTTACTGCAAACCTGTGGGAGGAATCAGACCAGAACTTAGGTGTGGTTTTTCATCAAGGTGATTCCAGCCTCTTCCTCGTGATTATGGGCTGTGCTGGTTGCACTGAGCAGAGCATATCATCCAGAAACCAGTCTTCAGTTAGGTTTTTTGGTGCAGGACTGGGGTGAAAAAGATCCTCTGCTTTTGCCGAAAGACTTAATAAAGGGCCCCAAAAGCTACTTTCCAGAGTGGTTTTTTTTTTCCCCATTCAGCTCGTCGATATTCTGCTGCTATAATCTGAAAATACCTTTGCCTCACAGTGGGTTGAGACAAAGGTGTTTACAAAGGCACTAAGCCTGAGAATCCAGCCACCCCGCATCAAAATGGGAAACTTAAATTCATAAGCTCCCTCCTTTAAACTGATGGAAACTGATCCAAACAAAACAAAGCAAAACAAAAGCAGTAGGTAAACATGTTGGAATGTACAATGGATAATGGATATTGAGGGATGATCTAGTCATGCATGCTAAACAGATACATTTATGAGTATAAATTTAATTAGCATCTGGAAATTAACAAGGCTAGAGAGAAGGGCAATGTGTTTTTAAGTGAAGGCGATGAATAGGTACTGTTTGGTGCATATAGATAAATGAGGATTTAATTTGTAAGACATAATGAGCCAGGTGCCTACAAAATAATTTGTGGTTTGTTTTTATTTTCTGCTGGATATCACAGAAGATAATGGTGTACACTTCAAGGTCAGTCTGTGTCTACCTGTTCATCTTTTTTTTTGGAAAAATATTTTTAAACTAACTAACTAAAAATAATTTCCTTTGTAGTAAGTATCTGCTTTTGTGGGTTTTTTTTTTTTTGTGTTAATGCAGGAAATTCTGTCTTTGCTAATTTTGCAAAATCAGCCAGCCATTGTCAAAGAGGGATTTGGTTGCTGCTCCAATTTTCATTCTTCATTCTGTACTTTAACTGAGACAGGTTATTGTGGAGAAATGCTTGTCCAATACTCTGTCCCCTGTGTGTGCCCATGTGGAGCTGGGGATGCACTGGAACAGATATTTCAGAATATATGAATATTATAAAACGTTGCTTTAAAAGCAGACCTTAATTTTAAAAATAAATGCATTGGTTTAAAACCAGAACTTTCTGTGTTTCTTAAAAAAAAATAAAAAATTAACTGAGTACTATATAATGCTATGAATTGCCTTTTCCCTGTCACCTGTAGGACTTTCATCCATCTCCTTAGGCATTTCAGCAGAGACTGCTACCACTTGGACTGAAAAATTAATGATAACAGGAGATCCTGTTATCCCAGTGATGGATAGGACTGTAAAGGTTACATGTTGGGTCCTGGTGATGTTCAGCAGAGTGAGGGAAGATTAGGACAGTCCTTTATTGTGTTTTCCCATATTTATGGGAGTGCTTCTCTGGGTGTTGGGGTGTAAGCAGCTGAGACCTTGTAGCTGGGTAGCAGTCAGCCTTTTTGTCTCCATACTGCTTTTCCAAATGCTGCAGCAGCTTTTTGGATTTGCAGCGGAAACTGGGGAGCTTGCTTGCCTGTTTATGCCTTTTCTCGCAGAGCTGCTATTCTTCAGAAAAATGGAGCCAGAGGAGAGAGGTTTCTCTTTTCAGTTGCTAGCCAAGCAAAGCACAAGTTAAATTTTATGATAGAAGGTAAAGGCATTTTTCTTCAAACCAAATGTCACAGGGGTGCTGCGAGTAATAGCTGCATGCAAATTTATTCAGGAAGAAAGATTTCTCTCTATATCACTCTCTTTTATAAGGAAAGGTATTAAGTACCTTACATACAGGCATTACTCCCAGCATCTCAAGCAATCAGTAACTAACTTTACCTTGTACAGGAATGAAAGCGATTCCACCAGGAGTGGTGGCTATTGCAAAGGATTTGAAGAGGATGAGTCTTTTGATCACTCTTTGAACACATGGTTTTGGATTCACGCACCGGCGATGAACATATCTGCTTTAAATGGCCTTGTGGTGGTGGAGGAAGACCGAACACTCTCTTATTGACAGTTTGTTGCATTGTGATAAATTTAACGTGGCAGTAAAGAAGGGTTTACATTTGTACAAACGTCTTTTACAGACAACAATTTCCATCCATTTAATAATGACCCTGCTTTTCTCACGAGACTGACACCATTACCAATCTGTCGGTATGGTTTCTGCAGTGCGAGACAGCACTTCCTGCGGTACTTAATAGTCTCACCCATCTGCGGAGCATGAGGTTTGCCGGAAGACACCTGCTTTCTCAAATGTTGTTTTCAAGGATCAGATCCATTGTAGTTGATTGTGCAAGGCCTGTTACGTTTGTTGTGTTTTAGGAGAAAGACGGGGAAAAGCCAGGCTTCCTACTAGGCACGCAACTTGGCAAAATCATCCTCTAATTAAAAAACCAAAAGGCGCACACACAAAAAGCCCACGTGCAAACATCTCTCTCTTTGCATAAAGTATTAAAGTTAACAAAGGATTTGTCATAAATTGAAGCTAATGGTTAATTTAATATTTCTTTATGCTCCTTTGGATATGGAGAGCATCACCTAGATTTGCTGGGGTTAACATAAGCAGAGAGGGATTGAGATGTTGCTTGTGGTTTAGTCTGTGAAAGCTTTGCTTAATTTCAACTTTTTTTTTGGCTGAGAAAGCCTCAGTGTTAGAAGATGGACACAGGACTGGCAGGCCAGTTTTGGAGTTTGGAAACATTTCACAGCTCAAACTTTGCCAAATGATTGTTGTTGGGCCAAGCTCTACCTGCCCCCTCCCGAGGTGAGGCCAGAGCCCCTTGGCACTGCTGGCCTGGGCGAAGACACCGTGGAGCTGCCCTGGTGCCTCTGTTTTCAAGTCTTCTAGACAGTGGCATTTGCAAGGCCATCAAACTCTTCATGATTAACGAGCTACTCGTTGCTTTAGCACAACATGGACTCCAAAGAAGTGTTTGGGCGAGAGATTGCCAGAAGGCCCTCGTGTGCTGGCCTGCCTGTAGAATAATCTGATTACAGGAAAAGTGAAAGATTTCCTTAAGGCCTGCATCAGCTGCAATGCGTTCCTACAAGCGTGGTTAATTTCTTTACGCTTTATAGAGTGGGAGAAGACAGGTTAGATATTAACATCAACTTGGAAGTTCTCTTACCCTCCTGAAAAGCGTGTTTTAAAGCCAGGAATTTGTATATTATCTTGTCTGGTTTCCCCTTTCCCTGGGCTTTACCTCTAAACACCAGGTTGGCTAGAGTGGAGTCCCTGTATTCTCTGTCTCGCACGGGGAGCGGAAACACTTCAGTCTCCCCTTTGCAAATAAATATTGTAGAAACGTTTCTTACTCAGCGGTTATGCCATCCTCACTGTTTTATGAAGAAAACCTGCCCCCTTACCCCAAATCCACCCCCATCTGGCCTTCTAAATAAACACTTAACTACAAGGTGTACCTTACACGATTGTATGTGGTATAGGTGCTCTTTAAACGTTTCTATGCATTTCTGAACTCCAGATCCAGCAGAAATAGGGTCTAGAAATCCAAGAAGGCTTGTCTTATAACATAGGGTGGTTTAAACCTAATTATACACACCATGGAGGTTTATATAAAGTTTGGGTAAAAATGCCAAGATACACTTATCAATTTCTGAGCTTTGGAACGTGTGGCACCGATTTAAACAGGACGGCCACACAAGTTGGGGTACAGCAATGCTGGACTAGCGTTGTGTGAGGGAGGGCTCTGATCCTACATTCATTTGTATAAATAGTAAAAGTTTGCGCTGACTAGAGCAAGGGGGGATCACGGTAATAGTCACCAGAAATTACTAATAACATTATATTATTAGCATTCACAGTTGCTGAAACTTTGTTTTATTGAAAAGCTAGCTTCTTACTGCTAAGAATGAAGTGCTTCATGCTAGTTTACTCTCTGCACACCGATGGCAAGTGAAAGTTCGTTATTAGAGGAAATGCTGCCAGCCACTGAGCACCTTTGGAAAAAAGAATGCCTCAGACAGAATGGTAGGGGAGAAGATAATGGGTAGGACAAAATGGAGGGGAATTATAGCTTTATGAGACATTTCTCAGATGCCTGATGGAACAATTTCAAGACTCTTGCTTTCTGCTCAATATTTACAAATAAACTGTAAAAAGTATGACTCGGTAATATTATACTAAAGACAGATCAGGGTCTTTTTCGCCCTATATTAGAGCTGATTCGTGGAAAGCCACAGGACTCACACGAATCCCCCTCCAAAATGTGATGTCCTAGTACTAAATCCACTAGGTTAATTCCAATGATTATGGTTTTCCAGTTTTCCAAACTAGACAAAAAACTGTTTGAAACCAGGTATATTACTGCAGCCATTAATGAGTATAATTACAAGCTGAATCAAATTACTGATGGATTACAGCTGTTATTTCTACCCATCCTTTTTCTTTGTTTGTATCTGCATCCATAGAGCTTGTTAATAATTCTTATTCAACAAACTAAAATTAAGACAGGCAGAAGAAGTAATTCTATGATGTATTTGATTTAATCTAGTACTTTTTCCATGTAAAAGAAAAGGGAAAATGAACACAAAATGCATTATTCTAACAGTGAGGTTAGTTCTTGGTGAAATTTCTCATCCCAGGGAGACTTACTATGCCACTGAACCACCAAGACCTGTTAGAAAGCATTGCAGAGGGAGATAGAGGTGGTATGGAGTTGAGAGAATGGCCAGTAAACTAATTTAGAGGTAGATAGATTAATTGCGTGTTGCCTGCAAACAACTTGCTTACCAATCTTCACATTCTTGTTTCTACCAGGGCATTGCTCTGAAGAGGGAAACCTCCCACCCCACCAGTGGCTAGCGAATACTGATCTCTCCCTGGCTTCTTGAGGCTGTTGATAGACTTTTTATCTTGGGTCTGGCAGGATGATCGATGCAGGAGTGGTGGTTGGGTGACATTAATTCAAACCAAATCACCACTCTCATTTAGTACACTGAAATGGTTGTATACTACACACGCTCCCTGGAGCGATTATTCAGGACCCTCATCATCTGCAGTGAGTATGTTAAACCTCTCTGAACTTTATTTGGGCAATGTTTTAACTCGTGGAAGCTCTCCATCACTGCTTTGATTGCCTGCGCCTTACACTGGATGTGGAGTACAGGTCAGTCATTCGTGGTCTGTGAACCGGTGGTGGCATTTTCAAAGCACGCTTGTACTCTGCATCTGTGTGAACAAGAGACCTGCATGAAATATTATCTACCTTACCAAGTCACGAAAATGAAATAAGTACAGTCTCAGCCATAACCTAAAAAAGCTGACCAGAAAAGAGAGAATTAGTGGTGACATAGCAGCTATTAAGATTGTGCAACCGAATGAATGGTGTAGCAGCACAATATATGATAATGTATATTACTCACTGTGTTGTGGCTCTATATCTTATATCTGTGAAGCAATGTCCAACACAAGCATAGCTGAAACCCAGCAGAATATAATGCTTGGCACAGCTACTCAGCCAGGGAAAAGCAATGAGTAATACAGACTCTGTATTGGCATGAATGCCACTGCCTCTGTTTCAAATTCAAATAATATTTTTACTTTCTCATCACAGAGTCATCACTTTCTGAAACCTTTTTTAGCTTTTTCTCTTACCTTGGTTACATGAGCTAGCTCTGTTTCAGGAAGATCAGATCAGCACTCATATTGATGATTTGAACTGGAAATTAAAAAGTTTTGACAGATAAACATTTAGGTTGAGTATGCAAATTGGTTTTGCAAGCTGGGACATTCATAGTTCTGCTCTTCTTTAGAAGATCGGAAAACCGGTGTCATTTCATTGTTATTGTTATGGCTGTGTAGTAGGTGATACAAAGTCTCCAACTTTCCCAACATGTCAAAAATATCATTATAAAAGTAAATATTTTAGTAGAGTTGAGAATCATGAATAAGAAAGGAAATGTTTGTGTAATTCAGGGTATGTGTTTATACTGGCCTTACTTTTCAACAGTTGCTAAGCGCTGCTTGAAGCCCATAGGAGATGAAAGTGCTCGGCAATGCTGGAGCTTTATTTGAGTAACCTGTGAACTTTTCAGGTAGGGAATAAAAGTAACGTCTTCTTTTGTACAGTTCCTAATTGAATTGTGGATTTTTTTTGTTTTGTTTTTACCTGGGAATTTAGCGAAGGCTATGAGTTTAAATGGGCTCAAAAAAGGATTAGATGCTCTTTGGAGGGGAGGTGAGTTAGTTGTGGTTGTTGTGAGACTCATGCAGCTTCCGAATGAAGAATTTCCTCAACACCCATCCCCAGGGGCAGAGACTGTGGTCAGGGAGCCAGGAGCTGCCTGCACCATCAAAGCCCTCCCTGCCTGAGGACCTGCTGTCGGTGGTGTTTGTGTCTGCCTTCATGCTTTGGCTGCTGTGCTGAACACGTCATGGGTCACACAGAAAAGGGGTGGCTCTCTGTCCCCATCATTCATAGTGAAATTCACTGTATAAAGGGCACAGCTCAGTCAAGAAGTAAAAGCAGATCGTTTCCGATTACTTATTTATGCAATGTGGTAATGAACGCTGTGAAGCAAAGTTGGGTTCTCCTGCTTGACCCAACATTACTGTTAACTCTGTCAAAGAAGACTAATGCTCAGTTTTCTTGTACTTGGTAATTAGTTCCTGCAAATGCTTCTTAAAAAACATCTTTGTATTAAAATAGCTACAGATGTATGTTGGAAATTTACTTGAGAATTTTGTTGAGGTGGGGAAAGGAAAGACGGCAGCCGTATAAAGCCATAGAGAATATCTGTGCATAGGCACAGGTACTGCAAGTACAGAAAAACTAAACCTTAGCCTTGATCATTATTGGGGTTTTTAAATCTTCATGAAAGCTCTAACTGAAGGGTGTATCTTTCTAGACAAGTGATTGCCCCTCAAGTTTTGTCTACAGGAAAGAAAAAAAATATTCTTTTTTACGAATCACAATTTTTGTGTCATTGCTATGAGATTCTATATGGCTGTCTTATTTTTTAATTTTTATTGACTTATGACTTGCGTGATATTAAACTTCAAGATGGAAAATACTTTACGGAGTTTGGTGCCTGAGGTGAGTTTATTGTGAAAACAGATAAATGGGCTTTCGGTGGCACCCGAGATGGTTTAAATCTGCTGGTTAGTTTAGAGGAACAGAAGGTTAGAGTTAACCCAGTTGCCCTGATTTTGAAAAGCTGTGAATCTGTGACAGACAGTGCAGGACCAGGGCAACCCTACCCCAAAGAAGTCCAGTTTACTGTGGGACAACTGTTTTAGTCATGTCATGCTTGCACACAGCAGCCTGTTAGAACACATTCCCATCCTCTGAAAGACGCAGTCTGCTCATGTGTGCGCAAATTCTATGGTATGTTGTTCTCTGTGTTTTTGTTTCAATCTTTACCTCCTCTGTTCATGTGTCCATTCCCTTCAGAAACCAACCAACTGGTCACTTCTTGGCTTGTATCAGAAATGGGGTCACCAGCAGGTCCAGGGAGGGGATTCTCCCTCTGTACTCGGCACTGGTGAGACTGCACCTCGAATACTGTGTTCAGTTCTGGACCCCTCACCACAAGAAGGATGTTGAGGCTCTGGAGCGTGTCCAGAGAAGAGCAACAAAGCTGGTGAAGGGGCTGGAGAACAAGTCTGACGAGGAGCGGCTGAGAGAGCTGGGGTTGTTTAGCCTTGAGAAGAGGAGGCTGAGGGGAGACCTTATTACTCTCTACAACTACCTAAAAGGAGGTTGTGGAGAGGAGGGAGCTGGGCTCTTCTCCCAAGTGACAGGGGACAGGACAAGAGGGAATGGCCTGAAGCTCCGCCAGGGGAGGTTCAGGTTGGATATCAGAAAAAAATTCTTCACAGAAAGAGTCATTGGGCACTGGAACAGCTGCCCAGGGAGGTGGTCGAGTCGCCTTCCCTGGAGGTGTTTAAGGAACGGGTGGATGAAGTGCTGAGGGACATGGTTTAAGGGAGTGTTAGGAATGGTTGGAGTCGATGATCCAGTGGGTCCTTTCCAACCTTGTGATTCTGTGATTCTGTGATTCTGTGAAACCAACTGACCTTGTAGCAGCAAGCTCTGCTCCCTCTCCTGGGAACTCTTTTTGCTGCACTCAACCAATATGATTCTGCCTTACAGCAGGGATGTTTTCTAGCTCTATGGAGGCTCATTTGTCTTTAGCTTTTTGCTTTCTCCAGCGTTCAGAAATAGTTAACAAGTAAAGAACAGAAAATAAAAGGTCCTTGAACTGCACGACAGATGGTGTAGGCTACAGCTCTTTTGTTTCTGGTTCTTCCTTTATTTTGTGATCATAGCAAAGTATCTTTGCCTCTTTCCCTCCCAGCCTTTATCTGCCTTATTTGTTCAACATTAAACACCGCATGTTAGGACCTGTCTGTGTTGTATCTGTACAGTGTCTAGATCAAATGAACTCCAAGTTTTAATGTAGATTTCGGATTCTACTGTTGAACATACTGGATTCACAGGCTGCAACTGCAGTATCCTGAAAGATTTATTTTGATGGAAGGTGATTTTGGCAGTAGCTGGCCTGGCTGACGAGCGTGTTTCTGGCACGCTGGTTGACGTGGAGGAGACATTTGGCTTTCTGGCTTGCTTAGGAGCTGATTTACTGACCCCTGCGCCACTTCTGAAAATCAGTTGATGACCAAGAACCAAACACCAGTGTGTTTTGTGGATCTTCTTGTTCAGGAGGGAGAAACTAATAATGTTAAACTGTTAAAGTTGGATGATTTACTGGGGATGATAACATGGATACATCTACCTAAAAGCTATTGCTATTGCTAAGAACATACAGAAAGGATGTTTCAAAACCCAAGTTTTACTCTTTTTGTAGCAGGGTGAGCTGCTGGGTGTCATGATGGGCAATAGATCTGCAAGAGCTGAAGCTGGTTTTAGTACCGTTTAGTTTTGGACAAGCCCAAAGTAAATATCTACAATGCATTTCTTGACACAAGTGGAAGCACCTGTGCATACAAGTCACTCTGCCCTCCTTTTCTTGAATTTCTATCTTGAGAGCTTAAGCCTTCAACCCTTCCTAACACAAATAGCTTGCTTTCTCTGCTGTGGGATTATCACATGGAGAAGATTTGCTGATGCAGAGCTTTTCTTCACACAGCACTGTGAGTGCTGCAGACTTTTGATACCACTGGTGACAAGATTGCTTTGATTCACCTGTCAGCTGGTACGAGGTAGGCTAAAACACCTTGTTCCACAGGGGCAGCACTTTCACAGCACATACTCTTTCTCCTTAATGTGCTTCAATTTTTTTTTCATGTGCTCCCTCTTTATTAATCTGGTTATTTCAAGCTCTTACCATCCATTGGAAAAATTTCTCCCTTATGGTTTGTTGGTATCTCCAGGTGCAAGGCTTTCTCTTGAGCTCTATGCAGTTAATTTTTTGTAAGGAGTAATATATATGAAAGCAGTTATATGTGTTCTGAGCCTGTGATTCTTAATCGTGCTGTGTGTATTTTGTGAAATATAGCTATCCCTCACAACCTTTTTAGTGCTTGCAGAGTTACAGTGAGTTATATGGTAACAATAAATATTAAATAACCTGCCCGCCACCAAACCCCACTTTGTGGCATAATTACAGAGGCTTTTGGAAATCGCATTGTAAGGCTCTGATTTGATGGCAACATGTGAACGTTTCACTGTAAACACTCTTTCATTACATGAGATTTCATTACCAGAGGTTTCTGCTCTAATATCCTTTGTCCTTTGAGGCTCAGGGCCAACATGAAAGTAACCACATTGTTAGCAACAGCAATGTGAGATTAAGAATGTGGACTCCATTGATCTGAGAGCTTCAGAGTAAGGGTGCTAAATATTCTTTAATAAGTGGGAGCTCAACTTGGCTCTGTGCATAATGACTTGAATTATGTTGGTTTAAGAATGGTAAAAAAAAAAAAGAAAAAAGAGCAGAGTAAGATTGATATCAGATTATTCACCGTTTATTTATTTCCATTATATGATGGAAAGTTACTAATCTCAACTGAGTGTCTTCCCTGCAGAGGCGGTGTACGCTGGCCGCTGCTCTTTCTGTGCATGGGACTGTGACTCCCCAGTACCTCAGCAGGCTTAGTTTTATGTTTCCAGCCAGTACTCAAACTGGAAAACAAACACTCTTTATGGATTGAAACATGGAAGTATGTGTCACAGACCAGGCGTGTGATCACTGGGCACGCAGAAGGCCAGAGATCCCTGCAGCTTCCCACGCACTGTGCAGGCAGCTTTACCTGCTGGGGATGCAAAAAGTGCTGTGTGCTGACGTCGAATCCACGTGGGCTTTACCAAAATGCTGGTTGCACCAGCCCAGTGTTGGGCCTAGAGGGCTCTGGCTCTTTCATAAAGCTACTGAGAATGGTTCTTGTGTCTCCTGATAAAACTCTGCTAACATACTTGTTACTCCAACATGCGCACCTTTGTAATTAACAGCTTGCAGATGCTGTATTTTCTTCCTTGATGCTTCCCTTCCCTCTGTTTTTGCCTTGTTTCCTTTTGTGAGTTCGTGAGGCAGTGCTGAGCTTGGTACCAGCTTGCCTTGATAGTAAGCATTAAGCTGTTGCAAGCATCTCCCTCTGACTGTTAATTACCTTGGAATAATTCATTAGTAAATGCACTTGCTTTATGCCAGCTGAGCTTGTGCCCTCCCTTCCAGTCATGGCTCCTGTTCATGATGCCAACCTTTCCATGCATCGGAAGAAGTTGTTTTCCAGTTCATGCGTTGTAGGAAGACTCAAAGGTACTGGTGCAGAGCCGTGAGGGCTGCTGCTGCTCCGAGTGGGGGGCACTGAGCTGATGCTGGCTGCTCTGGTGTTTGGAAGGTAGGCTGGGAAGTGCTAAATGGGTTTCTCCATGGTCGCGTGTCCCAGGCATGCAAGTCACATAGCTGCTGTGTGTTAATTTCTGCACTTCAGCTGTGTTAGTAAGTTTGCATATTTGGCTTGTCAATCTTCAATGCAACACAGATTTTTAATAGGGTTGGGTAAAAGTTGCAGCTAGCTCTGGATCAAGATAGGCTGGAATGCAGATTCTCCTGAAACTACATCCCACCTTTTGGGGCTGACATGTTGGGTTTTGATCAACAGCATAATCCGTAGCTTTTTACATGCATCAATATTTTTCCACCTTTTGTTTTTGCTTTAGTTCCTAATTCCACTTCTCTATGAACTACTGCACTGGTACTGCCTGAAGTTAATTTCAGAACTGTCCCATGGGAGCCACTTTGGGGACTTGCTTCAGTCACCAAGAGCAGGAAAAGCTGTGGCAGGTGGTCTTGTATAAAAAGATGGGGGGAAAAAAGTCAGGAGAGGTTTGAGATTGTTACTCCACCTCCATGGACAGCCTCACATAGAGCACTGCAGTCACAGCCCCTTTGGAGATGTATTTTGCTTGTGTAAGGCTGTGGGATGCAGCTTTCCTGCTGTATTCTCCTTGTCCTTCTTCTCTCCCTGTTCCCAAGGCACTGCCACTGACTCACCCTGATTCCTGCAGCAGAACCACTTTCCTGGAAGTCAGAAGTGGGCACACAATCTTTTTCACAGATGCCATACTGGCTTTTAAGGGAGACTCTCTTTTCATCAAACTCCTCACGATGGGATGTGGTAGGTTTAAAAGACCTTGGGACCTCTCCCCATCCTTCACCTCGGAGCCATCCTCTCTTTCTGCAGCCTCATATCAGACTTCTGCATTACAAAGCTGAGCAAAGAGCGTGTTGCCTTGCACGTACAATAATTGCAGCTCAGCTTTTATACTAAATACGTGTATATTGTTTTCATATCTGTGTGAATGAGGAAGTTCTAATGAAAACTAAAAATATGAGTAGCATTGACCTTCAGGAGATGTTTCCTATTCCAGCAGCTCAACTCAATCTGCGTCTGCTGCTGCTTTTCCTGGCTGCAGACACAGGGAGAGGCTGAAATAAGCAATCAGCTTGTTTATGGCAGGTTTTAGTGCTTCACTAGCGTAATAAAAGAGGCTTTTGCAGAAGAGATTTGGTTTTTCTGTACTTCATTGTTTTCTGCTCCGTTTTGCTTCATGAAACCCAGGCTCTTGTTTACGAGAATTAGCAGCTTCCCAAGGTTTCTGCTGATTTTGAGGAATCAACCCCTTGCAGCTCTGTGACACCACCATGCAGCTCCCACTCCACCCGGTGCTTGCAGAATGACTGTTCCCTACGTGCGGTTGAGCACTTGGGTTGAACACCTGCACAAAACAATTGGCAGAACCCAAAGGGCTGTTAGAGGCTCCATATCCTGTTTGGGAATCACTTCAAGTGAAATTAATGATTCTTCTCTGCATGAAGACTTCTTAAAAAGAAATCTGTTGTTATATATGCAATTAATCCAAAGCGGTTGGTGTGTACTCTGTACCATTACACATCACTAAGACAGCAACTTTATGGCTCTTAAATCCATAGGGTGTGTAACTTTTAAAGGGACAGCAAAAAAAAATGCTCACATAGGTGGTAACTGTGACACATGCGTTACCTCTTGTCCACTTACCCTTTCTACCTTTTGGAACGAGAAGGAGAACATCTTATTTGAAAGATTTTTATGTATGTGGTCCCTGCATTACTTAGATTTTGTATAGAGCTAAGTTATTTTCGTGGCAGAGATCCAGATAAAGAAAATTTCCAGTACACTTTGCATGCTGAGTCACACAGTGTGGCCAGCTCTTGTGATATTTTCACAAGTCTTGTGATATTTGATATATGGCCTAAAGATCCAGGCTCTCTCATCCTGTGATTATTTGAATCTCAACTCTCATTTACAAAAAAAAGTAAAAAAAAAAAAGGCCCCATCTCTCTCCTAGCTGCAGAGAAGCTTAAAATAACATTTCACCTCCTAAGAGCCTAAGAGCCAAAGACACATTTTCTTTCAGTCTCTGGAATTTCTGAAGCCCATCTAACACTTATTTATTTGGAGATTCATTCTGGGTTTTGAGTGTCTGGGTTTGCTGTCAGGAATGGCTAACTTGTGTTTATGGTTTGATGCTTCAGATGAAAGCAGAATAGCTTTATTACAGCAGGTACATTTTGCATACAAGGATGCTATTTCAATATTATTAATTGCTACGCTGTAGGTTGCTCCGCCACAGCCCTCTTAATATTGAACCAATGCTTATCCCAGGATCTTCTAAATGCATAGAAGCAATTGAGCTTCTTTTGGTCTGGCAAGTAATTTAGCAAATAGTAGTCTCTGGACAGAGATGACCTGGGTTTTGTGTTGAAGAGAATTCTCATATCTATGTCAGATAAGTATAAGTAAGGATAGCTAAGGATAAGTATAATGAATCCTGGTGGATCAACTGTTCTTACTGCTCTGCATATGTGGTCCAACATGAACAGTAGTATTTTATACCTATACTACTGCCGTAAACATATATTCGGTTTTTATCTGAAATCCTATTTCTGCGTTTTCACTGTTCTCTCACGCAGTTCTGGTTTGACTGTGCGAAAGAGAACTGCAGAGCACAAACGCAATTTTAGTTGAATATTTAAAATAAGACTGAATCGATGGACCCCCTACCACTGCGTTTTACAAGCAAGTTATTAAAATCCAAGGTCACTCACAAATTTGCCGCCTCTTGTGAAGAAGCAAACCTGCCTGTCATCTGTTACCAAACTATTTTCTCACCTCAGTCTAAAGGCATTTTCCCCTGTTTACGCTAAGCTGGACTGTGCAGTCTGTTACTGCAGTAGCTGAAGCCACAAAATATTTATGTACAGAGAAAGGAACAACCTGTCTGATGCACGTTTTAAATCAGGAAAGGCCTGTAGATGGTGCTGTAATCTAACTGGAAAAAAAATGAAATTTACTGTGAAGCTGGACAGTTTTCTTAGTCCTTATCAGAAGCTGAGTTGTTTTGCCTAATTTCATGCCTGCAGGATTTTAAACTTTGAGTAACTATGGCAATCCTGGTTCACTCCAGGTGAATAGGTAGAGAAACCTGCAGATGGACTTGAGTGCCCTGGCACACCATCTTCCCCATCTTCCCCCTGCTTTGTACCTACTTTGTACATCTCACAAGAGTGACACCATGGAAGATTTTGGAGCAAATTGTGCCATTGAGTCATCTACATACTTTGGTTTTGGAAAAGGCTGAATGTCCTAAAAATTCGGGGCTCTTGCATAAGGATAGACTTCCTCCAGGAGAAAGAAATGGGCAAAAGAACACAGATAAAATTATTTGGGTTTTCCACCAGCCTCATTTTTCACCAACTCAACCTTCCCAGGAAGCCTCCCGGCTCTAACCTATGGCTTACATCACAGCAGGCTCAACTGCGCGTGTCCTGCCTGCAGGAGCTGTGGAGTGCCAACTTTACCAGTAAAGCAGATTTTAGGAGACATAATTTTGCCAAAGAGTTGACTATGTCTAATTATGAGCCTCCCTTAGTAACTACAGGCTTGGTGTCTCCCTCCCCAACTGCGAGTTATTATTGGATTCTTTACTCTCTTTCATAAACTGCTGATTGGTGGCAGATTGTTTAGCAGCTGCCACCTGCTATAGTGCTTGTTGAATAAATTTCCCTTTTTAGTTCTAGAATAGCCTTGGTCTGTCAACAGCTCTGGAGGCATTTAAGGGGGAAAGGGACAGAGAGAATGTTTTTTTTTGGCAGTACTGGTCCAATGCAGTTCTTCTGTGAGTCTTGGGCTCCCAAACAGTAAAGTATGTAAGTATATATTTCAAGCATGAATAAATTATCTCTCTGTTCAGGGAGGATTTAGACATATGGCTGAGTTTTACCCATTTTCCCAGGATGTAAGTGTTCACCTGACCTGCAGTTTTCGGTCATCTAGAGCCAGGCTTGAGTGCTCCATTGAAATAGGGCTTTTGTGAATCCTAAATGGCCATTAAAGGTTGTTCTGTGCTTGAGATGATACTTGAATCCCGGAGAGACTATGTAATGCCTAGTAATTTAGGAAGAAACTGTAGGGAGAGCACTTGTCTTTCCAGAATTTTTGTTTTGGGATATTAAAGCAGTGGAAGACGCTGATGCTGGAGGAGAACACAGCTCTGCAGCCTCAGCTCAGCACAGGGAGTATCACCGTGAGCTCTGGTCTTCATGCTAACCTCAGTGGGCACAGAGCTAGTTATCTTCTATATTTGCAAAATCCCTTCCTCAGGAAAGGTCCCAAAGACTTTGAGTGCAAAGGGAAATGGTGTAGATGTAGTAGCACTCTCCTTAAAAATGCTATGTGTATAGGAAGGTAGCGGGAGGTAAGGGACACCTGAGGAGATGCAGTGTGTCTTGGCTGACAGAGTGACTCCCCCCTGCAGGCTCACCCCATTCCAAGCAGCTCTAAACCCACTTTTCCCAGGAAAAAGTAAAGCAGCTGTTCAAGTAGGAAATATGATTTTTTTCCAGCAGAAAATCCAAGAGGAAGGAGAAAGTTATCATGCAGCTTTCCACAAGTAGATGACTGGCCACTGTCTTCCTTTTGGCTGTCTGCCTGTGGAGGAACTGAGGCTGTTTAAAGCAAATTAGTGGGCGGTGTGAGCAACTGATGGATTCCTGTCCTGTAACAGCTGCTGTCGCTTTTGTCAGGAAACTTTTTTAAAAACAAGGAGAGGAGAGGGTAGTGCTCATTGTTCTGGCCAGCATCCAATTTGGATAATTGCATTCTGCCTACCTAAAATTGTAATGGCATGTTTATGCTTTCCGTCTCTCTAATGCCTGAGGATCCTTTGCTTGAAACTTGCTGTTTAAATGTGAGGTTATTAGTTGAGTCATCAACATTAATTTTGTTCTGTATTTCAGTCAACAAATAGTAGTTCCTGTTCAGGTAGTACAGACCCTTCATAATAATATTATTTTAGTGAGTCCACACTAATAATGTATTTTAATATATTATTAATAGATTATTAATATAATTTCAATGTCTTTTGTGGCCTGGGTTTCAGAGATATGAACACCTACTGGTTTAACTTGTAGTATTTACTGCTGGCAATCTGAGAATCAGGCTGTTCACATCTAGTAATTCAAACCTATCATGATCTCTCTTGGATTAGTGTTACAACTGACCCGTATATACAGTTAACCTCCTTCTTTAACCATATATATTTAAATTTACTGAGAAAGTAGCACTTAAATAAAGATCTAAATGGTATTTAATCAGTTGTTTAATGTTTTGATCATGATCGCTGCTTTTAAATGTCTCTGGACTTCTAGGAGCCTGTATGGAACCAAGATCAGACTCACAGATAGACTGGTTTGTATCTAACTGGAAAATAAAATCTTCATTTTGATGCAGGTGTATGGAGGGAAATGCAAATGCAGATACGGAGTTTGCTGGTAAATTTGATACCAGTTTAAAACTTAGATGCAGAAAGTCCTGAATTACAGACCAATATATGGAGCTTAGTTTTAATGTGTCTCTCCAATACATCCCAGCAGGGTACTTGTTGGATGAATCATGGGTAGACTCATCCCCAGGAAGCAGGTGCAGGTTGGGAACATCAATAAAACGTGCTCTTCCAAATAGCTCTCATTGGAAGACCATTCTCACACCTACTGAGGTCTCCATTAATTTAGGAAATCTCTGCTGGGTGTCAGACCTATTTCAAAGGGCCTGGTAGACGTTGTGCTGTGTCCTGGGCAGTGACTCTGCTCCTGCAGGTGAAGCTTGAATGGTGCATGGCGTGACATGTCTCTCAGTGCCTGGAGAGACCCTCCTCTGGCATCTCCTGCCCCATGGGGTTTGTGGTAGGCAGAGGTTTGGATCCCTCTTTGAGGGTGGGCAGGTTGCCGGGTGGGCACTGCTTTTCTTGCTCCTTTTCCTGACTTTCAGCCTCCTCGCCCTGGCTGAGATTCAGGCAGTTGGAAAAGCAATCTTCATAAAAGAGCGAGGCAGCCTTTTTAAACCTGTCATCCTCATTCATCGATCAAAGATTATGATCCTACTTTCTCATTGTTTTATGGAGAGCATTTGTTTGTTTACTACTTTGGCAGCTATTGGTACATAAGCAACGTGTATACCATAAATATACCCATTATCCGAAGGCCCAGATCTGCAAGCACTGCCAGACACAGCACTCGCTGCCACGATGTTGATAGAAGTACTCCAAACAATAAGCACTGTTCATATTTCCATCTTTCTTTGACACTAAAAATAAAAAGATGGAATCTGTCCTATCTGGACACCTGAGAGAGAGGCCAGTCATCCACCACTGAAACCTACTGGTGAATCACCAGTGGGTAGGCAGCATCATCAAGCTGTTTAATATCTTTATCAATAATCTGGATGAGGGAATCGAGTGCACCCTCAGTAAGTTTGCAGATGACACCAAGTTGGACAGGAGTGTCAATCTCTTTGAGGGAGGGAAAGGCTCTACAGAGGGATCTGGACAGGCTGGATAGATGGACTGAGGCCAATTGTATGAGGTTCACCAAGGCTATGTGTTGGGTCCTGCAGCTGGGTTACAACAACCCCAAGCAATACTACAAATGTTCTCCCTGGTAACCAGTAATAGGACAAGAGGAGGTGGCCTCAAGTTGCAACAGGGAAGGTTTCGCTGAATATTAGGAAATTGTTCACTGAAATGGTTAACTGGAATACGCTGTCCAGGAAAGTGATGGAGTCACTACTCCTGGAGATATTTAAAAGAAGTGTAGATGTGGTGCTTAGGGACATGATTTAGTGGAGACACGGCTCAGGTGTAGACATTGATGCAGAGTGGTAGGTGTCCTAGGAAAGGGCCATGGGAGAAGTCAGTGCCCTTCAGCAGAAAATGGATTGTGAGGAACATGAAAACAGCTGAAACAAAGCTCAGAAAGGAGGCAAGGAAGAGAGAAAAGATTGAATGGCTGATTCTTGCAGAGTTAGGTGAAAAAGAGTATTACGGCTGGCTGAAGGAGGACGGCATGTGGAAGTGAGAAGGGAGATGATAGGAGAAGGAAATAAGTCCTGTTCTTCCATCTTTGTAGGGCTGTGCCTGGTGCTGGGAAGACTGGAGTTGGGGATCCTTGCTAAGTGGTGGGCACAGTGATGACGTCCCTTTCATGACCTCCTTCTGCTGACAAGCCCAATGCCGAATCATTCAAAACCATTAAAAACTCAAGAAAACTTAGTTCTTTTTCATGTTTTGTGTGCTTTGTATACTTTTTCAGAGGGATTTTTCAGATGGAAATTTTGTTGTTGCATAAAGGAATAAAACCATGCATTGTGGCCACAAAGATTAGTAGTTAGACCTGTTTATGCATACAGCCATCCAACCACTGTTATTTGCATCCATATAAACAGAAGCTATGCTAAGGTCTGGCTCAAAATCAAACCCATTGTGAGCTGCCTAGAAGGCTTCAGCAGATGGGAGCCATATAAATAAAATGTGGTGTCATTATTAACTGGCCTAGCAATTCAGTGCGTTTCTTACAACAATTATTTGGAATGACATGTCTGTCTTGTCTTGAAGGATTTTATCTTATCTATTGGACCGAGACATTCAAAAGCAAAATGTGCGTTCCTCCATCTTCAGGGCCAGTGATGTTTGGAACCCCATTGTTTCCTGCAATGTATAAAAAAGGGAATTGCTGCACAGGTTGGGTTAACTTCAGTGCCAATTACATTAGCAAATTCGTGTTAACTCTGTAGAGCTGCTCTAATTTACCTCCATCCTAGTTCTGCATCTACACACTCACTCTTAGACCTGCTGACGACAGTCAGTGCTTTGCCATTTTGGGATAGAGATACCGACAATTTCAAACAAAGGGAACTTTTAGTTGACAGTGATCTGTCTGACTTTTACAGCCGCACTATGTCCTACATCAGAACAAAACAAAGACTTGTACACACAGTGCACCAACATTTGGTTGTGGAAAAACCAGGCTGCTCGTACATGTGTAAACCCAGGGAACAGAGATAAATAATTCGTTTTCCCCAGGTTGATTTGTATTTCCTAGCCAGCTCTAAAACTCTCAGTTAAGAAATACCTCATAAGCTCTTCCTGGAGTGGTGATCAGCCCCTTAAATAGGGGAGAGACAACCACCTATGCCTCCCAAACTGTTGTTTTCTATTCTCTCATGTATGGCAACTCCCTCTCCTTCAGTTCAGCCTTTATGTGTCTTCCCCAGGTTTTCTCTTTCTGATTCATGAGGTGGTTGTTTCTCTTCACATTCCCCTCTCTGTTCCTCTAGCTGAAATGAAAGCAGTTTTCTGGGCTTTAAACCCATTTTGTTGCCTAGGCATGGTTGCTTTTTGCTCTTTGTTTCCATTTTTTACCAAAGGCAATGTTTCCTAAAGCTGATGAGATCGTGTTCCTGCCAGATGGCTTTCACCCAGCTCTACCATTTCAGCAGCTGAATTGGCTTTCTGGAAGATTTCGCAGTTCAGTTTTCGTTGAGAGAATCACTTTACCGAAATACAAATTGCGAAAGTGAGATATAAAGTCTAACAGCAGTGGCAGGCTGCAGAGGGAGGCCAACGTTGGACCTGAGTCACTCTTACCTTGGTGCCGCTGGTTCTCAGAGGTGGCTGTTGCTATGGCTGATAATGAGGCACACAAACGCCTCATTTTGATGGGTAAAGTTAGACAACAACTGTGTGGAACAGGTGTGTTCCCACTTAATGACTATGAAGTAAATGAAGGCAACACATAAGCTCTGGGAATAGACACTACTAGAGTTGGTCAAGGAAATTGTTGCCTCCAGGAGAGCTGCCTTGGGCTCTGTTGCTCTCATGCCTTCTAGAGTGAATATCAGCTGGATGGAAAAAACCTACCAGCTCCTGAACCACTGCTCTACCAGTCCACAACTGAACCTCATGCAGTCGCCTCTCTATGCTGTCCTCGTACTTACATATGCCTTTCTCATGGAGCTTAACGTAAAAAGATCGAGTACTGGAAGGGTTGGTGTGTAGGGACTGTAGAGTAGGACCCAACCTTGGCCAAGGCTGTGTATAGCTAAAATGCTCATATCCTTTAATCCTCATCTTGATTGAGTTTTATCTTTCTTCCAACAGTGCCTCAGAAATGTAACAAAAAAGACTAGTGCTTCACCAGCTTGGCGTGTCCAGAGAAGAGCAATAAAGCTGGTGAAGGGGCTGGACAACAAGTCTTATAAGAAACCATTGAGGGAAATTGGGGTGTTTAGCCTGGAGAAGAGGAGGCTGAGGGGAGACCTTATTGTTCTCTACAACTACCTGAAATGAGGTTGTTGAGAGGTGGGTGCTGGCCTCTTCTCCCAGGTGACAGGTGATAGGACAAGGCGGAATGGCCTCAAGCTGTGCCAGGGCAGGTTCAGACTGGACAAAAACTTCTTCACTGAAAGGATTATCAAGCATTGAAACAGGCTGTCCAGGGAGGTGATTGAGTCACCATCCCTGGGGGTATTTAAAAGACAGGTAGATGAAGTGCTTAGGAATATGATTTGGTAGTGGATAAATATGGTTGGACTTGATGATCTTGAAGGTCTTTTCCAACCTAATGATTCTATGATTCTATGATTCGCCACTAACAAGAAAGTGGAGATGACTCAGTAGTACTAAAGGTGAGTTATATAGAGTAATTAGATTTTAGAGGTTCTGTTTATGAGTTACTTTCCCAAACACTGAAACATTTAAACTCATCCTCGCAGCCCTGCCTGCCTGCAGTCTCCTCCAAGGCTGCAGAAGCCCAGCTGGCCACACTGTTAGGACTGCCACTGGCCTTGGCACATGCGTAGCATCCTGTGCATGGGCACACACACGCATGCGTGCACAGGTGCGCATACACACACACGTAGACTACAAAGGTAAAGAATATTTTTACGACATTATTTTTATGATAATCTATTTCAATGGTTAATTTAGTTTAAGGCACTGATTTATTACAAGTTTATAGATCTGTTTTACTATTCTTTGTTGAATTATAGAGGTGGCATGTGTGAAATGGAAGTGCTCGGCCTATTGTTCTGCTTCTCACGCAACCAGTATAGTTGAAACAATAAAAAGATCTATAAAATTAATACATACAGAGAGAAAGGGACAGAGACAGAGAGAATATGTAATGCTCTAGAGTCTGATATCACATTTATCTCTCCCAGAGAGGTTAAGACTCTGAATTTACATGTGGAAATACCAAAAAGATCTGACCCTCCTGTGTGGAGAGAAATGGCTTCTAAGCATCTGGGCTATCATCACTTTTATTTAGAAAACCAATTTTCATGGTGTAATTTTTCTGTATTTTTTTAGGCTAGACCCATATTGCTTTGCTAACAGCTTAGAACGAGGCCATCTATCGCTGAGGACTCACTACCCTGGAGTTTTTAGGCAGGCTTTAATGGAGATATAACTGCACTAAGATTTCAACTCCCAATTTTTTTTTTTTTATACCAGTATATTATATCATATTTAAATATGCCTGCATGTGAGAGCGCACACATTGTAACAGACAAATATTTAGACATTTCTCAACAAACCCATTATATACTTACATACATTAAATGTGGTAACAGCATTTTTATCATACCTGTGCTAAGCTGTTCAGTTTCTACTACTAACTACAGAGATGCGTTCAGCTCCCTATTCTGCCACCACTCAGGCTTTTTCTGCTATTTCAGACCATCAGGGAGTGATGTATTTAAGGTCTGATATCTCAGACTGTTTCAAGACTTATCGGTTTCCCCTTCGTATTTGTTAATCTAATAAAACTGTATTTACTAGGAGACTTTCTTCTATCTGTAACCACATGACTAGGGAATGGGGGAACCTTTACCTAATTTTTCTTCACAATTTTCTTTAGCTATTAACCTGTATGAGATGCTTAGTAGATGAAGCAGGTATGAAACACACAGAAAACAATGCAAGTCCCATGTTTTGTAACTTTACTGTAGATCTTTTGAATGACTGTTTTGAATGGTTTGCTCTTGTGCTAAATTCTTCCTCTCCCCTCGTCAGAGTTATACTAAGATAATTCTTAATAAAAGTTTAACAAAACCTTGCAGTGCAATATGAGCAAGGCAATTAATCCATATTAAAATGGTGGGGTCATTACACAGCCGTGACATCTTGTCTAAGATGTACATAGCTTTCAGATCTCCAATGATTATTTGCAAGCTGCAGCTATTTTAAACTCTTCTCTTTCCCCAACCTCTGATTAGTTCTCTGCATGTTAAAATGGGTAAACAAATAGGTAGAGGGTAGATAATTGTGAAGCTGGTTGATGCTTTATCCTCTCATGTGCATAAAGGACAGCAACACTCTTTAACAAACCTGTTCATGTACCATTGTTCTTTCTGCAGAATATAAATATATAGTAATATCAGGTCTGTCTTCTTGTCACAACACGTCACCACTTCTATTTGTACAAAACAGAATAAAACCACAAAATACAATCTTGCAGTCAAATGGAAAGAAAATTCCTGGTTTCTACTGTCAAACAGAAAAGGCAGAACAATGACTTGAATAGAATTGCAGTATATCTCATTAGGTCTTAAAGAAAACCAATTTATTTAATAAGCTGCGAGTCATTTAAAGGTTTCAACAGTTTTAATGAAGTTTAACAATTCTATGCAAGATGGATATTGTTTTCTTCACTTGACATATCTGTCATCTTGTGCAACAGAAACCAGGGTTGTCCACAGAGCAGAGTAGTCTACTTTGAAGGTTACAGACACTGACAAATGATCAAAGTCCTGATTTTCTTTATCTTTTTAATAAACAATCTCCTGGATTTTATTCTCTGCAGAAACATAAATAATAAACATGCAAGATTTGGCAAAGCCAAACCATTGGAGAGAAAGACTAGATAACAGGATTGAGCTTAGTGTCCAGCAAATTATTGAAGAAGATTATTTGGTAATAAAAAAAGAAATACACCTAGGCTCTGCATCAGTCAAAGATACAGATCAGAACAGCCTAGTATGGCTTTTTGGTGAGGGTTGATTTATTAACTAACAGTTCTGTAAACTGTTAGTTTACAGATATTCATCATAGTGAGCACTGATGCAGACAGCTAGAGCTCATGGTAGTACATCAGAACTTCCTAATTTTTAATTCCAAGTCAGCTCATAATTTCCATCATACATTGAATTTCAAATATTTGCAGTAGTAATGCCATAGACTACAGACATAAATAAGGCAATATTCAGATATGCAAAGCTTTGTCAGAGGCTAAATGCCTGCAGGTAGCATCATATTGGGACAAAAAGGCTTAAATTGGCTTTGCCCGAATTATTTCATTTTATTTGCAAATATCTGCCAATGGAACAGTTGTGACTTGCTTTCTGAACATGTTGTGTCCTATCTATTCCAGAAAAAGTCTTTTTCTTTTTATTGCTTGTTGGGATGAGAAAAGAAGAGCTGCACTCACATCACCTAAGGATATAGTTTCTCCTCTATTCTGCATCTCAACCTAGTATCACCAACTGCTTTATAGCCAACTCCTGTCAAACGACAACCTCTAGTAAGGCTTGTAATGATCGACAGTCAGAAATTAAAGGACACAGAAGCAATTAGTTACATGCTGCATCCAATGATTAGGCTTGTTGACTTTGCATCAGGGCATTATAGTGGTGCAAATGGCTGGAAGCTGAGTAGAATCACTCAATTATCAGGAGGCTATAGGGTACCCCTGCCCCAGGGTCAGTAGTGAGGAATATAAGAGCCTTCTGGTCAGAGGAAGGATGGACTCTGAATCTTCTGCTTCCTGACTGAAATGGAGATTTATTTTTTCTACAGGTTTGTGAAGCGTTAGTATGAGTTAAATTTCTAAGAGTACTCTAGCCTTAACAGGTGTGCCTCCAACTGCACAAGGACCTACTGTCTGTATGGGGCACGTGTATCCTGGCAGGTGGGGTGTTTGTGTGTCCGCTGACCCCACTCACTACAGGGATGAAAGTCAAAACTCTGCCTTGAATCAACTGTTGGAAGGAATCACGAGGCAAGGTGGATAGCCTTACTGTCTGACAAGATCTTCAAGCTAAGGTAAGTCTTTCCGAATTATATATATTTGCCTTTCCCCTCTTGCTTTTGTACTCTTTTTGTTCTGGAAGTGGTAGAAACTATTATTTTTTCTTCCGTAACAAAAGATTATGTGCAGGCAGAGGAAGGTGGCAAAAGATGAATCAGTTTTCTTTTGCTAAGGAAAATGGATTAAAAATATCTATTGGGACTGAAGAGCACTTACGTGAGCCCCCTTTTAAGGCAGTTCATCTTGTAAAGAGCTTGATCTGCAGGGAAACAGACAAATCTTGGTCAGCAGTCTTCTGCAAACTCTTTACAGAGGAGCATGCAAAGGCTATAGTTATTTTCACTTTGTTTCTGGCATCTGTCCTTTACTGCCTTTGATGTGGTGTCCAAGGTAGCTGTCTGTCCCACCTGAGTCCTCTGCAGCCGTGATAAGATCTGCCCAAAGCTTTCTCTCTGACTAGGTCAGGAGTTGGTTACATTTAGTCTGTAAACTACATGATGCCTAATTAGGTACTAATATAATGGACACTGTGAGCTAATTGTTGTCCACTTACCTAGAAACCCACATATTGTTTGTACTTATCTGAATGATCTTGCAGGCTTCCAGTTCTCACCTACTACAACTTCTCTCTCTGGTAGCAGATATCAATTTCTTTCAGGGTGGATGCATAGTGCCCCCAGTATGTTTCTGCTGCACAGACAGATAAAATGTATACCCATTATTTTAAGTTTTTCCATGCTCTTCTCTATAGAATTCTTTGCAGGAGCCTTTTGACAACAACTTTGGGTCTGTAAGGGGCAAATAATGTGAAACACATTTCTAATGAGCAATAATTACAGGTTTAAATAGCTGGCACAATCAGTTTGCAGTGATTTCATTATTAGATGGCACCGTAATTTATGCTAATCCTGATAGCGGTTCCGGATGAGAGAGGTCCAGACATAGGCGATTGCACTGCAATTATTTACACCCTGCATTTCTGAAACAATAGATATGGTAATTTGGAAATCAGATGACTATGATTTCATTTATTCTGGTAGGAAACACGTGTAACAAGTTGTGTCAACAACTATAAAATTAAATAGGATTATTTGATTTCCAGTTCTACGTTTATTCCTTGTTAGCTTTTTCTGCCATAAAAGACTTGTGAATTGAAGGAAGTCACGAGAAGGGAGAAAGGGAGCTTTTTTTTTTTTTAATTGGGGACCTGGAATTTTTTATTTTTCTACCCTTTTGTAAAGCTTGCATTTGGCTACAGGTTCTCAGTGCAAGCAAGTTTGGAGGGGTGGATCTCATGAGTCTGCTTTAATCTAGCTACCAGCTTTGTAATTACAGCAAGCAATGTCAAACCTCTGAAGCTTTGCCAACCATCCCTAAGTGATTGTGGTATTCACTTGTTACTCTTAGCTCCACTGTGTTCTTGTGCAAGTACACCATTAGTAAACTGCACATTTCCAATTTAAAATATATCAGTCCGGTGGGTGGCAGGGCATCCTGCCAGCTCTGTCCGAGCAGAATTTTGTGGCAGATTGCAGTGCTTGGGGGGAGCTTTCAAAGGTGGCCCTGTCTGCTATGGCTGGTGCTTCCTGGTGACTTTCAGCTGGGGGTTTGTACTAAGCAAGATGCATTATGTGGTGCTTAGTGATGGTTTAGTGATGAACTTGGTAGTCTTATGGGTTCTACTTGATGATCTTAAAGTTTTTTCCAACTTAATTGATTATGTGATTAAGCCCATCTGAAGGTGACACTTGTGATGAGAGTGACTGCAAAAGTCACATCCCTCCACCCAAATGAAGACCTGAAAAGCTAACTGTGAGCTACGCAGACCAGATATCTATAGAAGTCTTGGATGATGAAACATTAGCAGATGAGAGGCAGTCCCATAGAACCAAAGTGCTGTGGCTCATCCCTATAACCTTCTATGGGTGTCTTTTCTCTCCCAAGCTGCTGCTAATGGGCTCTGACTCCTTCTTCTTCAGATTAACCCCTGACACTGTTTCCATAGGCCAATAGTTTGGCTAGACCCACATCAGGGAGAGCACCGCAGAGACTTACGGAGAAAAGGAGACTGGAGTGTTTTCAGCATGCAAAATGCTAGGAAAGCCTTTTAGCAGGAGAACCTGCATTTGAGTTTCAGGTTCGTTCCTCAGCACCTCAGTCATGGCAAACAAGTCAATTAGACTGTTTGCATGTTTAAACTTAAGCCCATCCTGCGTGCTTCGTTGAACTGGAATATCAAGTCTCTGGAGTGACTATGTGAGGTAATAGCCTGATTGTTACAAGTTCCTGGAACAACCGGAACTCTAATCACTCTGTGAAAATATCGTTCACTGTAATTAGGACAACAAACATCACCAAAATCCCCTTCACTCCGTGTCTCATCCATTCCTCCTCTGGTGAACTTGTACATTCTTTCATAAATAGGCACTTCAAACCTGGAAATTGCTACTGCTATTAAAGGAAGTAGATGTGCATGTTCTAGGAAGGATTTCTTTTTCCAAAACATGCTCTAAACCAGTATGCATATATTATAACTTCTTTCTTTGATTGATGGGACTTTCCTGTAGTGTCTGCACTGGAGGGGGTAAAAAAAGGCGTGCAAATACCATAACTGTCCGCAGTTTCAATATAGGATGGGGGATGATGTGATTGAGAGCAACCCTGCAGAGAAGGACTTGGGGGTGCTGGTTGATGAGAAGCCCGACATGAGCCGGCAATGTGCGCTCACAGCCCAGAAGGCCAACGCTGTCCTGGGCTGCATCCAAAGCAGCGTGGCCAGCAGGGAGGGAGGGGATTCTGTCCCTCTGTTCCTCTCTTGTGAGACCTTGTCTGGAGTATTGTGTCCACTTCTGGAATCCTCAACATAAGAAGGATATGGAGCTGTTTGAACACGTCCAGATGAGGGCTATGAAGATGATCACAGGGCTGGAGCGCCTTCCCTATGAGGAGAGGCTGAGAGAGTTGGGGTTGTTCAGTCTGGAGAAGAGAAGGCTCCAAGGAGATCTTATAGTGATCTTTCAGTACCTGAAGGGGCTACGAGAAAACTGGGGAGGGACTATTCATAAATGCTTGTGGGGACAGGATGAGGGGGAATGGCTATATAGGAGAGGGGAAGATTTAGGCTAGACATGAGGAGGAAGTTCTTCATGATGTAAGTGGTGAGGCAGTTTCAGGATGCGATAGAAGAAGAGCTTGGGTGGTCCTGATCACAGGTAGCTGGCAGGGCTGCAAGCATGGGGGAGTGCTACAGTGGAGTATCAGGGCAGTTTGCCAGCAGTTCTGCAGTGGCCGGGCTCACAGGACTCCTGCGTGTTGCTATCCATCGGTTCAATATGCAATCTGGTGTTCTTGCTTGCTCCCTCTTGCTCACATCCATGGCTGTTCAGAACTCCAGCACTGCCTTCCTGAATCTTGTTGGGCAAGGAGAAACCTGAGGCTGGCCTGGGTGCTGGGTTTAGGAGGCATATTACTCTTGGAAGCTTCTAGAGAGCTAAGAGCTGGCTTTATGGCAGCTGGACATCCATGTAACTGCCAACTCCCAGAAGAAAGGATAGGAAATGACTGCTGAACAAGCTAGTGTGATGCACATATTTAAAGCAGACAGCCATGTAGGCTTGGAAAATCATACCCAGAGGGTTTGGTAAACTTTACCTGAATGGCCCAAGGTGTTTAAGTTGAGACACTGTGCAAGTGAGGCTCTTGCTGTGGTTTTGATAGTTGCTGCTTTCAGCACAGCTGGGATTTGTGACAATAGCTGTTCTTTGTGGTATTTCACTTTCTGTTTCTAATCAAAGCCTGACCTGGAAGGACATAAGTGGAGAAACTGTAAAACGGAGCTGGGGGGCGGGGGAAGAATAAAAACAGTTGTGAAAATACTCTAAATACTCTGTCATTTTAGATCTGCAAACTTTCTTCTTTTAAAGTTTGGACAGGTGAAGTTCCAGGTTAAATTCCCTCTTTATACAAAGAAATTTGTTGAAATGTTTAATAAAAACACGAGTTGCTGGAGGAGAAACCTAAATCTGTGGTATAGAATGTGTTGTCTGTGGTAGGATGTTAGCTGTCAAAAGCAGACTACAGTGTAATCAGCTTGTCTTTGGCTTCATATACAACCCATTAATATGCCAGCTTTTACTTGTACAGTATCTCATTCTGTTTAGAAAAGGAACACTCCAGCGTCTCTTCCAGGAAAATTGTTTCATTTACAAGCTTATTTTATAAATACAGAAGTTAAATCCACAGAGCTGTGTCTTCACTTCATAGGAAAATATTCTGTTTATCTTCTGAAACCAGTGGACTTAAAACACTCCATATCGGAAACCTACAGCATGCAACATTGAATAAAGAGGTCTGCTTTCGTCATGGTTAAGATAAACAAAGATCTAACTAGAGGAAACATCTCTGGACGGAGTCCATTCTTGAGTTGTTTTCTGTGGAAGTTACAAATTACTTTCTTGCTGTGTAATATAAACAATTTTTCAAAATGCTGGTGTTGAGCTATTGATATTTAAGATCACCTCATTAATCATCTTGGGAAGTAACAAAGTTATCTAAGCTAATGGACTGGCTTCTGAAAGTGGATAATAATAAATAGCAGAGAAGAAATAGCATTTAAAAATACAACATTGGTGAACCTTTGGACGTGAGTAAAGATTGATTTGAAAGGACTGCGTAGGTCATAAAAAGGACTGCGTAGGTCATAAAAAGGTTTCATAGAGCTGGGGTAATGATCTGGTCAAGGATGGGGTGTACAGTGTGGAGAACAGAAATGGAACTGTGTGCAAGTGGTGGTGGGTGTCACGCAGAAAAATACCCTATGTAAAAATGCCAGTAGTTGATTATTTTATTTTTGTATGCATTTGGAGAACCAAGATGAAGAGCAGGATTAGGTCGGCCTCTTGCAGTTGTGAGTGGAAAAAAAAATGTGAAAAGCAAACCATTTTCTTTAAAGAAAAGTACAAATCTGACCCTTGCTGTCCTTGTGATTTATGTGCACTCTGGCAGGAAAGAGACAGAATTCTCTTTCTTTCTCTTCTGTAGTAGACTTGAAAAACTTTATAAAGTAGCAGAAATTGGGTTTTGAGTAGATCTGCGCCCCCCCCCCCCCAACTTTTCCAACTTTGCAGTATTGCATATTGTGGTTTTCTAATGTCTTTGAAGGCAAATCCGTCACAGATTCTGATTTCTTTAAACATGATTCTTGCTTCCATCGCAATGTCACTGTGACATCAGAATTTGAGTGAGGAATGTCTTTTCATTGTGCATCCTCAGTGTCTACCACAACAGGATGCTTCTCCCTGACTGAGGTGTCTGAAAATTATTGCAATGCAAATAAATACAAGTAGTAGGAACAGCAATACTTATTTAATCACCATTGTCACCTGAAGGAACACTTGGAAAATATAGCCGTGATGTGCCAAATCCTAGCCCTGGGCAACCTCAGGATACCAGTGTTGGTGCCAGAATTGTTGCAGGAAAATGTAGTATATGAGGCAACTGTCAGAGGGAAAGAAATGGAAAATCTGTTGCCAGAGAACGAGAGGAAACACTTGTGAATGTTGTGTAAATAAAAAGAAAAAAATAGTGTGGTATAGGATTAGGGTAAGTAAATACAATACCATATTTGTAAAAATCTTACAAATAAAAGTTAGCAATCGATATATATTATGTTTTAATTATTTAGAGCAATTCAACAAGCACTTTATAAATTCTATTTTTTTTTTAAAGTAAGAAATTTTCTCTTGCAAATTCCTTTCCTGCCTGTCTTCAAGGTACCTGGCAGAAGTTCAGACCCATAAGTTAGCTCACAAGCATGTGAGTGCTGCTCCTTTAAACAGTTTAATTTTAATACAACTTATTTTTAATGTAAGAGGTATGAATGGCTCAGAGAATGAGTAATAAAATCTGGTCTAATTTCTTTATTTCAGCATTTAATAAGGCCCAGTTTTATAGAGATGGAGGCTTGTGTTCTTCATTTAAAAATTCAAACCTATAATCAGCATTAATTATCCTTTTTAGCAAAATCGTTGGACAATAGCCAAGTATTAACTGAAATGTGGGAGTGACGTGCCTTTTCCTCCTTGGGGATTGCCTGAGGTCAGCAGGTAGGGATTCTGCTGTCTGGCATCCTGGCACTGGGCAGCCCCTTCTGTCACTGGAAAATCCAACTCCATGAAAACATATGAAGGTTCTGTTTGTTGTGTTTTTAAACCTAACGGGCTAGACTGGAGGCTCTTCTTTGTGGAGAACAGGGCTTCCTTGCTTCCTCCAGTCAAGTCTTTCTCCTCCTCCACTGAGATTACTATTTATTAGAATTCCTATGTGTGCCTTGCTGTATTTACCTGAAATTATATTTCCTGCATATAACAGTGTCACAAGTCAGGGGAAGGTGATTGTTTTAAGGAAACGAATATTTAGAATCACCTACCTCTGGGAAATGCATTTAACTAGATTCTTGCCCCTTACTTAAAACACTTATTAACTTTCAAAAGTCTTATTTAAACTTACACTTCTCATGAAATTAAAGTCATACTATATATGAAGAAAAAATCCCTATTTATGATTGTGAAGAAGAGGGCCCAAAGTAGATCTGTGGCAAAACCACTGGAACGATCTACCTAAGAAATAGACCATAAAAAAAATTTTGGATCATATATGGGATTCTTAAATTATTTGAGGGAATTGCATTGTTTGAACATTTTTTTTTAATGAAAAAAGGATTCTCCCTTTCTTTGTAATAACCACTGTACTCTAGAAACCCGGTAACATTTTCTCTTCAGGGCAACAAGCACTCAGAAGAATTTTTAGGCGTGAGAAGTAGAACTTCTAAAGGCCTATGTGTGTGCACAAGGGACTCTTGCGCCTCCTGTGTTTCTCAGCAAATAAATCACTTTGTGTGATTGCACAGATCCACAGTAGTTGTTTACGTGGTGTCTGCACTGTGTCTCTTCCAAACTCCGTTCTTAACCGTGGAAGGAGGTAACGGTGCCTTAAACTCTCTTGAGGTCCCTGGCTGAGAGTGAGTTCCCTTTACTGCTTTTGCTCACATCATACAGTTAAAATGTGAAGCATAGAGTGTTGTAAACAACTCTCTAGATAATAAGTACTCATTATTGTTTTTCCTTATCCCTGAAGGGATATTTTGCTTTTATTAGTATTTGGGGCCTATAAAAGCTCTACATTAGCTTTTACAGTGCAGAAATGTTGAAACTGGGCTTCACACATTGTCATTCCTGTAAAATTTTCTTGGCTACTGTTAAGTCTACCCGTGCTGTCTGCTTTTCTTTAATACAATGACTCTTAATACTTTTGTGAGTGGAAGCAAAATAACTGCAAATCCTTCTGCAAGAGGGCTAAGTTGTATCAGAAAAGAGCCTTCAGGAAGGCTCTCCTCAAGCAAATTATTCTCCTGAGCTGGCAATTGCATTTTGCTACTTCTAAAAGTGCTTCACTAGCTCTGATCATCTTCCTTATGGATATGGAGTTCATCTTTCCTTATCTGGTTGTTTTCTACCTTGGTTCTGCTCTGGAAAGGTCCAAAATGACAGCTGTCCCATATCAGAAGGCATCTTTAAGGCCGGTATTGAGATACTTTGTAGGATAATGTCCCAGTCATCACCCACTCAATCACTTTTATCTAAAGCGATCTGAGTTTCCTTGGTGTTTTTTTTAAGTTTGGTTTTCTCTCATTTTTTTCCCCCTTTCTTCTGTATTCTTCTATACACTCACTCTCATAAAAACAAGGAGAAGCTCTGTTCCTCAGATATCGTCTGAAAGACTTTCCGACAGCAGGACAGAATGGTGAAAGACAAGCAGCGTCCGTACGGAGACTTTTGAATTCTTGTTTGCTTAGGTAGTGTCTTTTCTTCCTTCAGGCTGTCATTTCATCTCACATCCTTTACCACTTCCATGTCTTTCTTGAGGTATGTTGGATGCCTATAGATTGGCAACAGATTCTTCTATATGCATTAGTAAGATGGCACATAACCAAGATATTTTGTTAAATGTTATTTAGTAGGTATTAAGTGACTACCACTGCTTCTTTGCCTGATGCAAATATCTGGATGTCCGTTCTGCTGTCAGTAGTCAGGTGTTTTCTGAGCACTAAAAATAGGGCTTTCTTCTACTGTGGAGTCACTCTTTGCCGGTAGGCAGGTATCCTTTTCTTTAGTAGGTGAGCTAAACGTAAAACTAGCTGTCTCTAAAACACATCGAAGTTTGCCAGAGGCGCTCCTGAAAGCTGTAGTAGAGCTCCCTTTTAGTCTGACCAGCAGAAGGGCTAAGAGTTACTCAGGTTTCTCTTTTTATATACCTCAGTGTGTGTCACGCTTCATCATTGATAAAAGCGCTGTGTTTAAAACTGGGTTCTTGTCCAATATAGGCAGCTGTGATCTTATTAGGGGATTTGATTTATTTTGATATCCAGCTACTTTTTCCAGAATGGATTTGCAAGTCCAGAAAGGCCTATAAATTGCCTTTTCTTCAGTAGTGCTTGTTTAGCAGCAAAGAAAATGGAGTCAATCTAGTTGTTTAAGTGGCGAGTGTCTGTGCCTGCGAATTTGCCAAAGGGGGAGAGGCAAAAGAAGCATAAGGATGTGAAAAACTAGTACATGCCTTCAGGCAGTTTTTGAGTCTAACTGCCTAGCTTTCAGATAGTCTTGATTTTCATCTTACCATTTTCAGTCATTCCAGCATGTGAAAATTGTTCTGGTTTTGCTCCCAGAGAAGTAAGTGTACTAGTTGTGCCAGATATGCACAGCACAGAGAAGTGAAAAGTAACTGGAAATGTGCATTCATGCCTCTAGTCCCAGCTTTACTTGATAGAACTGGTTCTGGAGCTGCTGTGTTGCAGCAAAGGATTCTGTGTTCTGCCAAGGGAAGCTGATAAAGATGCAGATCTGCCGTACTGAGACTGCTTCTTACGCTCATCCTCAGTTTTCGAAGGAGGTACATTCGCATCATCTGGACAGAGTTGTGTGGTAAAGGGAGTGTGATCATGGTCTTGAGCCGACACTAAGACAAACTCAGAGTATGGTCTTCTGGAACCCAGTGTGAGGTGTAACTTGTAGGTACCTGAAGTGTTGATGGGGGCATGAGGGATGATGTGGTACTGCCAAGGGGAACACAGGCTCTCATGTGCAATATTATAGTTGTTATACGCTCTTCACTTTATTATATCAGCTTTTGAAATTCCTCCAGATGCATGCCCATATGGGCCTCCTGATTAGGTCTTTCATGCTGGTCTGTCTTGTAACAGTGCTGACGAGTCCTCACAGACTCTCTGTTCTTTAATTCCTGCCCGCACCAAAATGCAAAACTTTCCAGCAGTAGTCAAATAGGTATTTTCCTAAGGATTACTGGAAGATCCCAGAGTGACACTGCTGGAAACTGGTGCATTTTGTCTAGAGTGTGCACAGCATCAGTAGAAACTTCTCTTTGCTTTCTCTGTAGGGATGCCCTTGTTACGGAGGTCCTAGCAAATTAAGTCTTCTAGGTGAATAGGTCATCAGCCTTTTGGTGAAGTTTCAATTAGGATATGGAGTTTGCTATCTGGAATTGTCACATCTGTGTTCTTATCATGGCCTTCGTAACAGCCTCAGAGTGACTAAGTTGGACCTGAATCGTTTGCTCTCCTATCTCATACGTCATAAAATCGCTTAGATATGTTTTTCTTCAAATAGGTGTTTGTCTTACGTAGAAGACATCATTTAAAGATTGATCTCATGTTGTGGCATGGAAGTCGAGCTTGTAAATATTTCAACATATGTTTGTCTCTTTTGATGCTGTGTCGGTGGGTGTTGCAAAGTTGGCCTATGGTTGTTATTTGTGAAGCCCAAGGGAGAAAATCTTGTTTCTCAGGAAGGGTGAGAAGGAAATTAGATGAGGCGTGGCTCAAGGTGAATGGAATAGTTTTGGTAAAGGGAACACTAGTATAATATTTCATCTAGATTAAATCCAGATACACAGGAAAAGCAGTGACATCATTAAGATGGCTCATGCCAAAGCACACAATGAACATAATTATATACACAACTTGGTGTTCTACTGAACCACAAATGGCATTAAGTGACCTAAGAGCCAATTTATCATGTCTATCAGGATGGAGAATGTTTTGGTTGCTTTTCCCCTCCACTGCTGTGTCTGGAAGTCCTTCCAGTTGGTATTTTGTCAGTCCCATGTGTAAACCAAAAGGCCAAAGACTAAATCTCCAATTGGATGTACTTTCTGTCTCAAGGAGGCATTTCAGGGTTGTCAAAATAACGGACTTGCAGAGCTGTGCATCCGAGATGACTCTCTAGTCAAGCCATGAAGTGATTCAAACTATTGAGTTTGTTCTATAGCACCTTTGGAGTACAAACCATTGCAGGAAGTTTGAGAGAGGTCTTTTGACCTGGAATTGAACACAGCTACCCTAATGAAGTGGTTATTGGCAGTGGATGCTATCTATGACTAAAAGGGAGCTGATCACGGCCTGAAGGTGGTGCTTACTTTTCTCCTTGAATCTTGCTGGTTTGGTCTTCCATCCATATGCTGTGCAACTCCAGTTTTCAGGATTCTTCAGAATACAAGAACTCGCCAGCAGAACAGGGCCTGCTTCCCTGCTTTATGACATGACATAAAAAATGCCAGATTATTTCATTTCAGTATTTGTGTTTTGGCCTCTATGGAGCAAATGAGCAGTGGTGCGAGAGCTCAGTTGTTGAAATTAGTTTATTAATTTCCATCTAAAGATAAAATGGAAGTAAGCATCCATGTTTCCTAAGCGTTAGATAATTTGGTTGATAGCCAGAAGGTTTGCTAATAACTGTGTTTGTGGTAAACAGAAATAAACTGTTGCAAGATGCCTTAAAGCTATGCGAGCTGCTACGTCAAAATTTCTGTTAGATATTTCTGCTGGATCATCACATCCCCTTGAACTGAAAACCCTTTCTCTTAAGGCCCAGAAGAAGTGCGAATTAAGATCTGCGTTTACTGCATGTCTTTGATACAGTAGTTTAGAAAATGCGAAGTATTAGTATTGTATTCAGTGCTACAACAGGAAAATAGTGAAAATATTCAGACAAAACATCAAAAAAACCACAGGAGAAATTTGTTTTGGTCATGGGGTTTCAGGAGTTAGTCATGGATGATGACAAATTCTTTAGCATATCAAACTGAATACTCAGCCAATGTTGGTCTTGAGAAATTCTGAATTTTCAAATAGTACTGGAGATATATCTGAGACCAACAATTCCTTTGAAGAGTCTTGGCCTCTCATGACTGTTGAAAAAACCCAAATATTTGGTTTCAGTAGCTTTAGTGTACGTTATTCTGTGTGGGCTAAAAAGTCCCAGGTCCCTGAGCTGTAATTTGCTGGCAGCAAAACCTTGATGTCTCTTCAGAAGAGGTGAGGAAGAATCTGCCTGAAACTTGGTTTTGTTCCTGGCAGACATCTGTGCAAATCTCTTTGAGTATTCTACTTTCTTTTGAAAAATATGGACTGAATTGTCATCTCCGTGGAATAAATCAGGTCTGTATATGGCTTCATAAAAACTGCTGCAGGAATTTTTGGTTCTTGGCTCAAAGCCATGCAAAAGACGCCTGAATCTTTCTTTTAGTCAACTAACTCATTCCTGAGCACTTGCCCAAGATAAAGTCTCCATTTTTTTCTGTTGGCTAACAGCCTATCATTGGGTCTTCAAATACACAATTTGTTGCCAAACTCCTCTGTTTATCTGTGTTTTATTTTCTTCAGCTCTGCAGTAAACATCTTATTGCAACTGTTACTGAAAGTCTGCCGCTTGAATTTTGTCCTAGGTATCTATGAGGAAGAATCTTAGACAGATTATTTTACATAATGTCTAATGTCGGTGTATCATCCCATTCCAAAAGGCTCACTTCTTCATCTAACTGAAACTCACATTTTCTAATACATATCTTGTTTTTTTATTTTTGTATAACGGTTCTTTGCTTTTTTTTCTTTCGTCCCCAGTTACAATAGACATTGCCAAACAGGCCTGCAAAACAAATAAAAAGAAATCTGCAGGATGTTGAAAATAGTACTAAACCTGTGTCCTCTGTGACATTTTTCCTTCCCAAGAGATTGATGTTAATGTTACAAAATGAACATTGTTCTGATAGAGGGGCATATTGTCAGTAATGCCGATAAATAAGTCATTTGATAGTGAGATGTGGGCTACTGGTCAGCTAATAAGTTGCACTGTCTCATTTGGCTTCGTTGAAATAACCTAGATCTGGGATACAGTATAATTTTCCTATAAAAACATTGATTATGAAATTTCAGGGGCTCTCTGTTGGTTTTGTGTGATACATGTTTCCATAGGCATAGATCAAGAAATTTTTAGTCGTTGTCCCTTTATTTTTAGGAGATGAGACAATGGAAGTAGTAATAATTTGTGGAAGAAGGCCAGGTGAAAATAATAAAAGCCAGGGCCATGGCAGTGTACCCGTTCTAGGCAGGAGCTAAACGTGAAATCTGGGAGCAAACTACCCACTTAACACTCCAAAAAGGAGCAATGAACCCAATGAGTAAAGGACATATTTTTTGAGCCACTTGCTCCCAGCTGGCTCTTAGCTGGGTTACACAAATCAGCTTCAGGAAATGCGTATTGACTTGATGTCAAGGCTTGTTTTTTAGGCTCCGAGCCAAACTGGAGACAGATTACATTCGGGACCCCAAGGCTTTATGCTAATCTGGGAACTTCTGATGGTTTGAATCTATCTGCCCTTTCACCTCTTAGAGGAAAGGTTCCCTCCTTCAGAGGGGAAATCCCCAGCATAGATAGAGGATATGGCCAGAAAACTATTGTGCTTCTGTGTGGACATTTCCAAAGCTTGACTCTGTTAGAACCCAATAATAACAATATACTGGATCCATATTTAGACTTTCTTTAACGTTAATTGGAGAAATACAGTGGTAGTAGTTGGGTGGGTGTTGTCTATTCCCTCAAAGCTATGGTGCTGGCATGATCTCATCATGATTTCTAACCAGGTAAAGTTCTACTGTTGACTCTGTCCATCCTCAGCAGTGTGAATCAGTACTTGTTTGGCTGTGGTTTGAAGTTATTGGACAGATAATTTTTCATATACATGTATTCTTCTGAGCCTTTGCACTTGCATCTATTCTTATACTGTTTTTGTCTAATTAAATCGGACCTATTCAAACTGTAAAATAGAAGACCAAAGGTCAAAAAATGTCAGACACCCTTAACAACCTCTGTTTAAGCCTTGTTAAACTAAAAGTGCTTTTGCTTCCAGTCCAGAACTGGCACTCTAGACTACAGTAATTGATTTGACCTCCACGCAGCTACATTCTACCAAGAACTCCTCTAAGCAAAACGAGAAAGAATGGGATAAATGAGCTTAAAAGAAATTGCTCCTCAGCCCAAGCCCTCATGCAGCACTGGGAAAAGGAGAGGTTATTTTATCACACTGCAGAGATTTGAATACAAAGTGATAGAAATGAAGCCCACTAAACTTACTGCATCTTCTATATTTTTAAACTGGGGAGAGAGAGCAAAAAAAAACATTCTGGTGCCTTCAGCCAACGTATCAAAATTGTATAGTTTGTATGTGTTTGTATGATTTGATACTGTGCGAGGAGAGCCAAGATATTTGGACCTGGAAAACAGCTAGCAGGATGTTCTGAGAAACTTAATTTAATTTTAATTGGTGCAGTCTGTCCTGTGTGTGTGAAATGGCAAGTTAAGCAAATTGAAGGCTCTTGCGCTACCATATGATATGGATGCTTCCCTGAAAAGTCTGATAGACTCTTGTAGTGAGAGAAGGAGAGATTTTTGCATCTGAAAATGAAGAGTGCAACCATGAAAGAGAAAGTAGAAGAACGGATATAGGTCTTCTAATGGCAGGAACTTGAGGATGTACTTCAGTCAGGAGTGGAGTAGATAAACCTGATTCTCTTCTCATACACCCTAATTTTCCTAAGTCTTAAGGCTGTTTAATCAGTTGGGGTAGAACCGCCTTTACCCCTGCTGCTCTGTGACTGGGAGCATTCTCACTTCCCTGACCAAGCTCCCATTGCTGGATGTCACCAGAAGCAGCACAATTTGCAGCAGGGTCAGCACAGGTCTCCAAAACCAAACAAAGTGATTGCCGTATATGTGTGAGCAGAGGCTCCAGGGCACAGGTGGCACCTGAATGCAAAGTGTGAGAACTCCTCCTTCCTTTGAGAGCATGAGGTCTCTTTCTATTTTCAAAACACAGCAGAAACAAACCCTTTTTTTTTTTCTTTAAGTGTTAATGAATGAGATGAGAACATGGGAGTGGCATGAGCAACACTATGCTTGGCAGGATTTAGTCTGCAGAATGGAGATCAAACATAAGTTATAGATTGAAGCTGATAAGGGGTTTAGAAGTAGAGAAGCCTGGGACTTCTTTTTCATCCTGTTGGGGCAGAGAAGAGCAATGTACATACCTATCTGCCACTAGAGACAGCTCAGGTTGTGTGGGGAAGTTTCATCCCAAAAGACCCAGACTGGCTCATATACCTAGATTATAAAAAAAAAAATGCTACAACATCATTCTGATTATTTAATATTACCGAGTCTGTTTTTGTTTAAGGTATATATAAATCACTATATCAAAATATTTAGCTAAAAGTCCTACTAGAACTAGATCTGGACCCACGAAACGGACTTTTTTTTTCCCCTGTTGAATTTGATTACTATACACTTCTGTGGAACTAGAATTATATTTCAGTGACACAAGTAATGAAAATCCCAAACTTGGATCATTCAAGCTTCAGAAAACAGTAGAACACATTTTTCTGAAACATGAAGTTGCTTTTCAGATCTTTGAAGCTTCAACGCAGCACTTAAGGCAATAAATTCTCTGTGATTCTCAACACTAGCAGGAATGACAAAAACATTGCTGGTGAATCAGGAAAGGGTGTGATAAATTCTGAAGGTCTGTGATGCTTCTATTACTTTCCTCCTTAGTGTTTTTATTAGATGGTAGTGGGCTGAAGGAATCCCTGGGAATGTGCTAAATTACTCGGATACTAGAATCCTTTTAGGCTTGAAATAGTGACACCAGAAAAAGGGAAGACTGAATACATCTAAGAAAACAATTTTTAGCCCAAGCAGCCAGTGAGGTGTGAGAATGACTGGAGTAAAATAAAAATGTTTTCTGACAGGAAAGGAAAGGATTGGTTATGTGCAGAAGTAAATCAACTGCATAGAAGTTGAGTAGATGGTGAGAATCAGCTCTGTGGAAGCGGTGCTCCCTAAATGACCTTTAGAACCTCATAGCTAAAGGTTCATCAGTTTAAAATTACTGTCTTGGATGAAAATGCAAACCTAGCATGCACCTCTGAAAATATAAGAGTATTTAAAAGTAGCTTTCTGAGCACTTGGATACAGGGGTGTTTGTAAAGAGGAAACCAGCTTGATAAATGAGAAATGAAGCTGCCTCATCCAAGCATGTATAATAGCTATTGCCTTTCAATACGGCTGAAAGGTTTTTCTTGCAGCTAATGGAAACCACAGCTTCTAGGGTGTCACTAATTTTGACAGAGACTTCAACGTCTTCAGTTAAATCTCATACTTAAATTGTATGTGCAAATATTCTTTCACAGTCTCTTTTGTTTTCTTGGGTATTAAATCCAAAATTACTGGCCCTTGGTTTTAAGACCAGATGACTGATAGCCTTTTGAAAGGTTGCCTGTGGTTAACCTAATTTCTGTCTTGACTTTAACCAATTCCATCATGTAATCTGTCTCTTCCTCCTAGCTGCATCCTTGGCTCTTTGTTATGAGACCTGAGATTATTATTTTTTTAAAACAAATAAACAAAAAGCCCAGGCAAACGCCACACACTTTATTCCCTTTTCTGTTCTTCTCATCCTGCATTATATATAGCATTTCCTTATATTCCATTTGATCACAAATGGGATTGTAGGTGCCATGGAGAAGTGATTGGCTAAGGCTCAGGTTCACACGTGATTTCCACGCTTGTGTCTAAGCGTCCACTGAAATCGATAAAGTTTCAGTAGTTAGGAGCCTTAATGCTTTTAATCTGGCCCTAAGTGCGCACAAATTATGGACAAAAAAGTCCATATGCTTATTATAAGATGTCAAAACATGAATGCTGTGGGACGCTTTGAATCAGTGTAAGCTCTTTATAGCTGCTGGTGTGATGCTAAACTTCATTGCGTCCGTCGGGCTTACCATGTGCTATTTTTGATGAGAGAGGTTCATGATAACCACCTTCAGATCCCTTTTAATACTTCTATTAAAACTTTGCACTCTGGAGAAGTGTTTATTTTGTTTCACTTTTGACTCAACTATCTATTGTTTGTGCAGTTCAGGTATACCATTATAAATACAGCATTAATAAGGAATGCTTGTTACTTTACGAGTGCCGAGCACACAACACTAAATTATTGCCTGCATTATGAAGTGACAAGTTAAGTACTATTGAGAAGGTCTCCTCCACTTGTTTTTTTTTAACTTTAATCAAAAAGTAGAGCATCTCATTCAAAACCTGTTTCTTAAATTTAAAAATACAACATACAAGATCCCTCTGCCTTTCTTTGAAGGCTGGAGTGGGATCTTGGAAATGTTAGACCAGTTATTTCTAAGTGCTTTAAGAAAAGAAGCAGCAGTATTTAACTCTGTCTCTTCCATTCAGAAGTTTTATGCAAGTCTTCAACTAGGAGTACAAGTGTAGAGAACCAACACCAATTAGATGTATTCTGGAGTGCAATAAGTAAAGTTTTAGTCAGACATGTCTTTTACTTGCTGCGAAGTAGAGGACCTCTGCACAGGGGCAGCTGAGGGGGAACCAGAGAAGCTAAAAAGTATCAGAAGTGTTCCATGCATCAGAATATCTTACCACTACCCTTCTTGCAAACAAATCTCATGCTATTTCCTTCTGCACAGTATATAAGAAGCAGCAGTGTGTGACTTCATTGCCGCAGTTTTGTTTATGTAATTATTACCTGCTTTTAAACAAGACCTAGGATTTTCCTCTTTCTCTGATTTTCTTTGCTTGCCTTTCTGGAGCAGAGTACAGAATGGCTTTCACACAGAATAGTTTTACACACTGCAGGGGACGGTGCTGTCATTGTGACTTGTTGGTAAGTGTGTTGTCCGTAGTTCTCTTGCTGACCGTTTTTTTGTGTATTTTAGGAGACGAATGTAAATGTAACTTGTGATGTAGCAAGGACTTGATATTCCTCTCAGCTGCAAGGATTATAAGGTCACCAAGGAATGCTGTTTTCCCTGCTTTATCCTTCTGATATGACAGGGACCTTGTGTTAAAGCAAACTGTTTTGCTGCTTGCTTGAGTTGCATGGATGCACAAGCTTTTAAATGCGCACTTAATGTGCACATTAAATATTGAAGTTCTTCATAATGACTGGGTTGCTGGATTTTTAAAAACACATGTCTCAGCAGCACAAACTGTTTCTTTCAGAGACTGCTTTTATTGGCTTGTTATGCAAAATAAAATATAGCAAGCTTTGTCACGACCCCTGACTATCTAGGAAATCTGTAAGTTGATGGCTTTGGTATCTCCAGTTTTGTTCAGGTAGTGTTCTTGCAATTCAAATAATTACATTGCCCAATGAAACTAGAAAGTAAAACAGTTTTCAGAAACAACAATCTGAGTTGGCCAGAGGGTAACTACTTTTATTATACACAAAGGGAACATGAAATCTGCTTTTATTCCAGGAAAAGAAAAGGATCAGAGTATTTTGTCATATAGATGTAAGACTAAGAAAACAAACTTGACCTCAGTTTTCTTGGGATTTGGCACAAGATTTCTCCATCAATGTAAAAGATGGGGCTCTACGCAGTCACAAAAAGGGATTTAGTGCTTGTAAGTATGTTCTAGAGGCAAATAGGGAAAAACTCTTAGAACTGAGACTAGTATAATGTGCTTTCAGGGTTAAGCCAGTTTGTCCTGTGCTATACTCTGATGCATGTAATCGAGTTGACTGCAAAGGAATTTGAGAACTTGTGTTATAGCTTTGGCAGTGAAGTAAGGCCTCATTCTAGTCTACAGCCAAATTCACCTGGGTCTAATTTGTCCAGAGAATTAACCCGCTCTACCTCTTCAAACAGACTTCTCAAAAGTTTTAATGTTCCTGATTAAAGGTTGGCCTTTTCATTAAAAGTAACAGCTGAATAAAAACCCACAGGATTTCTTCACAGCAGATCTAGCAGATTTGTATTCTTAAATGGATTATTTATGAACGGTAACATGAAGAAACAGGGAGCAGCCATCCTTCATGAACAGAGTGATCGTTATTGTATCAGTGATGATTCTTGGGAACACTGAGCAGGGCTGGATCCTGACTGGTATACATAGTGGTGGTGCAGTTCTTGTTCCAAACAGATTACAGTTCTGTCTAACAAAATCAATGCACAGGTTTGGGGAGAGATAAAGTTGTGTGATTACATAGGCATGTTTTCTTCTGCGCTAATTACACAAAGTAGCCTTCCACCTTTCTGGCTGCGTTGAGTAGGAATACGACATGCTCACAGCTGAAGGTGCATTAAGGAAAAGAATCAATAGAAGGACTTAAAGAAATGAGGGTGGGGTTGATATAATTGATACAACGATGAAGGGAAATTAATTTGGCAGCCAGTGTTTGCAGCAACGTTGACAAGTGAGTGCAAAGTTAGAACAACAATGTGGTTTAAAATCTTGGCAAGAGCTCTGGTAGCCTAGCCTGAAAAGATATGCAGAAAGGAGTCGCTCAAAGCTGGAAAAGAAAAGAGGGAGAAAAAACAATGTTTGCAGTTTGATCTGAAGCATCCTTTTGATTTCAAGTATTCCTGGACCATCCATGCAGAGGTATCAGAAAAGACAGGTGAAGAAGTGGATAGAGATGGAGAGACACAAATAGCTCAGTAGAACTGAGGTACATGTGCAACTTATTGGCACGTAAGGCACAATGGCAGTAAAGAGACTTGGACAACAGACCTGGACATATTTTCCAGAGGGGGTGAGGCTGGAGGCCGATGGCATATCCAGAAGTGGCAGTTTGGACAATATAGATTTGAATGATCTGAACCACAAGAAGAGCCAAACGTTCTAGTGTTGCAGATTCTCTCTTTGATTATTTTTTTATTTAATGAAATCACAGACATTGAGCCCATTGAGTATCTGCAGATAGAAGGGAGAATGTGTTGTCCGAGAAAAACTTTATATGTGACAGCTTTGACAGAGGGCTCATGAAATCATGGGAAACATGGACAGAATATAGCACTTTGAATTATCCTGTCAACACACCTTCATTTTACTAACTGCCTCATTCTTAGCTGGCCAGTACTCAGAATCACAGAAAAATAACCATATAAATATTTTCTGCTGGGTGAACTTTATATAGAAAACTCCGAGAAGTACCACAGTTGCTTACCTGAAAGAGCTTATGGTGCCTGCAGCTTAAGAGAGTGGTTGTCATCTTGCAGTGTGTGATTCAGGATAGGATTAGATCTCCCAAAGGCAGGCAGACGGTGAGCTGACCACAATTCCGTAGTTTGTGGGTGTTATAACGTCATGCTGCCGTGCGCTTGCCGCTGCCGGACAGCAATACTAGATCCGCCTGTAATACAATCGTGTTGTGGTTAGATCGGTTTCCTCAGGATGAAAATAAAATAGAAGGTGAGAGTAAGAGAAAACTGCTTTTAAAATAACCTCTGTCAGTCTGCAGGTTCCTGTGACATCTTAATGTTCGCATTGCACAATAAAGGGAGTAGATTGTATCTATTAATGCGGGCAGACCTACTGTTAAGGGGTTTAACTCTTGCTTTGCGATGCAGTGGATGATTAAGGTGAATATTGTTTGTTCCTGTTTCTCTGGCATAGGGAAGTGCTGCTACCACGCTGCTGGGGAGAGGTGGGCCCAGGGGACACGAATAGGAGAGGAACAGGAGCTCTCAAGTATGGCAAGGGCCCAACTGGAATTCCCTGCTGGAAGGAGTCCAGCACATGTGCGAGGCACTGCTTCCCTGCAGTGTTTCTGATCGCTGTACGCAGAGGAGTCCCTCCTGCAGAATTTTGCCTGCATCAGGCGTCCTCAACGTTTCTGCAAATCATCTTAGCTGGCAGAGAGTATTGCTTCTTGCTCCAGGCTTTTCTCCCAAGATGAGGAAATGAAAGAACAACGTGCCCAAGATACTGCCAACCTTCTTTTTAAATGTAAATCAAGGTGGTTAATGTGTTTGCATAAAAGGTGTCCATCTAGTGAATCAAGGTGGTGTTCAAGTGAAGCATTTTCTAGCACTCTGGCTTTGAGATGAAATGGATGTAGCTAGACCTGCATGCTGAAAGAAATGGCAATGCTTTCCAAATCAGTGGCAGATATTGACCTCCTTTTTTTTTTTTAATGGATCTAAAAGCAGTCTCAAGTTATTATGATGATGATGGACCTGACTAGCAATTGGTCAGTCCATTCCTTCAGTTAGAAATATCTGTAAGACTCTGAGGAAGCATTGGTGATTTCCTGTTTTTGCTGTTACTTTTGCTTTGTGTAAGCTAGTCTGACCAGTTGTCCTTAGGCTCCCCATTGGATATGCGTATAGGAGTCATAAGCTGTTTGCCCTTGGGCAGACAGGTTTTGATGGAGATATATCAAAAGATACCAAATCACGTGTAGAGACAATAACACCCATTACTGTGATGTTTTTTTTCCCCCCTCATTGACTCATGCACACACTTTTGTGTGGGAAATCCCAGCAGAAGAAAGCCTTTGGTGCAGAAAGATTATTTGCACAGAATCGCTCTCAGATTTTATTTCAATTTGGAAATTGAACTTCTAAGGAAACTCTGGTACCAGCGGTTGGTTGGAAACATGTCAGAGAGGTTTCTCAGTCAAGAATGCAGTACCTTTGGATCTGCTTGAGGAGCACAAGAAAATCAAAGTAGATATTGATGGTTTCAACTGGATACTCAATTTGGTGTTTCCTTACTAGGCTCACTCATTAAGGGGAATATGAACTGAGCTAAGAAGCTGTTGATCTGAAGCACTTCTAGCATTTTAATAATAGCAGATGTAAACAATATAAGAAACCCTCATTTAATGTTCCTTAAATATTAGTCTCTCCTCTTGGAAGCATATGTGATGAGATCTAAAATATTTTCTTAACTGAATAATAAGAATAATCCAGTAAATCCCTGTACGTGTGACTTAGTGAATGATGATACAGAGGAGAAAATCCACTTGTTTTCACCTCTGCACTGCATGAGTTTTCAAAATACCTTTACATTCGAGTCAGCCGAATTCAGCTGTATACATCTGTCAGTATTTGGTCTTGGCCATCTCTTCTCTTATTTCATTACCTCCTGGGTTCAACAAACTACAACCTCTAAAGAAAAAGCTATTGAAAAGAGCAGTTAAAGATGTCTGGTCAGTTAAGAGGAACAAGAGGCTACTAGGGGACCTGCCAAACAGAATACCTGGTTAATTCCTTTTTTCCAAGGCTACCTGAGAGCTTACGTGTTTCTCTTACTTCACGAGGCATCTGATGAAAACAAGGCTTTCCTGCCAAGATAGAAACGGTTGTAACTAATAGTCCAGATACTCCAGGTATAAAAAGAGTCTGAGTCCTGTTACCCACCGTGTCATTTTTTGTAGGTATGCTAGGAGGGTGAATATACTATAAAAAGCCCACTATTGTGGAACGCTGCATAATATTCTGCTTTAAGTCAAATTTCAGAAAAAAATCTGACAGGCTATAAAGTACAATTAAAACCGAGCACATCAGCAATAAGAAGCCACAAAGCATACATAATTATGAATAAATGACCTCAATGGACAGATGATGATGAGCCAAGGAGAAGCCAAGGTCAATTATCAGAACTTCTAATTTTAATGCTATAATTAATAATGGATATTTCAAGAAAGAATGTTTAAAGTATAATTGTATTCTGGTATTAAAACCTGTTAAACATTAAACTTATGCAATTTATGCAAATTAATCTGATAAGGAGAGACAATTATGGTTTATAATTAATAGATAAATACAAATGATCCAGTGATGAAGGTCTTGGTTTCTCCTCTGTATTATGAGACAATGTAATTGATTTTTATAAATGCTAATTTATATGCACTGCTAACCATTAATACATTGAAGAGATCATTTATTAAAGATGAATAGTGTGTATGCAAAGATAGTACCTGAGTTTTCAACATCTTAAAGATGAAAAGGAAGCAGGAAGAAACCAAAGGTTTGAATCTGATTTTGCTTTGTTGTGGGTTTTTTTTTCCCAACAACTTTTGACGTGCCAAGTACAAGATATAGGAAAAAAGTTTAGTGGAGACAAATAGTCTTTGTTCAAGAAGTCCTTACGTGACAGTAAGAGGGATTTCTGGCACAATCCTCCCCTTTTAACATTTGTTCTCAAGGACTAGAAGTAACGTGCGTTCTTGCTTTGCTGTGCTGTGCTTTTTCTTTGTGTTCCTATACGAGAAGATGGCACGTTCACCATGGAACGAAGCTGCCTGTAACAGGACAGGGGGAGTTTTTTCAAGACAAGTGTGCTAACTTGGCATTCTCTCACAAATAGTCCCCTCTGTGCTTTCTCGGGTTTCGTGTTGACTGTGTGCTTTTTTTTTTTAAGAGTTAATGACTTTTTAAAAAGTATGATGGCATTTTGCCAGCTCCTGTGCTTATGAGTAAGTACAGTAAGTGTCTCTCCTTTCTCATGCTTAAAGCTCGGTTGGGGGTTTTGAACTAGCTATAAAAAGGGATGCATCCACCCTCAGAACTGTAATGCTTTGTAAATCCAGCTGCAAACGTTAGTTATAGTTAATTATATGTAACTTTATCTCTCACAGATCTTCTCTGTCCTCCTTTATTTGCCAAGGGTAAGGTTGTTGGCTGAACTGCAGCAGCAAAGCAGGTGCTTGCAAGGCACCTCCAGGGAAGTGGCTTCCAATGGCCCACAGAAAGGCCTAAAGGGTCAAGGAAAGGAGTATGAAGCAACCACGCTGTAGCAGATTTCATTACCTCTAAGATTAAATTTCAAACAGAAGCATGAGATCTCTTTGCAGCATCTAGATACAATTACAGTCTATTTTCAAAGGACACTCAGTAATATTCCCACATACCCCCACCCTGTTTCTCTCCTCACCTCTGCCAGTGGTGTAGTAATCTGTACTGAGCTGCACTGCCTGGTCACTTGGGAGGTCACCCTGCAGGAGCTTTAAAATGTGCACTTTTGCAGGCAGAGGCAAAATTTGCACCTACAGATTCCATCTGTAGAAAATCCATGGATTTCTGTCAAGGAGTGACGTGATCTGTTGACTTCAGCGGGGCTTGTTGATCTAAGTCCATGCAGAATTCTACTCAAAAATTCACACAGATTTTTTTGCCCCCAGCAGATAGGATACAGCTCAGGGTATTCTTCTGAACACATCTTCCGTGCTGTCACAGCCAAGTAAGGAACATTGCATTTGTCTTCTCACACAGATCACCTTCTAACACAGATTAGCTGGAGATATTCACCATAAATTGGAATTATGGTCCTCTGCTTCTAGAAGTCAGTATGATGTTTCTCTCAGCTCCTGATTTCCTTGAATGAAAAGTACTGTCAGCAATTTGTGATAATTCCACGGTGTCTAGTGTGCTACTTATAAAATTAGTGTGTCCACTTTCAGTGGTACATAGAAGGATTGTCTGTTCCCTAATTGTTTGTTGGACAATGAGCCCATGTGGTGAGGCAGCGTTTTTTCAGTGAGATGCAGATCTGTCCTTTCCCGGGAGTTTCATATTTTAATCTGGTCCTGTCTGCAAAGTTCATTGATGGCAAAAAACAGCCTCTCCTGTCTGTCACCTCCCCATCGAGTACATCAATGTTCAGAGTAAGAGAAGGGCAAACTACTTTTTAATAGTTTTTGTCAGAGGCCTTTTTCATTGCGTTTTAATCCTAAGTGTAGCCAAATGTGCCGATCGAAAGCGTGATTAGGAGGAGGAAGTCATGGAATCATTAAGATCGGAAAAGACCTCTAAAATCACCAAGTCTAACCATCAGCCCAACATCACCATGCCTACTACAATTTTTTAAATTGGTGCTACCAACATTAGGAGACAGGAATGAGAAGCGTGTGTTTTGGAAAGTGAATGATGGCAAAATTTGAATACAAAGGCAATGCCATGCCCCAGCCTTGTTCTGTGTTCTTTCTATCTGTTCTAGGACTGCAAAAGTATCTTTATACACAGAGAGGCACAAAATTTGCACATTGCGTATATGGATTTTTTCCCAATTTTAGAACAGAGATGAGTTGGCATTCCTGCTGTTCAGCCTCTTGGTTATCAGCACTGAATTTCTTGGACCATAAAAGTGGGTCTGAAATTGCTAGTCAACTGTAACACTTTATATTGGGGTTCTTCAGGTATGAACTCACCTGAGGCTTCCGGGGCTTCCTGACCCCATAGTGTGGCCAAAGCAAGCTGGAGCAAGATTGTGAAATGCTGGGGAAGGTCTCCGTGCTCAGGGTGGTGCTGGGCACTGGAGCAGCCTGACAGATGATGGGCTGCAGCCTTTCAGGCTCCATCAGGATTTCATCATGACTTTGGTTGCTGTTCCAATGGTTCAGCATTTTGTAATGAAACCCCCTTTCACCGGGAAGCTGCAGGTTGATTCTAGTAACAAGTATCTGTAAAGGTCTAGTAAGCAAGTCTCTTGGGAATTTTGAGTGTAATAGCTTTTTTTGTTTTAAGTCTTTAATGAGCCTTAATGTAATCAATAGTTTTGTAGTGAAAAAAACCTCATTACCTTTGATTCTGGAGATCAAAGTCTGGATATTCTTGAAGTGTTCAATTACATAACATGCTGCCCTTGTGTTAAGATGCAAAAACGTGGCTTTGATTAAAAAAAAAAAAGAAAAGAAGTAATTTCAGAACACTTTAAAAGTGGCCTACTGCATTTTCCGTTTCTTCCCTCTCCCCCAGAAAGGTATTAGAGTTTTAGATGTATCCATATTCAACTATGGTCCCTTCTAAAAACAGCCTCTAGAGTGTGTAACCTCTTACAAGTACTCTGCCAACAATCAAAGACCAAGCTGTGACCCCAGCCTGTTTTAGTGAGGCAGATCACAGCCACCCTGAGGATGGATGTCTCTTCCATTTCTACTCTTATGGAAATCACGTAGGAAGGACTGCTTTTAAAATTATTCTTCCTGGGAAAAAGTGCTACAACATCAAGTCTCTGACAGCCTGTTGAGTTGGCAGGGTGGGGTTTTTGGCTATTTCAGAAGCCTGAAAATGTTTGTCCTTCTGCTGCTCTGAAATTTTCTGCTTGAAATTATAATGTAGGATGCAGTTCAGTGTGAGCACAGATGTGGGGGTCTGCTAGAAAGTTATAAAATCTCTGGAGATACCTTTGCCTGTATTGAAACCTCTTCTTCATAAAGCATAAGGAGTCCTAAATAGCATGTATTTTTTTTTTTTTCCCCCTGTGGCAACTTTTTGCATTAATTTTGTCTTAATATAGATTACTTAATAGAATCAGTAGATGAGGAAGACTACACTCAAAACTCCTAATCTTTTCTGTGTGCCAGAAAGTTTTAGGGCTGCCAACTGTATGAGATATCAATTAAGGAGAGAACTATAAAACACTTCCATGGAAACAAGACAGAAACCAGATCTCAGTGATGAGCTATAAACAGTAGGGCAAAGTCCTGGTGGTGGAAAGGACTATTTAGCTTAGTGGCAATGTCAAAGCTTTGAGACATAGTGGGACTGTCAACTGGTATATGTGAGGGAATCCAGGGGTATGAACCTGTCTTACCTCAGCTGAGCATCTCCTGTCTCTGCAGTACAACCTGCAGGCCTGGGAGAGGCAGTTAGGCTGTCTGAGCACGGGCAAACACAGCAAATACCAATTAGGTATTTCCTAGGAGTGAGGAAGGATATGTCTGCAAGATGCTTAAAGCAAGGAAAAATTTCTAATATCTAATATTTGAAATAGATTTAGACAGTAAATACACAAGGTTTTTTTTTTTTCCCACTAGTTAAGTCCTAACCTTTTTTCTCTGAACTACTCTACAATAATGTATGAATACACGACAACAGTCATAGTGAAAACATTCTAATTTGAAAGCTATTTTTTGAACCTGTTCATTTCTTATAGCTATATTGCGCCTCACCAGTCCTTTACATGCTTTGTTGTAGTTTTAAATTACATAATTAAACTAAAATTAGAGGTATTTAAACCGGGAAAGCATTTACATTTCGGAATTTATTGTTATGATAGGTAAAAGCAGTATTTCAGAAACTTTCTATGAAATTGGAAATCTGTTTAAATGTTGCCAGAAAGCTTGTTTGAAATTTCATGAAGGTACTGGCAATTGTTCATGTCACTTCGGTCTTATAGTTTACATAATCCATTTTGAGAAAAACATCAGCCTTCTACATTTCAGCCACCAGGAGACACTTGCTGTACAGAAGTGATAAGGTGCTTTAGCTAATATAAAGCGAAGGCTGCCCAGAATGATTTGAAGAATAAAGTGCAGCCGGCAGCATTGAAATTGTTAGAGGGCCATGTTCTAGCCACAGAGTAAGCTGGAGGGGACCTGTGGAGGTCATTTAAGTCTGACACGCTGCCCAAAGCAGGAGTAACATCATGGGTAGCTCAGGTTGCTCAGCCTGCACTCATTAAGCCTGAATGTCTCAGCAGAGGGAGACCCCACAGCCTCTCCAGGCAGCCTTTTCCAATGTGTTACTGCTCTTATTGATGTTCTTTCCACCCTTGTACCCAACTGGCATTTTTCTTGTTGCAGCTTGTGACCTTTGCCTCAAGTCTGTCGTAGGGCACTTCTGTGGAGTGTCAGGCTCTGGCTTTTCCAGCTGCTGTAGGTGTTGGAAGCAGCTGCAATGCTGCTTTAACATGCCAGGAAGAAATGTCAACTGGTACTGCTAAAGTGCAACAGAGAGCTTCCCTAGGGTAACATTTTAATGAGATTTTCAATGTCCAAAATTATTTTTACTTTTAAATTCTATTTTTAAAATTTTTTTATGAAATGGAGCCTCAGTATTTCTGCTTCCCCCCCTCCCCGTCCTGGATTACAAATAAGAATTTAAACATTTTTGGAAACATCTCATTCACATGTCTGAAAAAAGCCAGTATTTTTTAGGTTAGGTGCGTGCTGTTTTTCTGGTGAGGCTAGTAAATGAGGGCAGGGCATCTTAAAGCGCCTTTTCTTTATTCTTCTTCATGCCATTACCAAGGACGTCTGCAGCTACACCACAGAGCTAGACCGGTGCTAGCCCTGCGACCAGAGCAGGATGGCTATGCCCCAACAGAGCAGAGCTTGGCTAAAGTACTCCTCCTTTGAGGCAAAGCTAATTATTCCAGTTATCAGTCAAGGCTAATTAGCTGAATCCAAGCCCACGTTAAGGTGGCTGCAGTGTTTCTGGCAGCTAGGCTAGTATCTCTGCATGGCAGCATGCTTTGGGGTGCACATGGTCCGTTCATAGGGCGCAGAGGTGTTTATCAAATGGGGTCATCTGAAGGTCTATTTGAAGCTATGCATGTCCAGCATCAGGGATTCAGCTTTTTTTTTGGGAAAGGGATTGCTGCTCCTCCAGAGGGTGCTCAGCAGTGCTGTGCAAAGCAGTGCTTTCTCTCTGGGCTCCTGTCCCAGAGCCAGCCTTTTCATTTCCCAGCTGGGTCTCGTTCCTCTTCTCATCTCTCCACCAGCAGGAGCAACAGGAGCTCCTCTGCTCCTCACATCAGGGATGCGTGTGAGGAACATTCTGAGATGAAAGCATTGGGCTGCTCTGTGAGGGGCTGTCTGCGAGCAGCTGGCATCAAAGGGAGGAGGGGTGCGGGAGGGGCGCCAAGCCTGGACCAGAACCTGTAGGAGAAAGCTGGTACAGAGGGGCAAAGTATTAAATCTTTACCTGAGACATTGCTCTTGCTCAGACAGGTGTTGATGCAAGTTTTACTCGTGTTTTCAGTGAACTTCAGAAAAGTTTTTTTGGGGCTTCCTGAATAAACAGCTGTTCATTGTAAACGACTAATTTAAAAAAATAATTATTGAGAGATAGTCTCTATGTGAGACAAAAAAAGAAAAATGTCTGCTTTCAACACATTAGCACTTATTTCCACACCGAACACTTTGCTCTGATTAGGGCGTAGGATCTTCAGTGCACGTTTGCATTCTTGTTTCTAAGCATTGTGGTTTTGCCCGTGAAGAGATTTTTGTTCTCTTTTTGGCATCAATGCACCAGTTTATTCAGCTTCAAGCAATTTTGTTGAGCTGCAGTGCAGGTTTGACTGACTCTTCAGTCCTGCAGCATGGCTGTAAATCACTGTGAGATGCTACTGGAGGCACGTCAGCCACGCAGAGAGCAAGTTCTGCATGGAGGAGGGGAGAGAAGTTCCCTTTGATCAGCCTGGCCCTGAAATCGGAACGCGGCTTCAGCTGGGAGGCCGTGGCCATACGAGTGTGGAAGTTCAATCCCCTCCTTCCAGGAGGTTGCTGGTGTAGCTGGTTGACAAATGTTCACTGTTTCTTTGTTAAAAATTTTACCTGCTGCAGTATAGCATAATTTGGGATTCCACCAGAGATCCTAAATGTCTCGTTTATTTACGTAAGAGTAAACTCAATACTATTATGTTAACTTCAGAAGGAAAACATGAACCCTTGAGATTAGCCTGAGTCAAAAAGAGTATTTGATATGTTCCAAGAGATTTTGTGAATTGGACATCTGACACCGATGATACGATCCAAGACTTGGTTAGTTTTGCCAGTGGATTAAATAGCTATTTTTAAAGAAATGAATGTCTAAAGAGTAAAAATTGCTTGAGAAGTGATGGGCATGTAAGCGAACTGATTATTGTAGTACATTGGTGGTGGTTTGACATATCTTCTTGCATTCAGCAGGGTAAGGAAATAAGGCCAAATTCTCATATAATCTTCAACTCTGTCACAACACTTCTCCTTATGATGGCAGACAGTGCTTTCCTGCATTAGTTTTTTACTGTTTACATTCAGCCATTCAAAACTCAGGTGTATTTATTATATTTTAGCAGACAAGAAACATCACAGTAAGGCAGAAATCCTGACAAATATTTGAAACGGAGTCTTTCTGTTTCAAAACAACAAATTAAAAGTGTTAGTTTTCCTTTTCTCTTTTACCATTAGATGGTCAGCGAAGCTGCAGAAATGTGGAAATGTCCAGTGACCTCTCACTGTCCTCCTCCCTGGTCATGCAAACAACTCGCCTTTGCAATGGACCAGGAAAGACAATAAGGACAGAAGACGTGGAAGCATAAGCTTTTGTTTGTGTGAGGAAATTGGGAAATGTTAAATGAATTTTTTTGGACATTTTTTCAAATTTGTTTTTTTGGGGCATAAAACTGACTTGTTTACACATAGAGGCAGATGCCTCACCCTTTGTTCCAGCCCCATCTTCCCCCTGCAGAATGTAGTCTCCAAATCTGCAACACTGTGCTGTGCTTCTATAGGCAGCATCTAAAGGCAAACACTTAATACCTTAAAATGATTGACCTACACATATTCTGTTCCCAGTTTCCACAGGATGTGCGTTCCTTAGTGATGTGTTTTCCCTTGATATTCAACCCATTGGCTTTCTTCCAGATAGGCTTTAATTAGGTTGTTTGATAGCCAGGACTATTTAGCTTCAAGTACTTGAGCAGATGATTGGATTCTTTAACCTTTAAAGAATCCTATTTGTTCTCTTCAATGGATTTAAATCTTTACTCTTCTTTCTATACCCAAGGGATGTTTTTCTGAAAAGCAGTCTGTGGAAAGCATTATTAATACTTGCCAGGTGTGGAGCATGTGTTGAGGACTTGGTTCTTTTAGGTATCTGTAGATACATATATGATTTATATCACAAATTAAAGAATCAATATTAGCCATTAAGTTTTCAACCTGTCGTTTTAGAATATCTAAAGCAAAGAAAAAGAAGACAAGGAAAGCTCCAGGCTGGAGAAGTTAGAGACCTATCTTATTTCTGGTTCAGCACTTGTGAAGGCTAGTTTTCAACCAAGGAATGAACTGCTTGCTTTAAGGTCCTCCACATTTCTTCTTGGGCTTTTCACAAGGAGAGATGCTGTACTTGAGTGGTGTTAGGCCAGTGGCTTGATATTGATATGTGTGGAAGCATGTGTTTTGTGTTTTCTGCAGAGTCTTGAAAGCATGCTGAACTCCTGAAGGAATCTTATGTACTCCTCTCTGCTTGTCTGCAGGAGCTCTGAATGACAGCAGGCATTTAGGAGCTGGGAAGACAAGTGTCCGGTGCTCATCAGTCAGTCAGGTCTAGATACTTTAATATACAGGAAGGAAATTAATTAAAGGTGGGGGAAAAGGTTGATTTTCACCGAAGTATTTCTCCTCCTTCAGAGCAATGAGAGTGGTTGTTTATTTTGCAATTCTGTTTTTCTTTCTTGGAAGATAAATACTTTATGCACAGGACTCACACTTGAGGGGGATTGTTGTTGTGATAATTCATTTGTTCTTATCTGAAATCGAACTGCTGTACTTGATTTTACATGCGATGTCCTGCTCTTAGTTTTGTAATACATGGGTTCATTGGCCCAAAGAGCTGGAGAGCAGGAATGAGGAGGTGGTAAGAATATAGCTGTGTGACTGCCTCTGTGCTCATGTGGATGGGGGAACTCAGACAGAATTGAGGCCTCTCAATCTTATTGCCCATGGGGTGTATGGATCTGTTCTGGAGCTTGCTAGGGTTATTTATTGATTTATGAAGAAACATCCCAGAAGACTAAAGTCAGCCCCTTCGACACAACTAGGAATGGGCTGAAAACCAAATCTGACTTTGCTACTAATTTATGCAGAACTGGAATGTGCTTGCTGTGTCCCAGTGCTGGCGTCACGTGTAGGTACAGACCGCACGTCTGCCTCCATAATCAGTTGGAACTGCCGGTTCCTGTCCCAAGGACTTTCGTATTGGAGGGCTTTTGCTGGAGAAGTTTGCAAATCAGTCAAAATGACTGAGATGCCATTTTCCTCATGTGCCAAACACAATGACATGGTTTACATATTGGATTGTGACTAAAAATAGAGAGACATCTCTCATAAATGAGTTTGTAACAATAATCTATCTCTGTTTTAGCACACAAAAATATTTAAAATATTGTGTGAGTGTATAGTGCTAACGAAAGAGTCGATATGAGGAATTCCTTTTGACAAATTTCAGTTCACAATTTGCCCATAGTATTCCAAATACTACTCGCAAAGTTGTAGCGGATTTAATAAGAAGCAGGAGGCTTTAAAGTGTACTCAGAAGGAGAAATACTTCCTTACCTGTGTGCTGTATGCAATAGTTTTTGAATTCTAACTTACGGGAAAACATCTAAAGTTCTAGAAAGCCAGAAATTTGGCTTGCATTGCAGCTGGAAGGCACATGAGGTGGTAATATTTACACAGATTATTATTCAATATCCACTTTGAATTTAAAGTCTATTAACTGGCTTTCAGATCCTCCTCCACTGTTTCTGAACTGACTTAAATGCCTTCTTTGTCTCTGCTTAACTAGACTTGTTTGGCTTCCTTCCTTGGCCTTAGATTTCTAACCATCCCTCTTTTTGGCTGGAATGCTGTTCATGCTGAGGTGTCACCTGAAGAGATCTGGAAAAGGTTTCTAAAGTTTGCATTGTAAGTGCAGCTTATATCTGTAAGCGGTGTTATCCTCATGCTATGGCACTCCTCACCTTTCTGTGTGTCCATAGAAAGATTATGCCTTGCACGGAGATAGAGGTACAAAATGACAACAGCCCCCAAGGTCAGAGGTGGACACAATTGCTGTGGTTTTCATCTTAGAAGGAATATATTCTTGAGGTGTTCAAAACTGTCATGAATTCATGAGGCAGATCTTCAGGAAAAAAAAAAGAGTCAGTTGAAAACTGAGACATGTGGCAGATAAGTGGCACCTGGTGGAGGGAGTTAGGGATGCCAGGGTCCCTTTTTGGGTCTCAGACTGAAAAGCCATTTTTCTGCATTCTTTTGGTGAAGCCTGGGAAGCACTGTGATGCGTGAAGCATCAAATCTTCTGAGCTAACTGTTGGAGGATATATAGTAGACAAATCTTATGGTATCCTTGCGTGTATTGTAGGGATATTGGTGTTGTTTGCCATGACCTGTCCATCTAGTCAGCAATGCCATTTTATCTGTTCGTTTTCTGCTAGTAAGTTGCTAGAAGAGGCTCAGAACAAATGGCTTTTGTGCAGGGAGCAACACAAAGGAAGGGGGAAACAAACTTGTTTAGCCATCCCTGTAAATGTCAATGAGTTCAGCTAGATAATACTTTAGTTTTTAATTCCGATGTACTGTTATATGCCGGTTTCCTGAGCACTACTTGTACAAATTTTATCTGTCCTGGTAATAAAACAGACAGTAAAACGAGTGTTCTACTTGCTAAATTGCTACAACTGCTGCTGTAACAACGGAATTGCAGCAGGTACAACCAATGGTGCGTGCTGGCATAGCTGCTCAAGCTTTATAACTCTCTCAGACACAGAGACAAGGTGCCAGAAAGCCAGTGGTCACATAGTTCTACAGACTGTACATAAAATACCAGATACCCTCTTGTTATCTAAACTAGAAGTACAATAATGTAATTAAAAGGATGGTTTCACTGCCAAATTTAAATAATCTAGGCTGGAAAACTATTAATCCCTCTATATGCATAATTTAAACTGGAATCTGGATTGTGCTGGGCTTCACATTATTTCAAGTGCATCTAATATTCTCTGTTTTGAACTGAATGAAAGATTGATTTAAAAAATCAAATGTTTTTTTTATCTCAGCAAGAAAAGAGAAGGGATTTTTTTGTGCTGTTTATTTTCAAGGCTTAATACATAGCAATTCCCCCACCCCGCTCTCCCTCTCTCACACACTTAATGAATTTACAAAGTAATTCTGTGCACATAAATATGAAATAACTGCAGCTCGGTCTGCTTTCAGCAGGAGTGGTCCATGCCTCTAGTGCCCTGGCGTGTAAATACCCCAGACAGCATATACTCTCAAACTACTAGTGAATGAATCTCATACTGAGAGCTGTTCCTCAGTTTCCCTACCCTTAGAATCAAGATAATTTATCATAGAGATGGAAAAGCTTTTTGGACAGTGTTGGATAGAAAACGCTAATAAATGGCAGTTTCCTACTGTATTTTTTTAGTAAGTAAATCAGAGGGACTTGCTTACAAACTTATTATTACCTGATCTTTTTCCAGCCTGAGACATTTCTCAGCCATTTTATTGTGAGACTGGAATAGACAGGTATATCCATGTTTTAAGTACTTTCATAAACAGATGAGAAATAATGTTGAAGAGGATTAAATTGAAGGGCACACGTTGTATACCCAACTGCCAGGTCAAGGCCAGAGCTACTGGAAACTTTAACATAAATATTAATGCAGTAGGCACTTTAATTAGCTGTACCCTTCAATCACTCATTTTTTGGCCCCTTGGTCTCTATCTTGAGCCTTCATAGAATAGGATGACCCCTGCTTGTCAGGTCAGATTTCATTCAATTTATCTAATTGCTTTTGGGACCATTTTAATACATGCTTCACAAAGTGCTAAGATTACTCAGCTCTACCTCTATTCTTGATCTCAAATGTGTAATATAGGATGCAAAATGCACATCAGAACTTTGCTTTAACATATGTGCAGCCCACTTCAGTCTCCTGCTCTTACTGGCGATTCCTTACTTCTGGTCAATGGAAATAGCTGGGAGCAACCAAACTTCATTTTTCTTGTTAATACTTCACCTTTTTATTTCTGTCTCCCTTTCTCCAAGGCTGCTTTTGCTTCATTGTTCAAGAAGAACGGAAAAGACTGTCTGAGAGTAGATCACTGTAGTAGATCTACCTTTAGGGAGGTGCTGATTGGTAGTGTTACAAAATCACTTTTGTGGATATGCTCCTACCACGTGGCAATTATTCCCAAGTGGGTGATCTGCGATTACAATCCCTTTGGTCTTTTCCAGCTTGTGGATGCCTCACTGCTCTCTGGCAGCAATACACATTTCAACTTAAAAGAAAATAAGGTCATTTTTCTTACCTATCATGCAGATTCCTTAGTAGCAGCCCACAGACCTCAAGCTCTCTGCAAATGACGGGTTAGGAGTCTGACATCCTATAAAGTTAAATACTAGATCTTATACAACCTTCGGCTTTAAAACACTCTTCTTTGATTTAGTCCTGGATGAAAATTGATTGGTATAATATGCTGAATGGTAACAGTACATCCACCTTTACCTATTTTCTAATGCTCCTCCTTACACAGAATTCAAGCTTAAAAATAAGATGGGCCTCGTGTAACTGAAGAAGTGGTGGGAGGTGAAATGGAGAGGCGAAGACAGCGGAAAAGTAGTTGAGTCAGATTCACCACAAGGGTTAAAAAAATGTAAACCTTGAGAGCAAAGGGTGATGTATTGTGATACGCAACATTTCTTTTTTAATCCACAAGCGCTTGTTTCTAAAAATAACTAGTATTGGAAGGAGAACAATTTGCTTGCTATGGAGGGAAACGGGCCAGTTGATTAACAGGACACAGCAATTCTAAACAGTCCTAATCAGGAGGGGAAGCAGAACATGCTACTCGGCTGTAGTTCAAGGGCAATTTAGCGAGAAGAGGCAGAAAATACTATCTATTATGCCAAACAGAACATGACTAAATTATAAGGGATTACACCTCGACCATGTGGAAAAAAAATCCAATAATGTTATGACACCTGGTTATAAGTAGTTGGAAGTTCAGAGCTTTTGTTTTGGGTCATTTTGTTTCACTTAATGTTTTAGATGGTTTGTGTGAAATTTAAGGCGGTATACATTGGGGTGCTGTGCTTGGTTGTACGAACAAAATAACCAAAGTAATTTCCTGCAGAGGTTTCTGCAACCTCTTCCAGGCCTGTGTAATTAGTGGTACTGGATGTCTTCACATATCTGGATATTATGATTGCAGTCCTATTATTTACAGTAATTAAGAGGAAACAGCAATGTTTTAATGTGTTTATTACTCCCTTTTTCTCCAAAAAGTTTTACTTTTTTGCCTCCTTCCCCCTTTCCTCCCTGCTTCAGTTACACGTACACACAGAGCATAACCCCAAATACCTGTACATACTTTCCTGGCAGGACACAGCTTTGGGAAGTGGTTGAACAGGCAGAAACTGAAATGAAAATGGTACAGATTCTTGCAAATGAAGCACATATATCTCCAAAACGTATGAACTGTGATCTAAGAAGCCTCTGGCAACAAAGCCAGTGCAGATCTCTCTTAAACATGATATTATTTCTGGTTTCTTTTGGCACTTCATATTACTATAATGCTTTTTTAATTCATTACTGGAGTAGAAGAAACTGAGAGTAACATAAAGGGAGGAGTCCATAAACTGTCTTCAAGAGTCTTTTCAACTCCTAGTGATAGAGGATGTACTTCTGCTGTGATGCATCGATTTTTATATTATGATATTAAGGTTGTTTTTGCAAGTACGAGTATTTTTATATGCATTTATCAGTGCATAGAGCATACTTGAATGTATACATATTTTTGCATGAACTTCATATTTATTAAGACATGACAACATTTGCTGAAGTAGTTCTGAAATTGCATTCTGCATCCAGAGAGTCTTGCAAGCCTTTCGAAGGGCAAAAAAGGAGGGGAAAAGGCATTATTTCATGACCTCTCCAGAGAAATTGTTGGATAGATGGATCACCTCTTTCTAAGCTGAAGTTTCTTGAGGTATGTAAGAACTGAGTAAAGTTGGTCAAATGTTGTTTTAAATGAAAAGAAAGAAGGGTTTCCTAAAAGTCAATTTAAAAAAAAGGCAAACAGTTTTCTGTGGAGAAGTATTGGATTTTAAAAATTCAACAAGCTGAGAGCTTTTTTTTTCTAAAAAAGCTAGAAATATTGCTGTGTTGTTTTATGAGTTACGTGTGTTATCCTCTGTAAGTCAGTCAGTGCCTCCGCTCGTCTGCAGCTCATGATGTAGTGTGATGTGAGAGTCTCTTAAGTGGAAGGTGCTATCATCCCGTTTGAGTGGGAAGACCACAGAGAACAGACTTGTCAGGGACTCCAGTACATCAAAGATGAAGGGGACAAAGCGGTATTTGAATTGATCCCTGAGGCAGTGTTTCCACATCACCTTTAAGTTTGTAAGTGTTAATTTTCAGCCTACCACTGAGAATATTTTCCGAAAGATGGAAAGGTAATGTCCAAATGCCCAGTGATAGGCTCATTTATGCTCATAGCGGAGCTATGGTGAAATCTTTGGACCTTAATGACAGCAGGCTTGGTAGGGTTTACTTAGCAGGAGCTAGACCAGGACCTTAAATAGAAGCTTTGAGCCTTTTCAGTGCTAAGCAGCCCAGTTGCCTGTAAAGAGCTTGCAATTATATCATGAATAGAAAGGTGAGCTTTGCCTTTATTTCAAACCTGCAAGCGAAACTACCCACTGGTGGGCACAAAAAGTTTCAAAATTATACATCCTCCTTTGCCGTTTACTGGAGTGCTGTGAATACGATGGAACGGGCACGGGGAGACTCCCCTGTGCCAGCTTGAACACAAAGGTTTTGACTGCCTTTCAGGCTGAAAATAGTAGGTGTTCACACTTTTAATCACAGAATGAGCAAGAGCTCCTGTACGCACATTTACACGTGCACAAAACACACACAGAGACGTGTGAATGTGGGTCTGGAGAGCTGTTGACCGCAGGAGCACGTTCAACAGTGGCTGGCTGATTAAACAGAAGTAGGCTACAGCGTGGCAAACAAATTGTGCTCCGAGTTTCTGATCTATCAGCAGCCGTGCCAAAGGCTAGCTAGCTGAAAAGGACATTTCATTGTTTCTAATAAAACACGCTGCGCTTGCTTGTGTAGTTCATGCTTTAGGAAGCAAATGCAACCAGACCCCTTTCATTTGCGTTGCTCCCCCTGCACTGCTGCTGCCTCCTCACACAGTAAGCAACTCCATTAGATATTTTCCCAGCAGCCTTAGATGTAGTTTGTGTGAGAAAGTAACTGTTCCATTGTACAGATAAGACGTGCTGATTTCTGTGCAGTTTGTGGTTACAGAAATGCTGATTTCTTGGGAAGAGAGAAATCTGAAAAGAAGCATTGTGACCTCCTAGGTAGCATGCATTATTATCTTAAAAACAATTCTTTGCACATATAGACACAAATCTGTGTGTATGGGTTTAATATCTTAAGATTTCTGAGTAGTATAGCATGAGTACAGTGCATTATTGTTGGAATTCTTTTGTTGCCTACATGCAGACGGCACTTTATGCTACCATGACGTGCAGCTCCCTGCAAAGAAACCTATTGCAGATCAAGACTCTTTATGCTTAGAACAGTAGATGAGAATGTTGTTAAATGAAGTGATTATTTAACTGTGGAGTATATTAGGTATCATAGTAAAGGCATGATCAAATCTCCCTGTGGCCTCCAAGTTCAGTTAACTAATTTCTAAACCCTGGAAATTCTAGACGGGGAAGTAGATGATACCAGAAGATCTTGCAAGCAGAGTTTTTCCCTGTGTGTGCTGAACAACTGACATTTGGGTGGGATGATCAATGGTGACTAGAGAAGGATACAAACAGCTGTGAGGTTTAGAAACCATGATCTGTGTGGAAAGCCTGGGAGAACCGAGGCTGTCGAATCTTAAGAAACAAGGAACAGCCTTCAAGTAGGTTTCAACATGGTACAAGTGCGAAGGGGAAGGACCAGCACTTGTCCATGTCTGCTGTAGCAGTGTGACTAAAGGACAGCAAGGAGTTCTTGTATTAGATGTTAAAGCTGTTTTTCAGTCTGCGAGGCACTCAATTATTGGAAAGGATTCTGTGCAGTCCCTGCCACCGGAGCATTTAGGAACAGCTTTAAGGTCCCATAGAAAAGTGGACTTATGCTTGAATGGAGGAAAGCGTATGGACTAAGTGACCTCCTAAGAAATTCCTGGTTGGGATGGGGCTGTGATATATACCTAGCGTTCATGTGATTGTTGTGGTAGCAATAGCTGTGGCAAAAGGATCAGAGTCAATTGGTTTTCCCAGCTTTACCATAGATATGTTTCCACGTCAAAGAGCATCTTTAAGGTTTTCCTTTAGAAGAATAACAAATGCTGCTATGGCAGGTGGTTGGCTTCTAGAGGTCAGTGCAGCAAAGATTAATCTCTGCCTTTACTGGAGTGGCTTTAAGTATTGCAAACAAATTGATTGCTAGTAAATGTTAGCAACATGGAAAATCTATATATTTAGGGGTCACCTTTTAGAATTGTTTAAAATCAGCAGGTAGGCATCTTGTTAAGAAACCTTCTGATGCCTAGATAAAGTCACAGTGGCAGCGAAATACAGCACTTCCCTAGCTATTCGTTTTGTGGCTGATTCTGGCTTCAGCTGATGCTGTTGAAGAGTCTTTCTGTGGTTTGTTATGGGACCAGGTAGACTTTATCAGGATATTTTCTACTGTTTTAAAATTGAGTAATGAAGTCACTGGCCTGAGATGTTAGAGACTATTTATTTGGAATGAGATGCTGAGAGACGCGAACTTGGTTCAGCAACCTTACACGCCAGTCCCTTAAGCAAATATCTTCTTCTGGGGTTCTCCTCTTGGTGAAAAAGGGCATCAAATTACTTTCTGTTTCTGCAAAAACCTGTCAGTGGCTTTTTTTTTGTTTTGTTTTTTGTTTTTTCTTTTTTTTTTTTATTAAGGAAGAGGGGGACAAAAGCTTAACAATCACTGCAAAAGTGAGTGACATTTTCTGTTTAGCAATTTGTGAAATACCTGAGGTGCTTGCTGCTTTCCCATGATGCTGTATTGCATTGTACTTGTTAGTGTGTTTATTTGTCCTTTTCCTTTACTCAGGTCTGGATAGAGATGGTGATTTAACTTTCAGGGTTATGCAAGGCATATAAAGTTACTGTTATCCTTTTCACAGTTCTCAAGTCAGATAGACTTATGTTGCTGATAACTATATATAATATAAATTAGTACTCCACTCTAAGGAGAAGCTGCTCATCCCTTTTTTCCTCCAGTAATTTTTATTAGACCATTGACCCGTCTTAAACCCAGATCTTAATGCTCCACACTGTGTTGTAGCTTACTGTCACAGGAAAGGTTTGATTATTTATTGAATTTCTTTCTTACTGAATAAACATTAAAATCCAACCAAGAAAGTATTACTGGAGACATAGGCAAGTGATGTTCACAATAAATGTATTGCCTTCAGGTCAGCATTCAGGTCACCATTTAATTTTAGTTTTTTTCCTGACTTTAGGAATAAAAGGTTATGTCAAGAAGCTTCTAAATTTTTTTTAATTACTTTCTCTTATGTGGGATTGGTCTACACAAAAGCTGATACCAACAGCATTAGAGGTATTTTGTTGTTAAGTCTGCTTATATGTTGGTCTTTCCTCTTGAAAGTCTTGCCTATACAAATAATATTGCTTCTGATGGCCTGTGAGCAAAGAGAGCGTTTAAGCTGATAATGAACGTAACTTTTCTGCAAGTATCAACCGGGATAAACCATCTTCTACTCAATACATGAATTGTGGCTGAAACACAGTTAAAACCAGAGATTTCTTAGTACAGACATTATAAGCTTTGTTTTCTAACTGCAGACATGGGCAGCTTTGCCAGTGAGTTCTTGCCTTCTGCTTCCTCTCGTGCTGTTCAGGAAGTGTATCCAAAGCCCCTGGGTCTTTCCAGTGCTGCAAACACCATTGCACAGGTGGAGGCAGAAGGGCATGTTCTTGGCTCCACAGGCAGACATCCCACAACTGATAAGAACCCCATCCCCTTGTGATGGAATGTGCATTGCTTGAGTGATCCATTTTCTAAGGTTGCTCTCGCAGCCCAGGTGCTCGTGGAAAAAAAAAAAAAGGTTCTTTTTCACTTTACTTCTATACTTACTTGGTTGCCTTGGTAACCAGAGAATAATTCATCTGAAATGCAACTGGATAGGATAATTGATATATTTTGAGGAATGCCTACAGGCGATAATAGGGATTTGTCTGCCACTAACTGTTCCAGGCTTCAGAAAATATAAGGTTCAGCTCTGAAATAGGAACAAGTGTGTTTTCTACAAATCTGGATGTAGAGGTAATGCTGTCCTTCTTCATGCCTGTGAGGGATCCTTGATGGGCTTGTCTGCAACTTCAGTACAGATCAAACTGCATCTATGATTTCTTTTGAATATTTATTTTAGACAATCCAAAGAGTTTAGAAAACCTCTGAAGTAATGAGTTCCCACTGTTGATTTGTTTCTTTGTTCTATGAATGAAATGCCTTGCAGCAATCTCGGAGGCTTCTGTACAGGAAATTTGCATTGATGCTGATGACCCATTATTATAGATACAAATGACTACCGGGCATTAGAGCCCCTGGTTGATAACTGGTTCACTGTACTCTAGTCTCCACAGAGAGTTTATGAATCTTGATCATCCAGTACCTGACATTTACTTAAACCACCTCATGTTTTCAATATCTCATTCATTAGCTTTCCTCAACCCCTTTGCAGGACACGCTGTAAGACCAACTTCCTAGGGAATGAGAGGTTAAAATCTGTCTGTTTTTACCTCCTTCTGCACAGAGGCTGACAGGAAAGGGTGTAAGAATGGCATGGGAAAGTGCCTCTGGGAAGATTGAACAAATGACCCCAATGTCCCGAGACTCGCTGGGTACATGCTGGAGCACAGCTCCATCAGACTTCCTAACTACTAATTTTCTTGTTATGCTAACCTCTTGAGAGCAATGCCCTTTCTACTAAGCTGTTCCCAGAGGACTTTGTTCTCTCACCTGACTCCCACCTCCATGACAGGTGTGAGACCTCTTGCTACACAGTGTAGGAATGTCTCATGGCTTCTCCTAGTACTTTCTCCTGCTCCCAAACAAGAAATAAAGCTGGCGTCTAACTTAGACAGGGAATGTTCAGCCTGGTTTTAAGTCTGCTTATGTGAATTCATCAGAAGCTTGACAGTTTAATAACATTTCTGGGATATAATATCAATTATCCCTGACATTTTATTAATTTAACCTTTTTCATTCTTGATATGGAATACGATATCAGGAAAATTCTCCATTCGCTTTAAACTAGCTATGAATCAGGTAGAGCTGAGAAAGATATCTGCTCCTGGAGAGGGGAAACTATAACTTCTCAAAGTTTCCCAGGAATATAAATTCCAGTGGTGATAGATCACAAGGTCAATGTGATTAGAAATAGAAAATATTTACTTTATTATAGCAGGGCACCAAATGCTGTCTGCTTTCACCTTGAGGACCCTAGAAGGAAAATGTTTCCAGAAAAAGAAAAGTTAGAGCCCTAATGAAAACAGAAATATTTTTCATTCCCTTAAGACACTGTTTATTGTGTTAGTATACAATCCATCAACAGCAGTAAATAGACTCAATAAATAAGGTAGTCGTCTAACACACTTGGAGATTTTGTGCTAAGGGAAATATGATTTTCTTTTTAGCAGAAGACAAGATCTTTCTTTAGTCACAGAGGAGGATAGACTGAATGGGTAATGTCTGTTCTTGAATTCTTATAGTAAAATTTGCAACTGGTCAGCCATTGAAAATCCTTCTAAAGTTATCTGTGCAGTGCTACAAACTATAGGAGCCTGAAAGCTCATGGTTTGCAGAATTCACAAGTAAGTTCTCAAGCCATGCCAATAGGTTATAGTCACTCCTTTATTAAGGAAAATGTTTAGTTGAATCTGGTTGGACAATTATGAGTTTATCAGTAAACAATAGTAATTAAAAAAATACTTCAGCTGAGGAATTGTAGCACCAGAAAAATCTTCCAGATAAGTACAGAGGTAATGAAAATGCATAAATTATCTAGCCAATCTAGACCTCAGTCTTTAACAGGAAGAGCTGTTGCTCTCCAGATACTCAGTGCCTGGAGCTGGAAGACAGGGATTGGGAGCAGAATGAAGTCCCCATAATCCAAGGAGAAATGGTTAGCAACCTGCTGTGCCACTTAGACACACACAGTCTATGGGGCCAGATGGGATCCTCCCAGGGATGCTGACAGAGGTGGTGAAAGTTCTCACCAAGCCACCTTCCATCATTTATCAGCAGTTTTGGCTAACCGAGTAGGTCCCAGTTGACTGGAGATTATCAAATGTGATGCCCAGCTACAAGGGCTGGAAGGAGGATCTGGGGAACTACAGGCCTATCCGTATGACCATGGTGCTAGGGAAGCTTATGGAGCTGGTAATCTTGAGTGCTATCATGTGGCATGTACAGGACAACCAGGAGACAAGGCTCAGTCAGAATGGGTTTATGAAATGCTTGACTAACCTGGTCTCTTTCTATGACAAGGTGACTTGCTTATTGGTTAAGGGAAAGGCTGTGGATGTTGCCTACATGGACTTTAGTAAAGCCTTTGATGCTTTTCCCCACAGAATTCTCCTGGAGAAATCGGTTGCTCGTGGCTTGGATGGGTATATGTTTCGCTGGGTTAAAAACTGGCTGGATGGCCAAGCTGAAAGAGTTGTGCTGAATGGAGATACATCCATTTGGCAGCTAGTGACAAGTACTCTTCCCTAGGCCTCGATATTGGGGCCAGTTCTGTTTATACCTTTATCAATGATCTGAATTAGGGGATAGGGTGCATTCCCAGTAAGTTTGCTGATGACACCGAGTTGTACGGCACTATTGATCTGTTTGAGGGAAGGAAGGTTCTGCAGAGGGATCTGGACAGGGTGAATCGGTGGGCTGAGGCCAGTTCTATGAGACTGAACAAGGCCAAGTGCCAGGTCCTGCACCTGGGCTGCAATAACCCCATGCAACTCTGTAGAGCGGAAGACGAATGACTGGAAAGCTGCCTTGCAAAATTGTACTTTTTATACATATACATAGACAATCTCAACATCAAATCTCACAGGACATAAAAATACTCCCAATTTTCTTTGTTTCATCTGGCAATGAGCATTCCATACTGAATCCCTTGACTGCTTACATGGGAATGAAAACTGGACCATCTTGTCATACATAAATCTTACCCTGAGAAAGAATATCATACTTGCCTGTTGCTGTAAAGCTGAAGAGCACCGTTCTTCCTTCCTCCCTTGGCAATTTCAGAAGAGTTCTGCACTGTGGCAGCTGGAAGCATTTGGATGTCAAGAATGACAAGATTTCAAGCTAAATAGCAGGACACAAAGTTTATCTCGGGAAACATTTGACATATTGTCATCGGCTGTGTTACGGTCTCCTTAAATGTGCATATTTGACAAATATTCATTTGTGAATGGACAGTTTTACCACTACTTTCAATTTAATCTTCCTCTGAAGGAGCACATTGTTGATAATGCTGGGATGTGTGATATGTGAAGTTATAGCAGCATACCTATTATTTTCTCATTACCTCCCCATTCCAACACATTTGAAGCTGATCACTAATTTCCATAGCAGCCTCTTAAGCGGAATGGAGTTTCCTGGCAAGTTGGTAGGGCTGAAGCTTAAAGAACCTTACTGCCTCTTCAAAGATGAATAGTAAACTAGTTTTTGAAATCCAGTTGTGCTGTCTTCCTTGCTCATCTCTCACAGTGGAAAAGCCCCTGACCCTCTTTGGGGATCCTCTTCAAAGAAAGTAGAATATGAACCACACACAAAATTGTAGCCTTCATTGAATTATTAAAATAGTCTGCTACTCTCTGGCAGCAGGGTCAGAAATCCTCATTCCTACTCCGTATTTTATCTTTCCAGGCTTTCTGTCTCTTACTACAAAACCTGTAGCTGACAAAATTCAATATAGCCCCCGAAAGGACTCCTGAGCACTGTTGTTAGAGTTGTATTGTGTTCCTTGATTGCTTTGGAGATGCTGTAAAATGAGGGATAATATTTGAAAACTTACTAAAACAAAGTCAAAGGTGGCAATTTGAAATGAGAGAGTCCTTGACTCTTTTCCAAATGCTTTCAGTGTTTCTGTCTTCACTCTATAATTTCCCACTGTGCAGCAGATGTATTTTTCTTTAGGATCAAGAGAGTGGTCTCAATTTTATTTCATGGGAATTTTTGTGTGTGTGTATGTATGTGTTAGACGTATAATAGAAGGAATTCACTTGCGCTGCAAGGATTTTTTTTCTGCAATACTGCAGAGCAAAAGCTGTAGAAAACATCCTGCCCATAGACTACCTACTTCTGGAAGTCCAAGTCTGTTTATCATACTGTAAATTCCTCTTAAAATTAGACAAATACTAACCTTATAATTAGGAATGTAGCTCTAGAGGAAAACTCCTGGATCACTGGATGTGCTACAGCCAGACAACCAGATTGCATAAACTCCTCCAACAGCTGATTGAGCTCTGCTTGAATCTTGCTTTTCTTTGTAGTTTTGATTCCTACCTGAAGTCTACACCAGGGCCTTACTGCTTTCAAGGCTAGAGGGATGATCCTCTATCCTAGCTGCCTTCTCTCATGCATTCTTTTGAAATTTAGTGCTAACTTATGCAGCTTGTTCTTGTGCTAATATTTTCTTTTTTCCGATGGCTCCTTTTCCTTTATCTTTTCTCTTTCCCCACTGCTTACCGACTGTGTTTTTATAGACAACGTACCCCTCAGTTATCAAGCTGTTAGACAAAAAGAGTCATATCTCTTAGGCAATATATATATACTGCTCCATGGGATATCTGCTCTGTTTTTCCCTCCCCTGTTCAAGCTAGAGAACCAGTTGCAGTATTTCATGACTTCCTTCTATCCCAGACATCTTACATTGTCTTCCCATGGAAACCAGGACGTTGGGGGGAAAAAGAGGAAAGCAAGGCATAATATGGCCTTGTCCTGATGTGGAAGTAGGACATGATGGGGAAGGGCTCTCAAACTAAATACACAGAGTGTGCTTTAAGATCCTGCAGTACAGATATAACATAAGTTTCTTTCAACAGACTGAATGATAAGGGGATGGAGAGGGTAGTAAATAGCACCTACTCTATGTGGATTCCATCATCTTCAGACACGGTACAGATCAGCAATGATTTTACCAGTCTAGCTGAAAAGGAAAATTAGGAAATTTACAGGGAAATTAGAAGCCTGGACATAAAGGATAATTAATAAGCAATTTGTCAGGACTAGGTCTTAGATTCTAAGTTTGATTCATATTTCTCTTATGAATCTAGTGCAAAAATGTGATTGCACCATTAACATTTTCTGTGGTCTCAGAACATGAAGGCATCAATACAGAGGAAGATAATATTGTTATCAAAAAAGAATTTAATGCCCTTGAAAACTGGAGTGAGGTGTCTGGGATGAAAGCCATTTGTACCAAGGGCAAGGTCATGCAAGCAGGTCAAGGGTTCTTGCTATGAATATCTCTACTAGAAATAAACAGAGAGGAAGAAAACCTGAGATGGATGGAGATTCCTAGATAATGGTAAACTACCAATATTATTCAGATGTAAAAGAGTTGGATTGTACACCAGGATTTTATCAGGCAAGATGTTTCAAGCAGGTGCAAAAATCTATTCCCTGTAATGTCTCCTTTAGATAGTTCTACTCCTAATTTAGAAACTAGAGATTAACATAATATTAAATTGTAACTTAACGATTCCTTTCTCGTTACACATTATACTAAGTATTGTACCACTGTCCAGGTACTTTGAATCAGCTGCCTCTCCTCAGCCTTAGTAATTACTTCGTGTTTAGTCTTCCATGTTTTACTCTTGGTAAACCTGTGCAGCATTTCCTCCCACTTCCTTCCATGTCTTTAATTGTGATTGCCATCAAAGTTTGTTCTGAAAAATTGCATACAACTGTAGTCAGACTAATGATCCTCTATTTAATCATGTTACGTTTCTTTATTTTTGCTGTCCTCTGGCTGTATGACCTCCTGGAATATTTGGCAATGAATTCCATGGAGTGGACCTGCAACTTCAGAAAGCATTTCTTTTGGGGGCTTGGAGCTAACTCGGTCTCCTGCAAATTGGAATGCCTGGAGGTCTTCAGCCTCTTTCTGTGCAAATGCAGTACTTTTTGTTCCTATTTTTGTTCTGTTTAACCTCTCTTCCTTTACATCCTCACTCAATGTTTCCAACATACTTGATATAACTGACATAATAGCATTTGGATTTTGGTTTAAACTGTGGTTATCTTTAATCTCTGTCCTACTCCACAACAATTTCAGTGTCTGACTATACGTTCTTTCTATTTATATGCCTCAGCATTATATTTCTACCTTTTAGATTGTCCATGCACAGTCTAATTCTGTTTTACTTCTAACAAAATTGCTAACAAAATTATTCTTGTAAGGTGTTGACTTCTGTATCTTTCAGATTTTACCTTTTAAAATACATGGCACAAGAAAGACCGTGGCATCAAAGCAGTTCCTTTTTGTTTCTGGTTAAAAAGATGCTATGTTAGATTACTGAGTTTTACCTACTTGGATGTTGTGTTGGACGTGGTAACCTGTTCAGGGTTCACCTACCCTTCCCTAAGTTTTTGGAGGGTACTTTGCACTGCTTGTAAGTATTTTGAGAGAGTTCTCCAGCATTTTGTTGAAGGAATAGAGAGGAGGAAAGCATAATAAACAGGATTTTTTTGCGTATTATCAAATATAGCCCCAAATCCTCAAACTTTTAAACAATGAAAAGAAAAAGGTTTTCTTCTTGATCAGCTTGACTTCCTTAGTAGATTTGTTACTATTTATTTTCTGGTTCACCATACATTCAAATAACTTCCAAGGAAGCCAAGTCCTGAATTTTAATAAAAACCCAGCTAAGACAAGGATAAAAATAAAGGGCTTGTCATATTCTTAGACCTTAACTAAAGCGAGCTTAATCAACTAGTCATTGTGGGGATGGAGAGACCAGGAGGAAGACAGTCCTAGGGCTACCTGATCAAGTTTGCATACAAAATATTTTAATTGGCCTTGATCCACCTTTCTCCAGTTTAGGACTTTGAAAACTTTATGAAATCACCATGTTTTCCCAGAAGAAGACAATTTCCTGGTCAGTTCCAACTATCTTATTTGCATCTCTATCCAAGCCTCATAATTAACAGTGAGATAATTTTCAGGCTATGGTTGTTGTTTATTTTGTCTGTTGCCTAAGAGCACTTGGCACAATCCAGGAGGACATGTGAAGACGCAAGAGAAAAAGGATGCAATCCCTACCGAAAGAGCTTGGGAATAATTGAGGGAAGGTTTCTTGAGGAATATACTGAAATACAGTTTTGATATATATGTTGATGTGGTGCATAACTTTTCCCAAAGGCCTCCTTTCTGCAAAAGGACGGATTTTATCTTACATAAACAATCCAATACCCATTGAGATGAATGTCAAGGGTGACATCCAATGCTCCGCAGGATCTGGGGGAGGGCAGGGCTGTGGGGAGCTGGAGACCACAGCCCTACTGTGGTGTCAGTGGGGCAGAGGATGACAGCCCTGGGAGCTGATGTGGGGTTCTGGGCTGTGAGCAATGTGGGGAGAGCCACTGGGTCTGGGCAGGGCCAGTCAGGTTGGTCAGTGCCGTCAGGGACATGACAGACATCGAGCCTGCTTGTGTGATCTTCTTAGGCACGCTTGTTTGAATACGGCATTTGGGCAGATAATGTGTATTTGAAATATAAAGTAAAACTGGGCAAATTCAGTCCTGTAAAAGTGATTTCTGTAGTTTAGTCACCAGAATTTAGTGTTTTTTCCTAAGCTCAGTGATAATAAGAGTCATCTAGGTTCAGCAAATTGCATGCAATGACTCCGATCTGTGGTAAAAGCTATTAACAATTTAAATGAAATATAATCAGGATTTGGACAAAATGACATGGAAATATCAGTGAGACAGAAGCTCCAATTACAGAAGCCTGTATTTAATGTTGTAAGAGACTTAGAAGCGTGCTCTTCTAAAACTGAACATAAGAGCTACACAGTTCAAACAAAATGATTTCCCTAGCTTATACAGATCCCAAATTTCATGAAATTCAGGCATATCTTATTATAGGTTTTGATCTTTCAAGAAAAAAGTGAAGAGAATGAGAGTTCTTTTGCTTCCTTTTCTTTTCTTGATACTCTTTATCCTGCTTGGCTTTGAGTTACAACTGTGACATTCAATTAGGAGTAGAAAATGTACTAGTTGATTTGACACAGAAAGAAAAAAATGTGAATAATTTGTCATAAAAAATACAATTCCTGTAGGATTTCAAGTCCCTACTTAATAATATAAAACAGACGGGTTTTTTTTGTTACTCTCCTGCAAAGATTTTGATGGGAATTTATAGGTATTAAACATAGCCAGAGGAGGGAACTTCTAATGGGCCTATGAATGCAATGAAAACCTCTTGGGAATTAGAACAAAGTGAGAAACTTTTCAATTAAAGAAAAAAGCAAGCAAGCAGAGGCCTTTGTTGAGTCCTATAGCTTTTAATGAAAAAGCCTTCCATCTAAGCACGTTTATTGTAGTATCTTTTTCAGTGACTCAATGCAATCCCTCCATGAAATACTCGCAGCCAGTACTACAAGTGCTGCCCAAACTACCGAACACCTCTTCCTGCCTTCAAAACTGGGCCTCTCTCTTTTTCCTGTCACAACGTAGCAGTGCTGGTCCTCCTTAGCTCAACTTCACACCCCTTCTCCCCTTCGTTTCTCTTCCTTTCTGCCCTTTTCCTTCCAGGCCTGTCTTGATCACAACTTCTGTTGGCTACTTTATCTCGCAGCAGGTTGGGATGGGGAGCCTGGCGATGGGTGCTACTCAAGGAAGAGGGATGAAATGGAAGTACTCTTTGTATCAGCCCAGATAATCACGTGGGGAAGCAGTCCATGGGCAGGTTGTGGTCATCTAAGTCAGTTCACTCTACTTTGAAGCATGCAGATACCGTGTTCTCTTCACACCCTTAAAATGATCTAATCTATAGCTGATGATCAGTCATTGCAGCTGTTGAGGCTTTGAACACTCTCACCATGTATATTTACCATGCAGCTAAATATAATATTTGAGCAAAATTTTACTTGACATTACAGACTTCAGAGTAATTCTGTGTGCGCGCGTGTCTTTTTTGATTGTTGTAGCGTTCTGAACCTTCAAATTGTTACACCAATACAGTCTTATGATGTGCTCATCGTGTTCCTTTCTCCTTCAGCTTCCTGAGTCTGAGTAGAAAAATTAATGAAATGATATAAAATCAAAAGTTAGAAAAGTCCGAAATCAGGTTGTCTATAGGATTGAAATTGTTCCTTTTCTGCTTATACATGTGACTTTGTATTTAACTACGTGGTCCATACCTTCTTTATATTTCTACTGTTTAACCCTGCTGGTTTACTGTCCATCCTGGACATGCTCTCTGGGCTTGGTACTGAATTGAGTGTTGGGATGCGGAGTTCCTTTGAAAAGATATAGTGTAGTTTAAAAGATAACAGCAGGATGTCCTGAGGGAATTAGTCTTTTCTTCCTGCTATGGCCACAAAGATGCAGATGATGTAATGGAAAGTTACACGAAGAAAACTTTCCATGAGTGAACACTCCCTTTGTTTTCCTAACTTTCTTTGTGCTTTCTGGTAGTCTTTTGTGCCAGTGCATGTGTGCTGACGTTTCCAACTGTATCTCAAGATGGTAGGACCAGGTCTTTCTGGACAGGTGAAATCCTATAAGCTCTCTGGAAAGCATTGCTCCCAGGATGTCTACTTGGGCACAAAAATCATTAGATTCTTTTCAGAATTTCCATGCCCTCGTTTGCCATATATGAAATGAGGCTCACCCTGCTTCCCTTTCACTTGCTGCTGTAAAACTGGATCGAGAACATGGATGAAAATACCCATCAGGTGAGCAGAGTGGATGTTCCCTTGGACCTGCACTGGTGTAATTATCTTTGTAGATGAGACTGCTCTTTAAAACTGCTTAGAAATTTTTCTCTGAGTGGTTAAACACATCTGCTTAAGGAACAGGTCTTCTGGTGAGCATCCTTTACACAGTAAACAGCCCCATTGCACTGATAGTGCTTTCATTTCTGTAATGCATTAAAGTTCAGGAGGTTTTATTCAATGGCAGTTCTTGAATACATCACAGGGGTATAATTTCCCCATTGGTTTTACATTCCTACATCTCTACTCTTTGATCATGTTCACAATGTGTTATGAGCTTGTGCTTACGAGTCTTGCACAGAATCGTAGATTCATAGAACAGTTTGAGTTGGAAGGGACCTTAAAGATGATCTAATTCCAGCCCCCCCCCACCATAGGCAGGGACGCTTCCCACTGGCTCAGGCTGCCCAAGGCCCATTCAACCTGGCCTTGAACACCTCCAGGGATGGACCTTCCACAGCTTCCCTGGGCAGCCTGGGCCAGTGCCTCATCACTCTCATTGTGAATAAATTCCTCTTTATGTCTAGTCTAAATGTTTCCCCTCTCCAATTTACAGCCATTCCCCCTAGTCCTGTCACTACATGCCTCCCCAGCTTTTCCCTATACTCTTCCCAGGTTCCCTGTCCCTGCTTGCGCTGCCCTTGCAATTCCCTCTTGCCCTTCAGTTTGACCAGCAGGTCTCCACTCAGCCATGCTGGTCTCTTCCCTTCCCTGCCTGATTTCCTGCACTTGGGGACCGAGTGCTCTTGTTCTTTATGGAAAGCATCCTTCAATATTTGCCAGCTGTGTTCTGCTCCCTTGTCCCTGAGGACCATACCCCAGGGGGTCCTACTGACTAACTCTTTGAAGAGCTGGAAGTCTTCTTTCCTGAAATTTAGGGTCCTGACTATACTCCTAACCCGTCCCATATCCCTTAGGACCTTGAACTCCATTAGTGTGTCATCACTGCAGCTCAGGCTGCCTCTGATCTTGATGTCACTGAGGAACTCACTTGCGTTGTCGATCATCAGGTCCAGTACTGGATCCCCTCAGGAGAGGGTGTCTATTGGCTGGATTAAGAAATTATCTTCAATGCATTCTAGGAGTCTCCTGGGTTCCCTACAGCTTTTCCAACATATGTCAGGATGATTGAAGTCCCCCAGTAGGATGAGAACTTGCGAGTGTGAAGTCTCCGGTAGCTGTAGGAAGAAGGCTTCATTGATAGGCTTTCCTTGATCTGGTGGCCTGTAGAATGCACCAACCACAAGGTTTCTTTTGCAGCCTCAGTCTTTTATTCTGACCCACAAGCTTTCAACCTGTTCATGGCTACTCCTCAAAGACAGCTCTTTGCACTCTATCCATTTTCCGACACAGAGGGCAATGCCTCTGCCCCTCCTTCCTGGTCTGCCCCTTCTGAACAGCCTGTGGCCATCCATAGCCACGCTCCTGTCATGGGATTCATCCCACCAAGTTTCAGTGATGACAACCAGATTGTAGCTTTCTAGTAGAATGGTAGCTTCCAGTTCCTTCTGTTTGTTGCCCAATCTTTGTGTTTGTATAGAGAAACAAAAACGATTTTCATGGCAAGCTTTCTTTTTGCTTGCCAAAAATGCAGGACATACAGGGACAGAAAGTAGGCATAGAGGAACCAAGCTTGGTTATATACGTAACCATAATTCACTGAAGAGCAATTAAACAGAAGCCTTCAGCAAACTGGCTCAGTGATATGAAAGGACTCCTTCAGCCTTTCCTCCCTGGCACATGAATGACTACCAGCAAGAACGAGCAATTATAGCTTAAGCTGAAGGGTTAAGATACTGTGATCAAAAACTGTAACAACTGCTATCATTAATGGAGTGGCATTGAAGAGGAATTATAATCTTTACCAGTGAGGTCACTTTTTTTTGCCCTCATTTTTCTCTATAGTTCTCACACTGATAAGTTGTTTTAATATCAGTTTTTATTCCTTTACTGCCTGCTTGCGATCAAAGTCTTAACATGCAATAAAAAAATTCTGAAAGATCCCCTCCATCTGGTGCTGGACATTTTCCATTTCCTATTTGACTGGAAATCTTTTCCAGGGTTTTTTCCTGCATACAAGAGGCATCTGATAGAAAAGCTTCTTTCAAAACTTCCAGAGGAAATATTCATTTGACACTTGTTGTTTCCGAGAGCACAGGTGCCTGATTAACCTCTACCACATGCGGTTTTATTTTTTCTTTTGTTTATTTGTTTAAAGGGATGTATTTAAGACATAATGTTCAAATCCACATCTTAGATGCTTCCAGAACTTGCAACTCAGTGTTTTTGCTTTATTCCATTCCTGAAACAGAATTGTATTTTCTTGAGTGACAAGTGAGTAAGGACCCTAAGGATTAGGTGTCAAAAAACATAGCTTTACCACATCTAGGTGGTAGTTTCATTTCATAATAAAATTTTTTGTTTGCTTTAATTTCTTAGCTTTATATCTTAAAGAATCGGGTATGAACTAGTTCTCAAATGCAGATTTCTTCTAGCTGCTGTGGATAATCAGGTATCAGTTAAAAATCATAGCACTTGTCATGTTTATCCTCTGAATCTATCATCTGATCCTGCTGTGCTTGGAAGTGGAAATAAAGCTCTTTCCAAGGGTCCCGTTAGATGTTCTCCGTCTTTTGCAAGTGTTACAAGCCTTTCACCTTAGGTTCACGGTTTTGCTCAACTGGTGACAAGTATCAATTAGTGCTCAACTTTCATTAGCTGACATGCCTTTTGAACGTAAGAGAAAGGAGGAAAATGAGCTTGAAAATGTTGCTTTTTTTTTTTTTCTGAAAGTGCTGTATGAACATGTCTTTGTTACACAGGAATGAACTGTCTGAGCTTCTCAAAACTCACTAAAATCATCTTAGCATGCTGTACAGCAGACAAGGCTTTTCAGTGTTCAGTTCTTCTCACTGAAGTGTTTTCCTTCCTTGGCTCTCAGCCACATATTAATAGCCTGTGACCAAGTTCACTCTCAAAAAATGTCAAATTTAATTGAAAAAGGAAAATCGGAAAATAAAAAGTTATCTGTCATGACTCCTTTGGGTCCCACTCTTACAAGCTTTGCAGGTTCCTCTGCTTCATTAACCAACCTTGTGTTGGAAAGCTAAGCCCTCGCTGTCCCCAGCGCAGCTTCAGCTTGGAGCCTCTGGGGCACAATTTAACCATGGCCACAGCAGAGGAATTCAACTAGGTTCAGTTTTGGCTCACAGGCTGTACAGAGCAATAACAAAGGCCTTTTGTCCCCTCCTTCCCTTCCCCGTTTTGCCAGTAAGCTAAAGAAATGCAATAGCGTGAGTCATGTGGCTGAGAACATAGGCTGCTATCTACACCCTTGTTATTTCTAGTTCTTAACGCTGTACATTCCAAGGCAGGGTTGGAATGGAAGGTGCCAAGCATAGAGGTACAAGCAGCAGAGATCTTAGAGGAGATTGTGGATAGGGTGGGCTAAAAGTTTTCCCAAGAAACGGAGGATTAAGCAGGAAGCATTTGGTTTAGAGCCTTCTGGTTTGCTCTGCTTTGGTTGAGTCAAAGCAAGAATTGTGAAAGAGCTGGATGTTTGTCCCAGTGAGCTGGGAATCCAATAAAGTGCTGACCTCAGCTATGTAACTTTAGAAGTGAGGGTTGGGAGCTACCAGTTTCTACCTGGTGGAAATCGTCTGCCTGGTCAATTTTACCACATGCGCAACCGCTGAAACTGGTAAGAATGTCTAAACCACAATCCCATTCCTGCGTGAATTTACTGAAGAGCAGAACACCAAGTTTTTGGCTCAAGTTCATGCTGGGAAAAACTGTCAAAGCGGAGAAGTCTGTCTAGGAAGCAGCTGTTTGTAGCTGTTGTGAATGTGCACCACTCCCAAGTTCTCTTTGATAGATAACATATGCCCTCAGAGTTATTAACGCTTTCCAGTGCTCTTCTTTGATTTTGAGTCCAGCAGAATTAAGAAGTCTTGTCTCCTACCGCAAAGAAATTTGGTGTATGAGGACTTGGTGTTGTGGTAACAGTGCCTTTGCAGGAGAGAGGCTGAGTATCTAACAGAGTGCCACCCTTCCCTGGGAGAGTCTCTTAAGGTGGGTATTCATCTGGCTGCTGCATGTGGATGCCAGCAGAATCCAAATGATTCCCGCTTCCGGCCTGCAGGTAGAAAATTGTTTTGATCGAGAAAGTATCAGAGTTGATGATTATCCATTCAGAGGGATCACGCACGCACAAAGCATTTCAGTGGTTTTCTTTAAAGTTATTATTTTGCCTGTGACATCTGCAAGAATTCTTTCCATTCCTCTTCTGTGTTTTATCTCAGAGGGAGGTAAAAAGCAGCAGAGCTGAAGCCAAGTTAAAAAATTGACTTCTCAGTCCAATGCAGGTGTGCAGTGAGTCCTCAGTATTCATACATGTCATAGACTTTTTCCTGCCTCACACAATGCTACAAAATCGCAGAAAAGAATTTTGTAGCAGGAGCCATTATTAGAACTTATTACTTGCCTGTTTACTGTTGAATACACTGTGCAGTACAGATAAGATTTTAAGGCATTAAGACTTGCGTGTGTGTGGAATTCATTAAGAAAAGTGTTGATTTCCTTAGAGTTCTCCTTTAATTTATTTTTTCAAAATATATTTTTTCAGCTTCACACTGATAGCAGTTCACCATAAACAGATGAGAACACTTGGTACAGACACAGGAGGTCACTCTTAGGTAGCACATTCAGAAATGCAGTCTGCTCTGTTGTTCCAGCCAGACTTTTCCCCAGACATTCCTGCTGGAGAGTGGAAGACTATTTCTGTTGGGAACCAAACTGGGTAGGGAGAGAGGATCCTCAGCAAGGAGTCTTAGGACTTTTTTCCAGTGCTGCCTAGAACAAGGAGACCTGCCTTGGCACAAATTAGGGCTTGTAGGACATTTTTACTAGACGGAAGAGTGCCTAAACAGAGGTAAGGCCCTCACCTATGTTCTGTATTCTCTGGCTGTATGAGGGAGTACGAGGCTGTTGTTGCCAAAATGCCCTTATCCTTTAAGTCTGGAGGCTGTGCTGATTAGTGGTTAGAATCAGAGTAGGGTAATGAAGATCGCTTCACAACTCTGTCATTGATTCGCCTTAGGCCAATTGCCTCACTTTCCTTACTACTAAATTTCCCAAGCTGTAAACTGCGAATAGTCATATCTGTATGTTTGCAAAGTCCTTTTTGAGATGTTAAGCAATAGAAACTGAATATTATCCGTGAGACTAGTCTAGCACTGCCTTCCTGTAGGTGGGCAGTGTGTTTTCTCGGCATGCCATGCAGCTGTAGCAGGTAATGGATTGCCTTTTTCTTAATATCCACATGTTAATCTCTTCTTCTAGAAGAAGTAGGTTAGCAAGGTTCAATTTTGCTTAGTTCTAAATGTTCTAACCACTGGAGGTGTTACTTGATGGCCTCACTTACCTGGGGGCTGAGTGTTGCTGGTAAAATGAGGCTTCCACTTTTTATCTTTGTCACAGTAGTTTAAGTCAGTTGGTCTCAAGGTTTCTTTTGTGAGAACAGAAAACGGCCCGCGCCAGTGGCAGTTGTGATGCAACACTTATTCATAGATATAGAGAACCTGCTGCAAACTCCCAGGCAGCCCTCATATTATCAGAGAACTTCGGGTTTTCAGCCTCTTCTAAGAAATGCTGTATTCCCATCAATGCAAACAATTCAGCCAACACTCAGCCTGAGTCTTTTCACATCCAAAGGGCAGCTCAAGTTTACATTAACAACATCAGGATCACTTTCGGAGAAGTTTGTTGGAAAAGGTGGGTAATTCTTGTCAGTAAAATAATTGTCCATTTTCAAGTAGTGCTAGATAGAAGCTGGAAAACAGCACAGAAATACTACAAAAGACAAATAAAAGCCAGAGTCATGGAGAATTTAATGCATTTTCAAAGTTACACTGAAGGGCATTTTCTGCCTACAGACATTTTTCAATTTGAACAACTTCATAAAGCCTGTGAGAACAGTTTTTGTGCATTTATAGAGAAACACCAGTCTGCAGTCTTATCAAAGATGGGAGAAGAACTAAGTAAAATTCATCTATATGACTGCCTACTTTCCAAACTCTTTAAATGTTAAGCACCCAAAAATTAATTTGGAGCCCTGCTCGACATCAGGTCTGTAAAGAATCTGTAATTGATCTCAAAACCCACAGAAGGGATGGGAGGAAATTAGTTACTAGAAACTAATAATGGTTTCCTAATGAACGAGGAATGCAGCTGTCTGAAATAATGGAGAATCTCCCTGGTGCCACCCAGGTGACAGAAGCCATAGAAATAGATGTGTTTTCAAGGTATCTTTGCAAGACATTATATGGTTATGAGTCCAGGCAGCAGTTTGCGGTCTGCAAGTGCACTGATACATCTGTATATTTGGGGTTGTAGGGCAGTCTCACATTCACCTCCGAAGAAGCACGTCTGAGTCATCAGATGTTGTGGAGGATGCGAGAATTACAAGGAGTAGCTTAGTTCAAGAACTCACTGCTATCCAAGCAAAAATCTCTTAGGAGAGACTGGCGTTTCCTTCAAGTTGCAATTAATGTTGCTTTTTATCAGCATGTTGGACACACATAAGGATTTGAAATCTCTTTCAAAATTTCTGGTTACAGTAATAGCTATGTTCTTTATTAATTATTTGTGAGAGAATGAATTCACTTCTCTTGCAGCTCTTTAATAAGGAAATATCAACTCGCTTTGAAGTACTAGCAGCCCCGTTATTCTTGTGTTATTCTGACACAGCATGTATTCATCTTCCTTCAAGGCTTAAAGCTGTTCTGTTTATCAAGCAAATCAGCAAATAAGTCAAAGCACAACTCTAAAACTGAAGCAGCCTTATCTGCAATACAGGAAATAGAATTCTGCTCCTATTTTATGGCACATGGGGCCATCAAAGAACAGTCTTTATCCAAATCAGATAAGTTTTACCAATAGATGAACTCATAGTACATTATGGAGAAAGGTAAATGTGCATGAAGGTGGAGGAAAAGGTTCCAGATTTCAAATCTAATTTGCCTCTGCTGTGACATGTCACAGTTTCAAGAAAAAAAATTATCAAAAGAACCGAATGAAAACAAATCTACAACATTCCTCTATAATCCAAATGGAAACAGTGTTTACAAATCTTTAGGTATTCATAGGTGAGAAAATATTCTTATTAAAGTAAAACAATGAAAGAAAACAAGGATAAGTGATGCTCTTTAAAGAAAATGTCAAGCCTTTTCTACATGGAATTGTGTTGGGTTTTTGGTATGTGGTGGGTTTTTTTGTTTGTTTGTTTATTTTTTAAATTGTACCACGTTTAATCCTGTGATGTTGCTAGTAGATCTAGAGAGTCTGTCCACTCCATTTACATTGCATTAATTCTGAATGAGTAAGAGAGAGATCTGTAGAGCTCTGGAGTTTCTCGAAATAATTGCATAAGATCCTGGGTGCAGTGTCCATCAGATTTTGCATTCTGGGACATTAATCATTGGTGGTTGCTACAAGAACCTGCTGTATTTATCAGTCTTGTGGTCAAATTAAAAAGATCACACGATTCCTCTGCTACTGTCTCCTTGTTCATGTGGTTTTGATGACTTCACTACAGTTTTCACATTGCCTAAGGGCACAACTGACCACAGCAAATGAGATGGTTGTTAGCATAAACAAGGTGAAGAATGCATACTCTTGCAGCATGGATGATTTTGGATGAAACTGAAACTGCTTGTACAATAGTCAGGATTGTGCCATGTGAATACCACAAGAAATGAAGTGAGGGCAAAGCCATAGTGGGACACATCAAAGGTCCTTTTAAAAAAGTATCCTATTTCCAGATAGTTTTGCCAAAGGAAAAATACAAGAACAGGGAAGAACACACTGCCAGTTTTTCAGCATTTCCTTCCAGATTATTTTGTGTGTTGTGAAGTGTTTTTATACTGATATAGTCTTTTCTCTTTTGGTCAAGTAATAAGGATGACGAGCACAGGCAGAGGATTACCTGCAAAATGACAGTAACCAGCAATGGCTATGGAACAGCAGGATGGGAAAGGCCCTTTTGCTAAGTGCAGGTCATCCGGGAGTGTCTGTGGCACAAGACCAGCTCAGGTTCCCTATCGGCAGAGGAATATGTCTGTAGTCTGCCTTCCTGATACTTGTTGCTGCTGAGAGATACTTGCTGTTGCAGACCGGTTTAATACTGGGTTTTGCCTGTAGCCACTGATGACAACAGCATTTAAAAGAGTGTTCTGTTCTCATTTTTGCCACGCCAGGTACTACAAAACACAGGAAGGGATAGATTTGCAGGACTGAGATTCCAGCGAAACAGAGGTCACTGATAGGACCTGGCTACCAGACCCTCAAATGTATTCAAGTGCTTAACTCCCACTGAAGTTGCCTGCTTATTTGTTCATATGAAATTCCAAAGCATAATCTAAAATTAAACTTCTGGTGGTGTCTGTAGTGAAAGTTAATTAGCACATCTCAACTTGCCCACCAATATCACTTTCATTTGGCGTTAAGAGCAAGTTTAGCACTCAAGTCTCTTTTTTTTTCCATAGCAAACAGCCTGTGCTTATTATCATATTAAAGGAATGCCACTGGTTAAATCAAGCAATGAATATAAATAGCTGTATTACTGCCATCAGGCATCAGTGTTTATTTAGTGGATGTGAATCATGCGTGCCTCTTTGATCTGGCTTTGACTAAGCCATTGCTGTTTTCATATAAAAAAGGTTATTTGCAAACACTGAAGAGTATCGTATACATTAAACATGGAACTAATCAATATGGAAGGTTCTCTGCTGCTTTGACAACCCTGTGTGCTGCCACAGTGTCTTTAAGTGTTTTGAATTTCTCTGTGAGTACCTGGGTCCCTGAAGACGCTCTCAGCTCTTTCCTTCAGACTCGAGAAGATCAAGATTGAAATATGAGCCCCACAGAAATCAGTGGCCATATCACTCTAAGTCCCTGTGAAAGGTACATATCTGGCAACAGAGAGGACAAAAACAATCAAGGACAACTCTGATTTATTTGTGGACTGGTTTGATTACAGTGCAGGCAGGAGAGTATTTGAAAGAGAAATTTGTTTGTGCATAATCAGATAAGCAGATAGACTCAGACCTACTTGTGCTCATTACCCACACTGAACTTTTTATTACATTTCGCTAAAACAAAGGTCCTATGTTGAATTTTAAAACTGAACCCTCATGCCTTCTCTTTAACAAACTATATGCAGACTGTTGCGTGCATTGGAAAACAGATGGTAACTCATAGGTATGGCCAAATTAATGTTATCGCAGTCATTGTGATAAACAACTTAGATTGGGACTCATTCTGATGCCAAACATTAACCTGGGCAAAATAGCTGACAGGAGTGGTGTTTATTCAACCATGAAACGTGACTAACCTCAAATGCTCTCCAGGGATGGAACTGGGGATGGCAAAAAAGAGTGGAAACACTGTAGAAATACCCAAACAATTAGGTGATTTCTGAGTCCGAAGTGTGCATCACTCCTTCCCTTTTTGTTGCTTCTACTATAATGCAAGGTCATATATAAGTTTTGGGATTCAAAGGAAAGCTAGACTTCAAAGTTTGGGCAAATTTGGTCTTCGTTCCTATGATTGTAGCAAACTCATATTAGTTTTGCAGCATCTGGGATTTCTTTGTTAGCATTCAATGTAATTTTTAATGTTAGTTTCCTCTATGTCTATCTGCAGGTGTTGCAGAAAAGGAGTTCTTTAAATAATTTGGAATGATAACTGTTCTAGGAAAGCATAGTGGACCGCGAAACTATTCCTTTTTCAGTCTGGTGTTTTATAGTGGACTGAATTATGCTATAGCTTTGCCTAACCTAGGAAAAATGGGGAGAATTGTTAGGATGAAAATGAAATGGTCATAATTTTGAAAAGTGAGTAAGGAGAGAGTACTGTCATGTTCTTTTGTGAAGATCATATGCTCTTCATGTTCATATTATGGTGTTCTTTTGCCTGACTGTATATTACTACATCAAAGATCTTGTCAAAGCGACAGAAAGGCTAAATGGTAACCCAGAAGAGAGTCCTTGGAGAATCAAAAGATGTGATTATGGGGAATACTCGCCATCTGCCTTCATTCCAGATCGCAATGGTTTATTCTTCACTGAGGCTAGATCTAGAACCCCAGAGGTGCCTGCGTCTTTGAGATTCTGGTAAGTTCTGGTAACAGTTACCATGAAAGGAATAGATTTTACAAGTTTTCAAAGCTCAAACTGGGAAATAAAACAGCTTGTTTCTTCTACCCCAGAAATGAGAAATACTATGACTGAGGGGAATAGAGAAGACTAGATTGCACTTATTTTAAGAGGTGTTCCTCATTTCATTCAGCGTTACGTGACTAAAGGGAAGGTGAGTCAATCAATCAACCCTTTGCTTGATTGACCCAATCAAAGCAATGTAACTATCGATTTAAGCTGTTTTTCTCTGTGCAATTCTGCCTGAAGAAATGTAATCTTTTAACACAAACTAAGCCAAAGCTTTCAGGTATGCATGGAACTGCATACCTTAAATGAGAATCATGGCTCTGACTTCATGGTGGGAATTTAGCCTGTTAAAACAGGAGACTACCTCAGGCTTCTGCTTCTTGCATCTCTGCCTAGGTTAGGAAAAGGCATGCATAGAAGGACGTTTCTAAAAACAATGAATTAATTGTTATGTAATTTGTGCTGTGTGTTGCTGACCTGTTTTGCTGACTCTGTAGAGGTGGCAATGTCTCAAATTGTGTGAATACCTCCTCACCCTGATAGTAAAAAAACCTGCTGTGCAGACATACTTTGCCATAGTATATTTAGGAAAGAGCTGTGATGTACTCAGTCCTTTTCTCAAGATATTTTGACATAAAAATATGTATCTCCATTCATTTAGTCAAAAGCTCTTTCTGATAGAGAGGGAAAAAAAACCACTTTTGAGTATTTGTTTCAATCCTTCTTATAGTGGATTCCTTCCAGATCTTCCCACCATGGTACTGAAGTTCAAATTACAGCCCTAATAAATGCTGTAATAAATGAAGCTGTTGCAAAAGGTGCTTTAATAAAAAGCCCTTTCCATGCATTATTCTTGATGAGCAAACTGATGATATTGTGAAAATATCTTCAACTTTTACCCTCAGCACTGCTGCTGACCCCTCCATGTGCTTTAGCAGCAGCTTCGAGGGGATCTCAACTCAAGGGGAGGAGAACTGGGGGGGCATGTGATGCCATGAGATCACTTTAGTCCTCAGGTGGTGAGGCTGCTCACCTTGCCCCAATTCAGGTGCAGAGCCAAATGTTCTATAACATCATAAAACAAACAGCAGAAACTGTTGGTCGCAAAGATAAATATTTGCTACGTTACAGAATCTTATCAGGGAAATGTGTTCATGCTGTTTGTCGGTAAGACTTTCCAGGAACTGGAGACACATAGGGTCAGAAATTCCTGTCGGCTTCAGTGGTGCTGAGTTTTCATCCTCAGTGTTTACTGTTTGAAAGCACAGCTTGCATGCTCTCTGGTTTGCTTTCTCTAAACTATTGTTTCACTTCCCTATCAACTCTAAGCTGTAGACATAACTTTAATAGGCACATAACTTTAATTTCCATCCATGCCTAACGTTTCTGAAAGAAGGTTTTAGCAGGGCTTTTTCAAAATACGTGATGCCTTGTCCCTGGCCGGTAGTAGCCATCCTGGCCCTGCTGAAAATCGGATCCTCTTTACAAAACATTTCTCAAGTACTCTAAATACAGACCCCAAGAATAAATCTGATAGAAATGGCTTGTTGTAGGTATTTCATAAAAAAATAAAGAAAGAAGATCTCTCACTTGAATTTTAACAAACGCACCCATTATTTTTTGCTACTTTGCTGTGGCAAGTTAAGTTTCTTGTGCTTTCCCTGGGAGTGTGAATACCTCATAAGTGTTTAACATGTGTTTGTTCATGACTTTTTGTTTGTCTGATTTCCTAGTATTGACCTCTACTCTCTGCCCCAGCTTTGGTCTGTTCCCCGATTGAGGAACGGTCAGAAATCTCAACATCCCTCACACTAGTGGCTAATCTCCTGTGATAGATACATTTCCAGTATTGTTCCCATCTGAATTCTGCTCCAGTGAAGAGAGACTAGTCTTTACTTTGAGAAAGCATTCAGGTGGGAAGCAGACTCATTTTGTAGTTATTTGAACTTTCCTGGAGTGCTTTACTAATACTGTATGGAAGAAAGCGCTGGAATGTTACTGACTTTGTAAGCAGTCTTGCTGATATAGGTTTCAGCACAATATTCTGACACAAAATTAGCCCTTTTACCTTAATGTTTTGGCTGTAGCCACTGATGACAACAGCATCTGGACACTGCTTGAAATTTGTGCTCTATTGTTATGAGATGTTCTTACTACAGATCATCAGGGACATCCCAAAAGCCTGGTTTGCTTCTGGCCATGCTTCCTGCAGGAAGAAAACAGAGGCAGGCTCTGTCTTGTAATTGTGAGGCTGCCTGTCTCCCAGGGTCCTCATCCATTTGAAACTTCCCACCACCTCCCTCACGAGTGCAGTCTTTAACCTGAAGAATGTGACAGTTATCAGAATTTTGAAGTGGCGGTTATTCACCTGAGGACAATTTATAATGTTTTAATCTTACAGCTGGTTTCTCGTGTTCATAAGCCTGAGGCTCTGAAGCTCAACCCTTTGGCTGTTGTGTCTGAGTTTTTAGCAACAGTTGGGTGTGTTACATAGATGCATCTGGTCTTTTTAACACGGGTATGAAAATATGAGTGGTGATGATAGTGGTGAGAATTATTCTGTCATGAGGTGTGAGAGGGAGAGAGATGCAGATGGGATTGCCTGTTGCCACCAACTGTTTCCTGGTTTTGTCACACATTGTAAGTGTCTCCCAATGTTGCAATGATTTTCACCATCATTATGCAAAACCTGCCGGGAATGTTGGGAATTAATGAAATTGTATGCTTTATTGTTCTGAAGAGCTGAGCTGTACTTTGTGGTTTGAGATGCCTACAGGTATAAATCTGCCTAAACCAGAATCTGTATTGATGAATATTTAGTGGAAGCGAAGGGTCACTCATGGGGATGGAGGCTGGAGGTGAAGGGTAACATCTGGATTTTGTACACAGTGCTTTTTCTTTTCTTAAATAGCTGTTTTCCTTGGGAGACGTAAGACCAAAGGAAAAAAAGAAAAGTAATGGATGCAATGCTTTATCTACTTCTGTTCCCTTTTTCTTCCAACTGTTTATTGTCTTTTTCTTTCCTCCTCTCCTTTTTTTTTGTCAGACCCAGCCTGTTAATTTCCATTAATTTCCTTTCACCAATTATCTTTTTCTTACTGAAATTACTTCTCAATTTTCTCAGAGCAGAACTTCCTCTTCCAGGCTCTGGGCTCCCTTTCTTTTATCCTCCAAGTCCTTTTCATTCTACTTTCTCTTTCTGTCCTGATCTCTCCTTTACTACTACTCCATCTTTTGATTAAGTTCCCTGTTCTGGCCATCACTTAATCTTTCATGCCCTTTCTCTAACACCCTTCCAGCACTTTTCTCCCTGCCTCCCAAGTTCTCTCTTTTATCCTTGTTTTCTTCAGAGCAGTATGTTCCTTTCCTCTTGCCTTTGCACCCAGAAAAAAAAGTTTTACATATGGATGTCAATTGACTTTTTGGCTACACACTTTTTCCTACCTGCCTTGAGATTTCACACCAAGGCTGAGACGCAGGGACCTAAGTGGTCCCCTGAGAGAATCAGATGGGAGTAACCCAACCTACCTGTGGACCTCATATTCAGTCACCAAAGAAATTTTTGTCTTGCTTGAAATATACTGTTTTGGTCAAGAACTTACTTAGCTTTCCCAAAAACCATTCACTGTAAAGTCAACTGAGCTCTGTGTCCGGCGCTACTCAGCTGGACCAGCAATTTAGAATCTCTGTAATAAACCTCCTTCCAGAGAAACTGCCCCAGAAGGACTTTTAATAAGAGTGGTATGATAGCTTTTAGACATTTAGTTCTGTCTGAATAAATACGACCCTGACAGACAGGAAGAGGAGAGAGATACTTATTTTCTCACGTCTCATGAAGGGAGGTGAATATCTCATGATAACCACACCCCTTGTCATCCTCTATTAGTTGAATCACACGCTTCCTGCACACAACAGTTCTTTATATTCCCCTGATACTTTGCATGTCTCACGAGAACAGTGACTAGTTATCCTCAGGGCTAACACCAGCTCAAAATACAGTTCAGTGAGCCTTTACAGGAACCTCTTAATTGCCTGTGTACACTATGCTATGCTTCACAGAGCCTTTACTTCCTCTTTCCAGAGAGAAAATGCAATTTGATAAGACATGATTGGTACGTTTTGACCTTAAGCTTCTGCCGTACCAGTCAAAAGGGAGCTGAATACTTTCTACCTTTTACTGCAGAACCTTGAAGATCACATGCTATGGATCTGCCAAGTGGCACTTACAGAAAATCTACAGGGTGACATCAGATTGGCCTTTGGCAAATTGCTGCTCCTCTCATGCCTTGGGTCCATGGGACATTGGTCTAGCCAGATCACGGGACAAGGACTTCCAGGTGGTGCACTCAGGGGCTCAAAGATAGTAGGGCAGCAGTTGACTGGAGAAAAATTCCAATTAGATATATCCTGTCTGCAAATGGCAATGGCAGCTCGCACAGCTTTGCAGTAGATTTGATAACCAAGAGCTACTTCAGCTAATTTATCCTGTCTCTTCTCCTCCCAAGCCATTGTAGATAGAGGAACTGAGAGAATTAGGCACTGGAATCCCTTTGCTTTGCTATGTGAGTTAGTGGGATTCAGTAGTTATGATGCCCAACCGCTTCTTTATCCTTGGGAATTGTGTGTCTGGTATGACAGCACTATATTGTGGTTTTGTTGCATCAATGAGAATAAGAAAAAAGATATGATACAAACTACTTTCAGTGTCTGTAGTACAGTCTTCCTACTTCAAGCCTGGCCTGGAACATCAAATAGGTGAGTTTTTCTTCATTTTTATTTAGTGCAACATTATGGATGAAGACACACAGAGAAATTGGACTAGGTTAGGGCTCAGAGCACTATGGGTCCAGACCTTCTTTCTTATAAATACAGATAAAGTACTATGATCCTCCTCAAAAATCGTTCTTCCTAATTTGATGGGCTCGAGTTAAAATTAGTAAGTTAGAACCGTGCAACTGCTGCATACAAGAAACACAACAAAATGCAGTTGTGGTTCAAGACTTGAACAAAAACATTATGTCCACACATACCTTTTCCTGGAATATGGGATGCTTCCTTTTGTGTGTCAGGCTCTAACCACTGAGTCACTTCCTGTGGGTTTGCATTGTGTAGATTAGCAGGTGCAATTCTAGGCATATATAGAAACTTCCTTTCTTACTGCTCTCACAAGGTTTATCCTCAGCTTCCTCTGAAGTTCAGGCTTCTTTACTTCTTTATCCACAGTAAATTTCTCTTCATCTCTGCCTCTCTCCCTGCCTGTCCCTGCGATCTGCCCAGGCTTTCTTCCTGACAGCTTATTTTATTTCTCTCTTTTCTTTGGCAAGCAATCTTAGAAAAAATAGCTAAGCTATTCTGCTGACTAACAATGCTAACTTGTTGCAAGGAAGTTTTTATTATGTATTTTAACAAATACAGCGATGACAGCAAAATTTGGAATTCTTCTGGATTGAGATTTAGTGGGTAGCTTTACACAAAAGAAAGAATATGGGTGGAATCAGTTGTTGAAGATAATACAGTCACAGAACCACAATGGTTCAGGATTCCTACTCCTTTCAAATCTCTTACTGAAGTTACGGGCTGCATGACTTAGTGCCAGAGTAAATGTCTCAGATGAAGCATTGAGGTTTTCATCTAAACCTGTAAAACTGACTGCAAATTTACATGCACTACACCACTCTTGTTTTGTTCTGCTGCCTGCATGGGAGTAACTACACTAGGGTGTCATTTTAACTATCCCAGAATAGGTAGCATGATTTAACACTCCTGTGCAGATGACTTCTCTGTCTTATGTTTACTTACTTTGTTAACAAGTCTGAGTGTCCTTTACCTGGGTTGTTTGTCAGAAAAGAACATCAGCAGTAAAGGAGCATGTCATTCTTCTGACACAAATCCATCCCTTCTTTGTTTCTTTTCCCTTTTAAATTCTGTAGCTTAATCATGGACTTCTCTTTCTTAGTGTCTCTAGCACCTATTTCCTTTCTGCCTACTTCACAGTAGTTTGGAAAGATTCCTCTACTTTTTCCAAATTGAGCATACAGTCAAAAAGAGAAATGGAGTGGGGAAAGAACTTTTTTTTTCCTAAAGATGTTGTTTATAAGGGCTGAATGTCTAATAATCTGCCAGATAAATGTGAGAACACGGTGAGGAGTTCGGTGAATGAAAGCACGCTAAGATGGGAGGCAGGAACCTACTGAGAAGAACGATGCGGTGATTTTGCTGATATTCTGGGATATATCATGTGTTTGAAAGTACAACGGTAGAAGCAAATGGTTTCACACTTTGCCAACATAATAAGCACTGGATAGAAGCCAAGCACAACTGTGCCTATCTTCTTGGTTTCCCAGCGCTTACCTCTGGCCAGAGATGGGAGAGGGATGGGAAAAGGGTAAGGATCCAGGCTCAGAAGTGTGCTGAATGTTAGTTTGTTTTTTTTCAGAGGAAAAGGGGAAGTGATTGAGATGGTTGTTCTTCACATCCCAGAGGGAGTTTTACTTGACAGATAAGCACCCTGAGTCATGAGCTGAATACGTGCCTAAACGTTTCGGCTGTTGAAGGAAATCCTATCAAAGTTTGCTGCTGTGGTTGAACATGTTGACTCAAAGTACTTACTACGTGAGTTTCCAGGGAGAAAATGTGGCTGGTAGCAAGTAGCACAATGGTTCCATGTGAAAATTGGGATGTAGAAATTATCCTTTACATGAAAGAGAAACAATCTTGGTATGTGAAAATGCAAGCTATTTGTTTCAGTAAAGAGACTGGGCTTGGCTTGACTTCATGTAGCTATTTGAAGGCTATTGAGAAATGCAAATCATGATTTATTTTTACTGTGTTATGTGATGAAACTCATACTTAAAAGGCAGAGACACAAGTTTCTGGACCTTGTCCAGAAATGAGCTAAAATGAAAAAATAAAAAAAAAGCTAAAATAAAAAAACCCAAACCTTACAACTGATACAATTGGTTTTAAATTATTATGAATACCTAAAAAATTTTAAAGATGAGCTGCAAAGGACAAGAGAAGCTAATTGTCCTGGGGGTTTCCTGCAGAATGAAATACATTTAGGTGTGATTTCCAAATAATATCAGTCTTCTGGGGGCTTTAGACTGTTTTTCATTAATTGAATTTGTCCCACTATAGGGGTTTTAAATTCTTTCTCTTCTTTATTTTCTTTTATAGGTAAAACATGCTTAATGTACATATATTGTGCTCTTAGTTGCCAGAGACCTTATACGGTTTTTGTGTTTTGGCTGTGTAAAAGCTTGGCACAGTTTTTGAGAAACAGCATGAGAAGTTTTTGTACATTACTTCTAGAATGTAAGTTATTAACTATATCTGTTGGTGGAGAAGTGCTTTTAATTTATCCTAAACCTATTATTCTGATGAGACAAAAAGAGTGAGACTTTGCTGATGAATTAAAATGTTCTCTTACTTAGTAAGAGAGACTAAAACAATGGTATTTAATAGGCTCACTCTGCTGTTTAATACCTTTCCTTCCTTTTAACTCCAACAAACATGAATGGCTGAGAGTAGACTTGAGAGAAACTGATTTGGAAATGTGGTTCATAAATTACAGAAAATTTGGGTTAGTTTTCTGGTCCAATCTCCTCCTTAAAGCAGGTTGACTTTAAACAGAAATACTTTGAACTTGCTGCCCCCTCTTAATGCCTTCTGTATTGACCCTCCTGCCTTTTTTCCTTTGCCATTTCGAAGACCTTAAGCCCTAATGCTAAAGAGACTGCTCATTGAAAAATGATTGACGGAAATATTCTTGCCCGAGTGCAGCAGGAAATTGAAATGATGTGATGCCAGAAGCTGGAGAAGGCACGTGCTTGCACAGCACTGGGAAATGCAGAGGCTTTACTTGCAAACGTTCCCTTCGGGATTCTCCCTCCTACTTTCTCTCAAGAAGGGCAGACACCCAGTTCCAAGTTTCAGTCCAGCACTGCCTGTGAGAACAAACCAGTTTTCAGAGTGCAAACACAGTCGGAGCTATCAGACCACCCCAGAATTGGCCTAGGAGCCTCCTCAACAACACACGCCTGTAGGTAGAAGGTTGGCTGCTTCTGAGACTTTGTCGTTACTTGCTTACATGTGGATATGCCCGTGTTTTCCCAGAATAGACAACTAGCAATATTCCACGCTTAACATTGGCATTAAACAGTTGATATAAGTCTATGTAGGGCTGCTGGAAATGAACACTGCCACTTTTTACAAGACGCGCTAGTGATTCTTTTTTTCCAAAGCTTTTTTCCAAGAAAAATTCTGCGGTGGAGGAGTAGAGTTGCAAATAGAGATCTATGAAATTGCCCGTGGAAGTGTCACGAGCAATATTTCCGGCTTTTTTCCAAAACTGTGAGTTCTTTGTGTGTATTAGAAAGCAGCGCTAATAATCAAGAAAGAGTTCAGAAAGTCAAGCGGGAGAAGACAGAGGCTCAAACATCTTGTTGGTATGTGACCCTCAATTATATGCGGGCACCTAGATGTTCTCATTAGAGATGAACTAGGAATGCTTAAACAGATTAGCAAGATCATTTACTCTTCACTAGTCACATGATTTCCTTTATTCTCTGGGAAAGCTAATAATCAGCAGTTCCGACGCTGTGGGGGGAATGAGACCACTCGGTAGAGACTGGAAGCGCATTCAATTTAGCAGCTGGTTGGCAGCTGGCTGGCACACACCACAAAATATGCTGTATTTCTTTATCAAATCAACAATAAGTGTTCGTGTTTGTTCTGGTCTGTGTGCAAGAGCTCACGTATGCCTGCATACCTCATAACTCTGCCTGAGCAATTACATCCCATACTTCCCTCTTCTGTGTTGCCGCATTAGGAGTTACAACATTACATAGCTATACAGAGAATAAGCCTATCAAAATACATACCAGTTTACAGCATTTCCTTTCCCACTTATTGCTTTGAAGCTCCAGCATTTCTTCCTACTTCTCTTTTCTTTACTCTTTGTTTTAAAATCATCTTCATAGCACCTTCTTCTGTCTTCGTGGTTATGCTTTTGCCCTGTTTGTTTGCACTCTGGCACTTGACTGAACTCTTCTTTTTCTTGTTGCAGGTCTAACAATTAATGCTAGAGAGTTATAAAGTCTCTTACAACAAAAAAAAGAAGCAAAGGAAAGGGATGGACAGAAGCAAGAGGAAAAACTATCTGATAAGCCTGGTAGGTGTGTCAGGTTTATTACTGCAGCGTCCGAAAGTCAATCTTCATGGTTACTGTCATGAGCCTTGGAAAACAGGACAAAGACCTATTGCTTTTATCTGTTCTGATGATCTCGTATTTTTAAACACAGGCTAGAATTTATTCAGTTCCATCTCATCATCCTTGCCATACTACTGTGTGTTTGTTGTGCTCTTTTAAAAAGTCAGTTGTCCTGTCATTTCTGTTCTTATCCACCTTTCTGTTCTCTCACCATAACAAGTCTTCTCTCAGTAGCTGTCCTTGTTAGCAATATGACTTTTCAAATCTGTCTGCTACTCCGTGGGCATTTTCTGTAACCTTATAATTATCCCTGTTTATGTGATGGAAGTCTTTTTGCATGTCCTATTTAGCATTTGGTAACTGCTGTTTGTGCTTGCCTCTCCCTGCTAACAATGGACTTTGGATACTTTTTTTTTTGTGTGTGTGGGTATGATTAGGACTTTGTTTTTAACTCTTGCATAGTTGGGCTGAACTACTTAGCAAGCACTGAATGTTATATTTAAACAACAGGTTTTTTTGGAAGTCACCTCTTCCAGAGTCCTGTTTGAAAGCATCAGCTGAAATTGTCCTTGAGTTTATAGGCAAGATTGAAATCTCAGGCTAATTGTATTGACATGAAACCACACTGTGCAATAATTTTTTATCCTTTATACCCATGCAAACGGATTGGTTGACTACTCTTCGCCCAAATCGTGCCAAAATTGTTTGCAACTGGAGCCACTAGATGCAGTTTCAGTATTGCAGAGGTGGCTGTACAGTGGTCAATATTCTTCCTTACCAACAGATATGGGGTGTTTTTAATATCAAGTAAGTGACTGCGGAGGGGAAAGTGACAGAAAAGGGAATTACATCTTGCTGAAGTACAGTGCTGGAATATGAAGAAACCGAAGAGGTGAAATACCCTAGAAAGAAATAAAAGAGGTGAAATACCCTATAAAGATGAGTGCTTAGGTGGGGTAATAATAAAAATAATCAGATGTGCATGGCCCCAAACAGGACAGTTCCTCTTAGATATGTTCCGTAGCATGTTCTGCATTATTGTGATTAATTAACAATGAAAGTAACTGACTGAAGTACGGTTGGTGAAAACAAGCAGGCAGTTCAGATACGGGGCAAACAATGTGATGTTTCCTCCTTTCACATTTTGACCACCAAGAAGAATTTGTTTAGGTGTGAATAGCCGAGAAAGTGCCTGTAAACTTAACTTCAGCCAACAGGGAACTTCAGGTATGGTAACTGAAGTGGAATTTAGCCTATACTGGTCTTGCCACACTAGCTCTCGTTGCTTTTTCTTGTGGACCATTGAACCCACACCTACCTGAGGATGATCTAGAGACTTCTGTTGCCTTAGGACATAATTTTCACTTTGGATGGACAGGATCTGGGAAGATTTCAGTGGCTGGGAACAGCAAAGGCCAGGGGTAGGTGATGCTCTGTCAGTGACGTTCATCCACATTTATATTAAAACAGTGTGGTTGGCTGGAGCAAGTCTTACCTAAAAAGCACTTAACAAGCACGTACAGAGTTCAGAGCAGTGTTGTGTGCCGCTGCAAGGTGTTTTGTGGGCATGCCAGAAGGAGTGGTTGTTAAAAAGACAAATTTCTCTAAAATAAAGAAAATTCCCCAAATTCTTTCTGAAACTGCGTGGAAAATATTTTAGGGAATTTTCTGTATCCCTGAACCATTTTCAGTACCTGTTCGAGAAAACTTATTTTCAAACCCAGTTCCACTGCTTCCTGTAGACCAGGCTACAAAGTGAACACGCTTGTTTTAGATTTCCAAATTAGATGGTTTGGTGACTCAGCATGAAAACCAGTCACAGGCAGCAAACATCCCTCCTCTAAGGTGAGTGTTTCTAACAAGCAATCAAAATGAAATGACACAAGCAAAGAGAAGAAATGAAGCCGCCTCTCACTCCATATGGATTCGTATTCCCCCTGCTTTAGCATTCTTATTACTTTTCCCTGCAAGTACATGATAAATGTCAGAGAAAGTGTATGGTTTGGGTTTTTTCTCTAAAGCCAGGATAGAAGGCATATTAGTTTGGTGGGGTTTCTTTGTTGTTGGTTTTTTTTGTTGGGTTTTTTTGTTTTTTTTTTTTTAATGAGTTCAAATATTTTGCCTGTCTTAAAAAAGGTCACCCATGCAGATTCTTAAATATAAGACTTACCTTCTACTTCCAATGAACTATTGAGTAACTGAAATCTCTGTAAAGGTATTGGGTTAGCTGAAAAAAAGTTTCCCATACCAACCTGCTGAATAGATCTTAATTATATTAAGTCATAGATTTCTCCTTCTTTTCTTTTCTTTTAATAAAGTCTCAACATTTGCAAATGAATGACCAGAGTTCTGAATTTTGATTAAGGTTGAATTGCCTTGAATAGCAGGAGAACTTTAAAGAATATGCTGTGTATTATATTTCAAAAAGTGCATTCGTGACTTTCTCATTGGTTTCCTTTCATGTTAAATAAGAGATGAGAGCGTAATCCTGTGTCTCTACTTCTTGTTTAAGTTAATATCTTTCTTTCATGAAAAGCATCCAGATGCATTTTGTTGAATACAATGCTGAAAGATTGCAAATGTGATTTGATTCTGCAACCATATTGCGCCTATTGCAGCTGCTTGTTATTGTGACAGCAGAGCTGCAGTGCTGTCTGAACTGTAGTAAACCTCCTAATTTTAAGTATTTAGAAACATTCTATCCTCTTGTGTTCTTTGCTAGTTCCATCAAGTGTCCAGGTGAACTTTTTTTCCCGTGTGCATCTTTTCTCAATTGAATGTCATGGTAATAAGATGCCACTGTGCAACTCTGTGGAGCCTTTCAATGCACTGAGCTGTAAGCAGAACCTTCAGACTATGATGTCAACTACCAAGGATCGGGGTGTGGGGGACAGTGTGGTTCAGGATTTGGGAAGAATTGTACTACCGTAATTTCATGCTGGGTGATAGAAGCAGTAGGTAGTGGGGAACAGCCCCCATTGAAGTGTGGGTGTACAAATTATAATCAAGTGAACAAGAAATTGCTCAGATTATGAGGACTAACAAAAACACATTTCTTGGGAGAAGGATACATGGGAGTTTTCACAACCATGTGGCCTTAGGCTCACTTTCAACAGCAGTGAGCTCCCGCAAGTTTAGAATTACAAATGACAATGGTTAGTTACTCAAAGTTTCTTTGGATGAAACTGTTCATGATCTTTCTTGATTCAGTGATTACTCATCCTCTTTCTGATTTATGAAATATCTAAGATCTAGAGAGATCTAGAGATAGACCTTCATACACATAGGAGTAACTCAAAAAGGGCAAAGTCTTATGTAGTTTATGTGTGTAAGTCTTTTTCTAGGTGTGTGCATGTAGTTCAGCGTATCTCTTTGGCACAAAGCAGAGGTTTCAAATTTAGTAGCACATCTTACTAAGAAGATTTGAATTTCTTAAATTTTCTCTGCCTTTATATTCTACTCTAATCACAACTTTTGAGTGCGGGAATCATTTACCTCAAAATAGGGAAGAGATTACTTCCATTATTGTTGACTGCCTCTGGTGTACAGATATGGAACCAAAACATTCAGCTGTTTGAAACTGGAGAAAATATTTCTAGGTCAACTGGTGAACCTATTTAAGGCAAAACCAAAATGTTGGTTAACCTCAGTCAACAGCGTTTAATTCAGGGGTAATATTTTTCATGTAAAGCTGCTAAGAGTTATTTCTGTGTCATATCCTGCTTTACTTGTTTTATCACTGAAAGTATCAACTTGACTTGTCTAGGTATGAACTGTAAGACAATATTAGACCCGGAGACTTTAAAAAGAAGAGCATTTCAATAATTTCTGAAGGCAGGATCTAGTCCAACAGTACTGATATATTGCTGTAGTTTCAGTCAGAATTCAAAGTAAAGAGAAACACCTCACAATAATTTCCCTAAAGCTGCTGGCACTGTTTTTACCTTAAATACTCCAGTGTTTAGTATTTGAAAACTTGATAACAAACATGGCTTAACTACACATAGTGTAAAATCTTCTCTAAATCCATATTCCTTTCTACTTGAGTGCATATAACAACAAAAGAGACATATGAAGACTTCTAACTTCACAGATATTTTATATTGGATGAATGAAATGCTGCTTAGCATAGGTATTCCTCCAGGTGTGAAGTGCATTAGGAGGAGCAGATTATAGAAGGACTATTTTAAACTCAAATTTTCATCTGCTTGATATAGTTTCCTGCTGCTTCACTAACAGCAACCTAGAATATAAAGTAAGTTTGATCAAAGCCATGCTCAAATGCAATTTCCACTTAAGTCAGTAGAAATTTTTTCCTTGAACAAAACCTACAGGTTTTAGTACACAGGATTTCTTAACAATTATTTATTTTAGTGGGAAATGTAATGGCAAACAAAGGGGAAATAAATTGGGGTAGGGGATTTGGAAGAAAGTTCCTGTGTTTGCATTAAAAATTATCCCAGCTATTTTTAAACTTCTTTTCTTCTTGTAATACTTGTGTTGTAATAACCAAAACAATGTTGCATTTTAAAGTTAGCTCCTTTAAATCTTTTTTTTCTTCCCCTATTACTCACATTTGTTTTCCGGTTTTTATTATCCTGCCCCAATGGGGATTTTCTTTTAACTTTGTTATAATATAATTGTTAGTGTGTGTACATGAAAAGGCTGCTGACCTTTTACTGACTTGTGAGGCAGAGGATTACTAGGTTTGCATACAACCTCCTCAAAATAGTGGAAAAATTTTCCTTAACTTGCTTTTCAGGTGAACAAATGATGAAAATCCTACTTGATTTTTTTTTTCTTATTTACTGCAATAGGTTGTGTAATTGTCTTGGATTTTCAAGTTGCATATTTTGATTACTAACCTATAGAGTTATATAGATAACAATGTAGATAATAATATATGTAATAATATAGATATGTTAATGTTGGTTTTAAAATGTAGACATTTTGTGCATTTTGGAGGATGTAGCCTACATAATTGAAGGTATTTTGAACTGGTTGGTCAAGGTCAGTTTCTGAACTCATGCATGTTTTGCTCATGTGAATAGTTTCAGCAAAATACAATAGGAAATCCAGAGCCAGTCGTTGCAGTGGTCACACTGGTGGGAGTGTAACACAGTGAGGGAGAGGATCTCGCAACTATGGACACAAAATACATACAAGGTCTGACACAAAAACCCCCAAGGCTACCCCTATAGGTTGGAAACCAAGAGTGGCAGGGAAGAAAAAGATGATTATAGAATATGTTCTTACCTGTCACAGTGAGACAAGGCTCAACTTGATTACTTCACTCAGTATGAGTTGATGCGTGCTCAAACGTAGACATTTTTGTGCCCTCAGTTGGAAAATGTTGGTGTGCAAGAGTGAACAGCAAATTAATATCAGGGTTCTTGTGAATCTGAAGAAATCAGCAAGGGAAACTTTTTAATTATTGACTGAGGCTTACGGTGAAGAGATCTCAAAGATGCAGTTGTTACTCAAAGGAACCCTTTTTTTCCGTTGGTAGAAGATGTGAAAGCAAATATGACGGAGATCCTTAACAGCCTTTCAGAAAATGATCTGCAGAATTTCTTTGACCTTTGGCAGCATCATATGCAGCTATGTGTCAACACAGAATGGAACTATTTTGAAGGTTATCATAGCTGATTTTCTTAATTTGTTAAATAAAAAGACTTACAGGCAGTCTATTTTTTTTTTGCGTTGGACCTTGTATGTAAGCATATATGGAGGAGCAAGGTGGTTATGACTTTCCTCTGTAATGTATCCAGCAAATGCCAAAACCAGTATTAGGACTTTGAATTTGCCTCCCACAGTGACCTCTAGGATAAAGCAGATTACTGAAAATTTCCAGAAGTAATTCCTAATTTTAGGAGTTCTGGCCACCGATAGCTTTCTCGCAACTTCATGGGAACTAAAAATCCTATGCCTAAGATGTCACTGGTTGCAGACACTCCATATGGAGACATCCAAAAGTGGAAGTCCATTGGCTAAGTTCTGGCCTTAGGCTCTGTGTCACTGAAACCATTCCATGTAGCAAGTAGAGGTTGTGAAAAGTGAGAGGGACAGGGAGATATCATGGGAGAAAGATATTTGGCAGTGGCATTAACTGCAGAGAACAAGAAAATAAGAAAACAAGGGACACAAATATCAAGAGGCTGTTTGGACTCAATAGAAGGGGGAGCAGAGCTGTTAAAATATCACTTTCCAAAGGGAATAACATCCAGTCTGTCTCAACATCCATTTTCCAGGTGCATTGCGTAGCCTATAGAGAGAACTTCAGTAGCAAACAACCCTACCGGGTGTCTGGAGCTACATGCAAGAAGTAGTGTTTCATTTGAATGTTATTTGGTTTAATTTTATTTTTAACCCTTCTTACATTGTTTTCAGCAGCGTAGAGCTTTCATTATTTACTGAAAGACAGACTTGTTGTGAGTCAAACTTACTGAGAACATGGGGATATACCAAGGAAGTGTATCCCTTAGCAACAGAAAGCAAGTTAGGGTTCTTCAAAACTTCCCTATTCATGTTTTCTCTCATTGTTAAAAGGTCTTTTACAGAGAAACTGGCTCACAGTTCATTTGGAATGCCGTAGACCCAAATGTTAGTCAAGTTAAATGAGACAGTTCTGTGAATTTCATTTGACATCAGACAGTTACTGAAAATCATGCACAGGGTTAAATCAAATGTGTAATACCTCCTCGAAGGTAAATACCTCCTCAGAAAAAAAGGTAGAGGGGGGAGTTGTGTCACTATTTTTGTATTTAAGCTAATCTCCTTAACTAGCATATAAAATGTAGACAGGGTAGACTGTAATTTATAATAACTTGTCTTCGTACGGTTTGCATCTGTCAGGCTTTAGGCATTAAGAAGCAGGTTGTCCTGTCAGATGTGTCAGTTAAATGATTTTAGCTAGAAAGTATTTTATCACTACAGCAGTCACTCTTGCACCAGCTGGGCCGTCTTACCTTTCTGTCTCAGTGACTGTTTTACTTCAAGCATATGGTGACGCACACACACGGCAGTCAAAAGCAGACATGCCATGGGCTCTCAGGTCTTATATCCTGAGATATTGTGTACCTTTCTTTAAGTGACTCTTCCCACTTGGCTCCCCCATATCACTGCCACCATTCCGTCCTTCCCACAGCCTCCTCTATTCTTCCTGCCTGAAGCCGATGGATCCTGATAGCAAACAAGAGACTTGGGGTTTCCACTAGTGACCATCGCCCAGAAGGTGGTTATGGCCCAAGGCAAATCCGTCTTGCCCATTCATTTCCCACGCCATGCAGAGGTTTTTAGCACCCAGAGCTCATACCTCAAGTCACCCGGCTTTTAATATTGTGTTTCCATATTGATGATGGCTGATGAACCCCAAGCCGCTGTCCTCTGTTCATATTTATTGCACCCATAACCCAGACAAGTAGGTACATGTTTAAGAAAAAAACCCAGACAATTAAAAGGTAATGACCAACTCAATTGTCCCCTGTGGATAATAAATCACGCGGCAAAATCACTAAAGGCTAACCTGGCCAAGTAGCACTGATAAGAAAGAGAGAAACTGGAGGGGGAAATACATCTTGTAAAAGGAAATAAAAAGATTATTTTGGGTCCCTTTTCTTGTTGGTGGCATAATTCACTGCCCTATTTAATTGTTTTCATTCTAAATAAACCTGTTAAATTTTAAACAGTAAAAAGCAATCGCAGTAAGCTAAAGAAAAACAAGTCTTTATCTAACTATATTGCTTAGTTAAATGAAGTGTATTGCATATGCTGACTTCAGACCTTTCTTTAAGTGTCTTTTCTGGGTTGTTGATTCAGTGAATACTTCATTTATTTTCTGGCAGTTTTCCTGAAAGAAAAGCCAAGGAATATCATCTGAATAAATAATTGTGGTTTATTTTGGCAATATCTCGTAACAGCTCAAGTGCTCAGGTATTTTGTTTTCTAACTGAAGCAGCCAATCATCTTGGAGCCTGACCAATGACTTTCTGACTCTTAATATAACTTAGTTGCTTCGTTCTGCTCCCTGACCAGATTTTTGCAGTTCATGTAGAAGACTTTTAGCTAAATGTTGCTGTTTCTAGTTAAAGATGTCTATCTTAAAAGGTGTAATTGTAGCACTAGAATCATAGAATGATTTGAGTTGGAAAGGACCTTAAATAATATAATAGTCCCAACACTCAAAATTAGGAATAGTAATGTCTTTGTGGTCCATTGAGGGATGTGGCTGATAAACTCACAGGCATTATCTTTCTGGCAAATCTCAAGGTGATTGCTGCGGAAAAACTTTTAATAATAATATGAATAGGAAAAAAACCACGATCCTATGTATTCAGGTAGTTTTCTCTAGAAGGGTACTCTCAAGCCCTTAGATCTGGGTAAGTTTTGAGTCAAAATACTGATTTGTAAATTTATTCCACCTAAACTTGGAAAAAAATATTTCCAGCAAAAATTGGCAAATGTTTTCTTTGAAAAATTCTTTGTTTTCTGCAAAACAAAAGAAAAAAAAAGAAAAAAAAGAAAAAATCCTTTTCTGTTGTAATATCAGTTTTTTAATTGGAATAAGTAAAAAAATATATGTATTTGTAAAGGTAATTATAAGAGACAATTAAGTAAGCAAATGATTGCATATGAACAAATAAACGTAGGCTGAACAGCTGTCCTGCTGCAGCCCCCCGCTGAAGATGGTTTTGAAGAAGATGGTCTTGAAGAAGATGGTTGGTTTGAGTTTCAGTTCTGGCTTCTAACATCTGTGGTTTTACTTGGACCCTTGTTACGCGAGATTCATCTCAAGGACTGCGCATGGACTCAGGGAAGAGGTTTCACACAGGATCTCTTGGCAGTACCACGTCTAAGAGCTGAAGGGACAGGCAGTATTCTTACTGTAATCTTGCCAAAGTCCTGCTGTAACCTCAGAATCATGCTAAAACTTCTTGACAAGAATCAATTTTTTAAAGGGAGAGTCTGCAGAAGCACCACTTCACTATCAATGTCCTTCCGTTGCTTCTATTTCTGTAGGTAACCTTGGCAGAAAGCTCCAGCATAAGAGAATTTTATGATTCCTTTGGCCATCTTTGTTTTCCCCTTCTCATCTCTATTTTTTTTCTTTTTAAAAAGAGAGCTATAAAGTGTGAAACTGAAACTTCATACTTGCAGAGTATTGTTACAGAAATCAAACTTCAATTACTGGTGAGTTATACACCGGCATAGAACGAAATGTGACTGCCTGCTTAATGCAGTACAGCTCTGTTTGGCTTTGCAAAGAAGAATTCTCACTTGATGAAAACATTTTCACAAACAGGAGTAGTAAAATTATCTGTGATGGTATATGCTAAGCTCGGTGAGTGAGAAGACCATGCATGATCTTTGCACTCAAAAGTGCTGAACTCCAGATCCTTGCCCCTTTGCCGGCTGTTTTGCAGCAGCGTGCCTGTGCAGACCATGCTCCTACACAGGTTGAATTTGATTTGTGTTGACTTCATCCTTTATTTAAGTGGAAGTGGTGAGAGGACACTCCTCTAAGTTGGTGCAATGCTATTTGGAGTACTACAAAGCACCTGTCTGAACCTCCCCTGCCCACCTCTGCTGAGAAGTGGCTGCAAGTTGGATGCAAACACCTGCAGGCAAGAGTTGGGTGGGTAATTACAAGGGAAGTTGTACAGACATAGCTGACAGGGTACCGAAATGTGAGTCTGGAGGTCTTGGGCTCTGGTTTCAGCTCAAGTAGAAACCTCATATGTGAACTCAGGCAAAACACCCCTCTTAAATAGACCCCACTGTCCTTACTGGGTTTGGTGCTGGTAGTCAATGGGGTTTGTTTTGTTTTGTTTTTGTTTTTAATAAAAGCCTGGGGTGTAAAGGACTTTGTGAGAATAAGAATATTTATTTTGGAAGCTGGGGCTGGGCTGCATTTTTTAATGTGTTGGTTTTTTTTTTTTCTAATCCCCTGAGTTGGGAAACTCAATCTTATTTTCCTGGAAGACGGGGGAGGGTGGCAACAAGAATCAATGTGTTAAGCCATTAGTCACCGACTGCTGGAGTACAAATATTGACAAGAGCAAAGGTTTGGTGGTCTTGCTTTTCTGCATGAATATCAGCAGTCTATCGCAAAAAGCCTGCCTGTACTTCCAGGAGGTCTGTCCCTGGGTAACATGATTATTGCAGTGTAGTAGGGAGGTAAACATTTAGGCATGGGTAGCACAGCTTCCTCTGAACCTACATTACCCAGTGTTATGCAGAGTTTTAGCTTGTAACGCTAATATCATAAACATAAAGGTTCTAAAATCAGCAAATTGCTTTCCTGCATCATGCTTCCTCTTACAGACAGTCTTGTAAGTTCACATCTGATGATTTGATTTGTAGTTCTCAGGTCTCCATCTTTGCTCTAAAACATCATCTGCTCTGAGGGACATCCCCCAGGAAGACTGCTGTAGCTATGCTGTTCACATGCTAGGAATAGAATCACTGTGGGAACCAAGCAGTTTTCTAAACTGAAGCACCCTGCAGTGAGATCTGTGAAAGGGATGGTCAGTGAGCTCTGAACAGGAATCTGTGAGCAGAGGGGTAGATGGTAGTCTCAAAAATCTTTCTGTAAAAAAAAAGAGGAAAATTGAAAACTTTCCACTGTTGCTAAGTCTGGCTGAGCTCCACCAGCTTGCAACACTGATTCATTATATAAGCTGAGCCACTGGATGCTGTAGGCAATTTCAAATTCTTATTGATGACCTGCTCAGAGCGAGGCTAGAAGACCTGGTGTGGGTGAAGTCTGCAACCTGGGAGACAAGTACAGCCAAGAAAAGAAGTGTAATCTTGGTCCATAACACTGTATAACCTCAGCTAAATTGCATACTCACAGTCTCTTCTGCTCATAAAGCTGAACATCCTCTGCAAATATTCTTCTGTCACATCCTTTCTTTCTGAAAATCACAAATCCCTTTCTGCACAAAGCTGTCTTTACCAGACTCTCTTAACACTCCGGAACCACTGCTCTCGTTTCCCTTTCTAAAAGCAGTACTGCTGTGACAGGTATATACATATCTGTATGTAGGTAAATAGCTGCAGAACAAGGAAAAATAGCATTGATTAAGACTTCCACTGTCAGCAGTCAAAATCACATTTCTGTTTCCAGCCCAACTGTTAAATATGCTTCCAGCAAGTTTCATTCCCTTTTGATATTATCCTCCTCTGGAAGACAGGCTGCATGTCCTTAGCTGAGCAAATAGCTCCTTAATGTCTCCATCTTCCTAAACTTGAGACTGAAAAATCCACAAAGTGGACAGATTTCTTGGTTGCTTCTACTTTGGCAGTACACATCTGTTGTAGATGATTCATCTAGTTGGTTTAGGTAGGACTTCTTAGGATTGCTATATAACTCTTCTGGGTCCTTAAAATCTAAGGACTGCTTTTGATTTCAGCTAAACCTTCATAAATCATCTTAAATTACCATTCTTAGAAGTAATCCCTATGAAATTAATTGATCTTCTCTAAGTAATGAAGAATTTAGCTTGTTCTTGTGCAGGTTGTATATTACATTCTTGTTAGTGGAAACATTTAGTAACAAAAACATCCATAGGCCTCCTGTGCTTTACTGGGTTTTGATCCATAAAGTTAATTCACTCAGTTTAACTTCTTTTGCCAAAAAATTTTGTCTTCAATGAGCTGTGTTATGTCATCTGTTACCTATCAGTTCTCAGATAAATGTGTACTTAACAGTCATGATCGAACTTTAAGAGCAGTGCGATAACGCTTATGCTTATGACCTTCTCTTGTGAGAGTAGTCACATTAATATAAACGGGAACTTTGCCTGAAAAGGAACTGAAGCAACTGAGCGAAGAGGCAAGATTTAGCTGGTGGGATAATTTATATGCATTGGGTCCTACATTTACATCCAGTCCAGTTGTATCACAGGAATTTAGGACATTGTCTCAAACACTTTCTGATGATGAAGAGCTGAAAACACGTTCTTCTGCGTGTCCTTGTACTAACAAGCAATTAGGTATGCGTCTACCATCTGTGAGTATACTTGGAAATATTTTTAACATGACCTAACTGCTTAGAGTTGGGGTGTTGAGTATCAACTGTTTCCAGTGTATCATCCAGTGCATTTTTGTCTTTGACACATCAAGTATTTGACTTAGTACTAAAAATATGGAGCAATTTTGCCCATAAAAGCAACTTTGCTTGTAGATGTGCAAGTCAGTTATTTCAGTCACTGTTCCCAAGATCAGATTTTTCAGACCCAGATGCGAACAAAATAGGTTTTTTCCAGTGAATCTGCCATGCTGTCCTAGTCTGGGACATACCTCAATACAGCATATCATAAGGCAGCATCCTGAGGTGGGAACGGACTGTAGTTCTGGAATTTTTGGCTAGGACTTACACCTGGAAATTAGTATCTTGGTCGTTGAATCTTTCTAAATTTTTATTTCTGTAGTGTAAATAAAATCCTACTTCTCATTCTTAAGCCCTAACATTTGTTGTGAGGCACGTTCTATACGGAGCAAAGTTGTACAAGTTGGAGGGCACTTGGGTACAAGTTCCGTCAAGGTGGCTATGAGGCTTTCCTTTCGAAGCAGGCAGCAGGGTTAGTATGGTTTAGCGGTGTTTCTTGGCACTGTTAGGTTTACAGTTGGACTCTGTGATCTTTAAGGTATTTTCCGACCTAAGCGATTCTATGGTTTATTTTTTTCTTACTACACAGTGGATCGAAGCTCATAATTTCTAACAGGTTAAAAGATCCAGTGTTTTTTGGGCACTTGGAATACATCATTAGACTTTAGATCTGTGCTTTTCCTGGTTATTCTATATCTATTCCACACCACCATCAGGCTTTTCTTCTTGGGATTACCTTAGAAAGGGTTCACTGTTGATTATATTGTGTAACCGCATGGCAGCAGATAACTCCCACCCAGAGGGAAAAAAAAACCAGACCCAAAAACCCACACAAGCTTTTCAAATATAGAATTTGCAAACGCTGTTATGTCAGAAAAGGCATGAGGACAGGGTTTCTAGGGCAATGAGCTGGCGTTATTCCTGTCCCACTCAGCAACAGTGATAGAGCAATTTGCTCGTTGTCTGATGTTCCCATGTTCCCCTTCTGTGCCAAAGCTAGTGTTACTGTTCTACCTCGCACATAACTCTGAAGGGAGGGGCAGTCTTGAAAATGAAATCCTGGATTTGCTGGCAAAATTCCTATTCAGTGAGTAGTGTTTTGCTCTTGTGCTGCACGTTTTGCTGTGGATAAATCCTACATAGTTGTACAAGAGTTCCTGCAATTACATACGTGCCTTTCCGTACCAGTTTTAACAATACTTGGCGGTATGAAGATGATTAATGCCTCAGGGAAAAAAACCTCAACATATGTATAAGTAATATATTGCTAGATCACAGACCACCAGCCTTGAGACCACTTCATCATCCAAGTCACATTGTCCCAGCGGATTTCCCACTGTGCAAAAGGATTTCCAAGGAAAGCTCTGTGCAGCCACGGCAGACTTCATCATTTTAGAAATGCCATTTGCATCTGAGTGCTTTGCAAATGAAGGAAAGCAGGAAGCAAAGTCTCAGATGTTTTGCTTACCTGGTACTTTATGGTTAGTCTCACCCTTTTCCTGCATTTTCAGTTGGGCAAACAGTTTCTTGGGAGGTTTTGTGGCTTTTTCAAGACATGATATCATGTGTTGCTATTTATAACTGCTAAGGGTTGTGAAACCAGAGTATTTATCAGAGAACACAGAGGCTGATGTAAACTATTTGCAGATAATAGCATTGGGTAGAGGTACAGTGGAAATGCCTTTCTTTCTGCTACAATGTGTAGATTTGTAGACTTGAGGAGAACATAGGGAACTGTGAAAAGAGACCATAAGAGCATGGAATGAAAAGAGCTGTACTTGCAATGAATGGTATGGATCAGATTATTAGAAGTCACAGCATTTACAAACAGATCAGATCTTGAAGCTGAGGTAAAGAGCCACCAGTGGCTATTGTGTGGACACAGGCCAAATGTTAACAGCTAGGGAGAACTTGGATCTGTTTAGCTGTTCGGCTCTGCCCTGCAGCAGGTACAGTCAACGGGTGTCTTCCTGAGTTCCTTTCCCTTATTCCTGTCTTTCCCGAAAGATACATGTAAGTAGCCCCTAATGAACTCAAAAAGACATCAGAAGAGAGATAATGGCTGTGACAAGACCATTCATAGCTCACGTGCTTGTTTATTTGCTAGCATAACTACAGCAAAACTAAAATAAAGTCATTGATGAAGAGCTCTATCTGGAAGAAAATCTCAGTCTCGTAATTACTTCCTGTATTAGTGAATGATAATGAAATACACATGGAAATGGACGCACTTACGTAAAAGAAAGAAAATATTAAGATACTTAAGTCAAATACTGCCATTTTGTCAACTTAGCTACTTACTATATCAATACGAACATGGACTATAAAAGCAGCACTGCTAATTCCTTCATTGCTTGCGTTCTGAAACTCTACAAAATAAGCTTGTGATTAGATAGTTATTACCCACACTGCTTGTGTATAACTGCAGAAAACAGTAGTCATATTGGACTAAAACGTGAGCAGAAGCACTGGCTACTCTAATGCCTGTACACCTCATGGTGTATGACAAAAGAAGCAATTCTTGTCATTTGTTAACCTTTATGAGTAACTTCATACACCTTAAGATGAGTGGCACCCAGTGCTATACCCCACAGCATATCTTTCCAAATGTGGACAACACAGAAAACATATCCGCAAAATATAGTGTCTTATGCTATAAGGCACACTTCTAATGCTGAAGAGGGCTTGAGCGGACTAGCACCTGCGTGGAAATTCCATTAAAGCTTCAGTATATAGGAGTATTTGACTAATATGAATGATGCCAAACTGCAGTGGTTAAACGTTATTTATCCTTCTGCATGGATACTCTTACTCAGAATGAAAGTAGGGTAGTATAATTTCTTCTCTTAGGGCTTTCTTAGATTCAAGCAGGGATTTAGAAGTGTATAGCCTGAGTTATGACAGGGCCTGTGTCTCAGCCGTAAGGAGCATCACCCACTAGGAAGGGGTTTCTTTCATTTGACACTTAGGACTAATAAGATTTGGACTTTTAATTTGGACCATTTGTTTTACAAGTACTTGCCCTGGCTAAGTTCCAAATAGCAGTAAGAATGGGCTTATGATAGAGGGGATGGAGACTTGGAAGGCACAAAGGATGTCCTCTTGTGAAGACTGTAGATAACCCAAATTTAATTCTCTGCTTAAACACAGCTTTTCTTCATCACCTCGACACATCAGAGTTTCCATCTCCTTTCCTTGGAGAAGAAAGAAAAGAGAAGGTTTGGTGACTGGGGAGTGGGAAATTTTCAGAGAGCAATCCTGTGAAGACATCTTTAAGAAGGTCAGGTTTTCAAGAGTACTGTTGGGGGAGAAAAATAAGGACCTGAGAGAGATGAGAGGTTGGACTGTGTGAGAGATGGTAGTGCAGAAATGATAGTGGAGGTAGAAAGAAAAACATTACTAATGGAACAGTGTGTCTAAACAAGTATATGGACTTCATTAGGGATGGAGAGAAAAAGTCTGCAGAGAAGAGTCTACAAAATTTGACAGGTGACTGCTTGAGATCCTAAATGATATCAGAGTACTTCCAGCAGACGTGCTGGATCTGTTTCTCCCTCTGCCTTTTGTAGCTCTGTAACTAATTTTACAGATTAGATAAAGTACTTTGTCGGCTCAGTCTGTCTGGCACTAAATTCGTAAATCCATCCTTTCTGTTTCAGTCAGGCATGACTGGGTGAACAACCTCTATAAGTGAAAGAAGCGACATGAATAATTCTTCCTTGAAATAAGGTCAATGTTATCCTCATGTGACTGGAGCTGTGTGGAGGGAACAAAGACCTACAGCAACCTGGTGCTATTAGCAGCACTGGGTGCAGATGTATTTTGTCCTAAGTCTCAGCTAATAATTAAAGAATCGTTACGGTTATCTCAGTTTTTATAAGAACCACAGTATTCTTCATAGAAATGTATTTCGGCATCAAATTCACCTTGGGGTGAAAGACATTTTATCATTATGAAGCAACTTCTGTGTTATGCCCAAAGCTCTGCATTCATAGTGCACTTGTACTAAAAAAAAGTTTCTAATATTCATATTCTGCTTGGACTTTGTCATCATAAAGCCTAATCTTTTCTTGTCACATTACAACGCAGTCTGTAGACTTTTTTGTTGTTGTTTTCTTTTCCTTTATGTTCTTCTGACCTCCCATTTCAGTATATAAGGTAACTGAATTAATATTGTCATCTACATTCACTATATATACAATATTTTAAATGTAAAAAAAATTGCAATGGTTTTGCAGCTTGCTGCTGTTTTCAGAGAGCGTCAGAAGGGAATTATTTTTTTTAAATATACAATATTAATAAGCTTAATTTAGTGGGGGAAGCTTATTTTATCCTTACCACAAAAAGAAATGAACAATTCTGTAGATGATTTTTTGTATAGAATGATAGAATAGCACCAGTGGCCATGAAATAGCAAAATATAATATGTCTAGTGGACGTATGCTAGTAGAAAACGAGAGTGTCTTTAGCAAAATGAACTTGCCTAGATTTTTCTTTCATTGTTAAAAGTATCCCTCATTAAACAGTAGGTAATCTCTTTTGAAATACTTAAGCTACCCGTTTCACTGCTGTATTATACCTCTGCTTGTCTGTCAATATGAGTTCACATTCTATACCATGTCTAACTCTACTCAGAGAAAAAAATGATAAGGCAGTTGTTTTTACACTGGAAGACCTACATTATTTTCTTCTCATCTTCCTTACTCATCAGTAACCATTCTCAGCATAAATTAGCAGCATAGTTAGTAAAACTTGTCTTTCTTGTATATACTAATCTTTCAGTTCTATAATATTAAATTCATACTATGCAACTTTTACAAACACACTACCAGCTTCAAAAACATAGGACCTTGAAAATAGCTTGTGGAAAGCTTATGATCCGCTATTGACTCACCATGAAAATTCCCTTACCATACAGTCCCTTTTGTTTGGCACAGAGAAATGTTATCTGAGAGGTTTATTATCAATTGGTATTTTGCTTGCAGTCTTTCAAAATCTGAAGTTATTCATGGTATCTCAATTCTTAACCCTGGATGAATGCTCGGTGCAGGACTTGTGATATAGGAGTAAAATTCCTTCTCCATTTACTGCTCAGTTCGTATGAGTGATGACTTGACCTGGATCCCACCCCTGGGACCTTCAGAGGCTACCACCCACTGCAGTGGTTATGGCAGCAGTTGAGGATAGTGATGCAGCCGGTGCGTGAGGAGCACAATTTCCATTGTCATAGAATCACAGAATAGTTTAGGTTGGAAGGGACCTTAAAGATCACCTAGTTCCAACCCCCCTGCCATAGGCAGGGACATCCCACTGGCTCAGGCTGCCTGAGGCCCATCCAACCTGGCCTGGAACACCCCCAGGGATGGGGCAGCCACAGCTTCCCTGGGCAACTTGTGTCAGTGCCTCACTACTCCCAAAGTGAAGAAATTCCTCCTTACGTCTAGCCTAAATCTGCCCCTCTCCAATTTATACCCATTGCCCCTCATCCTATCACTACAAGCCTTTGTAAAAAGTCCTTCTCCAGTTTTCTTGTAGCCCCCTTCTTGTACTGGAAGGTCTCTATAAGATCTCCTGGGAGCCTTCTCTTCTCCAGGCTGAACAACCCCAACTTGCTTAGCCTGTCCTTGTATTGGAGGTGCTCCAGCTCTCTGATCAGCATTGTAGCCCTCCTCTGGACCCGTTCCAACAGCTCCATCTCCTTCTTATGTTGAGAGTTCCAGAACTGGACACAATACTCCAGATGAGGTCTCACAAGAGAGGAATAGAGGGACAGAATCCCCTCCCTCTCCCTGCTGGCCACGTTGCTTTCGATGCAGCCCAGGACATGGTTGGCCTTCTGGCTGCAAGCGCACATTGCCGGCTCATGTCGAGCTTCTCATCGGCCAGCACCCCCAAGTCCTTCTCTGCAGGGCTGCTCTCAATCATGTCATTCCCCACCGTGTTTTGAAACTGCAGATTCTCCCAACCTAGATGCAAGACCTTGCACTTGACCTTGTTGAACCTCATGAGGTTCACACAGGCCCACTTCTCCAGCTTGTCCAGGTCCTTCTGGATGACATCCCATCCCTCCGCTGTGGTGACTGCACACACCGGAATGATGTTGAGTGATTCACGAGAGCAAAGTTACAAATAATCTGTGGAAAACATAAAGTCTAATGACATTGTCATCTCACATGACGTTTAGGACATGCACCTGTGAACAGATCGCTGCAAGTTGTGAGCAGCAGCAGGGAGCGGGGTGCTGTGTGCACTGGAGCTATCGCAAACCAGAAGATGCAGTTGGCCCCTCCGCTCTCCTCTAAGGAGCTGGCATTAAAGCAAGAAGGCAAGATGTGCATTAGCCTCAGTGGCTTCAATATTTGAGTGGGTTTGGCTGACGTTTGTATGGAGGAGGCTATTGCCAGGGAGCAGCCAGCAGGAGGGAGGAGGATATTATGGGACAGAAATTTCCCTGGAGCACAATTCTATTTTTAAAAATGCTGCCCCCTTGCACCAGTGTTCATTAGCATATTCAAAGGTTATGCTAAGTACGTATAAGGCATTGCAAGGCCTTGCGGGAGAGATCAGAAAACAATATTCTATATTATAGTTTTAGTGAATCTTCTCAGATTACTCAAAAAGATAAGACATCTAAAATACCAGTCCCTCTGGAAGAGATCTGGGGTAATTTATGCTGCTGTATATGAGAACTATTTCCCATAAACCACACGTTATCCTCATATTTAACTATTCCAGTGAATTTACTAAGGTTGGGTCAAAGAAATTAGATGGAGATACAGGTTAACTATTTTGCTGTTTTTACAATATTTGTTGATAAACTGTTTTCATTATTGGAATCTGGCACAAGTCATATAATAGAAGACTGTATTTGAGTAATCTTTTTTCGTTATTATTGATTTAACTGTCTTTTGCCCTGGTTGCATAAACACAGCTAAAAGCAATTGGTTTTATGTTCTGTTTCCCAGTGGTGGCCAACTGTTTCCAATGGCAGTAATTACTTGGGTTTTTTTAAGACCAGCAGATTGTGCAACTCTAGTACTTCACAGTCTTTCTAGGCATAGTTGTAGCCCTTAACAGCAGATTTCAGCTTTTGTCATCTAAAGGCACAGAATTCTGGCCAAACTCATCAGTAACTTCATTGATGTAGGAATACAATAAATGGCAATTTCCTATCCATTTGGAAATACGTCAGGAGTATAAAAAGGCTTAAACAAAGGCAGAGAGCCATTAACATGCGTTGGAAAGTAAGTTCTAGATATAAGAATTTAAAAAACCAAATTAAAGTGGGGTATATTTGATTTTAGGGAACTATAGTGATCTAGATCTTTTGCACCTTTTGGTTTGTATAAGCGGGTTTACATAAGATGGCTCTTTTGAAGATGTGGGAATTACATTTATATGGGAAGTCTGTTTTTTCTGAAGAATTCAGTGAATGTACTTTTCCTTAAAGTTAGTTGTCTTTTTTTAACACTGTTCCTCCGCTAAGCACTTTCTAGGATCCTGCCTCCAGGGTCCAAAGCAGAGCAATTGAAAATGGAACTTGCACACTCTAAGGGTATTTAGACTGGTTTTCCAGAAAAGAAACCAAGTTGGATCTTTGAATTTAACCTCGCATCAAAACAATACAACATACTGAAGCCATTAGCTCTTTAGTGCTAAACTTAGTGTTGAGGAATTCCCTAGATGATTTTTGCATTCCAGGGCTGCTACCACACAAGATACGTGTGGATGCGAGGAAGATTCAAGATGCTTAACAAATATATATGAAAAACAATTCATTATTTTGCAAACTGCCTGGTGAACTAACGTTCTTTTACAACATCACTAATTAGGTCTGGAAAAATTCTGTGGTGTCACCGATATTACTGCAGAGGAAACCACTCTGGTAAGCAAGTAGAAAATAGTAACAGCTCTTTTGCTAATTTAACAGACTAGAAGGCTTAACCGTTTTAGTGTTAGAACGGGGTCTGATGTTTTACATCAAATATTTTCACACATTTTACCATGTTAGCACTATCCCCCGAAAAAAGTCTTGGCATTGACTGGCTGAGCATTTCATGTAGGCTCCATTTCATTCTGTCCCTGTGGCCAAATGCCATCCTATCAAAATGTGCATCTTCGATTAGCTGAAGGACATCAGATCTAGCTTCAGGTCTGCTGATTAAACTCAGAGGAAAATCTAGCTCCACTGACCAGAGGGGAAAAGAAATCATCTGCAATATAAGTGAAAAAGTCATATAATATAGTTTTCAAAAGTTTATACAAGCAATGCTGGTGGTTACTACAAGTTTGTTTCACTGCTTCATCACCTACTTTGTCACATCTGTTCTGAGAATCAAAGAACCACCGAATGGTTGAGGTTGGAAAGGACCTCTGGAGATCATCTTGTCTAATTCCCTGCTCAAGCAGGGCCACCTTGAGTCACACTCTACATCATCTCTGGGCAACTATGCCAGTGCTCTGTCACCCTCACAGCAAAAAAGTGTTTCCTGAGGCTTAGATAGATCCTCCTGTATTTCAGATTGTTCCCACTGCCTCTAGTCCTGTCACTGGGCACCACTTAAAAGAGCCTGTCTCTGTCATCTTTGGACCGTCCCTTCGGATATTTATATACATTACTAATGTCCCCAAAGTGTTATCTTCTCCAGGCTAAACAGCCCAAGCTCTCTCAGCCTTTCCTAGTAGAAGAGATGCTCCAGTCACTTCTTCATGGCCCTTTATTGGACTCTCTCTGCTATATCCATGTCTCTCTTGTACTGGGGAGCCCAAAACTGGATGCAGTACTTCAGATGTGGCCTCACCAGTGCCGAGTAGAGGAGAAGGATCACCTCCCATTGCTTTTCTCTTCTGATTTCTTCCTTAATCTGGAATCAAGGGCGTTGTATTTTCCAACATATTTACCCCAATTTAGTAAGAGGTATTTAGTCTTATAAAAGAGTGAAAGAACATTTTCTTGTCAAAATCCTCAGAGGAAAAATGATTTAATAGCTTTAGATTAACATCTGGAGCAGCCCATTGGAAGTATCTTCTCTGCCTGCAGGTATAACAGAAACCATCAAATTTCCACAGTGGCACTTCATAGTTTAGTCCCTAGTTTGGGTGAAGACAGAAGACATTAGAAAGTTACTAAAGCTTCAAATGGTGGAAAATTTATCTCTGCATTTGGTAGGTTAGTCCTCTTGCTGTGCTCCTTATTGCTAATTTGAAATGGAACCTTTGGCTTGTAGCCATTGGATTGTATTCCTTACTTGTACACCAACAAGAAACTTTTTCTGACTGTGAAGTAATACAGTCTCCTCAGGCTCCCTGTAAACCTGGTTTTCTGCCATTCCTATCATTCCTCTTTAGGAACCTTTCAATTTTTTTACATTTTCTTTTGAAATGTGGACACTGGGCTGAATAGCCATGATCTTCCTGCTGCTGCCTATGGTGGCATCAGATATATCTGTATTAGCACAAGCCGCATGATAATACTTCTGTTTTTCCAAATCTACCTAGAAGTTAGCTGAAAATGCAAATGCGCAAGGTAGTTGACTTTGCTCATCTAGAAAAAAGTTGTTGTGGAGTGGCTCAGTCTAAGCTCTTCTCTCCATGCAGCAGTGTGATGGTGCACCGTGCATGGAACCAGTGTCCTCAATCTTACTTGTTGCAGTCGTGCCTCATAAGAAATGGCAGCAGTGTGACTTTTTAATTGTTTAATCTATTAATTTATTTGTTTGTCTCATTCCTGAGCCTATTATCACCTGCATGGCAAGGACTGAGTCATTAAGCCCTTTACCATTATTAGGTCAGGATATACCCTGCTGCAATGGGAAAGAAGCTGCAAGTACTTGTGCCCAAGGATGGAGAACATGCATGAGAGGAAGCGTAACTGCTTATGAGTGCTGTGTTTGCAGGGCAGATGTACAATTTGGTGAATCTGGTTGTTACGTTGGCCAGCAATGAAGCTAAAACCTCAGGATGTGTCGCATCCCTAGATCTGTGGATTCTCAGTGAGAACATGTACATGTTCCAGTGCCCGATGACTCTTCACGGAAAGAGTCATCGGGCACTGGTAGAGGCTGCCCAGGGAGGTGGTCGAGTCACCTTCCCTGGAGGTGTTTAAGGAACGGGTTGATGAAGTGCTTAGGGACATGGTTTAAGGGAGTGTTAGGTATGGTTGGACTCGATGATCCAGTGGGTCCTTTCCAGCCTGGTGATTCTATGATTCTATAGATAGTATAGACCCCATATGGACTCATTCTAAGCCTCCTAACTGAGCATAAGTGTTATTTTTTTGTTATCCTCAGTGACTCGCCAGGGAGATAACTGGGAACTAATAATGCCTATGTTGTAGCAGGTCGCTGGGAATGCCTCAGTGCCATCAGCACAGGCTGAAGAAGAGCATTCAGACAATTCAAGAAACTTTTGGCAAAGCTGTTGATATGACTTTCCCATGTCCTATCATCTCGTTGATATTCATAATGCTAATCAAGATACTATTTGTCCCTGTCTGTCTTGTCTTTTCCAGGCTGATGAAACACAGTACTCTCTCCCTGCTAGAAGAGGCAAAGAGTGGCAGGTAGTAATGGACGGTATGGAGTAGGTCTGTGGAAAGCTGACAGGCAAGTGGAAGCATTTTATAATGTGGCTTAGCTCAACAAGAAAACTACATTAGATTACTTCTCCTATTTGGTTTTTGGTACATGAAATTTGTGACGTTCACTTTTAGCACGTGAGTATCCTGCCATTTTGGGTAGGGATGTGGAATGCCGTACCAGCTTATTTTGAGAGTAGGTGATTGTGATAGAGTATTTCCTTCTCCTAGTGATTTTAAGGCTGCACTCTGGTGCTTGTCTCTACTATCTCTATTGTTCATCTCCTTTCTATTGTTATAGTTATCACTAACAATAAAAGGGTATTGATTTACAAAACTTTACAAAACTTGAACTTTATTAACAAGATATTGTTGTGGGATGATGAAGTCAATCGAGAGCTCCATAGTAGGAAGAGGCAGTATGATTGCTCATGGCAATGGTTTGCCTGCCTTCAGCTATCCAGCTCAGGGCCTGTATTTCCTGTGGATACTAGCCTATTCCCTACTATTGTTTCCAGTAGTTCTGTCTTGTGTTTCATTGTCTGGATTGCACCCAGCTGCATGACTTTCAATGTTTCCTTGCCACTTCCAGAAGCATAGCCATACAAGATAGGAGCAGAACTCCAGCTACTTATCGTCCTTCCCGTGGCAGCAGTAGATGCATTAGCAAAGTATAAAAATGCACTTCTGGAGGGATGTTTTCCCAGGTATAACTTGCCACAGGTGACACTGTAGGATTTCCCACTACTGTTGGTGTTTTGTTGGCCTCTGGACACAAGCTCACAAAATATCATAGAATCGTAGAATAATAGAATAGTTGGGGTTGGAAGGGACCTTAAAGATCATCCAGTTCCAACCCCCCCGCCATGGGCAGGGACATCCCACTGGCTCAGGCTGCCCAAGGCCCATCCAACCTGGCCTTGAACATGCCCAGGGATGGGGCAGCCACAGCTTCCCTGGGCAACCTGTGCTTTCTTCACCCTCATCGTGAAGAAATTCCGCCTTATGTCTAGTCTCAGTCTGCCCCTCTCCAATTTATACCCATTACCCCCTTTGTCCTATCCCCACAAGCCTTTGTGAACAGCCCCTCTCCAGCTTTCCTGTAGCCCCTTCATGTACTGGAAGGTCACTAGAAGATCTCCTGGGAGCCTTCTCTTCTCCAGGCTGAACAACCCCAACTCTCTCAGCCTGTCCTCATATGAGAGGTGCTCCAGCCCTCTGATCATCTTCATGGCCATCCTCTGGACCCATTCGAATAGTTCCATATCCACCTTATGTTGGGGATTTCAGAACTGGACACAGCAGTCTAGATGAGGTCTCACAAGTGAGGAATAGAGGGGCAGAATCTCCTCCCTCCCTGCTGGCCACGCTGTTTTTGATGTAGCCCAGGACACGGTTGGCCTTCTGCGCTGCGAGCGCACATTGCTGGTTCATGTCGAGCTTCTCATCAATCATCACCCCCAAGTCCTTCTCTGCAGGGCTGCTCTCAATTATGTCATCCCCCATTCTGTATTGAAACTGCAGATTGCCCCGACGCAGGTGTAGGACCTTGCACTTGACCTTGTTGAACCTCATGAGGTTCACACAGGCCCACCTCTCCAGCTTGCCCAGGTCCCTCTGGATGACATCCTTTTATGTGTATATATATGAAATATACACTCCCCACTCTTTTTTCCCCTTATGGTTCAAACATCCATCTGAACTTTGCAGAAGCATAAAAAGATATTGCAGAAATTTGCTCCTTAAGGTCACAGGTAAACTGAAAAAAACCAAAGAACAGGTAATTGTTGCTAGTCCTTTTATTTCCCCACTTAAAAACATATATTTAAACCTTAATTAAAGTCTTGAAGGAAACAACCTATTTAAAGCCTTGGGTGCTGAGTATTTTTTTTCCCTACTGTGCAAGATCAGCATCTTGTGAAACTTCTTCTGCGAGTACTGAAGTAAAGGGATAGGGAAGGGTGAGGAGAGGATGTATTTAATAAACGATGTTAAACTATTCCAGATAGAATCCTTGAGGGAATATCTTTCAAGAGGAATCCCTGAGTGGCAGGACACAAGCTGGGAAAATATGCAGGCTACATCTTTTACAGCCTTCTGAGAAGGGTTGGGGGAATAATATCAGGAGTGTTTTCCTTTCTTGCCACATTCAGTTTCTTCCTCTGTGCTGTGCTGGCAAAGCACTAAGCATCCTATAAAATACTGCCTTTACATACATTAACAGGTTTCTATGTTTTTACAGGATTCCACCAAGCAACCTCTCTGCCTCCCTCCCCTCCTCTTCCACTCCCGCGGGGGGTCATCACCCCAAATCTGCACTGGTAGATCAGAGCAAACCCTCAGTGGCCGCAGCAAGCTCCTTAGAGAGCTTAGATTTGTCATACAAATACTCCATAATACACTTCATGTGGTTTAAATATGTTTCATTAATGGTATTTAAACACATACTTTAAAAATATCAACAAAATATTCTGCAATATATTACGGAAGTGAAAATTCTGCCATCTCCAAGCACAGTATTTTGCTCTTTTCACTCTTGCATTCAGTCTATGCTTTTGGCAATAATAAAGAAGTCTTTTGGGGGTTATGGGAGGATGGAGGAGGCTGCTCAATGGAAATCATTGAACTGTTTTAAAAGAGGATTTTGGTGAATTTGAAGAAGCTTATGATCCACTTTCAGGAAATTGTTTTGATATTTGTTTGTTTTAGGTAGTGGAGAATCAGAAAAAAAGCTGTTGGGGAGGAAATGGAAGATATTTTGGAAGCATGTGAGTGTGATGGCGGAAAGAAAGGATCCCCACATTTTCATTCATTCCTGTCTTCATTGGCTGGGAAGTTCTAGCCAGAGATGCTCACTCAAAGTTTAAGTACAATAAACGTTACTTTCAGTTCAAGGTTATCGTTCAGGAATTTGACAAAGATGTGAGTATCAGATGTTTATCTGAGTTTCCTTTCTTGTAGCATACCAAAAGTTCAGGTGTCGGAGTGAGATTTTGGGCTCCACCTCTGTGCTACGGTTGAAACTGCGCCAATGGTGGGCTTTCAGACAATTGTATTTGTTCTTTGCCTCTCTATTTAAGGCAATCCATGGCTTCTTCTTTGCACCTTACCATGTAGTTCATGTTCATTGATAGGGAATAGAAGAGGGAGTGTAGCAGCTCATAATACAAAAACCCTTTTAATTTAATTGGGACTTGGAGTTATGAACAGCATTCAAAAAGTTTACCAGATGCTTGATTGTTGAATGCAAAAAGACCTGCATTCAGATGTCTGTATCAGTGTGAGTCACCATTTCCAGTGCTCTGATATAGCCCACTGGGAAGGTTTGCACTGCCAGAAAGGAGTATACCAAATTATCAGCAGGATGTCAGTGCCAGGTAGATATGGCCATGGTCACGCATGTCTCTACTAGAGCAAAGTAAATTTTCACAGTATAATTCCTGTGCCTAGAGCAACACTTCTGTTACGTTAGCATCGCGTTCTCAGCTGTGACCCTGAAAAGCAAATTTATTTTCCCTGACCTTGAAGGCCTTTTGAAAATCACTGTGGATCCCAAAGCACAAACTAATATACAGTTTAGATATTATACATCTAAATATACGTTCACACAGAGACCCTGATCTTATCTATGTTCTTTGCTTCTTAGTGCCTAAGTTTACTTTCATTTGCACTAAAATGAGTGTTGTTGATATGAAACAGGTTAATGGGATGATATAGTTTTCTCTGTAGAATCAGCCTGTTCTTATCATTGGTGCTGTAACTACTCCTGGTCACATATTTAATAATACACATACGGTCAGACACCTTGTTCCTGACATAGCAGCTTACTTAGAAGATGATCTTTAAGATGTCAATTTACCGTTTCTGTCTTTCATGGAAAAGGCATGGGAGTTTTTGTCAGAAATGCTGAGAAAAAAATGAACATGAATCAATCCACTCTGTGATCAATAGACTAAAATCTATTGCTATTCTGGCATCTATAAAAGCAATGACTCTGCCAGAAGAAATATACACATTTTTCTTTATGGAGATTTCATTGAGGTCACATGCAAGACTTCAGTATGCTTTTCATCAGGCAGTTTGTTCTTACATTTAAAAGGCAGAGTAGCTCCTGCGATATCCTTAAGAATAGACTCCTGGGCCCCCAGGATAGACTCGTACCTCGTAAGCCTCAAAAATTCAGCGTAATCAGCCTCTCAAATTACAACACAAAGTGGCACAGATCTCTTCACGTAATTCCTCTCCCCCGAGCCAGAAGGCATAACCATGTAATAATCCCAGTTAAGAGAGGGTGTGGTCATTTGCTAAAATCTTTGTTTGCAAAATATAAACAAGTTTTTCTTCCTTAGGGAAGAGAGAGAAGGAACAATTTTAAGGTTGTTTATTTCTTATTTGGGTCATAACATGTGATCCGCAGAGCACAGCATGTACATAGGAGACCAGATGAAGTTTCCACTTACCCCACCACGTAATGGGGAGACAAGCTTAGTCATGGGTGTTCTCTAAGTGTTTTTCTCTTCCTTCCATACAACCAGAAAAAATAGATATGAAATGCGCTACAGAATGAATCGTGTAAAGGCTCAATTACCATAGCCATAAAGCCTTGAACATGCGCCTAGCTGCTCCGGTCTCTGGATATGGCAATTACCTGGTATCTTCTCAAACTACCTTAAGCCAACGTAAGGCTTTCTTGATAATATTAGCTGCTCCTATCTGGTTTGGGTACCAACATTCCCAGAACTCACATTGCTGTCTGTCTTGATCTCCATTGGGGTTTCTGTTGAAACTCCATTGGGGTTATGGCAGTAAAGAGCTGTTTACCTTCTGACTCGTAAATCCCCAGAAAGACAATGATAGAACTGCAAAGTGGGATTGATCTGTTTATTAAGTAAGAATGTCATTTTGAACAGCCTAATTACTGTGATTTCTGAACAGGAAAGGCAGCTCAAAAGACCTCTCGTGGAAAAAAAGTTTGTCATGGGACAAAATCATGTCGAGGGATTTTATTTGGACATATCAGCATCCTGACACGCTAACGTTTCATAGTCAGACAGAGAAAGAAAGAATACCAAGAATCTATGGATGCATGATGGAAAAAGTGAATTAAAGTCAATTAATCCATTGTGGCAATGAATAGGAGTAACTGGAATCTTTCTTTGGCCAAAAGACGAGTTGTAAGAGCATTGGTTTGTCTACCAAATGAATGCTTTACACATGTATGAATTAAAGAAATAAACAAATCAGCATTTAAAATAAATTGTGGCGACCTTTGGTTACAATATTTTGCTTTTTTTTTTTTTATTATTTTATAATTAATTAGGTAAGCCAGTCATTGCACAAGATCTTTAAAAGCATTCTACCTAACAGTTAAATCATCGTATTGTGCGTGCGACACACAGATTCCTTTTCAGTTTTCCCATAGGACATGGTAAACCACAAGAAAAAAACAATCTCAGCTCTTATGAGAAAATATATTAACAGTATCCCTTTTTTTTTCACAAGACTTTAAAATCTTTTTAAAAGTCTGCTTTTCCTATACACTACTTGAAGTCTTGGATTCTCTTTTCCGCAAGGCCTTTAGAAATGTTCACTGGGGAAAAGTACCACTGGCGAGGTGGAAACAGCAAAGTATGTTTGAAAAAGTAGGTCTTAATTACAAGTGGTGTGCTTTGTTTTGCTGAGATGCACGAGCTGAAACCTGTGCAAGTGTGATTGATAGCTACTGTGAATTCTGCTGTTAACTTTTAACTCATGATAATCACCTAATGACATTGATTTTTGTTGCTATTGTGTGGCTGGATAGCTTTCTATCATCTCTTAAGGTAAAAAAAAAGACTAAAAGAAGAAAAAATTTGCTTATCAGAAAATCAAATGTGTGAACAAGATGTAGTTGCCAACAGGATTCTCAGAAATACATTAGTGTCGAGATCTTAATTAAAATTTATTTACAGAAAGATACTATAAATCAAACAAAGTCCTGCCATTAGGGTGCTTGGAACTCTACACGGGCCAAACCGACTGCAGTTTTGTTTTAACCCTGGCACTGCAACTATGTGTAAGTGTAAATTATTAATTGTATATCTTGATACGAATATGTATTTTACATTTTATGCATCCGAAGTAATAGGCAGTACTTATTCAGAATAACATCTGGCAAGCATCTTACAAAATAGATGAATTCTTTTAGAAATGTTAAGAGAGTAAAACAAATCTTTGATGTAAGTTTTATTAGCAAGCCATTCAGAAGAGAATTTAGGGAACACTACTTTTATGGTCCTGTGTTAGGAGGAAAAATTGCTTTAATTAGATAGAGTAGAAGATTGATTCTGCATGCTATGATTAGGAGGACAGGTCTAGTAATTATATATAAAATAAGATGTCCAAGTCCATGAATATATGTTCTTAATCATGAAACTGAGAATACAGAAAAAGCTTACATTTGTATTCATTTTGTATCACAGAAACCCAAATCAAAAAAAGTTTTATTGTGATCTCCATGCAAAAACGTCAACTCTGTTTTTAACAAAACAGTAAAAAAATAGCAAAGTGTATGCCATGTTTTCATTAACATAGCTGAGAATATCTTTATAATACATACATCTTTATAATATGCATATAGCTAAGCTGAGATACCACATTATTTATTGCCTGGCTATACTCAACATGTATAATCAGTATTTGGTAGATTTTTTGACAGAATGATTAAATATCCACAATAGTGGATTGTGGATACAACTGCAGCAGTATAAATGTGCTCTATATTTTACAGGGTTTATTCTCATCCTGATGCGAAAAAAGCCTATATACAATATAAAGAACCTGTGCAGGTATACAAATGCACCAATACTTGTGAAATGACTGGCTTGCCTAATTAATTACAAAACCTACAAGACAAGATGCCAGAGGAAGCTTAGATTGGACATTAGGAAAACATTCTTCACAGAAAGGATTATCAAGCACTGGCAGAGGCTGTCCTGGGAGGTGGTTGAGTGACCATCCCTGGAATTGTTTAAAAGGAGGGGAGATTAAGTGCTTAGGGACATGATTTAGTAGTGGACAGGTACGGTTGGAGTTGATGATCTCAAAGGTCTTTTCCAACCTAATGATTCTATGATAGAAAAGAAAGGAAAGGAATACACTCCTTTTATTAACTTAAGTAATTTAGAGGAAGACATTTTGGCTTCTCACTCAGTCAGTTTAAAACAGTCTTGTTTTCTGCTGTTTGTTTAACATAGTTCATATTGTATTCTAAAGACAAAGAGGAGGACCATAATTCTTGAGAGAATGTATGAGGGTTAAAATGTTTACTCACTGAGCTTTCCCCCCCTAATTTTCCAGTAGTAGGCAGGGACTTCCTAAATTAAAAGGTAAGTAGATGAAGAAGAGAAAGCAGTATCACCACTCACCTGTACTGAAGACAATGTTTTTGTAGCCATGTTGATCAGAAAGATATAAGAAGTGGAATTCTGATTTTCTTCCCATATAAGATCTTTCACTCTTCTCTGTTCCAGCAACCTAAACCAAAACAAAACAACAACAACAAACCAACCCAGACCACTCTACTATCTCACTGGCATTTCAGCACGACAGTAGCTGCTGGAAGCCAACTGTCATTTCCACTGTCAGCTAGAGGTTTCCCATAAATGAAGTTTGCCTGTATGGACAATAACGCAGTGGAGTCTTCGATTATAAAATCCAGATAATAAATTATTGCTCATTCATTCACTAATGGAACTGGAAAAGTGGAAAGTCTGACCCCTAAAACTGTCCATCCCCCCAAATCCTCTTTTTTCTTTTTTTGAGAAAGGGGATTGTAATTTACATTGTATACGATTTCTTGTTTTTCTTGGAAGCTGTGGGAGAACTAAAAGCATGAAAAGTCAACAGCTACAAACACTGTGTTTCTGGCTTTCTTCTTCCTCTTCTTCTTCTTCCTCTCCTTCTCCTTCTCCTTCTCCTTCTCCTTCTCCTTCTCCTTCTCCTTCTCCTTCTCCTTCTCCTTCTCCTTCTCCTTCTCCTAATGGCTTATCAAGCACTGGAATAGTCTGTCCAGGGAGGTGGTTGAGTTGCCATCCCTGGAGGTATTTGTAAGATGGGTAGATGAAGTGCTTAGGGGTATGGTTTAGTAGTGGACAAGTATGGTTGGACTTGATAATTTCAAAGGTCTTTTCCAACCAAGCAATTCTATGTTTTTATGATTCTATGACCTACATTGATGTTAAATGGCCACTTAATGTCTTTGAGGAAGAAAAGACATAGCAAACATTTTGAAGCCTGGTCCTTCCGGTAGAAATCTCTTAACGTTGAGAACTTTGACTTCTGATCTGTCAAAATTTATGTTTCAGAGGGCTCTCTGACTTGAAAATCTTTGCAATGGTGCTAACTCAGCTCCAGCTCCAGTCTTTTTATCAGTTGATTATTGCTTTCCTGGGCAGATTCTCTATTTTATTACAATGCATCATTCTGGGCAGACTTATTTCTGTTGTTGAGATTTACTGTTTAATCTCAGAAACTCTGAGATACACTTAGCAGCAAAGAGTATAGCTTCTGGTGAGGAGTATCTATCTAAAAAGGAATTAAGTTTTAAGTTGATTAGAATGTTATTTGTGGTAATTTTCTATTTCCTTTCAAATGTAAGTGGTTGCTCTAGACGTAGTTCTTAACATATCACTCCAAATCAAAACAGTAAGACAAGTGTTTCTAAAACAGGGAAAAATACATATGGAAGTCTGTACAGTCAAATTCCTAAAAATATTTTAGCCATTTAAAAATAATTTTATTTTTGTTTTACAAAAATACGGTCCTAGCGAAGTTTACTGCTTAGATATAATGTTCCTTACTTACCACATTGGACTTCAGTTTACATAACAAAAGTCTCAATAGTTGCCATACTTACTTCCAAGTTGTTGATATTAATGTCAGTTGGGAACCATAAAATTAACTGCCAAGTGCTATATTGTCAGACCATGCATGAATTGCATTTGCTATGCAACTTTAACTGCTCCACTCGCAGTCTGCTCTTTTGCTAACTCCCTGTAGGACAGTTTCGAATGCCCCATGGCTCTTCAGACATCTGAGAGCGTGCCACAAAAAGCCATTCTTCCAGAAGAGATGCACAACAGGCCAGTAAAAGCTGCAAGTTTAAGCTTTGGCGTATCTCAGGAACTGCTGGAGCAAGACAGCGGCACTTAATCCCATCAGGAAGCTGGGAATCTCACCTCGTAAAAAGCTAGTTTTACACTGAGAAAGCTTTAGAAAAACTTTGAGAAAGCACTCAATTATCAGTGATGCTAGCGGAGCTCCCTTAGCGCTAACAACGTTTACAGCATGGTTTTTTTCCCCCAAGACTAGGATTCGGAAGATACTGGTACATCAGTTAAAACCCATCCATAGCCTATTACAATCTTTAGCGGATGTTAAGCTGAGTCAAAGCCTACTCTGAACCTTTATCACACGTTAACTAACACTGAACCCTAGTTCAAGCCAGATGACTGTGGCAGTGAAAGAAAGATACAGGGAAAGGCTGAACTATCAAATCGCTCACTTCTGCCCAAAAGGGTCAGTCCCAATGGTTCCCACCCTTTCAGTAAATCTCCCTGGACTTGACCGGAGACAATTAAACTCCCCAGAGCGGCAGACAATGGCTCTTCATTTATTATTTTGCTTTTCTGCCACCTTAGCAAATGGAATCAGCCATGGAGGAGTCCAAAGTGTGCCAAAGCAAGTGCAAAAGGGTGTGCGGGGGGAGGAAGACGCTGAACGAGTTGCTAGATCAACTCAAGCCCTGACACGTAGCTTTGCCCTCACACCTGCTTTCAGTATGACGTTAATATTAAGGGTGCTGACAAAGGAGCTCTGGCAAGTCTCACTGTTGTAATTGGAGGAGATACCACGCCAAAATACGGCTGCTCTGCCAGAAGTTCCTGCCTGCACAGCAAGCAGAGAAGCTGCTTCTGTTTAAAACTAAGGACACTCCACCCCCAACCCCCGCCCCCAGTTAAAGTGGGTTTAAGGCTCTGGATTTCACGCTTTTAAAGTGGCTGAGGCAAAACCACGTTTCCTTCTGTCATCCCTGCGGTGGAGAGATTGAAACCTCCAGCAGAGGAGTGGGAAGGGCATTTGGGGTGAGGGACCTCTCAAGCATTCATGGCAAGAGTCGCTAGTGCTGATGTGTCATCCCCATAAAAACACTGCCTGACCCCCAGCTAAAGGGCTTGGTGTAACCTTACCAACATCATCAGAAAGCTTCCTTCTGTAGGCAGGACTTCAATTAGTGTCTAACTAGATCGTGAGACATCAGATGTACAAATTACATTAGATTTAAAAAATTAAAAAATTATTAAAAGTATTAAAAAATGCTGTTTTTCAGTTTCTCACTGATATAAAGAATAATCTTCTCCTCTTCCCTTTCTCTCTCTGGGGCCTTTGCAATTCAACTCTTGGCATGGAAGTAGTCTGGCTTCCCAAAAGGAAGAGTCTGAAAACAAGACTCAAAATGTGTAAAACTTTCTGCCTTAAAATGTGTGAAGCAGTTAATCTGTAAGCTCTGCTGTCAAAAAAAGGGAAGGGAAGGGAAGGGAAGGGAAGGGAAGGGAAGGGAAGGGAAGGGAAGGGAAGGGAAGGGAAGGGAAGGGAAGGGAAGGGAAGGGAAGGGAAGGGAAGGGAAGGGAAGGGAAGGGAAGGGAAGGGAAGGGAAGGGAAGGGAAGGGAAGGGAAGGGAAGGGAAGGGAAGGGAAGGGAAGGGAAGGGAAGGGAAGGGAAGGGAAGGGAAGGGAAAAGGAAAAGGAAAAAAGCACCAGTGTGTAATAAAATATCCATTCTGGTCTCCTTAAAAATCCTTCTTTCAGCATGCCAATGTCCTGTTTTAATCTACTGAACTCTATTAATATGTACCATGGAGGCAGGTGTAAGCAACAGATAGGCAAGACAGAAACGTTTTGGAAATGAGAACCTAGAATGGAAAATAAGAAAACGTAGTTAATTTTAGAAGGGAAAATACACGTTTCTACAGTATATGGATAAACATAGCTCTGCATGACAAAGGGATAGCTCACATATAATTGAATGATGTAGGATTTTTAATTAAAATGTGGTGAGGCTTTTAATGCCAGTGATACACAGCATTGCAAAGAAACTCTGTGCCTGTCCAAAGGTGCAGGTGACACTGTGAATTGTCTTGTTTTACACCTTTATGCCTTTATTCATGACCTGTGCGACACACTTATATTGTATAATTTATCATAGTTCTGTCTCGGGAGCTGTGGAGCAGTCACAAGAAGTGCTCAGGTAGATTCAGTGTCTGGTGCTGCTCTAACTCTGCTGTTCCTCTAGGCGGTCCATGGACAGTATACATCGAGGGTTGCTATTCCTCTTGTATTCACAAGCTCATGGCTCCGCTTGGGAGCTACTGCAACTGCAGCTCAGCATCTCTCTACTCAGCTTCAGTACCCCCAAGGGGAATGAGAGAGCTCTCGCAGAGTGCCTCTGGGCTAGGCAGGAATTTGCCCTTCCTTGATGATGATGAAGTTGCGTGATAGAGGTGGTGATTGCTTAGGTTACAAACCTGTTCCAGTGTAATGATATAGAGACCATTGCTGGGTGCAACCTGTATACACGAGGAAAGAGTTCTAACCGAAGTGATCTCAATCTCTATCACACACCTCCATCATCACCACACTTCCCACAAATGTCACTGGCAAACAGATGAAGTAAATAAATAAAATAACTACTCTTGGGGCTTGTTTCTCCTGATATTTTATCTTCACGTGGAAAAGTAGCGTGCCTGACTGCTACTGCAAATGCTAGCTGTGAAAAACACATCATGCTTCAAGGGACAAGCAGGCTGTCCTCCAGAAAACCGGATTTGCCAACAAAGGGCAGTGGATGCCCTCCTGAGGAAGACACGACTTGCCGATGCTTGTGGAATAAAAGCATTTACAACTCTGTGAACATCACTCTGCAAGCGGGGCTGTGGACTCAGTGTTCTAGGACACATCTCTAAATCCCTAAGGTGGCTTTTTTTTTTTTGATGCAGATCTGCCCGATTCATAATTTCGAACTCTCAGAAGGAGCAAAATAGAAGCGTAATGACCAATTTCAGCTACAGACAGAAGGTATCCCTCTCAGCCCTCAACTGGTCAAAGTGGCAGCAGTACTTTTGGTTAAAAAGGCTAAATGTTCAGGGTCTATAAATACTTGATCTTGTTACACGACCATGTGCATATACGTGTATAAAGAGGAAAGAAGGGGAAAAATCCAAGAAAAACTCGTGGATTTTGGCACATCATGGTTTTTACATCACAAATATCCATGAACAGTGCAACAATGCAGCAACAATGTTTCCTAACATATCCAAATTTCATATCATTGACATCTTGCAGGTGAACCATTCTCGCATCCCTTGTTGATTATCATAGCTGCTCTTAGCTTGCCATGCCTTACTGTTTTTTTCAGATAAGCATTAAGGGATTAACAAGATTGCGAATTTTATCTCTTTAATTATAACCACACTTTAATGTGAGGTGTGTACCTAAATCAAATAAAATCCTTCCATTCTTGTGAGACCTCATTTCCTCTCTTGTGAGACCTCATCTGGAGTATTGTGTCCAGTTCTGTAATCCTCAACGTAAGAAGGAGATGGAGTGGTTGGAATGGGTCCAGAGGAGGGCTACAAAGATGATTGGAGGGCTGGAGCACCTTCCCTATGAGGACAGGTTGAGAGAGTTGGGTTTGTTCAGCCTGGAGAAGAGAAGGTTCAGAGGAGATCTTATAGTGACCTTCCAGTACCTGAAGGGGCTACAGGAAAGCTGGAGAGGGACTGTTCACAAAGGCTTGTGGGGATAGGACGAGGGGGTAATGGGTATAAATTGGAGAGGGGCAGATTTAGACTGGACATAAGGTGGAATTTCTTCATCATGAGGGTGGTGAGGCACTGGCCCAGGTTGCCCAGGGAAGCTGTGGCTGCCCCATCCCTGGAGGTGTTCCAGGCCAGGTTGGATGAGCCTTAAGCAGCCTGATCCAGTGGGAGATGTCCCTGCCGATAGCAGAGGGGTTGGAACTGGATGGTCTTTAAGGTCCCTTCCGACCCAAACTATTCTATGTTTCTTTGACAATCCATATCTCACCGCCTATGAATTTATCTGATGTAAAATGCTCGGCTCTCGACGGAGCTGTTAGGGAATAACTGGCAGAGGAGAGCTGTGCTTGGTGTTGAGCACCGGGGGGTAGATACTGCTGGATTCAAGAACAAACGTGGGATACGTGACCCGCTACTGCCTGCGTCGGGGCTCGGAGTTTGCAGCTCAAACAGCATCAGCAACACCGACTGCTTGAAATCCTGGCAGGGCTCGCAAGTTGAAGGGGAAGAGAATAACCGGCGTGGATTTTGCCCCTTTTTGGGGGGTGTGTGTGTGAGAGAAGTGCCGTGTTCCAGCTGAAAAGCGTGTGAGTTCCCGGGCTCGGGCAGCCCCGGGCGGGGGGGACACCGCGGGGGCGATGCGATCGTTAAGAGGCGGCGGCGCGGTGGCAAAACCAGAGCGGGGCGCGATGCCAGGAACTCCGGGGACACCGAGTTATGCACGGACGCCCCGTCCCGCACGGTTTCCAGCCCAGCTTGGCCGCAGACGGCGTCTCCCCGTCATGCGTCTTCAGTTTTGGTTTCTGTGGAGGCTTTGTTTGCTTGTTTAGCAAATCCTGGGCGCGCTGCGCGTTGCGAGCGGAGCAGAGCAGTTCTTTACCTCTCGCTTCTCTCCAGCCGGCTTGAATCCAATGCGGGCTCAGCCGGGGACACAGCGAGGAGCCGCGGCCGCCTCGGGGACAGCGTGATCGGAGGCGGTGACGCCGGGGAAAGGCGCGTTTTCGTTGGCAACGAAGTTTGTCACGGTTTGACCGGAGCGGTCCCCGCGCCGCGCGAAGCCAACGACGCCCCGGGAAGGGTTTCCCCACCAGCAGAGCCAAACAACCCGGCGGGGCTGAGGAATTAAGGGAAGCACCGCTTTATTAGCTAAACTCTTCAACCCGGCGCTTTCCTCGCCCGGAGGAGCTGCACCCGCCGCCCGGGGCTGCGCCTGCCCCTGCGGAGGCGGCACGAGGACTCGGAGGGCGCCTTTACGGACCGAGCGCCCCGACGGCGGGGGGGGCGGGTGCCGGTGTCCCCAACCCGGCTGCGGGGCGGCGGGCGCCGACACGCGAAGGGCACCGTCCCCCCCCGCCCGCTCCCCCCGCTGCCGCCCGCTGGCCGCGCCCCGCGCCGCCCCATTGGCTGCCCGGGCGGGGGAGGGCGCGGGGCCGGGCCGGGCTCCACCCACGTGCGGCGGCGCCGCAGGAGCGGGCGGCGGGCAGCGCACACATCCCGCACGTAGCCGGCGTATTAAGCGGCGCGGGGCCATCTGCCGCCTCCCGCTGTAAATCGGGCGGGGGGTGCCGGGCGGTGCCGGGCGGTGCGAAGGCTGCTCGGGCGGCGGCAGCAGCAGCAGCACCAGCACCACCACCACCACCGCCGGATCCCGCGGCGCAGCCCGTCCCGAAGAAGTTTTTCCTCGCCTCGCCCTGCCCCGCAGCCCCTGCCCGGGGCGGGGGGGTGGGGGGGGTCCGGAGCCGGCGGGGCAGCGGCGCGATGCCGCTGGGGCACATCATGAGGGTGGACCTGGAGAGGATCGCCCTGGAGTACGTGGTGCCCTGCTTGCACGACATCGGCTTCTGCTACCTGGACAACTTCCTCGGGGAGGTGGTGGGGGACTGCGTGCTGGAGCGGGTGAAGCGCATGCACCGCGACGGGGAGCTGGCGGACGGGCAGCTGGCCGGACCCAGCCGCGGCGTCGCCAAGCGGCATCTCCGCGGCGACCAGATCAAGTGGATCGGAGGCACGGAGGAAGGCTGCGAGGCCATCAATTTCCTCCTCACTCTGATAGACCGGCTGGTGATGTACTGCGGGGCGCGGCTCGGCAAGTACTACGTGAAGGAGCGCTCCAAGGTGAGAGGATTCCCGGCGGAAAGTTCCCGCGGGCTCCCCTCCTCGCTGCCCGCAGGTGCCCGCGGCTCCCGGGGACGCCCTCGCCCCGCTGGCTCTGCCCGGGACCCCTCGGTGCCTCCTCCTCCCTTTGCTGCTCGCCCCGGCCCCGACCGGGATTCTCCTTGAAAGAATTATTTCAAGTGGAGGGAGAAGCTCCCGACCCCCTCCTTGAAAGAATTATTTAGAGTGGAGGGAGAAGCTCCCTACCCCTCCTTGAAAGAATTATTCCAAGTGGAGGGAGAAGCTCCCTACCCCCTCCTTGAAAGAATTATTTCAAGTGGAGGGAGAAGCTCCCTACCCCCTCCTTGAAAGAATTATTTCAAGTGGAGGGAGAAGCTCCTTACCCCCTCCTTGAAAGAATTATTTCAAGTGAAGGGAGAAGCTCCCTACCCCCTCCTTGAAAGAATTATTTCAAGTGGAGGGAGAAGCTCCCTACCCCCTCCTTGCGCACGTACGCTGCTCCATTTGGGTTGTTTGCACCGGGTGATAGTGTTATCCAAAGCAGTTTCGATGGTCCGAGTCATAAGCAGCGTCCTACAGCCGAAGGGGTTCTCGTTATTGCAGTGGGTATGTGGCGCAGGTTAAGGGATGCTCTGTTTGAGCACAGCGAACTTTATTTATTTCGAAGGGGAGAGTTGTTTCTTTATATTTTTTCTTGCTTAGAAGCAGAGGGAACACTTGTACTACGGGGCATTTGTTTTGTAGGTTTCTTTCCCAATGAAGTTTGTTTGCACTTAGGATGTCGCTGCTCCAGTTTAGGATAGTTTGCCTCTTTCCTTAGCTGCTTTGCTGTGATGAAGTGAACTGGCTTTGAACTAACTTTGCTTCGTTGTCCTGAATGCTGAAAACGTCCCCATTTCTATGTTTATGACCCGAGTTCTATAATAGAAAGCACATTTTCAAAACATCCACCTCTTTTAGGGAAACATCCGCTCGCTTTTAGAGAAATAGAACGAATGAAACTTTGAAAAAATGAGAAAAGTGAAAAGTTAGGCGTTTCTTTTGGTCCTGATGTGCGTTTCTTTTGGTCCTGACATGCAGTGAACTAAGGCGATGTGCAAATGATGCTGAGATTCTTTGTTTTTTTTTCCATAGTAGATGGACAAAACAGTATGGTGATGTTTATCAGCTGCTTGGGAATGCCTTAAAACCCGTCCTTAAAACCCATGCGTGCACATCTCCCATCCCTGCACACTTCTACACTCAACACTTCCATGTAGTGATGGGAATAATAAAAAGGTTGAAACATTGCTTCTGTGCTTAACTCCACTGGACAACTGATCGTCCGTTCGGTTAAAGCTTGGGTAGATTTGGTTTAAAAAGTGATTAGACTGGATTTCACTTATTCCTGGTGGGAGCCTGGTGTTAGGGGATATATATATATATATATAACTATTATGCTTTGGCATGCCTTTAAGGTCACCTTAGTTCTTCTTCTGAGTGGCTTCTGTTTGCTTCGATTACTGCTGAAAGTGCATTGCTGGCCACTTGGAAGGGGAAAAAACCAGGGGCTTACATTAAGGTTGGGCTGGAGTAAAAGGAGATTGTCCAGGATTTTCAAAAGGTATTTGGAGAATCAACTGGATGCCTTAAGGCTATTGGCACAGTCTGGGGAGAAGGGTCTTTTGGGGAGTGACTTTGGGTTGTATAGGTGACTTTAAAAACTGAGTTGTGGTGTTCTTGCAGTCAATTTTGTACAAATAATAACAGACAAGAAAGAACTTCTTTTATAGATACCAACCTGCTTGCTCTAAAGAGTCTTTTGACATTTATGGTTTGGCATAGAAGGTGTCAAACTCTGAACCAGCACGTGGAAGTGCTACACAACAATCCAGGACCGAAAGTAGCTCAGTGTCATTTGTAAAACTAAATGCATAGAAGTTTCCATCAGAAATTAATAGTGACCAATCCGCTCATTATAATAATAAGCACCATGGATATGTGAGGCCCCGGAATAGCAGCTGTCATTCATAACTGAGGTGTGGGACGCCTTCAGCAGAATGATTCCAGTGACTAACCAACTGACTACTGCAGTGCACGCAGGTTCCACCACCATTAAACCTGCCCGTTTTGTCTTACGAACACATGCACAAAAATCCAAAATTAAATTCACTGTATTTTTATTTTATCTGCTAATTATACACATGAAAGGATGCCCAGAAAACTTAACATTTGGAGGTGCATGGGGTGTTTCTGAGCAACTGGACTACAACTTCTTAACTGGTCATGTGCTATTATAAGTTTTTGTTTTGAGATAGAGGTATTGGATGGGGTGAAGAGTCCACAGCAATTTGTTTAAAGTATAAGGAAGCCCTCGGCTCCAATAGTAGCTCCTCTTGTCATAGAAATGAATCTATGTAATATCAGCCTTGTCATTCTTTAGACCTTTATGCTTTTAAAAGAGTAGTACGACTTTAATCTTCAGCCGAAGTGTTGGAAAAGGGAGAAAGGTTTGCTTAGCGAATGAATTTCTGTCAGCTGTCTGCTTGGTGTGATGTTCTTCATGTTTTTTTTGTAGCTATACAAACATAAGAAAAGAACAGCTTTTTTCCCCGATAAAGGAAGCTTTCCTTATAGCAGCCTGAGGGAAATAAGTCAGTTTGGATTTTGCCATTTTCAAAGAATTTCAACAGCACCACAAGAAAATTAAGATTGCATTAAAGGGAATGGCTGGAAGTAAACTTTTACAAGGGTACTATATACGCCTAAGAGCTGTTGGTTGACGTTTGAGGGCTGATAATGAAGCGTAACCTTTCATCTTTGCAGACCAGTGATCCAGATCTATCTTTGGAATAAGTCTTATTTAAAATATTAGCTGACATGGTTAAATGATCAAAATAACCAGATGACATTCTTCTGAAAGACTCTTCTTTTGGCAGACCTAAGGTACTGCTCGTCTTCTGCATTCTTCTCGACTGTAGTTCACATTTCCTAGTGGAATAATACTATGGTTCCCCATTTGTAGCAGGTGAGTGGTTAAGGAACTCGTTGAGGCATTGTTGACCAGGTTGAATACTCCTCTCAGTGTGAGAAAATTCATGTCCTCATGCAAAGGAACTTTCTGGCCCAAGGATAGAGTTCAGTCTGGTTTTGAGAACTTGTCTTCGCTTTGCTGGAGCTTTGATGCTTGATGGAGAAAAGCTGGCGGGTGATGTGGGGTGGGAAGCAAGGCCACAGCTTGGTCCCAACAGCTGGTCACCTGGAGTGCCTCTGGTCAAGTAGTTCTCTGGGGACTGTGGGTAAAAGGGTGATGCACTATGGCTTCTGGCTCTCAGATCCCAAAGTCTCTTCTTAGACTTACTTTGGGCTTGCAGAGGCTTGAAGCGATGGTGGAGATGATGCTTTCTGTTAAAGATTTGAGCCTACTTGCGAATGAATAGTGCTGAGGTGCAGAGGTGGCACAGGAGCCTGCCATATATTGTAAAATTTCCCAAGGGACAGTTACAAAGTTTTGTAGGTGGTGAAATGTGGTAGGAAAATAATCTGGGTATTGTAAATAAATAAATAAATCAAAGCCACAACATTAAAAAAAGTCACCGAGACAAGGCAGAAAAATAGTCCAGAAGAGAGGCTATTTGAGAAATTTCTACTCCAAGACATAAGAATTGATTTTTTTTTTTTTTTTGCTTTAAGTTAGGAGCTTTAGAGGTACCAGGTGCTGTGGTGTTCGGGTTTTCTGTCCCTTTGGTAGCCCCAGATGTTTCCGACTCTGGGGAACCCTCATTGCTGGAAGTCCCCTTCTGTTGGAAGGCAGGAACTGGGTTGGCAAGTGTGCAGAAACGTAAAAGCAGCGTACCCAGATGGGATGCCTGGGTAGCTCATCTGCTGCTGAGAGGCTGTGACTATTCCTCGTGTCACGTTTTACCTGTGCTGGAGAAGGACAGCTCTTGGCCGTGGTAGGGCAAGGTCCCAGAGCAATGCCGTCAGTGCCTGCTGCCCAGGGCCACCTTGGCTGAGTCAGCACTAGACCTGCTACCAGCGGGCTGTGTTAGCCCTCACGGGTGAGGGGTGCAAGGTACTCTGAACTGGCGTGGCTGTTCTCTGGTTGGACTCTGCACCCTGGACCTGACAGCAGTATGTACTGCTGTGAGTCATTGGTACCCTCTTGGGTGCCGTCATGGCTTGAATCCCCGTGTGAGGGATTTTGGGGACCTCGAGCTTGTCTTGTGCCTGCCGGGCGCTAGTGAGCCCAGCTGGTTGGAAAATAAGGCAAGAAATCATAATCCTAAGAGTTAACTTGTGTTGAAGAAAGCCTATGACTGATGTTTTAAGCTCAGAACCCAACTGCTTGAATTCAGCATCAAGTATATGGCCTGGAGCTAAAATAAAAATGTTTTCAATATGATTAGTATATTGAAGTCTCTATGGCAATGAACCCTCTTGAAAGCTTGCTTCAAAGACTGTGAGGGCCTTTCACTATTTTATAGGATGTTTTCTGCATCCTCTGCTCGTAGGCACGATGCCTCCCCGCATGCCCCACCCTTGCTGGGCCCTCTCTGACTGTCCACGGAGAAGCAGATCTTTGGTGGTGGCACTTCATGGCTTGCTGAAAACCTGAGCAAGTCCTTTTGCCTGCCACACAATGGAGTGTTCTTAGGTAGGTTTTGACACATGGGCCGTCTAGCTGATTGTTACCAAGATTTCTATTCCCGAGGATTGAAAAAATGTGTGGATTATCACAGACTTGGGCTGAGCAATTCTACCAAGTCCATCACAACTTACATAATGAGGTGAGGTGTACTTGCATTCACGTCTGAAGAAAGAAAAACTCCAGTGTATGCAAATGCTATCCTTTACACTTAAAATGCAGAGTGAAATGCTGGGTTTTCAGATTTGAGATGTGGATGTAAGGAGGAGCAGGATAACAGAAAACTGGCTATAGACCTGAAGAGCAGTCTATAGAAATGTGCTGGTTTATTACATCTAACACATTTGATACTTGGGTTAGCAACATGCCTTGCAATTAGTTTACAATGAGAGGTCTGATGAATACCACCATCCAGAAGAAATATGCATAATTTTTCTTTCTTCTAATAGAATGTACATGTTTTGGCATGATGGGTAAGTTCAAATCTGTTCTTCTGGCCAGCTGCCGGCAGAGTCCAGAGCCACTGGAACTGTAAATACAATAGACAAGTCATTTTATGATATTGGACTAAGGAATTCAGCATTGGCACAGATCCTGGAGCGGTTGCTTTGGCTCAGTGTCAAAGCTGATGTTTATATCTGTGTTTGTCAAGCAAGATTAGTTAGCCTGGTTAATTATACACAGGAATGTATAATTTTTACTTGACAATCAGAGCATTAAATAAGTACAAACCTGGGCATATTAGCTCTTCTTTTTGTTGATCAAATTACTCTCAATAACTTTATGACATTTTCAGAAGGTACTTCTCTAAAAGAGGCACTTGAAGAATCTTGCAGATCGCTTCTTCATTCAGCAGGGTCAGCATATTGAAGAAACGGGCCAGTATTTATATTATAGACAGTGATGCACATGTCGGTGAATTCAGAAGTGCTGCTGGCATCTATGGAATGTTTGAGCTCATACTTGTGTGTTGAAGCTAAAAGCAGCTTGAATTTGGTACCTATTGCTTATTATCACTCTTAACATGACTGTAGTGCACTGGTAGACTTAGTTGTGGAAAAAATGTGTTGTCTTCAGTGTGTGTTAGACCAGAGCCTTTGCCAGCCAAGTGGCTACTGTTGGTCCTCCTTTCCTTCTCTTGTGGAGGAGTCTGTAGCCACCCAGAAACCTTTCTTAACGCTGTCCCTGTGCTTTACAGTTGTAGTTGCAGAGGAGGGCAGAAAGTGGCTAATTCTGTAAGAAAATGGAAATAAATCTGAGTTCTTAGGCAATGTAAGCAGCATTGTGTTATGCATGCATTTGTAGCATCAGGTTCCTTGACCCTTTTTGTATCGTGTGTAGTTTTGCAGTCAAGCAGTGCTTAATGAGTCTTACTAGACTCGGGAGTTACACATGGATGGCAAAGCAGCGTGGTGTTCCACAATCCATTTCTGGTAGCACATTTTCCTTAGTGCTTTCTTGTCAATTGCCCTGGTTCCAGTCCTCCCCAGCACCACTGTGTCAGCTCTTAACGCCAGAGCCTTGCAGTGGGAGCCCTACTGGTGTGCTGGTCAATCAATATCCCTATTGCTTGCAAGCCCGAAGTACCTATGCGCCCCTTAGTTTGGTTTTGTATGAAGGCTCTTTGCTCTTTAAGTGTCGATGTAAACCTTCCGCAGCCGTGTGTGGAGGGACGCTGGAATACAAGTAGCATTAATGCCTCAGAGTATGGGGAGAGTTTGTCCTTTGGACTAGTGGGGAGTGTGTACAGCATTGCAGGGGCAATATCCTTGGAAGAGCCACTGGGGAAAACAGCAAGATTCAGAGTTCAGTGCCCCCTCCCGCTGAGGTGGCATTTTGGGAGGGAGGGGAACTGGTCCTTGGTATTAATATTTGTACACGGCCTTTTCCCAAGGTAATCATTAATGAATAATTCAGTTCATTACTACTCACTGCTAATAACACTGTATGTTTAAATGGACATGCATTGATGCTCGTAAGGCTGATGCAAGGCAGCGTGTAGACAGTGAAACAGAGCTTATTTCTTTGCATTAAGGATTCCCAAGTCTGCATTAATCCCAGTGTCTTTATTTGATTTCACAGTAAGTTAGTCTTTGACTTCCAAACTTACCTGGATAGTGGCTCGGTCACAGAATTACAGAATAGTTTGGGCTGGAAGGGACCTTAAAGCCCATCCAGTTCCACCCCCCCTGCTATGGACAGGGACATCCCACTGGCTCAGGCTGCCCAAGGCCCATCCAACCTGGCCTGGAACACCTCCAGGGATGGTGCAGCCACAGCTTCCCTGGGCAACCTGGGCCAGGGCCTCACCGCTCTCATGGTGAAGAATTTCTTCCATATGTCTAGTCTCAATCTGCCCCTCTCCAGTTTATACCCATTGCCCCTCGTCCCGTCATTACAAGCCTTTGTAAACAGTCCCTCCCCAATGTAATACAGCCTTACCCTGCGTGTTGCTCCCTAACCAATTTACTTGATTTGGTATGTGGAAGTATCTTCTCCCTCCTCTTTCTCCTGTGCTGTACAGATTTGTTTTCTTATACATTTTTTTCCCTGTAGTGGTGGTGGGGATGTTCAGCAGTGCCTGTACTCCCTCAGCAACTCCGTTTCGTATATATGAAAGGGGTGGGTTAGAGATATAAGGAGAAGATAAAACCACAATGACCCAAACGTGAATGCGTTGTTTATCAGGTGAAGTCCTGATGTTTGCTGAACTGGCTGGACAGACTTGGGAGAGATGAATACTTTTATCAAATGTTTCAAAATGACTCTTGTAAAGGCAATGTACTTTTTTATCTTTTTTTTTTTTTTTGGTATTCTTTTTAGAGTTTCCTCTTGCTCATGTTTCAATTGGATTGCCTTTTCCCGTTGTGTAATAGGTCAGGGGCAAGTGGTCCTTTGGCACCAGCAGGCTACATAGCACATCCATCTTCCAGTGGATGGCTTGTGAGAATGAGGAGGTCAGGAAGGGAAGCCTGCAAGTAAGTTTTGCTGTTTTTCTGATTTATGGAGAAGGAGGATGTGAACATACCAACTCGAGGGAATTTGAAGCCCTGGATTGGATTTATCATGACTGTAATCCTTCTGCCACAAAGCTGAAGACTGAAACAACATTGCTAGAAAGCGGCCAGTGACACAACTCCCTAAGCTTCTGTGATAAAGTTTTATTGGATTAGTACAGGAGCTTTTGGGTAGAGGTGTGTTGGGAAGTGCTTCTGGTAACTGTGCCAAGGGCTGCTGGTGGCCCCTGTGGTGGGCTGCAGGGTGAATAACTGGTGCATTGGCATGGAGTTGACAAAGGACTTTGATGCATAGCATTATGTAGCAATTTGTTTTAGACCTATTATAGCTTTGAAAAGAGATGACAGGGAATTGGTCAGAAAAGCAAGAAGGAGGTCTCTCTGGGTGTTCAGACAGTGAGGTGGGGGAAGAAGCCAGATAGTCTACTTGGCATGATCCTCCTTCATCCATCTCCTAAGTGTTTAAACTATTCACAGGCATGTCATCCCGTCAGCACACCACCGCTGACTGTTCCTGTGAGTGATTTGGAGAGAGCTGTAAGCCCCGTTTCCCCTCCATCACTCTCACATATATGCATCTACTATCTTTCACTGACAGAACAGAGCTGTTCTCTACTGTCATTTTTCTCTTGTCATTGTGTTTTGATTAGATTAGTAGACGAAGGAACTTCGTGCCACTATGAAAAGCACTTAATAGAAAGCAGTTGCTTAAACAAGCGACTTGTTGCTCCGATTTTTCACGAATAAAGTAATGCTAGAGGTTTTGCTGACCATAATAGTTCCATAGAGGGTTACTAAATATTCATGTCACCAGCCACCCATTTTAAAATGAATAGTATGAATTGTGGGAGTATAGCATAGCACACTATCTGCGCAGGCTGGGAAGAGTTTATCCAGTGCTTTGGCAGCTGGGAATGGCAGGGTAGCGACGTCTTTTGTCATACATCAGGGAATTGCATCCTGCTTTGCAGCAAAACAATAACCATTTTGGTCTCATATCTAGTTCATACGTGTCCTTTGGTCACAATAGAGTCTTCTGTGCTTTCTTTTCGGACCTGCAAATCCAAACAAGAAATATGCTTGCATTTTTCATGTCTGTAGGTCATAATAGTGATTGATCATTGCTTATGTCGTCTTGCACTGCCATTTTTTACATAAATTGATAAGGCAAATGTTTTTAGAGTTTTGGCCCCGGTTCAGCAATTCAATTAAGTACTTTTTTTTAAAGGCTCTTTGAAATCAATGGGACCGAAGCACATCTTTTTGGTGCTTGGCTTAGGCTGTGCTAGAATATGTTTAGAAAACTTCAGGAAAAGTTGCAGTGACTTCTTGTCCTGTCCGTAGTCTTTGTCTGCACTTTGTCTTTAATTTGAAATACGGGCCATCTTTTACATGGTGCCTTGGGAGGGAGAAAAGAGCTTTACTTGGTGGAAGTTATAGATAGCAGTTATGATTTTTATTTGACCTTTGCAGCTGACTCTTGTGGCAAATCTGTCTTATACCATTAACAGCAGCAGTTATTTCAGTAATGCATACAGGGGGGTAGGGGATAGTTGGTGCAGGCTGGGGAGTGCCAACCTGAATGGGAAAATCCGGAGGTGTGAGGCACTGTTGGACAGTGGGCTCTGAGGCGGTGGGTGTCTTTGTGGAGCCTCCTGACTGACCTGAGGCTCCAGACTGACTTAGCACACCAGCCCCTCTCTGGACGATGTGGGGGGGGGAAAAAAGAAAAAAAGAAAAAAAAAAGAGGGGAAGTGTCAATTAGTCCTCAGCTCGCCTGTTCCTAGGTTGTTAACAGTGTTAGGGTATTATGCTTGCTGCTGAAGGTCTAGTGTAACAACTTCCTCTTCTGATTTCCTGTGGGGAATCTGGTAGAAGTAATTTGAGAATTGAAGAAAGGAGAAGCTTCACTGTAAATGCTATAACGTGTCCTGCTGTTAAGGCATATAAACCACAGCATCTGACTAGATCTACACAGGCAGAATAGGATCTCCCAGGATGTATTGATAACTCTGCTCTTTACAGTATTCACCAGTCTTTCTTAAGTCTGCTTCCCTAAATTAACTTGTCCTTTGTCTTCTGTTGTCTATGGAGCGTGTGCATGGTGTCTCTGAAGCCGGCCAACAGGAAGGGTCACTGCTTGGTTAACTGTTTTACAGACTTCCTCTTCACGGAGGAGCAATGAGAGGATTCACAAATGCTGGTCCTCATTGCCAAATTTGCTGTAATTCAGCATTTGATAGTGATCAGGCTGAAGTGTCAAGGTTGTGCATTTTTCCATTATTTCTCAGTGTATAACTTGATGTCTAACTGGTGACCTGAAGGCTCAGTGCCAGTCTGACACAGTGATAATTTCTTGGCAAGGATGAAAAATGTAGTAGACTTGGTTTGTTTGTTTGTTTCTTTATCTAATATGTCTGCAATTGAAACAAATACAATTTTCTGCCTTAGTTTACTTTTGTCTTTAGCCCCTGGTTAAAAGCCTTTTTCACTGCTTGCCATTTGCAGAAGTAACTGCTGCTAATTACGAGCTGTATTAGTGCAGCGTCTCGGCTGCAGTTAGAGGCAGCAGTTGTGCCACTGGTCACCATAGCTATGGGCAGTCGTAGTACCTATTTCACCTCCACGTCTAAATATGCATATATGCCTCCCCTGTGGCTCTTCACTGCCGTGTCCCTCTCCTTTTCCCACTGCAGAGAAGCACTTGTGTCCCACACCTCTAGCAAAACCAGCTGCAGCCCCTCGCTGAGGGCTTTCTTACCTCCGCACATGACTTTGCAGCTGCCATCTCTCATCTCCAGCCCAGGAACAGGGGTGAGGGCTGCATCTTCTGGCATCCTGGGAGAGCAGCCCCCGTCCAACCTCCAGTTTGGCTCTTCCCCAGCCGCCCCTGCGGTGGCTCTGAGGACATGCTGCTCTTGTTACACAGCCTGCCAGAGAGGAAAGGTTTTGGAAAGGAAGAGGAAGAAGGAGGGAACAGAGCCAGAAAGACCACTCCAGGCTTTCTGCATCCTCAGGAAACACCCTGAACCCACACTAGAGAGACTACCTCCCCGCTCAATGGTTGCTGTGCTTCCTGCAAAAGCTCACCTTAAATGCCAGAGAACATTATTACTTTAAGACTCAGTCCTCAACTGGGCCATGAGAAACCTCCCAACGGATGTTGGTTCAGTGAAGGGCAGCGCGAATGGCTGGGTAGGGCTCCAGAGCGGAGTTCAGCTACACAGAGCCGCAAGCGTCAACGGGGTTGGAGGGGAAGCTGGTGAGGAGACCCTTCAGTCATGGCTGTGTCCCTGCGTGGCCCCAGATGCAGCGCCTGTAGGGTTGGTCTCTTCTGTCAGGTGGTGGCAGCATAAATCCGTGGGAGAGGCTTGACCAGTGGAAAACAGCCCGTGTTCAAATCTGGACCAGGCTTCCTTGTCCGTAAGTTGAGAGCTTTTGTGAATAGCTTTAAGGTATGCAAATGTAAGAGTGTGCGAAAGCAAGGCTAGAGCTCAATTTGTTGTGTGCACGCATGCCAGTTTATGCACGCTTGCTTTGTTCAGAATTGCCTACTTTCTGTCTACACACACTTCACTGGTGCACGTATCAGCTGTGTAGATGGTGGGGAGGGCAGGCACTTGGAAGGATTTATTTTTCTAATAATACATTTGCATTGTCTGACCTTAGAACAGGTGTATAGTTGTATTATTACAAATTTGCCTTAGTTTTGAATAGCTTGTTTCCCTTCCTGCATGGAAAGATGCTGTGTCATTGTGTACCCATTAATCTCCTTTAATTGCACCCACACTAGAGAGATTACACCTTTTTATTGTGCACGTGTAGTCAGAGCAGTACAACTTCATGTGCAGGCAAAGTCTTAGTTTAGTCTTACAAATATTGTTCAAACACAGTAGAAATTATTTCTGATAGTAATTTTAATGAGCTTTACCAATAAATATTCATTTACTCAGTCCTGTGCAAGAATAAATGCACTGTTAGCTAGGCAAGTTCCTTGGAAAAGGTGGTGGTGGAGGAGCAAAAAACGGGGGAGATGGCTTCCTTCCAAAGTTAACGTAGGATGTAACTGGTGTCATCAATTAGCCTTAATTTGGTGCTACTGCTGTGATAAGAAACACTTGAGAACTATTAATCTCTCTGTTGTAGTGCAGTAATGTCTCAGCAGCCTTGAAAGCCTAGATGGCTCTGACAGTTTTGGGAGGACCCTTGAGGCGTATTTGAGGTACCCACCAAGTGTGACAGCGTTGGTCTGAAACCTGCCTCCCTCTCTGGCAGCAGAGAGAGACTTTGTGCCAAAGGGGATGAAGGAAAGCATCTTCCTGGTGTGATCCTGCCTCCACCATGGTGGGAGTGCATGAGCCCATGAGAGGTGTCCTGGATGGTCGTGGTTGACCCAATGAGGGACTGTGCTGTACATCCCGTGGTGGGAGTGCATGAGCCCATGAGAGGTGTCCTGGATGGTCGTGGTTGACCCAATGAGGGACTGTGCTGTGCATCTGGGGCCTCCCCATCCCCTTGGTGTCTCCACTTCAAGGTGGTGGCTTGTCACCTTCTCTGCCTGTGGGTGCTTGGGGTACCGTGTACCATGTGTGAGCTGATAAGTGTTGTGGGCGGCATTGCTCACTTGGGCTAAAAATAAATAAGTAATAGTAAAAAGGGGATTTTGGCCAGCTTAGTCAGCTCCAACACCAGCAAAACACAGCTCGTCTGCGTTGTGGCCATCTTTCCTCACCTTTATTAACGTACCCACAAGAGTGTCAAAATACATCGAGTTCTTTAAATGTTGCAGGGAAAGAAGTGGTGTAATCCTCAGGGTGACTAATAGAAGAATTGAAAAGGTCTCAAGTACTGACAAAGAATGAAAGGGTGGGATGTTTAAGGAACTATGAAATTATCGTTCTGCCACGTACATGAGGGTATTGCACAGAGGATGCCTGTGCTGGTTACCGTGCTTTATTACCCGCTGAGAACCTCAACATCCAGGGACGGTCCTTACAGATTTCCTTAATGAGCCTGCACATACTTGTGAATTTGCTTTTCTGTGGGGTTGGTGCTTGTCACCGTGTCCCCGGGGACTCATTACAGGGGATGCTTTCTCTATCTGCATTGATTGCTTGCAATGCTTTCTCATTAGTGCAGCTCGTCCAGGTTTGGGTCTCGGGGGAGAGGAGGGGACTGAAAAGAGTTTTCTGGGTGATGAAAGAGGGCATCAAGAACAGGCAAAAATAATCCTAAACTTTAATTAAACGGGGTATTTATTTATTTTTTTTGAAAGTGTGGGAAATAAACGTGCGTGCCTGTGTGTGCAGCAGGAGGGGGAGGGAGAGCGATAGGAACAGAGAAGTGCCTTGAGCGTGTGTGTGCGCGCGCTGCGAGTGTGGGTTTCCCCTCTTCCCTCCGCAGCGGCTCAGTGGAGTGTACTCGGGAGTAAAGTTTGCGTTCGATGGCCGATGGCCTCACGCTCCGCACGTAGCTCTGTCGTTAAGCCATCATCTCCCTGGAGCGCAGCCAGGACTCGGCGGCGCAGCGGCGGGCGGGCTTTCTAAACTGAAGCAGCCTTTATTGATACATTGATGCACTGCGCGTGTTTACAGCTGCTAATTGGAGACTTAATCTGAATATCCTTGACTGAACTAATTCACTGGCAATAGCCTTTTAAATTTCAGGTCCCACCGTGATGGTATGCCTGCTCTTCATAATCCCTTCTGAAACCACGTTGTCCTTTGTCTGCGTGCACAGACACAACCACTGAGTCACATTGCAGTATAGAATGTAGTTTTATGTCACAAGAGGATGTAAAATAAAGATCTTGCCCAATTTTACCATTGCAGAAGACGAGAGAAGCACTGGGGAACAGGAGGAAAGTATTAACCGACAAACATGCAGAAGTATGTAGATTAAACTTGCAAGGAGGGATTTTGAGAAGAGCAAAGATGCTCAGTGCAAGGACAGTTGAGTTCCTATGGCAATTTCAGATTTGTTTCCTTAAATTTCACTGTTCTGTTTTCTTCTGGCCATGCCCAGGGGTGGAATACAGAATTTTCATGTCTTTCAGTCTGAAAGCAAGAGCTTTTATTTTTTTTTTATTTTTATTTTTTTTTAGCGGAAAAAAGAAAGCAATTTAGAAAATATACAGAGGAAGATGACTGCCTGGGACTCTTTTTGCTTATGAAACCCCAAGTCAGATTTCTCTCCACAGAAGCCTGGAGAACTTCTTGCGCAGTCTTGTCCTTTTACAGATCCCTGAATTGCCTCTTTACTTGTGGATCCCAGGAAGTATCCAGCAATGGGGACAGCTCAACAAAACTCACCACTGTCTCCAAAGCTCAATTCGCAAATGTTCCCTGTTCTCTTGGCAGTCACGGACAGCCATTGCTGACAGGAGGCATAGCTGTTCCATGCTTTCCCACTTCGCAGCAGCACTGCCCTGGCAGTCAGCTTGAACTTGAAGGGCATCCAGATTTATCTCTTAAGTAGATGTTCTGCTAAGAAAAGAAATAAAAAAAAAGTCACAAGCTGAAGCTGTCGTTCACATTAATAGTACTTTCCAGGCCACGAAGAACTAGATTTTTTTGCCAATCATTGGAAAAGCTTCCGAAGTCCCATCACAGATTCATTTAACTGGGAGCTCATTTTTAAAGTAGCGTCAATCTGTGATCTAGCTTCCTTACAGACAGATTCCATAAGATTGGAAAGCTTATTAGGGGCTCATTGAACTACCACTAGATAAGATGCCAATCTTCAACAGCTGTGTGGCATGGAGATAATCCATCAACAGGGCTTTCATGGCTAACTCTTTGTTTCTACCCTTAGTTCTAGAATAAATTTAATTAGGAGGATGTTTTCCATCTTATGGTAATTAGAATAATATCAAATAATAATTGCTTTCAGGCTGGTAAGGAAAGATAAACCAATATCTTTGCATCTTTTTTCCTGCAGATGAGAGCAGTAGACTTTCCCACAATTTTAAGTCTCGGGCTGTACCCGTGCCTCTGTGTACCTGGAAACAGATATCAAACTACAGTGGTGCATATGAAAGACCAAATAGAATAAAAAGGGAGAGTTGAGGTTTCCAGGAAGATCTGAATCTAATGATCAAGGTTGCATATGTACAGGGAGAAGCAAGTACCAGACCACCATGCTAAAACGCTATCCATGGAAGGAGGATTTTTGTACAATTATAAGTACTTGCCTAGCAGGAAGGTATTTTATATATATTAAAAAAAAAAAGAAAAGGTGGTGATGGGTGTCTGAAAAACAGCATTGTGCTCCTGAGATGATAAATTTTGAGAGTGAAATGTCTTCTGCTTTCCTCTAAAATTTTCATAGTCACTGATATAATGTAAGAGTAAGGAGCAAAAGTAGCTCTGATGATGTCAATCTGTCCAAGATATAGTGCTCCAGAGATGAGTTGTCTACAGGTAGAGAGGCCTGTTGGTCTTTCATATCTTGTTTGCCATGGCTCATGTGGCCTTTCAGTAGACGCTTGTCTACTGAGGTACCTCACATCCAAGGTACTTTTGTTGTGTATGGACTAATTCCGCAAGCTGATGAAGGAACTATGGAGCAAACTGTGCTTGTAGCTGAGTTTGTGCAGTTTGATCTGCTTTGTGTTTCATGAAAGAAGGGAACTGTCCCAGGGTTATTGTTATTTCTGTTGGCTTTTTTAGCTTTTTAGATGTCCTCCACATGGCTTCAGTTTAGGCCTCCATATGAAGATGAAATTTAAAGTGAAAAGATGCAGGTATCTTGCCCTGCCGAGTTCTAGCACTTTCCCCAGTGTTTCTTAATGTCTAAAACCAGGCTTCCTTACACGACCTTTCCCTTCATCTGCCTCCACCTCTGAGCAGCAAGGTGATCCAAGAGGGGGTTGCTAGGTTTAGCTCCATAAATCCAGCAGCTGTTTGAAGACTGGTAGTCAAGTTATGGGTGAGCAAAAGAGGTACTGGTTTCTTATGCAATACTGCCACTGAAGACCATTCCGTGTTTTGCATGACTGAAGTGAGAAGGGTTTCGCCCTCCCTTGGAATTGGTGATTCCCTTTCCAATAGGCATGAAGCCTATTTTGTTCTCTTATTTTCTTTTTTGCTTTTTAACATAATTTTTTCCCCTCTCTCTTCTCTCCCATCTCTACGGAGTATTAAATTAGATCAATTTTCCTAGTTCATGCTTCGGTATAGTAGTTGTGTTTTAACTCTTGTAAATTCAAACAAACTAATATTAAATAGCGTTCATGAAGATTTTATGCTTCACTATGTTAAGCTAAATGGTAGAAAATACTTGGGCACAATTGCGTGCAACGAGAAAGTGCTTAAGAAACACCCCATCGTGCCTGCGTGTCAGACAAGCCTCAACTGAGAATCCCTTATCTTTGATCACGAAATGTCAGGCTACTCATGTTCTTTTAATGTAGAGCGTGCTGTGTGCCTTTCCCTTTCTGGCTGTACAGACTGTGTGCGGCTACAAACTAAAATCAGGTTGAGTACAATATGCACTCAGACCTGAGTCAATCTATCAAGTGAATCCCGGTAATCCTTATTCCCTAAAGGCTGGTCAAGTGATTTTTGTTTGTGCTTGAGGTAAGGACAGATCCATATATTGGACTGAAATTTGGGAAACTTGAATTGTGTAGCTGAATAAAAATGTATCTGAAAGTTGCAGTTAATTCTTAGTAATGCTAACAGATTTTACAGGTAATTTTTGAATGGAACTATTTGATGCACAAGTATGCAGAGATGATCTGTGCTAGGGGTCAAAAGCGGTTGTTCAACGATGTGCAGGACAAATCTGGTACAGAAAATGGAAAAAAATGAAAAAAATGATATTGTGGAGTCTTTGGCTTAGTCTGCAAGGATGATTGATGTTGGCAGGATAGTTACACAGGTCAGAGTTTTCTCTGCTGGTTGCAAAGGTCATACTAGTTCTAATAGGAAGATTAGTGATCGGTATAGGGTTACAGTATTTGAAGTACACTGGTCCCTAGCTTAGTGCTGGCAGACATGGAGAGTGTCTCCTGACCTACTGTCATCACTGCTTCCTGTTTCTCAGGTTTTGTTTCCACTTACAAGCTTCTTCTAGCTGAGGTATTCTCTGAAGCATTTCGTTCCAAGTATCAGTCCACTCCAGTGCTGCTTATTTTATGAAATGCAGCAGAATGATGCCTCACAGCATGGTCCTGGCTATCTGCTAAGAGAATTTGTTTTTCCCCTTGCTAAACACGCTGGGAGGTAGGGAAAAATCCTCTCTGTGGAACTGTTGCTTTTTATCTGCCTCCAAACTTTGCTGGTGTCTGGTGTCTTTGCAGTTTGACTTGCAGATTTCTCTGGCTGACTTAAGCTGAGTGATGAATAACTCATTTTTGCAAGCTTCTGTGCAAGGTAGAGTTTAGTGATGATTCCTGGCTCTTTACTAAAGCTGGTGGTTACTGTTTGTTTAACTGATGGTTGATTTGCACCCTCTTGGGAAACTTGATATCTCTGTAAACGACAGCGCAGAAATTGCAGTCTTGATGATTTGCATTTCTTTTTCCAAGTTTTGTAAGCTCTAATTTATAAGTGTCGACTAGACCACCAGAGCATTTGTCTTCCAACTATGACGTGTGCGCGACTACAAAAGCATGCATTTGTATATCAGTTTTTAACTGTTAAACCATAGTTGAAGACGAACTTCTGTGTTTTAACTTAAAATAAGGGAGTGTGCATGTGCTGAAATTTGCTCTGAGTACTTAAAATGGGAAAGCAGCCTTTGTAATGGATTATATTGCAAAAACAAAACAAAAGAAAGTTGGATGCACTCTTGCTCTTTACTGCCTGCTATAGTTAGTTTAGGGTTGGTTAATGAAGGGAGATGCTTCCAAAAAAAAGGAATGTGCTTTTCTGAACACAACAGCTGAAAAAATATAGGAAACACTTTTTTACTGACAACTCTGCTCACCTGGTAAATGAATGGTTTGATTATTATGATCCAGCCTCTGGCTTTTATAGCTAGCCTGTGCTCTAAACTGGCAAATACCAGCGTGCGCCAATTACCTACATTAAGTCTGGGTCACACATCTCCTCTGCTGTTTCTTGTTTGCTTTGAATGAATCCAAAAGTAGCATTAACAGCTGGAATCCCTGCTGAGGCCGGCTTGATCTGCTCTGGAGCTGCTCCAGCCAAAACTTTGATAAAGCTTGATGTAATTTCAACAGGCTCGAGGAGGACCAGAATGATTTCCCTTCATTGTCTTAAGGTTTCATGCAAATATTTGCCAAGTCAGGAAAAAGGATATTTCATTTCTGCTGTTCTCCCTTCACTGCTGCTACTGGAAAACTTTTTTTTAATCTTTTCTTTCTCTTAAACTTAAGCTAGAGTGTGGCGGTTCTTTTGGATTCTGTGGGAATCGTTCTACTTCTTCATCCCCAGGGATGTGCATTGCAGTTGCAGAAGGTGCACACTGTAAATAAATAAATAATGCATCAGTGTCTTGGAGCTGAAGCACATGTTCTGCTAAGAGAACATATTGCATGGAGGAGGCCAGGGAAAACTCTGTCCTTCTGCCCCGATTTTGGTAGTAAGTAAAGCACCCAAATCCACTTAGGGATCTGGCCTGCAGTCTATTGTTCAGCGGCCTTTTGTAGTATTAAAAAGTAGTAATATTGGATTCATTTTTAGGGAGTTCAGTAATCTTGGAGTAATGTCTGCTCTCCAAAGAGAGACTTCCTTAAGGTCTGCATAATTTTGTGTTGTACACAGACTTAAAACTTTGACCGATAATACCTTGGTTTTATTTCCACCATGTGTCATCCCTTGGGTATGGTTAGCAGAGCTCTGCTGAGCGAGGCTTCGCGCTGGTAGTGTAGATGTTCACCCTCTGGGCAGTGGCTGTGCTCGTTTCAGAGACGTATCCCTAGCACAGCCCTTCTCCCCACTCACCTGCTGGCATTGCTGTCCCCTCCCCTCTGCTTTTTCAGCTCCCAGGATCACCTTCCCTGGCATACGAGGCTCGGGTTTAGCTAAGGGTTAGTATTTTAATTGTTGGACCCAATCCAGCTTGCTGTGCATGGGATGGGTGAAGGGTGCACCTGCATGAGCTGCTGTACCAGCAGTTGGGATCGGGGATGCATGATGGGGTTTATTCTCCCCAGTGAGTGTACAACTGCCTTAGACCATTTCTGCATTGCAGTTACAGCTGGCTTGTGGTTTCCTGGAGAAGAGGAGGCTGAGGGGAGACCTTATTACTCTCTACAACTACCTGAAAGGAGGTTGTGGAGAGGAGGGAGCTGGGCTCTTCTCCCAAGTGACAGGGGACAGGACAAGAGGGAATGGCCTGAAGCTCCGCCAGGGGAGGGTCAGGCTGGATATCAGGAAAAAATTCTTCACGGAAAGAGTCATTGGGTACTGGAACAGCTGCCCAGGGAGGGGGTCGAGTCACCTTCCCTGGAGGTGTTTAAGAAACGGGTGGATGAAGTGCTTAGGGACATGGTTTAGGGAGTGTTAGGAATGGTTGGGCTCGATGATCCGGTGGGTCCTTTCCAACCTGGTGATTCTATGGTTCCACCAGACTTGTGCCCTTAAGACAGGCTTGTTTCCAGTGCTAGGCTGTCATCTGGCTCTTACTATTGTTATCAGGCTGATAGTGAAATATAAGTTCAGCTGTGGAGCTGTTTGTAACAGCAGAATGACAACAGAGCAGACAGGCCCCTCCAGCAAGGCATCTAGCCAACTGCCAGGCCTGATGGAAGAGGGGTCATTAAAGGTACTTAACTCTTGTTGATCATAATGTCCTTCCCGGGTGGGCCATCAGCCACAAAACAGCGGTGGTCTGAGGTGTTAGGACAAGGAGCAGACTCTGGTAATGGTATTATAGCATTTGCTGGTGCTTGTAAGGAGGAAGGAAAGTCAATTCATACATGACATGCAGAGACAGTGTTTTTGCAACTGTATGTGTACCCCATCCTAACTGACTCCTGTGAATAGACCTTTTTTTCTCAGTAGCAGAGGGTCCACTGCACTGGCTGGTGGTAACATTTGTGCCTGTTTTTGGCACAATAAAATAACCTTTATGATGAAAGCAGCATGTGCTGTACTGTAGCTGGTTGTGTGTCCTATGAAGGCAGAATGCCTTTAGCATACGCTAAGAAGCAGAAAACAATACCTCTGGAATTCCTAGGCAAAAATTTCAGTTGTGCTTGGGAAAGCCTCTACTGTCAGTCTTCAGTGCCATCAGCTGTGCTTGGCAAATTATTAGCGGCGGGTTGTGCAAATGGTGCACAATCACATCCTCTTTCTGTGGGACAGGCATGTACAATACTCTTGCACCCAGAGTTTGGATGTCATGGTTTGGATGGATGGGAAACTAGGGAAATAGAAATGGTTGGATGGTTGGGCTTAAGAGTGTTGGTTAATGAGTTATATTGTACCTAGAGGCTGTTAACAAATGGAGCACCATGAGAGCCTATCACAAGACCTGACCTGTTAACCCTTTGCTGCACTATAGCCTGCTGGCTGGAGAGCAGCTCAGCTCCCCAGGGGAGCCTGGGGACCCCAGTGGTCTTGGTGGGCAGTGAGCTGAACCCGAACCTGCAGCGGGCTCCGTGCACAACAGCCAGTAGATTGAGGAGAGTGGCTATTGCCCTCTTCTCACCCCTGTGGACACCACATCTGGATACAATGTCCAGTTTTCCAACTGGACTTAGCCCATCATCTCCCATCACTTTTGCTGTTAATACTGGAAAGCAGATGTCAGAGGAGTGGGAACAAGACTTCTGTTGCCACAGCTTTAGTGGAGTAAACCTCATGGAAGGTGAATGGTATCACTACCAAATAGTCTCTATAGTGAAGAAGTGACTCTGAGATGTCCTACCAGAAGTCTCACCTGCTCTTCCCTGCATCCTGCTTAGTCTACTAATGGTATCAAGACAAGTTTAATACATTTTTTGCTGTAAAAATTCTCTTAAGACCTGTTGACAGTCACGTGGTTTGGAGTAATTGATGTTAGACCTATCTCATCATTCAAAGTGAAATTTAAACAAACCGTCAATTAAGCAATTGCATCAGCAAGTCTGGAGATGATCAAAGACAAAACTATGCTTCATAAAGCTGATTGGTTAGTTCTGTGGTTCAGTCCATGAAAGCAAACATGCACTACCCTGTGCAAACACAGCATAAAGGAGTTGCAGATTTTTGCAGACTTTGCTCTATGAACTTTTATCCCGTCTGCTGGGGACCCTCACTTTGTATTGGACCATAGGGATGTATATGACAGGAACTGGAAGATATGAATAGAAGAAGATAGTGGTAGTAAGGCATGACATACTGGGATCACTTTCTACTCTCATTATGACTGACAAGTCAGTTTTGCAATGTCTACTCATCTTTACGAGCCCAAGCAAACTGTCTGAAACTGCCTCAAAGTCATGTAGCCTGTAGAGAACAATAAGCTTGTACCATACATATCAGTGTTTTAGTTTAATTCAGTTTTTTCTACTACTTCAGTGTATGTATTGTGAAGTATGAAGAGTATTTATATGCGGTTTGGAATTTCACGCTATCTGACGCAGAGTGAAAGAAGCTTGTGCAAAGATATCTTCTGGTGGTGTCTGCTGTTGATTTTGGATTGATTGTCTGAAAAATACTGAGCCAAACTGGTGGTGGGAGGGTTCTTAGCAAAGAAAAACTGAAGGTGGGCATCTTGTAGAATTTATTTTTTTATAATCTTTAATTTTCATTCAGGCTATGGTTGCTTGCTATCCTGGAAATGGAACGGGGTATGTTCGTCATGTGGACAATCCAAATGGAGATGGGCGCTGCATCACCTGTATTTATTACTTGAATAAGAACTGGGACTCCAAGGTGAGTAAGCCACGGGGCTGAGGCAGAACATGAAGGAAAAGCTGCTTCAGGAGCAGAGCTTTGGAGCTGTCACTTGCTTCTGTGAACTCTGAACTTTTCAACAGCTGGAGCATTCTTCTTCTACATTTATTTTCTTGGTGTTTGTAGCAACCCTTTGGTAGTAAGAATCTCAGCCGTTTCCTTATTCTCGCTCCCATCCCACATGCACACTGTTTTGTTGGATTGAATAAAGCTTCTAAGCACTGGGCTGCTGGCTCTTATGCTTTGTTTAGAGGAAAGAGCAGTGAAGCACTAAAAAGAATCTAATCCACTAAGGAATAAGTGGATTCTGGGAGCAGAATAAAAGGATAGCCCAAATTTGGGACTTTAGTGTTCTTGACACTATTCCTTCAGGCTAATCTGCAGAAGATCTTCAGTCAGTTGCCTTTGTGATTTTTCTTACCTAGGAAGTGATGGGGCTCAGCAAGAGGAATGAGCGCATGGCTTGGTTTGTCCTCTCAGTCTTAGACTTCACCAGTGGGTCTTTTGACAGGATGGTGCTTTTGTTCCTGCCTGTATTCCTATAAGGAAATAAAAGTCAGCCTTGAATTTACCATGCTTTTAAGTTAGAAACAAAAAAAGGCTATGCAAAATTGCAGGATGTCTCGTTACACTTCTGTTGTCATAATGCTGCACAAATAATTCACGTGGATTATCTGCTGAAAAATTGCCCAATGTTTTTTGTCTCTACTGCCTTGACTGCTTTAGGTGCATCCTTTTTAAGCTCGTGTAAATGCTATGAACCCCCAAAAGTGAGTTCCAATTTAGAGGCAATGCCTAATAATACGCTGTTGGAGAAAGGCATATTCCAAAGAACGCAGAGAGGAAGCAGAGTTCATTTGCGTCTTCTGAAGTTTCTGCGGTGCGTGCAGATCATCAGGCTTTTTCCCTGGAACTGGTGGCACACTGAAAGGGAGAAATGATGTCCTGGAGAAACCAGGCTATGTCATAAGCAGGAAAAAGACTGGGAGATATGATACAGTTATGAGAAGTTTATTACAAATACAACAGTAGAAAAGACTTCACTCTTCCCAGGGTGTAAAAATTAACTCCTATATACGATCAGATGCAGGATCTGAAATACCATAAGCAGTATCTAGCAATTGCTGGGAGGAGCATCTGATCTCAGACTGGTCAGGTAGAGCACCGTCACCTGCCTTTTGGTATTCGCTGGTTCTAGAGATGTGACTGAGAGCTCAGAAGTTTCCCAGTGTTTGTTACAGGGCCAGAGTTGTCTTTATCTCAGATCATTTACTTCAGCCATATGTTTATGCTGAAACATTGCACACTGTTTTGGAAAATCGAGGTGGCCAAGAGATTCAGGGTGTGATTTCCCAGAGCTGTCAGTATCTTGGCTATCGTTAGATGTTTATTGCTGATTTGTTGGGTGTTTAGGAGGGAGAAATAAGTCATTGTTCACATGAATTTGTGGGTGTTTTATTTGTGTAAACAGCAACCTTTCTTTTTCTTTTAGCTACACGGTGGAATTCTTCGGATATTTCCAGAAGGGAAGTCCTATGTAGCAGATGTTGAGCCAATTTTTGATAGATTACTTTTTTTTTGGTCAGATCGAAGGAACCCTCATGAAGTCCAGCCTTCTTATGCAACCAGGTAAGTAGCATGATTGGTATTGATATTTGGCCAGGAAAAAGCAAAACATCTCTTCTACGAATATTTCTATCTAAAATTCTGACCATTGTGTATTTGTTTAAATATACATGTGCGTAAAAAATAGATGGGTAATTTTGAGTGGGTTTTATGTTTTCGAGTCACTGGGAATTCTCACCTCAAATGAGGAAGAACAAGGTTAAATTATAAGATTCCTTGTGTGGTGGGGTGGGGGAAAAGGCTCTTTTACCCTTGACAGGAGAAATCTTCCAAGCCAGGCATAGCTATTTGGTTGGGACATGCTGGGTTATAATTTTGCCCTCGTAACCCTGTAGGGATTTTGGGGCTACCATCTGTCAACAGGGTACAAAAAGCTGATATGATGCAGGGCAACCCCCAAGCTGCCTGCAGGCATCCCAGAACAGAAAAACATGCAAAGGTCTGAAAGCTGCTTTTGCCCTCTGTTGCCAGAGGCTGTGCAGTCTTTTGTGCCTCCAAGAAGCAATTCTCACCTGTATTTCTATCTTACTTGATAAAACACACATTAAAAATGCTGTCTGTATTTGTCTATAGGGATGTATAATTTGCGTTCTGTTTTTGATTTACTAATTCAGATTTGGTTTTGTGCTCTCTCCATCGGCATAAAACTCCAAGACTCTATTTTAATAGCAAAAGTTGAAACAAGATTTCTTTCTTTTATAGATATGCCATGACTGTGTGGTATTTTGATGCTGAAGAAAGAGCAGAAGCCAAAAAAAAGTTCAGGAACTTAACTGGTATGATTGTTTTATAAGTGTTCACCAGAAAATAATAATGTATTTTGATAGTTCTGAAGTCAAAGACAGACTGGGAATAATAACTCTGTAGCTAGATGAGTATGACATTCACTTTTAGAAAGCTTTTTTTTGTCTCTAATCACTAGTTAGTCATTTTAGGCAAAGTGGAGAATTTATGACACAAGATTCAGGCCTGACCTCAGCATCCGTGATGAGCGGAATGGGGAACACAGGAGAGGTGATTTCTTATTTCTCTCCCAAATGGCTGCTGAGATTTTGTCCCACCACAGAGGCTGCTGTAGTCACTGGGAGTCTCTAAGCTCTTCTTTTATTGCTTGGACCATATATTTTTTTTTTTTTTCTCCTCTAAACTTTGTTTAGCACAAAGTCATGAGACTTACACAAATGGTTTCATAATAATGTACTGGCCAAATAGTGGCTGTCTTCTATATTAATGAAGGGCAGTTGAGACCTGCAATAATTCAAAAGAGATTTTGAATTATTTTATTATTTTATTTTTTATTATTTGAATAATTCATTTATTTGAATTTTAATTATTATTTGAATTTTATTATGTGAATAATTCAAAAGGGATTTTGAATTATTGTCTTTAATTTACAAGTAACTTCTAAGTGAAGCTGTACATAATGACCTTGGAATGTATAGATCATGAGCTGGAAAGAATCTAAGTTTAAAAATACGTATAAGTGCATCTTTTGGCAAGCAGTTGTTAGGGTAGCAGTGATCATGGTGCACATCAAGAGCTACGTATGTTCATCTAGGTTTCACAGATACCCTAAAGTCATCCCAGAGACACTTCTGCAGATGCCTGGGAAGAGGTGATCCCATCCTTCCTAATAGCAACCACACTGCCTGCTACTGTAGTCATGTCATATGGTTAATGGAGTGAGTTGTACACTGGGGCTGTGCTCAAAGGTTTGCTCTTTGGAGCAGTTTAAGATACGGTTTTCCAGGACTGACTCAGGCAGTTCCTCAAAATACAGTGTGGAGAGCATTAATCTTTTAAAAAATGTGTGATGTGCAGCTGGGAACCAACAAAGTCCTAATTAGTCAAATGCCTTTTAGAACAGACTGTCTATGTAGCTGATATGCAAAATAAATACTGGCTTCACCTTTAAAGGGGATCATGAGCATGTGGCCAAGAGTTGGGGGGAAAAGGATTGAAGATCTGGAATCTGTAAGTTTTTGGGCTCTTAAATACTCCATGAGTTGTCTTTGTTTCAAAAGCTCAAACATACATAACCTTGGCATGGCTGTCTTGTTAACATGCTGTGGATTCATACAGCATTTCAGTTCATGTAATGAATTAATATCATGAGTCTGAAATGGTAAATGCTGCTCCGTAGAATGAAGTTTAGTTTGTCTTCATTTTCTGAGTTTTCAGATGAGTGCTGTCAGAACCTTCTAGCTTGACTGCCTCTCCTTTTTTCATCTTTTCAATGTAGATGCAAGGAAGAGAGAAGCACCTCTTAATGAAGACTAATCAACTGTTCCTGAGCTCTTTATGAGAAAATAAGATCCCAAAGATGACTTCCATTTCCAGCAAACAAGGGCAAATTCTTGTTTTGCAGAAGAATGCACTGGTTGTGTCTAGCATGTGTATCCTATATTGATGGTACTTAAGGCAGTCTCCTGTCATGGCTGCATCTGGCAGAAGGAACGCTTTTTTCTATTTGCCTTTTGCTGGGAAAAATAACCAGGATTTTTTTAAAAAGAGAGTATCACTAAGCCTAGTGGTAGAGGCTCAGGCAACTGGCTTTTGGTGACTCTTGTAACCATTGGAACTAGTGGTAAAAACCTGAGTCTTGTTTGCACTTTATGGGGGGTGGGGGGGAATCTAGCTCAATGGGAAGAGCTTTGCAGGTTTAAAATCTGTGGCAGACTGCTAATGGGCAAGGAGAGATATTGGAAATGTGAAATTAAAATGGATTATTGTAGTGTGTCATCTTATGGTCTGTCCCACATCGGCCTGTTGATATATGCAGAACATTGGCTCAGCTTTTCATTAGCAGGACTTTCCAAACAGATTTTTGACTACACAGTCAACGTATTTCCTGGATTTTGTTTGCTTTTCGAGAGTCAAGTTCTAGCTGTGCAGCTGCACTGCCCTTTCTGTCCCGGAACCGAGGGGGAAGTAGTTAACACATCTGTCCACAACTTTGTAAAACCATTTCCTTTCTGTTCTGAGTGGGGTGGGTTATACATTTTCTATTTTCGTGGTGTGGTAAAGCAGCTGTTTTCTGCCAAAAGTTCGGTAAATTTGGAAGGCTAATGGCACACAAGGCGTTGGCACTGTAGGCCAATGATATGCGGAGTTAAGTGTTATTTTTGTGACTTCTCCATCTACTATGTTTTGTATTACTGATATGAATCTGAAAGCAAAAGATATGTCTGGCAGTCTGACAAATGTACGATAAATAATGGGTAACTTAGACTTGATTTCTATGCTGCTTATCCTTAGTTAACACACTTGGTTAACTAGGCATGCATATTTAATTTAAATGAAAGAGCAATTCTGATTTAATTGATTTGTTATGCCAGGTAACTTCTGCTAACACTAACACACTTCTGCTGTGCCCAAGCCATGAGATCAGAGTTATTCAAATGGCAAAGCATGTGTTTTTCTCCATTATTTTTTTGAACTTATTAGACAAAATGAGTCACTGGTGAGCTATCTCAAATCTGCCTATGCATCTACAACCAGCACTTACTATGCAGTTCAGAATAGCTCTTAACAAAGCTGGCAGTGGGTGTATTTCACTCGCGCTAATTGTTCTCAACCTAATGCACTCACTTGAATTCATTTGTTTCATGTTGTTAGTGTGGATAGCAGATGCTGATTATTGTTTGAATAGAGACCCTCTTCATTGTCCTCTACTTTCCAATGCCATTGCCAGCTGCCCGCAGTGGGGAAGGTGTTCTCCCTGAGCTGCTGGCCCTGCACCAGCTCTCCATGCTGGGCTGAGCTGTCGTGCTAGTGGTGGGTGTGTGGGCCAGCCCTGGTGCACTTCAACTAGGGAATGAAAAGGTAGCATGCAATGGCAACTATTTAATGTCAGTAACAGAAATATAACAGCTGCATAGGACAGAAAAGAAGTAACTTTCCTGACAAAAAGTGGTAAGAGAAAAGAATTATATTTTTAAGAAGTTCTGTCTCAAAAAAGAAACCCAACAAACAAACAACTGGGCGTCCTTCAAGCTGTCCTTGAATTGAGAATGTAAATACAGTTGTGCTAAGAAATGCCTCGTTCTCTCTGGCTTCTCTCAGAGATCCAGCTGGACTTTGTTCAGCCTTACCACTGTGCGTATTCAGAGGAATATGAGAGAGCATGTGTGACAAATATTCTTGTAACTCGAAACTAGAAAAAGACAATTGCTTTGATAAATGTCCTTTAATGTTAGGAAAAACATTATTCCATTACAGTTGCTCCTAAGTAACACAACATAGACTTGAAGGAAACTTGGCAACTTGAAATTCTTATTCTGCAATGTTCCCGTGGGAGGAGAAAGCATTAGGGCTCTTCCTTGCGAGTAAGAGGTAACCTTTTGAAAGACAGGTGTTGAAAAACGGGAGCCACAGGATTATTGTTTAAAGAGGGGAGGGGGATCCCAACCTGTTGTATTGCTATGCAAAGTTGATAATGACGCATACATTTCAAACTCCTACATGATTTTAAAGGGATCACAGATGGAGCAGAGCAAGTCTTGCTTTGCCTTTAGAAGCTGTAACCTTGAAAACATCTAGAAAGATATAAATACACATCTCACTGGATCTAGAACAGTGGAAAACTGATGATATGGAGGGGAAAGGCTTTGTACAGAGGTTGAAAAAGAAAGGTACTGCAGTTACCACTACTCTACCACCTGTCTTAGCAACATGTGTGTGGTGGATGGAGCATGGAGCGGTGCAGATGCATTTGTTGTGAATAAAGTACAGATTCTCATTTTTAGGCAGCATCTTCCTCATTTGGGTAGAGGAGAGAGCAATTATTCTGTTGCAGAGAGCGCTGTCTTTTTCTTTATTAACACAGATAACAAAGTGCAAAAAAGTTGAGGGCACAATATTTTGAAACCAACTCAGTCTTCTGCTCCAGGCTTTTTACCTCGTTTCCAGATCAATGGGGTGATCTCATTGAAGACGCTGTAGTTTGACTCGGGATGGAAGTGAGAGGGAGTGTTCATCATGTAGGTAGGAGTCTACAGGCTTGATATTTTCTACACAGTTCTCTTGACTGTCTCTGGAATTCTTGCAGACTGCTCTGCAAGAATGAAATTATCTGAAGAACTGTGGGGGAACCAGGATGCTGCAATAGGGAGGACATTTCAAGGAGTCTCTTTTCTTTCTTTGTGCTTGTCTTCATGCCAAACTGTTTGAAAGGTCTATGGGCAAACAGCACTTGTCATCCTGTTATGAAGGAGTGTTTTCTCCAAAGCGTTTAATTTTCAGTCCTCCAGAAGTTTTGTTGGGTTTTTTTTGACTATTAGGTAATGTGCCTTCATCATTTGTATCTGTGAAAGTGGTACGTGCCACATGTGTGTGTCATGCAAATTTTTCATGGGTCTTTAAGAAAGGTCATTGCCTTTCCAAATCAATAGCATTGGAAAAATCTGCAGAGCCACCTCCGTCACAATTTCTGACAGGTGGTTTTTATTGTGCAAAGAAGAAAAGGGCCAGGAGGCAGTACTGAAAATCAAGAGACTTTTATTCTTAAACCTGTAATCACTGGTCTTTTGAGCAAAGTAGCCTCTAATAAATCATATTTTCTCTAGATTACTTCTGGCTCTGAGGAATGGCCCCTGCAAAGTAGAGTCTAAAGAAATTCACTCTTTTTTTCTTCTCTCTTTAAACGGTTTTAGTCCTTTCCTACTGCATTTTTTTTAAAATGTTGGAATATGTTATATGTATTTGTTGTTGTTGCAAAATAGCCGACTCTAACACCACTTGCATCTAGAAGAAAATGTATCTATTTGCAGGCAAATAACCAGTTCTACTTTGTGCTGTACTCCCAGCAGATATCTGAGAGTGAGTTATGATTACATCTTCTCTTGTCAGGTTGTATGCTGGTCAACAATGCTGGCACTTTGCATCAGATTGATATAGAACCCCTTAGTAATATTTTACTATGCATCGTATTTTGTGTTCCTGTTACTATTAAAAAATATGTGGCAGGATTCAATAAACACTGGGTCATGTTAAACGTTGTCCTGTGCAAATCTTTTCAGTCTTGTGTCTTGCCATGGCCAGGGTTGTGGCAGATGGGTGCAGTGCCACACAGATGGATGAAGGGTTGTGGTGATGCTGTCATCTGTGGCCACCGCTGTCCTCCACTGTTGGGGGGAGCTCTGTTTGTTGCCATCAGCTTGGCATGTTTCCTTGGTCACTTCCTGCTATTTTGAAGTTATTTACCTTGCTAGTGACCCTCTTCTTGAAATGCCTGTTTGTTTTCACGCTCATGTTGAACCAGATAACGTTCTCACAATTCAATTGTTGTCTGATAAGTTTTATTTTTAACAGCGTTCACATCCTCCCCCTACTTTTCCAGTCTGAGTCCCACAGTTTTCTCCTGCAGCTGTGGTAGAGCCTTCTCCCAACTCCTACTACCATTGCAGTAGAAGCCAGGACGTTTTCACTCATCTGATAAGAGTACTGTGTACTTTTTTGATTCTTTTGCAATATTGTGAATAGTGGGGATTTCCCCTCTTTAAGCATTTCTTTTACACTGAGGAGTATTTAGAGTGCATGGAGAAGACCTAAGGGAAGCATAGGGGTTTCTCTTATGAGCATGCTCCTCACCGACTGAGGGTTTGTAGGGACAATGCAAGCATGAAGAAGCTGGCCGTTGGCCGTCCAGCTGCCAAGGAGTTGGCTTTTCGATTAACTGTGGCTAAACTTTCTGTAAGCAAATATGCTTGTAGTAATTTTAATCTCACGGGTATTTAGGGGTCTCTTTCTTCCCTCACCCACCCAAAGGGATACGGCTAAATACAGTTGCCCTAGCAAGTCCCATGACTCTTGAAAATGCATCTAATATCAGAGGTTGCACTGAAAATTATAAAGTAGCACGACAGTGGAAGAGAGGTTTGTAAAAATTGATTGTCCTTTCCCACATAATTTCGTCTCTGTGGAGTACTTCCACTGCAGAGAGTTGGTACAACTCCCATCCTCTTTCACAAATTGTAGATGGCTGATTTTTTGCTTTTTAATGATTTATTTCATTTCTTTGTGGAAAGAGGATGATTTCATCTGCGTGTGTGCTTATTTTAAACAACGCTGGAGATGCTGAATAAATTACACTAGGCCAACCACAGTCAACAGCGGTTCAAACCCAGTCAGTGCCATGGTGCGGGTCTGCTCCTTTGCTGGACGTCCACAGTGGTCAATGTTCCTGCTAGAGGTGCAAGACTAGGCAGTTTGTGGTCCATGATCCTATCCAACACCCTGGAGACCAATTTAGCAGGAGCTGAGTCAGAGTGTGGCTCCCTACTCCCAAGGCTTTGGGAAAATGTACATCTGGCTGGCTCTTAGGTAAGTTTTCTGTATGGGTGGCTGGTGAGAAGCATGGAAAGATAGACTCTGTAGCCCAAGCTATCAAGTTCTGACGATCTTGTGATTGCATGCAGCTGTTCTTAGTTCCTTTAATTTTGATATCTTCTTAGCTCAAATCTTGAGTGTCTTGTGCCAGATCCCCTCAGAGTAGCAAAATCAGAACAGGGCTTTAAGATAGAGCACTTAGGAAAAGAGATTTCCTAACAGAAGAGCCAGTGCATTTAAGCAGAAGGTTTTCTGTGCCTGAAGGTGTCCCTTTTTTTCCTTTCAGTCTTATCAACAAAAAATACTATTTCCCCTTACAAGCCTTGCCTCTCTAATACAGCTGTTACTGTTTAGTAACTTCCAGAACTGTGGACTTAAAGCATTTTGCTGGTCCCTCATGCCCCATGATCTATGAAACATTGCTGCTGCTTGATCTTTCAAACGCCATAATGCTGTATGCAGCACAGAAGAGTTCTCAACTGAGAAATAATCATCCAATTTAGCAAAGAAGCAGTAAAAGGGATAGCGCTATTAAGAAGAAGTGGGAAAAGCTCTCTGAAGCCCTCATTGCTCTACAGAGCTGCTGATGGTGGGAAATAAAATGTCGTGGCTGAGCCCTTGCGTGCTGTCCTGATGAGGCAAATGGCCAGGGGTGATCTTTAGGAGCCTCGGGCAGTGATGTCTTGCATGACTGCAAGCACTGTCCCAGCTGCTCTCAGACCTCAAGGTCTGGAGAGGACTTCTAAGTCTGTGGTCAAGGTGTTGACCAGACCTGATGGCAGAGATAAGAAAGGACCATCGGTGTGGAAAAATGGAAACAAATGCAAAAGCTTTTGAAATATGGGAAAATTGTATAGCACTTCCATATTTAATCTCAAAAGAAAAAGGAAAAAGAGACTGACATTTAACATTTTGCCAAAAATTCAGGCTTGATCAACCTGCTAAACATGCTGTTTCTAACCACATGCAAATCACCTGAGAGGGCTCGGTATTTCCCTGTACTGATACAGTAACATCTCCTGATCACCCATGGGAATGTCGGCCTTCCTTGGTGACTGCTGAGACCCTAATGAACTGAAGAAAATGCTGCTATTTCCCTGCCCTCAGCAAAGACAGAGAAAATAATTCGTATTTTATGTTGGAAGTATCTTCGTGTTTCAGTATATGTAGTATTCATGTGAAATGAAAGAGAAACTAGCCAAGGCTTGGTTTTCTTCTTGAACTTAAATCAAAAACTCTTCTAGGAAAGTAAGAAGATTTAATGGCATTTTCCTGGCAGGCAGAGAAACTGGATCCTTAAAGCAAGAAGTGAATTAGAGCACTCATATTGCATTTAAGCGCTTTGTCTTGGTGGCTGCTGCGCCCAGAGAGCAGAAGGTTATTACACAAGATTATTATATGTGGTATACAAAGGGGATAAAGTGACAATGTCGTTGCTGTTTTAAACCCAGTGTTTGGTAGGACCCTTGAGTACATAGCTGGGGCTGCAGGTTGAGGTGGGTGGTCCGTCTCCTTCAAAGGACAGGACACTTAGACAGAGGAGCCCACATGGTCTGAGGGACTCGGGCAGATGGCAGCTTCTGGGCCACGCCAAGACATAGATGGCGAAGGCATTGGGACAAGCACAGATCCAATGCCCAAAATAAATACCTAGAAAATTAGGGTTCTCATGATGTTAGGGGGCAATTGGCAGGATGATTTTGGGATCTCCTTGTGAAGCTACGTATCTTAAGTACCACCATTCTTTGGCATGTCCAGTGGGGCATACAGCCAAGTTCATCAGTTGCCCAGCAGGGCTAGTCAGAAAAGTACCAGTAGCTGGAACTGGGCTGCAAATCAGCTTCTCCACCTACATAAGCAAAGGTTTAATTTTCAATGATAAAAGGTACCCTAGCCGTAAGCAGGGAAACTTGGATGAAAGTTGCTCCACACATGACCAAGAAGTTGGTCATCTTCTTGAAAGGGACTGGGCATCCCCTGCAGCACCCAGAGGTTGTCTCTGTCAGGGACATGGTGCCAGTCCTGGTGGGTCAGGGAAGGTGAGTGTGCATGGGAAAGGTCTGGTCAGACCATAAGCTGGGAGTTGCATGTTACGGCATGCAACAGCAGTGGGTTGCTTTTTATTTACTAAACACTGGACTTTGTGCCAGCTTTGACACTTGTCCCACTTTTATGGGTCTTGAGTGAATGCCCTATGTCCATCACTGGGATGTATGGGAGGACATCACCCCATGCTCCAAGCAAGGAAGAAAATGCCTGTTGTTAAGAGTTACCAGGGGCTTCCCTTATAAGAAAAAAACAGAGGAGAAAAAAAGAAGACATCTGAACAGACATTTAATAGGTGAAGGAAGAGGCTTAACAGACTTAAGCTCTGCTGTCTTCAGAGAGTTTTCAAAAGCTCACCGCAAACATTTCTGTTTCAAAGCTTATGCTCCTTTATCTATGGGAAGCTAAACACTGGCTAATTCTTTAATTAGTTCCCAACAAGATGGTTTTCTCTGTAGCCAAGGTTTGCAACAGGATAATTATGTCTTTAGTTGAAAAACAAATGTCAATACAGAAAGTTGTTTTGATCTCTCTTTCTTTAAATGTGTTATTTCCCCTTCTACTCAGGTCCCACTCGGTTGGTCCTTGCCTGCAATATCTTTCCTTGATTTGGCAAAGGCTGATTATTTTTAGCTCCCTACCCTGTAATCCTAATGCATGGAACATGACAGGGCTAGAGCCCCATCGGTGCTGTGATTTCTAGTGCAAACATATGAATGCAGTGCTTGGGGTGTGAATTCCTCCCAGGACTGGGGAGATGGAGGACTGAGCAGCTCAGCTTATTAAACTGTAATAAATAACTGGCACGCATGCAGCCCTGGGTGCCCAAGTGCTACTCTTGCCAGAGACTTACAGCTTCCCAACATCCTGCCTACCATCACAGTCATCTACATTTATTTCAGCAAAATTCCCAGACCATCAATAGCTCTCCCTCTAGTTGGTCGAGAGCTTCCTCGGTTCTGACAGTGCTGAGTCGATGCCAACACCCTGACCAGCATCACAAAGTGCAAGCGAATATCGAGGATGCTTCCCCTCTGCAGGCTTGAGACTCAAACAATGTCTCCATTTGCTATGTCAGCTGTCGATCTCAAAGTCTTTGCGTCATTAGATTTATGCTCTGGCTCCCTTAGAGATGAGGAATTTGTAAATGCAGGTGACTTTTCCGTTGTCCCTGTGCTGCTTGTGTCCACGGTGTCTGGGACGGAGAGCGCTCCTGCAGACTACTGCATCACATGAACCTCACCTGTGCTATTTGTCCACTTTGCTGCCCACACTCTGTCCGTGGCAGTGAACAGCAAACAAGGAACATCCCCATTCTCAGTGCCACCTCTGAACTGCTGAATGACTTTGGGCTGCTTTTCCCAGAGCAATCCTGCCTGCCCCTTGACAGTCTCAGGGTGACGTGTTACAGTAGGGACACGCGGCAGAAAAGGACACCACAAACTGCATGTATGAGCCCAAAGCCTGTGAGTTTGCACATCCTGCAATTTGGGAAATTTTTGACATTAATGGCATTGCTTGTCAGGTTTAGTTGAGGGGCTGGAGCTGAGCGGGTAGGAACACTGAGTGATCTTTGCTTAAAGAATTAGTCTTGCAGATCAAACTTAAACTGCAAGGAAGAGCCATGGCATGGCTGTTGTTTGGGCATCGTGCAAGACTGCACCTTGCATGCCATTCTGATGTGTACCTGCAGTCTTAAAACACATTTGCGATGGAGAACGTTGTGCAGTTGTAACCACCTACACTGTCTTTTCAGAGCACCTGATGCTCTGCAAACATCTGGTCAGCACTTTCTTTCGTAGTTTGCTTGCACATAGGAAGAAATTGTTTTCTGCCGGTATTTAAGATGTGCTTGCTGTACTATGTTGCCCAGTGCTGCTTCTGTGGCGCGTGAAAGTTTCCTATTATAAATTTCTCAGGACCTAAAGCAACATGCTCTTGTAAATTGTTCCATGTGACTCCTGGATATACAGTAGAAATAAAGTATTCAAGACTTTTATTTTTATTCTCTGCAGTAATTAGTTGTACAAATCAGAGCCTACACTTGTCCTTTCAAGTATCAGAAGAGAGATTAAAAGAAAGGTTCAATAAATCAAACATGGAAGTGTTGCCACCAAGTGGTATAAGCTGTGTTAGGCAATGGCTCATAATTCATACCTCACAGTAATGTATCAGAGATACTCTGTTGTGTTTATAAAAAGATTATTTTTTTGCTCTTTTTTTAAACTATCTTTTTGGTTTTATGATGCATTTTACTTCCCATGGTGTTAAATGATTATACTAGGACCCCTCTCCATGCAGTCATGGGTGTATTACAACACAGAATTTAGAATGGTTTGGGTTGGTTACATGCCTTTTTCAGCTTTATTTGAAGCTACAGGTAGTGGAAAGGCAAATATGAAGAGTCTTCAGGGTGTATGGGACTGTTCAGGCTGTTTTTGACAGAGTCCCCAGTCTTGTTGGGATGTGGCATATAACTCCCTCCTCCACCTGATGTGAGTGGAGAGTGGTCTCGCGGCGCAATATGCTCCCCCAGGCCCAGACAAGAGGCTGAGCAACATTCCAACCCACCCCTGCCATTTCTTTGGCACTTTGACACTTTCAAAATCACCTGCGAAAGTATATGGTTTTTACGTGTGTGCTAAGGTGTTTTGGTTTTCAGCCAAAGTACTAAGTACGCTGTACTTTACCCACATACATGCAGGAGCTAAATAATGCCCTTTGCTTCCCTGTTGTTTAGAAAGCCTAGATGATTAAAAAAAAAAAAAAAGAATAAAATAAAAGAGAATTTTTGCAGATACAAGACTGTGGAGCTTCTTTATTATTTATATTGTGAGGCACGCGCTATTTCTCTTGAGAGATGCCTCTCCCATGGGGACAGGGCTCCCTGGAGCTGATCAGAGTACGAGGCGGCAGTAACACCCCCCGCATCCACCAGCTTCTAGCTCTGGACAGGCGTGTTTAAATCCCAGCACATGCTGGGGTTGCGGATGATCTGCAGGTCTTATACCTCCCTGCCTCCCCTGCAGGGTGGCTGCTGGCACCAGCAAAACCACCCCCTGGACAGTCCTTTTCCTTTGGGGGGTAGAGAGGTGCAGGACTGAAAGACCTCGTACAAGTTTACCCTCATATTGCGGTCAAATACAAGTTTACCCTTGTATTGCGGTGCTGGGTTGGCCTCATCCATAAGCTGAACACCTGTAATAGGTGCCCAGCAGGAAAGATTCAGGTCAAAAAGATGCTTTTTCAAAGCCAACATCTTTTCTCAGCAAACATCGCTTCTCAGCTTTCTTTCGACAACCTCTCCCTTTCTCTCCCTTTGAATAATTGTCTTCTGTTTCTTAAGGTAAAAGACTGAAAAAACCCTCATTTTTTTTCTCCTATTTTTTTTTTTCTTTACCATTGTCAGTGTTGCTACCATTATCTTCAGACCAAGCAGTCACCAAACTCCTTTTATCACAGGTTTAGCCTCTTAACTACTAATCACAGTAGAGGAGTTAAATTAATGCAGCTGGACTCCTGAAAGGAACCTCTAGAAGGGAACTGGCAAATGTAAGTGCTAGTGAAACCTGACAGGAGAAAAGGTCTCAAAAAATCTTGCTGCATAACTTCTGAAGCTCCTACAAATGTGAGTATGAATACATTTTAATTCTATTTTTTCACATTATAAAGATAATAAATGTAAAGGGGGTTGTTAACCTGAATAACATCTAGCATTGTTACCCAGAGGGAAAACACTGTAATTAAGATATCAGATCTATTTAAAATATATCTTGTAAGGAGCAGGAAAACTCACTTGAAATGGCTTATGTTTTACGCTGTTATACAGAGTAAATTTAACTTGACCATTTATGAATAGATAATTCTTTTCCAACCTGATGACCACTTCTTAGACATCACATTTGCTCATGATTCTTCCACTTCTTACTTTTACTACTACTCCTTTAAAAAATAACGAACACAGATAAATCAAGCAGACAATTTGATATAATAAATTTACTAGCAGATGAAGTAATTCTTTTGGAAATTACTACGGCAAAATTAGGTTTTATTTATTTTCCAGTGAGGTTTCGCAGATGGGAGAGGCCAAATCTTTGTGATACAGTTGTTTGTACATGGTTTTATCTGTTGCATATCTGTATATCTGTCACATCTACATTTGTAAGCAGAATATATACTTTTTTCTCCTCTCTATTAAGTTATTCCTCTTACTGAAGAGAAAGAAACATAAGTAGAAAATGTCATAAAACTATGTTAGAAGGAAACAAGAGTCACTAGACAGCCTTTTATGACTTCAGCTAAAACTCTGCCCACCGAGAGAGAACAATTTTAAGCAAAATCTTATTTTTATTGAAACTTTAGAAGTGTCAGGAAGCATTCTAGATTTTCCTGCTTTTGCCTATGGGCCTAATACATGGAGGTATGGACAAATTTGGAGGCAATTGACCTAAATTCAAATGGCTGTGAGCAGTAGGCAACCCACTAGCAGGAAAGACATGTCCTGGTTATTTCCAAGTCGGTGGGTGACAGATGTGGCAAGAAACATGCCACTCGCCCGGATCATCATCTTCAGAGATGCATCCTGATCCTGCTGGAAAATGGAAGCAGATACACTCAATCTGTCAGGGATTGAGGGGGTTGAGGGTTGGGCTTGCCTCAAGGGGATACCCAGGGACTGAATTGGGTAAGTAGCTTTCCAGGTTAACCTCTCCAAGTGTCTGGAGATCGCTGTCTTCAGAGCCCGACCCACATCTCACCTGGCTTGAACCACCATCAGTGGTGCCAGCTGCTCCCACCAGCGAGGCTGTGTGGACATGCAGTGCAAGAATCCACCTTGATCAGATAGACCAGCCCTACGCTAACTGACAGCCCCAAGCCTGCTTTTATCACTGCCTGTGGCTTTCCTGTTTTTATGGGCCTGCAAGTAAGGATTAAACCTTGGTAATGACCTCTGAGGAGCAGCAAAGACAAGCATTTTCTGGCTCCCCGAAAGTTTCACTTTATTTACTCGCTTGTTTTGCAGTGTTTTTGAAGGAAGGGGGAAAATTTTCATGAGGCATTAAAGCAGAAATACCTGAGCTCCCCTCTTTTGTGATATCTTAGAAAAGGCTTAAGCGTTTAAATAATTGAGCTATACATCTAATTACTGCCAGGCTTGAACTTTAAATTAGCTAAAAATATTTTAAATTAATATAAAATCATTGTCCTATTAGACTTACATGGCACGAACATCAGCAGAAAGAGACCTTTCTGCATGCTCCTCATGCACACTCAGTGAACACTTCTGCATTGGAGAACTCCCCTTCTGCACACACAGTGTCATCTTCCCCTGCCCCATCCCCAGGATTGCAATCAGTGGGAAAGGATGTGGCCACACAGAGGTCCTGCTAGTTTTCAAAAGCATCTTAAGCATTTGTATTTGGAGAAAGAAGTGATCAGCATTCATACATCTTAAGCTTTCTGGTTTTCTTCCACTGTCCCAGCTTGAAGCGCCTTATCCAGAAATCTCTTTTTCTTATATTCTCCACCATATTTCTATGTTGTGATGTAAGAAGCATCTTTAGGGTTTGCTGTTAATTAGCTGTGGCGGTGGCGCGGTTAACGGTGTCACAGTGCTGCTTCTCCAGCAACGACTACAAACATGAGCTGACCTTGCTGATTTTCAGATGCAAAGTTTCTTTGGTTCATGCCAAACAAACCAAAACCCTGGAAAACAAAGCAGCACTGGCAAAGAAAAAACATAACTTCAGTGCACTGTAGCCTTGCAGTGCAGAGCTGATAAAGCCTTCCTAGATGTAACGCTCCACTAGAAACTGAAGCCTTCCAGCTTGCCGTTCGTCACTGCTGCGGTTGAAGCGTTTCCCTTCCCCATCCTCCTCCCCAGCGCGTGGTCCTGCTTGCCTGCATCCATGGGGCACGGGGTGGGCAGGCGCCCAGGAAGGCCACGGCTCTCATTTAAGCACATTTCAGCTGCTCATCTATCACAGGAAGAAAGAGCCTTATAAGGGCTCCAGGTATATCCACTGAAGCAGGGTCAGACTTGGAAATACTTGTGTTGTGGTGCAGGCGCTTGCTGGAGGAGTGCTATTGATTTCCGTGGGATTGCTCCTGGGAATAACTGCTTTGCAAGGAAATGAAGCATTTCATTTTCCTCCAGGACAGTATGGGCCGAGTCTTTTTCCGAACAAAAAGGACAGTCCGGGTGCAGACTCACTTCAGTGTAGTTGGGGAGAAGATAAAGGTGCTAGGGCATGGCTAGGAGGCATTTTTTTTCCCCCTCCTTGGTCCCTCCCCTGCAAAGGAGCCTCACAGCTGCACAAAATCTCACTGGCATCAATCTGGTGCTCTAGTCAAGGAGGTGGTAGATGGATGGTGGTTGTGTAATGACTGCATTGCTTCTCACCACTCTCTCCACAGCCTCCAGGGTGGTGGGGACCGGGGGGAGCGATGCCTCACGTGGTTCACCAATATAACCTTTTGTTTCAAGCTCTGGGAGCCACTGATGAGTAGTAACCAGGACAGGGCATTTGCCTCTACACAGGGACATGATGTGCCAGCCCTACAAGTGGTGCAATGGGAGACTGGCTCCGTACAGCATATGGGAATAAAAGGGCTACTGTATAAATAAATTAGGTAAGGAGATAAATTTAGATGTCGGTAAAATGATTAAACATAGGTTAAATGTAGACAAATTAGTATGTAGATAAATTAGGAAAAATGGTTCCTCTGTTTAAAGGACAATCATGTTGCAAAGGTGCTGAACCAGGTGGTGGAACGCGGCTCATTTACATCGACCACGTATTTGACTCTGTGTGTATTATCTCAGAGATAATTTTGACATTACAAAGACTATAAATAGAGCATCCAGAGCAGAAAGCACAGGAAGGAAGAGGGAACCTCTAATAAATTATATATCTCCAAACGATCTGAGTCGAGGGAGGAAAATTGTACATCCAACAACAGGAAATTTTAAAAGAAGCTTGTACTGAATGTTATAAATTCACACGAGAAAAAGGGATTTTACTTCACAGTGTGGGAAGACACAAAGATTTTGGTACTATGTGCTTAAGCGGGAAAAAGATCGAGACTGCTCTTGCTGTATTGTGATTAACAAATCACACCGTTAAAATTGTATTAAATGAGACTCCTGTTTTCTTGCAGGAGAAGATTTCAGAGCAATTGCTTCACATTCAGTTTGTCTGGTCAGAACGTGACCCTAAACTAAACAAAAAGTATTATTTAGGTTATAACAAAATGCAGCAGTCTTGTCCCAAACTCTTAGTGCTGTGAGTCGCAGACAATTCAGGGATGTCAAGTCCAGTATCGTGTGGGGGAACCTGGGAGATGTCTTAGATACCACCATGATTTGGCTTGCACTGAATTGTTGTGGCAATCCATATTCCCCGAGTGTGATGCTAGAGGTGGTAAATGCACTCTAAGCAAGAAAATCTTTGGGCTGTCACTTGCTGGAGACCAAGGGGTGTCCTGCAGAGAGCTTCCCACCGGTCCACCCTGCCCAAATACTCCTCCCCAGGCAGCTGCTGTTGGAAACAAGCCCATGGCTTTGCACATGATGATGAGCTCTGAGAGACAGCTGCTTGCCTGGTGGTTTCGCTTGTGGACTATGGAGAAAGGGACCTGAATTTGAATGGAAAGTGCGATAGCGTGGAGATGAAATTGTGTTTTCCAGCCTCTGGCCCAGTGCTTGTAGATTCTCCTGCTTCCCTTTCTAGTAAACATGAAGGAAAAAGACAAGCCGTATAAATTCACATGCACACAGAGCAAAGGATCATGCAGTTTTTACAGTCAAATTTGAAGATGAATTAGTCTTTGAGATACCGTCTGTTTAAGGATTAAGTTGTTAATAACCTAAATTTGACTCGCGTTTTTTTTCTCCCCTTCAGTTACTACCTAGAAAGCCTCTCTTATGAAATTATCTCTTATGAAGCTGTGTCATTAATGGCTCCCTGTGAGGTTTCTTTTGGAAGTGGCAGAAAGGTAAATAAAAATGAATTAATACAGCATTTTGGGTTTGGAGGCAAAATATGCAAATATCTTACTGACAAAGCCGTCGTAGCATTAAAAGCTTTCAGATCCTATCCTCAGAGGCTCCGCTTGTGGAAGCAGAAGCCTTTAGGCAACCTTTAGCTTAGTTTACATGTAATACATACACAGACCTAGAGAAACACACACTCACACACACACAGTCTCTCTTTCTCTCCCCTTAATGTCCTCTTGGACTAATTCCCTCCGGTATTCCCTCTGGTGCAGTTTTCATCTTCACGGATGATGAATTTTATTTTCAATCTATAAATAAACCTATTATCAAGTTTTGTATTCTCATCATATATTGCCATTTCTCATAAACCGTTTCATTGTTTGGGTCAGTTTCACTGAACACATACCACTCACCTTTATGTCTCAGCAGAGGGCTGTCAGGTATACAGATGAGATCTGTATGAAAATCTAACCAGATTTATATTTATATAAATTTAAATATATTTATATTATATATAAATATATAAATTTATATATTTATATATATTTATATTATATATAAATTTATATAAATATATTTGTATAAATTTATATATTTATATAACCAGGTCTGATTTATATTTATGAATAAGCCTGTTGAGAAATTTTTCTTTTTCCTCTTCGTCTTCCTCTTCTTCAGCTGTGTTGTCAGTGATCAGCATTTTGCTACTCTTTGAGCCCTGATGATTATAACACCTTATAATGTGGAGCAGCGACAGCCTCGCAGGCCCTCAGATAAACCCGCATCAAAGAAAATGTTATTTCTAATGGGTAACATCTCAGCGTTTTAGACTACTAAAGCAAAGCTTCTTGCATGTTCCTTACAAACTTGACAAGTTCGCACTGTAGCAAATTATAAAGGGAATAATTTTAAGAGCTGGTGACCCAACACAATGACACCCCCAACCCTCCCCAATTGCTCGTATAGATTTCTTTAGGCAGTATTAGTTTAGGCAAGGCCTGAAAAGGCAAAAGTCGTCTTCCTGGGGATCAAGTCCTTGAGGAACCACTGGTTTGTGCCTTGAATTTTATCTGTCAGCCTAGACAAGAGTATTAAATGCTGCTGTCATACGCAGTGATCAAATTACAAGGCCAACAGCAGAATTATATTCCAAAATAAAGCCTCCAAATTGCCTGCTTTGCTAACTTCTGGCAGCGTATAAACCTGTACACAAATGAAAAAATGAATCTATCAATGACCAAAAAGGGGTACTAACAAGCGCAGGGTCAAGGAAGTAGGATGTAAACGTTCCTAGTTAACCATATTATCATAAGCAAAGGAATATCCAGCAGCAATCTGAGTTTATCTTGATAACTACTACGGCTAATAGTAGCATCATCATTACTAAGAAGTGCTACTAAGTACTATTGTGACACTTCTAGTTAATTAGAAGGGACTGTTTTCTGAGATCCATTTAGTCATCTCTCCCTTGAAAGTTTTTCTTCTTTTTGACCCAGACAAAATAGCAGGGGAGAAGATTTTAAGCTGAAGCAAGACTCTCTTAAAGGAGGCATTTTGGATTTCCTGCTTTTAAGGGGTATGTTTGGACTCCAGGGAGATGTCTTTGTATCTGCAGAAGTGCCTCTGTTGCAAAGTCTTTATGTAGGAGGAAGGTTTATGCTTACGGCCCAAGTAAGGGTCTAGGATATTGTAGCAGCTTAATTGAGTCTGAAAAAAACCCTCCTGTCTTTGTCAGAAGATGAATTTAAGTAATGGAAACAAATGCACAGCTAGGTGACGAAGTCTGTGTCTCATTGCACCACCGTGAAGCTGAAGTGGTGTATATTTGAGATGATGCACACCTCAGCACCATGCCATTAAAGCAGTGGAAGAATTTTTGAGCTTTGTATTCTTTTTCTCGAGTCTGATACTGAGACGTTGGTGATGTTTATATTTGTGAGGTTTTGGAAGATTGTTTTCATGGTGCGCTTTCTGGTTATATGAGTTTTAATATTTGAAGCAACTTGATTTTGGTTTAGGTGGCCCCAGGTGGCTTTAGATGTTCTATGCTGTGCCCATACCCACCCGTGTCAGTATATCCCTGTAAGTACAACTCGCCCACTGTAAGAGAACATAAAGCCAACATAATAATGAAAAGATACTCCTGATCTTTCACAAAATTTCTGTTTGCTCACAAAAATATACTGGAAATCATAGGCAAAAACTTATAGTCATGACAAATATTTTTGCTACTGTTCATTTTTTATTATTCCTAATTTGTCTAATCCTTAACTCTATGAATTGCACACTTATAAAGCAGATATCTTAGTAGTGTAAGCAAGGTTACTATTTCAGCGTGGTCTTATAGTGAGTGGATGTTACCATCATCTAACCTGTCACCCAGGGTCAGATTTGTTCAGAAAAATATCTACACAATTTCTGCTTGAAGGGTGTGGTATGTAACTTGCTGTCTGAAGGAAGTTTCTAGGGTATATGCCTATTCAATACCTGATTCCTTAAACTTAGTAACTTGGATTCGATATATAATGTTATATTATGTCCTTGCTATTAAACCATATTTCTTTGACTGTGGGACTCTCTAGAGCGGTGATGTATCCTTATGCCAATGATAGTACTACATGTTTTAGCTGCAGATACTAACAGTGGGATAACTCCGGCAACTTGAATACTGCTTCAATTTATTTTCTTCTCTTTTCTGACTAAGAAATACATGATAGTTTCACTTCCTCTTCAGAATTCTTTCATCTTAAAGCGTATGAGGAATCTTTTCTTCTGAATGGGGAAGACGTGCTCCAGCTATTTCATTATACGCTCATAATCCTTATCTTTAAGTTATGCTTCTCTGTGTTGACCTACTGTTTTGGAAAGTTATTTTTCTAAGCATGTCTGTACGAGCTGTTACAGGGTCAAGGCCTTGAGAGCGAGCCAAACTGATCCAGGGCCCTCTTTCCTTTGTTTTGTTGGATGTTGGCCAGAATATCTAAGTCCTGCAGCAGCATTGACTGGGCTGAACTCTCCCAGAACAACAACTCTCCCACCATTCATGGACTATTTCCTTTCTGATTTGAAGGTGCAAGGGAACCAGAACATTTATATGTAGGGTATAAGCACTAAGCCTCCACAAGGTGTAGATTAGAAGGCTCCACGCGTGCACCTTGGGTGTGCTTTGAGGCAGGAGGCCAAAGGTTAGTTTTCCAAGGGATGTCTTTGATCTCCTTTGGAGCTCGGTATGCTTGATGTATATGTTGTCAAACCAGCTCAAGAGAGATTATTCGGATCAATTTACCCCCTGCCAAACAAGATATTTTGAGTCACAGAGGCAGGTAATCTAGAAAAGATTGTTAGTCTCCACAAAAAAAGTTGCTTCTCTTACATCGGTCAGTAGTGACAGGTATTTGGGGCAGGCACATGGTTCAGGGGAACCAAGATCCCAAATATCTTAATGGGTTACAGGAGAAATTGTTGCAGTTGACATAGCACCCATGCTCTCCAGCACCTTGGCCTGCACAGGAGACTCTCTTGGTGTCCTCTGGTTGTGTTTGTACAAGAAGAAAATGTCTATGCTGCCTTTTGACACGGACCTTAGGCAATGCAGATACAGCTCTTCTTGAAAGCTGTGGGACAACATAGTGTTGAAAACGAGGTTTTTGCAACTTTTTTGCAAGTTTGACTTCATCATAGGTGAATAAAAGCAGAACTCTGTTCTCTCCTCATCCTCAGTGACCACATTCCCTTCTGCAACAGAAATGTGCTAGGCAAATCAAGATAAAATCTTCTTTATTTTTTTTCTGTGGAGGAGTTCTGGTTGTGACCCCTAGGAGGGTTCTGGCCACCAATAAGTTGCTAGCAAACCATCAGATCTGGTACTGGTGACTTCAGTGCATGAGGGATTCCCATCTCTCATCACCACGCAGAGCAACCTTAGGTTGCTTTTATATAACAGCCCCCCTTTGAGTCTGTGTCCTGATTTAATATCAATCTAATATAGATTGGTTAGAGATAGTCAGCACAAATTTACAAAAGGGAGGTCATGCTTAACAATCTTGATTCATTTCTGTGAGGAAGTGACAATGAGAGTGGACAGGGGTGAAGGAGGAGACATAATTTACTTGGACTTGAAAAGGCTCTCAATACAGTGCCACATAACAGATTAATTTATAAGGTTAGCAGGTATGGGACTGATGGTAAAATACTCAATTGGATATAAAATTGGCTTGGTAACAAGGGCCAGGAAGTGGCAGTAATAGTTATAGATCATGCTGGGGAAGTACTATACACGCTTTTTTGTGTTTGAAGACATTGTGCAGCTAAAAAGAATGAGCAAATCCCAAACCAAAGATGGTGGGGAAAAAGGAAAAAAATGATGTCATACAAAACCCACGAAGGCTATAGCCTCGTGGGAAGCAAATGATCATGTCAACATGCCATTGGAAACTTCAGGTAATGCTGTGTGAAAAATGTCATTTAGGAACTGAAAGGGGCCAAGCCAGGCCCGTCAACTGCAATATATAGAGCAGCAAAGACCTTTCCTTTTAAGTGGGAAAGGGGGCAAAAATCAGGGCTTGTTTGAAGTCCCAACAAGTAATAAGTAGGAGACATGTTCTCAGGAAGTGATCTTGCCTTGCAAAGTCTAAGATCACTGGGTTCTGGCTGGGGGGATGAACCATAGCATTTAGGGTATGTTTTCAGCCCAAAGTAAATCTTTGGAGAATTCTAGTTATTTCTGTTTGCTATAATCTAAAGAGACTGGATTTCCTGAGCTGAAATCAGCTTTTGTCACTACTCTGCAAGATGCTGTCTTATATGCTGTAATAAAGAAGAGGACTGGCTAGAAGAAAGAAATTACATTCTAACTAAGGTACAGGAGACACTGCAAAGGATGCTAAGAGGCCTCAGAGATTCACTGTACTGAACAGAAATTGGAAACTAACCTTCTTACAATGCGCTGAACTTTCCCATCTCTTGGATGATATTCAGAAAGGGTCTGGGAAAGCTATACTGGTGATATTGGCGCTGCCACCAGATAGCACTGCTGGTAGTTCAAGAATGTGTGAGATTCAATGTCCAGCAGATTTTCCACCTCAGTGTCCTTTGCTTTCTAATTAAAGACCCAGGCAGCCAAGCCCACTCCCACAGGGCATGTGCAAGAAGGCAGAATCTTCCCAGTCCTACCTGTGCCTGTGACTCCCTACCCTTTTTAAAGGCAGGGATCTTTGGAAGGATAAGACTGTGCAGTCTGGGAAGACTGACAAAGACTGGGAAAGACTTTTTAATTAAACAAAAGAGAGCTGCTCTCTTAGCATGTGAGTAGTGTGGTACAGGATTAGAAAGAAAACTTGATGCACTGTACCAATTAGCCTGACTCATTTGTCTGTGTTTCGTGCTATATGCTCTTTGTTATTTGCTTATGAGTATTGGCTCAAAACTTTGGTCCTGTTCCTGAAGCCATTAAAGTCATTAGTCAAGCTCTCATTGATTTGAGCAGGACCAAAACTTGACCCTTTGTGGCTATTCAGAGGACACATAAACTTTTAAATCAATCAAGGGTGTAGACTCATTCTGCCGGGGTCATACGGTTAATACATCCTGTTCCTGTCATTTCCGCTATAAATCTGTGAGTGCTTTTAAAGCAAGAGGAAAATCTGATTCCCTTCCTTTTGCAAGAAAATATTACATTCCCTTTTATTACAAACAAGATGAGGAACCATTTTCTCAGGAAAACTTGCATTGGGAAAGGTAATCTCAGTATTTTCCATCTCTCTAGAGTCAGTGAAAGGTAATTAGAGGCAAAGCACCGAGCAATAAAGTCCTCTGTCTGTAAAGCAATTCAAACCTTCTCCCACTGACTTCCTATAAGCCTCTTCTAGGTCCTGATGAACTTTTTGCCTGGGCATTAACTCAGTACTCATTGTGCTGTGGCTGTCTACCAAAAGATCCCTTATTTTCTGCATGCCATCTAGTCTACGCAACTCCTACAAGATGGAAAAGATTTTTGATTCCTTACAAATGTAATCAAATTCATAATCATTGACTTCATTTGAATAGCTTTGGGCTCGAGTCACTAAGCTCTCTGGTTCTACTACTAGGGGTGGGATACTTCTAGAAATGTAGCTAATCATATGAAATAATTCTGGACTACACTGGGCTTTTGTTTTGCCAAAAGACCCATCTCCTGGTGATTATGGAAACAAAAGCTGGTTTTGTACTCTCTCCTGCTGAATTTAGAATTCTGAACAAAACCATGGTGGAGAATACCCAGCCTGATTCGGGTCAGTTAAAAGCAGAACTTGGCATCCTTCACTTGTCTTGAGTCCTATTGCTTTCAGAAAGAGCCTGTTTGAAAAAGATGTTGATGTGATTGGATATGTTTTATGAAAATTGGGTCTTGAGTGCTACTTGGAAATTTCAAAGCTATTAGAGGAATCACTGTTATTTCAGCCAGTAAAATATACCTGTTCATAATCTCTATCAACTCTACTCATGCTGAGAGGGAGAACAGCAGCTTCCAGTTTGCACTCTCTTTGATGAAAGGATGAAGGACTTTTCTTATGCATGTCTACATAGGTACTACCATGCTTAGCCCAACTGACATTCAGAGGTAGCAAATTTGTGTCTCTGTGTGCATGCATGTGCATGTGTTATAAATGGTTTGATCTTACCTGAATACATGGGGCTCTGGTGACATCCCATTTTTTCACATTTCTGTAGGCTCCTCAGTAAATTCACTGGATACATGACAGTTCATTAAATTAGGTGACAATGCACACGTAGCCTTTCCACCCTCCTCCCCCAGCCCTAAAATGAAAATAAAGAAATTACAATGGCAAGAAGAAAGAATACTATGCAAATAGCTTTGAAAGGACTGACACATTTAAACTAGTGTAATTCCTAGAATTGTAAGAATAAACGGGCTGTAGGGCCATCAAAGTTATTCTAGTGACACCACCACCTTGCAGTAGCACCAGTGTGAGCTGTCAGTGCTGGTTTATACAAGTAGACCTGATATTTTTCCAACACTGTAACTTCTCAGAGTCATGGTGCTCTGAAAGAGCCCCTTCCCCCTTGCAACTCTTCTGGTGGGTCTTAGATGCTCGCATGTATCACCACCTTGCGAAACAAGTGGTTCAGGAACAAACTTTCCAGAGATGGCAGTTACTGATATCAGTTGTTTCAGGAAATGTTCCTTTGTGAAATGACAAAGTTTGCCCAATTTTCTGCGTGGCAAATAGGTTTTCCTCCAAATATTACAAAAATAGCAATTAGACCGAGCCCAAGGAACTCCTTTGAAAAGATTCAATCCTATCAAGCAGTTGGGTTTTGTTTCTTAAAATTGCTACAGATAATAATTTACAAAATCCATTCCCCAGAGCTATGTCAGTGCAGCGGCGTCACTACAAAAAAACCTCCTATGAAACAGCCTTTCCATCATGCTTTTAAATACAGAAACTTTCTCATTCAACTGGAAGCCTTAGAACAGTCTATTCACTTTGACCATGAAGTCTTTCCTCTGATGCAATGTATGGTTGAGATTTTAAAAGACGTTATATGAACATGGAAATGCCCTCCTCAAGCCCCTTCTTGGGATTAGTGGCTTTAGTTAATATTGGTTAACACTTACTTGGAACAGGCATGTTATTCTTTCATTAGGCTTTATTCTGGTCATTCTTCCAATCTCCATTTAAATTCCATTTTCCTCTCAGTTGGCATCCGTACCCTTAGCTACCTCGTAAACAAGATACATTGCCAACTGGAACATGCAAGCAGAGCTGAAAGCAGCACCGCTAACCTCTGCTTCTTTCTACCCCCTGCAAGTTGGAGGCATATCAAACTCAGAGCTTTGAGCCTGGGAAGTGGGAATGGTGAACTGCTCAGAGACTCAACAAGGCAGACTTCAGGCTATTAAGCCACTGGGCTGGCTCACCGAGCTTTAACTGTGTGTTCCTTTTATTTTTTTGAGTTGTTTTTGTTTTATCCGCCCAGCAAGCCAGATTCAGATGCTTTGACTTCAGCTGATTGTATCTTTTGCTGAAAACTGTGCGACTGATTAGACAGTTTTACTCTGCATTAATAAGTCAACCAAGATCTGATCCAAAATGACTAACTCAATAATTTTCATTTCTAAGTGGACATACAGATGAGAAAAGATTTGGGCATCCAAAGTTGCTTACAGATATTGGTTATGAGCAGCATTGTCTTGATTTTACGTGCCCAAAATTTGCATCCCTAGAGATGGCATACTCACAGTAACAAAATTAAGTATGGAATCTGGAAATTCTTGTCGGAGGGTGGGGGAGGGACCATAAAGAAAGCCAACAAATGAGAAAGAAAAGCAGAGACTGTGTAAGAGGTGGGTGAGAAGGCTCCTTTTCCCCTGCCCTGCCACAACCCAGCCTCTCCTCACGCACACAGAAGCCACCGCCAGAGTCAGCATCCAGCGACAGGTACCTGGGGAAGCATCTCCTGTAGCATAGCTTCTCCTTGATTTCCACAGCAGAGACCAAACACGCTTACTCTGGCCTTTTTTCACAACTCGTGCAGGCGTAATCACCAACGGCTGTTCCCTTTTTAGGGTCAACCACCGTGTGTGGGTGTCTGTCTAAGCAAAACTGTATTCGACTTTTTTTTTCCCCCCCCCTTCATTTGTGAGTCGAGGCTTTTGGCCACGTCTGTTCTACACTGGTAAATGTTTCTGTCCTCAGTTTGTAAGGCAGAAAGTTTAGCCACAGGAAACCAACAACTTACATGTTGCCAGTCTGGGGAAAGAAAGCACACATTTAAAAGAATCAGCAGCCTAGGTAGAATATAATATGACAGAAGATTTTCACTGTAGCATCGTAGAGTACAAAAATGAAAATATAAAAGTGCATTTTAAATGATTAATGTACAAAAGCTGACTTTTTCCAGTGTGCATTAATCAAGAAAAAATGTACACTTTCTATAGTGGTTAATGTTGCAGGATCATTATTCAGCTTTGATAATGTGCATAAAAATGCTCAATATGACAATGAGTTGGGGTAGCTGAGAATTTAGGATGGTGGCAAGTTTGTTGTAGTATTTGGATTAGCATTCTCGACCTACATCTTGACAGCTTCTTTCCTTCATTTCACAAGCGTTAATAAAATCTAGCTTTATCCTCTTTGATTTTGGTTATTTTTTTCTTGGTTTTTTTTGGTTATTTTTTTTTTTAAACAAAACAATTAAAAAAATACCTGCTCAAACAAATACTACCAGCACTCATTAGTCAGGATGGTTATATGTAAAAGAAATGATGCCAGATAGTAACAAATCCAAGAGAAGTTTATTATGAAAATGGCACCTGCGGGATGAAAAAAATTAAGTTACATAAAGACAACCATGTATGACATGTATGAGAATCTACAAAAGTATAAAAAGAACCCTGTTGTAAATGAAGTATGTACATTTCTGATTTGCAGCATTATCAATGATCAATGAAAAAAATGTTTCAAATAAGCCAGGCACTCAAGAAGTTAGATCCGGTTAGCTTAACACAAAATAAATGTACCATAGCTGTCACTTTTTAACAGTTTAATTTTTTTTATGTTGTAGAGTTGGTAACACTGCTAAGATTTATACGAACAGAATCCCTTTCCCCGTTATTCAGCTACTTGGCACCAGTCTCCTCATAAAAGATTTCATATATTTGTACAAGAAATAGTTAAAAACACAGACACAGTCTTCACAGGTAATGAAGTTTTTTTTTCATTTTGTAATTTTAAACACTATGGATTTAGACAGCAGCTGTGATTATCTGTTAGTTTAAATCACCAGAAATCATTTTTGACACAACACAGAAACATTTATAAAAAAAACCCAAAACAACAACAGCTGTCTAGCTGTTCTTTGTAGCTGATAGGTGCACTCCTTTGATTGTTCCATAGCTAGAGTAGAGCTTCCAAAATTAAACTTTGAATTTCCTAATCAGCTTTCTCACCTTTTTTTTTAGACCTACTTCAAACCTTCCAATGGAACCTTTAAAAGCCTGTTAATTAAATTTGTGGTGTCCAATCCTTTTACACTATCATTCCGCTGCGGCTTGGACCTACTTCTCAAATTCAAAGCTACTGCAGGAATTGAGTCGATGCAGTGAGTGATCAAAAATTCAAAGGACGGCTGAGTTAATATATTAGCATTGCACACATAAGCAAATATATATGACAATTCTAAGCTCAGTTTCCTTTATGAACAATGCTTGTTGACCTTTGAAAGCATTTCCCATCTCACTGGTAATTGCTCTACGTATTACTCCACCAGCCTACCTGGGAGAAGACCAAAGAAATGCACCCTCTGCTTACATTTCAAGCACAAGGGACTCTGGGAATGTTAACAACTGAGGCTACATGGCGTCAATTTGCTTAATATATCTGAGCATTACTCTGTAGTGCATTGTGGGGTACACTGGAAGAGTAAGTCATACCCAGAATTCCACCGTGGGAAAAATGGCTCCATTAACCTTGAGCTAGTTAAGAGTCTTTTATCTCTGAGAGTGAAGAAGAGAGAACAAGAAAGCGAGAGAAAGAGAGGGGAAAAAATGTGGAGAGGGGGGGAGAGAGGAAAGGGGAGAGAGAGGTTTGAGAATACACAACAGCAAAGCAACAGCAGAAATTAAAAGGTTTACAGACAGTGGAAGCAGCATAAGGTGACGTTACAGAGGAAGGCCACCACACAAAAACCACTAACCCCCAAGAATCACTGGTTCACTAGGACTGCAGGAATGGGACTTTACCACTCCGGACTAGAGATAAAGCACAGAGAAGACAAAGGACAAAACAACTACATTAGCTTAGTATATACTGCATATAGTAACACACATTGAAACTGCAATGGGACTGACAGCCAAGGACACTTACACATTGTACACATTACAGTTCTCACATCTGTTATTAGATGCCTTAACAAACAGCTGCCAAAGATGGAGTGGAAGAAGAATTTATATTTGACAGTCATTTGGAGTGTTTGACACTACACTGTGATTTCTGGCAACGAAGACAAAATAGGAGATTTCTTTTCTTTTACTTAATGTGCAGTTTTCAGTTGTAGTTATCTATTTCAAGCTTATTAACCCATTCTTTAGTTTTAAAACATATTGGTTTCAACACTAGAAATAAGGAAAAAAAACCAACAAAAAATACGCAAATCAAAGAACAGAAAGAAATTTACAACCTTCCCTCTATAATATTAATGAAAAACAAAACAAAACATGTTAAATAGTTCTTCTGTTTTCTTTTTTTTTTACTCCGAAGTGTTATTTGATGTTGTAAAATTAGCCTCAGTTACACTGAGAAAAAAAATAAAGCAAAACAATATGCACCTAAGAAACTGCTCCTCGCGTCAATTAAATTGAGTTTTTTGTTTTTAAGCACTTTTTGAAAAAGGCTTCCTGACCCATTTAAATTTGATGTGAGGCTATGCTTGTTAGTTTGGAGGTAAAAAATTTTAAGTCCTGCAGCAAATGTTAATGAGGGCTTTTGTCTTAACTAACCAAGGAGACTGCAGCACCTGACTATAAACCAGTACAGAACACATTCTTTCCAAAAAACCCAGCCCACAAGCTGCATATTGTATGAAGACATTACAGATTAATAAATGATAGCACCATGGTTTTAGAAATTAAGTTAACGTTTCAGTAATTAACATTTAGTCCAACTTTTTAACATTCTAATCACAGGCCAGAAATTAACTTTTTAAGAACCCAAATTATTTTATGTGCAAGTAAGAAAATCTTAACCATAAAAAGAGAATTAAACTCTGCATAAAATTCTAAAATACTATCCCCTATTTTTAAAGGAATTAGGAACAAAACCCCCTTTTCATTTGACTTAGTCAAACAGGGCAAATTGTTTATGCTTGTTTCTTTTAATCTTGATCATATCAAGATCATTTTGAAGTAAAACCAATGGTTGTCTTTAAAATCTCTTTACCACAACACTGAGTATTCTATGGCAGAGGCATACACATATTAAAGGCATCTTAATAAAGATGCAAAGGAAAAAACACACATCTTAGAAGAAGACAAAATGGCAGGCAACTGGTACTTCGACTCTCTGAAGGCAAAAATAAAAAAATATCTTTACATTAAAGAATAAGTCAAGTTAAAGAGAAGGGGAATGAAATGGGGACCATTATATTGAGAGAATAAGCTGACCTGCTCAAATTCAAAGTGCTAGAATTAAAGATCTAAATTAAAACACAGTCTATGCCTCAGAGTATAACACTGAACACAGTATGTGGTCATATTTCAATCCTCTTTCCGTTCCAGAGTCTGTGTAGTGTGAATGCCATTGCTGTACACAGGAAATGGAAGAGTGGAAAAAAGTCCTTCGGCAGTTGTGAACACATTCCCTGCAGGCATTTGGGTCAGACTGGCCCCGCTCACAGCACTTCCAAACGGTCCCGACATATTGAGTCGGTGAACGTGGTGGTAGAGCATTTCCATCGGTGTTTTAGGATCCAGCCCAAAGCTGGGGCTGTTAACATCAACAAAGTTAACAGCATGGGTGTTGGGAAGGAGGTTGCCCTGCATGGCTAAGGTAACTTCAGCTGGAGCATAGCGAATAGTGCCAGTGGTGTAGACCCTCTGAGCAGCAGTGCTGGTTGCAGCAAGGGTTCCTGTTACCCTGTGAACCAAAGGAAGCACCACATTGCCTGCTTGTAACCTCTGAAGGGCTTCCAGATCCCCAGTGTACAACAAAGAGTTGGAAGCTGTGGGACCTCCTGGATGTTTGTCCCTTGGAGATGCTGAAAGCGGGGGTGACAAAGGGTCAGAGGACACAGGAGCCAAGGCCGAGTTGGATGAGGTGCTGAACTGAGTTTTACGGCTGGCAGTATTTTCAGTCCCCGGTGGGGTGAGAACGGAGTCTGGAATGGAGACATGTAAACTACTGCTGGCTTGGGGGGAAGGGAAGTGCTCGGAGCTGGGGGGCTTGGTCATACTGTAGGGTGATTCATTCCTTGAGATTTCCCTGTTGGGTGGGTAATTCCAAATACTGCTATCATTATCAAAATTGATAGGTTCTGAGATTTCTGTTTTAATTTTGAGCACTGAGGCACTGTTTGGCGACGAGAGCAGCTGCGGCTGGTCCACCAAAGCTGAGTCAAGTCCGTTTGGACTTGAAGTGCTTGACAGCCTTCTCCGGGTCATGCTGCCTCCCTTTTGCTTTTTTCTCCTCTTCTTCCTCTTTTGATGTTTGCTGGAAGACTGGCCATTTACTTCCCCTGCACTGTCTGAGTCCTTGGCACTGTCCGAAGTCAATGATTCACAGTTCTGCAACCGCAAGTCTGACTCACTCTCAACATAGCGCTCCACCTTGATCTGCATAGAGCCAAGAGTGCCAAAACTGTCCTCAGGGGCCTTTTGATTCTCGAAGTCAGAGTTTTCAAAGCTGTCATCACTGTCCCTGCTGTCCTGGTTGCTGGAGCTGTTCCCATCATCATTACAGTTCATTTCATTATCCGACTGATTTCCTGACTTTTTCCTGTCAGATTCAGGGTCTTCACTGTTTTCTGACTGGTTTCCTTTCTCATCTGACTTTGAGTTCTCATTGTCCTCTGGAGCAAAAGGAAAGTGAAACAAATCATTAGCAGCAGGAACGGAATATTACAACCCAAGTCCAAATTTCTACCTATCAATGAGCTTTAATTGCTGTAAACTTTTTAGGGAATAGGTGTTCCCTCCTGTAGAGTTACAATTTTTTTGCAATGTTGTGTTAGGAGAGTTTTGATCACCATGAATCTTTCTGGCTCAGGACTGTTAACGCACTAAAAGGCTACGCTACGTGGCGTCCACCTTGCTTGAGTGTGGCCTCTTTATCCGCTCACTGGACTCGACAACTGTGAGCCCATCAACATTCTATCTGTGTCACCCAAAGAGGAGTCAGTGTACAATCCTATTATGACTGTTATGTTCCGGTGATTGTTCTTCCACATCCGTGTTCTACACTGGGCAGGCATCCAGGTATAACACTACTTATTTATGAAGATTCTAGTCCTCTTATCTCATTTTTCTCTCACCATCGCCACTTTCAAAGTGGCATAGTGTCTCTGACTTCAGTGGAATTACTGCCGATTTCCTCCCATGTGAGAGGAGGAGTGGGTCATACCCATATAAATCTGAGGAATAAACCAGTTATAATAATTTTGTTATGTTGCTAGACTGTCTTCTCATATTCCCTTGAAGGGAAATAAATAGATAGATAGATAGATAGATAGATAGATAGATAGATAGATAGATAGATAAACAAAACCCCAAAATAAATAAATTTATAGAACCAGAAAAAAAAATTCAGGCGCTGAATTAAACTCTTGATTGATCCAAGTCATCTAAGGGCCACTGAAAATAGCCCAGTTACAGCATTGAGCAGCTGTCACTCTTCTTGCCTGAATTTATTTAGTTGTGTGTTAGATTTTTACCTAATGCTAATATGGATGCAATAAACACTCTGCCCCACTGGACTCGGACAACCAAAGTAGCTTTGAGAATGAATACTCTCCATTATCATACTCTGTTTGAAAGGGTCATGAAAGACTTCAGGAGAACCCGTGTTTTACAGACCAGCCAGAAATCTTTTGTTGGGAAATAAAAGATGTTTTTTTCACTTAACAGAGCCAAGAACCACCCCTTTCAATACACTCATTTTAACAGGAGAGGGGAAGGGTCAGTTTTTCTCCAAGGACTGGTTACTCCTGGAGCCATGTCAATACCAAACAGTTTCCCAGAAGTGCTGGAGAAGCTTGGCTTGACAAGGAAGCTGCCTGAGGATTCAGAGCAATGCAGTTCACAAGACACTTAGCACGACTTTTGCTTGAGTCACCAGAAGAAAAGACATCCTCCCTTTTGAAAAGTAAAACCCACAGAAGAAAAGTAGCAGCTACAAACCCCTAAATTCCATCCATTTTTGTTCCACCTAGGGCTGAGCTATTCCTACAATATTTTGGTTTTTTTTTTTTCTGAAGATGCTTTCTTGTAAGGCCATGGTTTCTAACTGGTAAAGAGTGGTCTTAGGGAGAGGTGGTCTAAAGCTGCACAAAATTTGCCTGGGATGTTATCAGAGCGTGAACTGAACTTCTTGGTTTCATCCAAGATGCTGTTCTGATTTCAGGTCATATGGCATTTCTGTTTAATTCTTTGGGAAGAAACAATCCCTTGCCTCTGCTGTCTTCCAAGACTGCCAAGCATCTACTTCGTAGATGTAAACGTCTGTGCGCTTTTGAAGAACACTCTCTTGTTCTGCATCAGCCTTAGGAGTCATGAATGCACGTGCACTTCTCACCTGGAGGAACTTACAGTGCACACAGGAAATGCAAACTGTTCTCCACCTGTGTGTTACTTGGCTATTTAGGAACAAGAGAGTGTAAAAGGAGCACTGGGAATGCATGAACCATAGAATCCTTGAAGTTGGAAAAGACCTCTAAGATCATCAAGTCCAACCATCAGCCCAACACCACCATGCTACTAAACTATGTCCCAAAGTGCCACATCTACATCTCTCTTAAAAACCTCCAGGGATAGTGATTCCATCACTTCCCTGGGCAACCTGTTCCACTGCTTGACTAAGAGAAGAGATTCTCAGTCACAGTGGACAATAAGCCTATATATGTGTCTAATGTTGACTTAAACCATCAAACCAAGTTGTCAAAGGGGAACAAATATAAGCAAAAGATCAAAAAGAATAGCCATATCATATAATATAATACTAAAGCCTGATTCTCTTCTTGCTTTTGCTTGATTTATGTCACTGTGATCCATTTTCTCCATATTATTTTTGGGTTTTATGATAGAAATAAGAGTATAATCATATATATATATATGATAGTATCGTGTGCATCTTTAGCTCTCAGGCTACCGGAAACTACGTTCCTTCAAAGCCAGATGATTGATACCTGTGCCTAGGTAACCGCTTTTAAAGCTAATGGGGAATATATGAACCATCTGTGCACTGGACCATCTGTAGGACTAATTTACACATTGAGTTTGACAAGTACATTTAGCTTTTAAAAACCAGATGAAGTTTCAGACTCAAAGAAATTACAAACAAGTGCTTGAATCCATATCTTCTAATAAAATATAATTCTTTTAACCCCCCAAATGCCTCAAATCTTGCAATCTTTACTGCCCCCTAGTGAGCCGCTTAAAAATGTATTTACACAGGAAAAAGGGTCATAAAGATTGACAGTAGAGACTTATCTTTGGAACATATGCCTATTCTGTAAAGATAAGAACTAGAGTTATATTAAAACAGTTACATTTCCAGGTCCTCTGCACAAGGCGCGATACACACTTATGATGCTTAGCTGGGAAATCAAGTATTTTCGTTTGGCTTCATTTTGTTTTTGTAATGGAACAATCACTGAGAAGTAAAAGCAACTGGGAAGCCATCCATGTGGCTCTCATGATATGAACCTTTTATGAGTATAAAGGCACACCATGTGTGTTACCTGAGTTGTCCTTTGAATCTGATTCAGAGTCGGAGGTCTCTGAGGATTCTGAGGTTTTCTCTGGCAGATGAGGAAGTTGTGCAATATCCATTGGAGTGTCCTTGTACTCTGGGTTACTGAAGATGAGACAGCACATATAAGCACAATTGGTTTGCAACAAATATAAGCACAATTGTTTTTCCCTCTTTTCTTATCAAAGTTCAGGAACAAAGAACATAAATAGGAAGAATAGCAGAGCAAACACAGAAACATACACTCTCGGGTCCTCAGAGCTTCACAGCGGGGATTTTATGAAGGTTTATTTTAATACTGCTGTCAAATACTTATATTGACCAGGCAGTAAAAGTTGTTTGATTCTAGTGAAGTTTTAGAGCTATCAAAGCATTCTTACTGAAGTGGGACACCATGGCTTTTGTGATATCTAACAGTAAAGCTACACTGTGTAATCATCCAACAACAAAATATCTCAATTTTGATCCCATTACTGTGCCTGGAAGGGCAGAGAGGGTGTTTTAACTTTTCCAGTCTGTTTCTCTCCCACCGGCAATGTCTATTAGAGTTATTACTGTAACAATGTTCTCCATCAACCTTGCCAGAGCCCTTTGAATACCTGTTTCCCTCAATGTTCCTGTTTTCCACACTTTAATCAAGCAGCCCATACATAAAGATAGTAAGAAGGTGCTCAGTTAGGGCTAGAGAAAATGACCACTGCTCAAAAGAATTTGGCCAAAACCCATAAAAAACATTATATATATTTTTAAACACTGTATACATGCACCACATCACTGAGAAACTGAAAGCAGCCCCTCTAACTATATGACAGATGCACATGTGCATGTTAAGATGCATATGTTAGGGATAAAGAACTGTCAACACACCCATTATAATCATATCTTCATCTGCTCATGTGGTGCTCACCTGTGACTTGTTAGCAATGAACATGACTGCAATGTAAAGAAGCTACACTATCAGACAGACTGACCCCACCCCCATCCCTACGCTTTTTCTTGGTTTGTACCTTTTAAAATGTGTTCCTTTCCCAAACTGGTGCAAAGCCAGGGGAACAGACACAGTTAAACATATGTGGCATAGGAATGTTGAAAATAAACAAGGCAGAACAAATTCCAGCCCAGTGATAGAGCAGAAAATTCACACTCCTGTATGGAACAATATGAGGCAGCACTGGGGTAGACTGACACACTATCACCATGACACCGTGCCTATATTCAGCCTATTACGGAGTACTGTGCAAATTCAAAGTTCACACGGCGCACACCAAAATGCCCTTCTTATGATTATAATCTTTATGGTTTTGTCCTGACAAAATGACTCTCTTCTGTTACATCCCAGGGCAGTCCCCAAATTTGCCCCCTCCAAGCAAAAGATGTTTGAGGGCTTTCACACTGTGAATAACAAATTGCTAGAACAAGAACAGCATTAATCCTCCCTGTCACTATAATTAGTCTATCCTTTTACAGACAGCTGAATCATACTTTCTAATGCATGGAAATGTATACAGACCAGTACTCCTGCTAAGAGTAGATCTAATTATGCCTTGATCTGTCATTAAAATATTATTTGGACATTTAGATCCTTCATGGATTCCAGAACTAAGAGAGATCTAAACTAAAAATACAAATTTACTGGAGAAATTAATCTTTCTCTAATAGACTGGTGAAGGGAATGCAGCAGAAAAATCAAGTTCTGGGAGGAGATTTGAGGAAGACCACGTTGCTTTACCTTTTTTTTTTTTTGGTTAGGTATATTCGGTTGGTAGACAAAATAATTTTGGGGGAAGTTTGTGGACTAAGTTCACCTATTGTCTATAAAGCAGCAAAGGGGACAGAGGCAACTGTGCATAATTATTATGGACCACTTTTCCAGCTTGAATATGAGCACATTTCTGGGTATTTCAAAGCCCTGTAAGGAGTAGAGCAGTGAAGCTGTACTTCCAGGTCAGAATTGGCAGCTATCTGGAAATGCTGCATTCTGCCTCCCTCTTGCAGAAAGGGACAAAAAAGTAGCAGGATAAGAATATATTCGGAAATACCTGTGTTCAATCATAGCAGGGCAGAAACATGCAAGCCCCAGTGAACACTCCACTGCTGTGGAAAGTTTCCCACAGTACCTCTCGATGCTCTCCTGCCAGGAGTTGTTTCCTCCTCTAACCCAAAAGGGTAATCAAAAATATTTCAATGTGCAAGTTTAGGCAGGCACAGTCTCTTCAGGGCTCGCTGGACTTGGCATAATAAGTCACAATCTAACCCCTAGACATCGGTTTGAACTCTCAAGGCATCAAAGGGAATGTAACAAACCATGACAAGCAACTTAAAGGAGAACAGGCCAAAAAATGACAACTGCATTTCATGACAGTCTCCAGGTTTCATATTTTAGTTGTTTGTTTGTTCTACTCTGGAATGAAACAGAAAATCCTCCAATCTTATTGAATATTTTCACAAAACAGAATGTGTTGAAAGGTATTTTCTGATGAGAAAGGTCAGGTTTGTAATTCACTGTCTCTCAGAGACTGTTGCTCAGAAACCAGTCGTTTAAAAATACTTGGGCTTTGGTAAACGAATTTCTCAGGGAAAAGCCTTTCATTCAATTTAAAAAATTTCTGTTTAAAATAGTTGTAGTAGTTTAAAATAATTGTAGTTGCTGGTTTTATTTTTAAATTCTGTTTTGCATTTTTCAGTATGAATACTGTCTGATGGTTACAGCATATCAATTCAAGGACTTTCTCCTGAGAAAATTCTCTGAAGTGAACTGGCAAACACCTTTCATAGAGACATTTTTGTAGCATTCCAGAAGTTTGCTTCCATGCATTTTCCATAACCAAATAAACCAGTGCCCAACACTTCACATCAGATTTTATAACACAACTATTGAAAGTTGGTGTGGATAATTTTCATCTTTTAGCTCAGGCTGAGTAGATTTCAGGGCAGTGGGGGCATGCAATAAACGGAGGAGGGTTTATTTGAAGACTAAAGCAGCATAATAAATGGAGAATATTCCAGTGTATCGAGACATGACAGATGCCTCAATAAATATAACCAAACGGCATTGAGGTGGACCACATGAAAAATTCTCCTCAACTTTCACCAGCAGGGAATTGTTTTTTTTCCCTAAAACTCTCACCAACAGAAGCAAGTAACAGAGGCAGCAGGTCCAATGAAAGAAGTGACCTACCTAGGAGGTAAGAAGACGACCTACCTAAGAAGGTAATTGACCCAGATGATATTCTTCTCACTTGCGTTCTTGGCATTGACAGCTATGGTTGCACTAGACTGTATCCAGATATAACCTCCGTTCTTCTGCATCCAACGGTAATACTTTGTTACACATTGACCCTTATTCAGCACTGGCAAAAAAATACAAACAAGACAGAAGCAAGATACGGTGCATGTTAGAACTGCGGTCAAACGAGCATCATTGTACAACATGCCACAAGTATAAGCAGAAGATACTCGGCTTCCTTTAGGTTTAATGCAGCATGCCAGCGAGATGACAAACAGGATCTGAAGTTCAGTGTGACTAGATGTATGTTTTATACCAGTTTTTAAAGTATAATTTAAATCTGGTTTTGGAAACTCTCGTGAAAGAAGGAAAGTAAAAAGAACTACAAATCTCTTTGGTTCACAGAATACTTATTGCTGTGTGGACATTTTCAATGCACTCAATGTCAAACTGTAAAAACAAGAAAAGGGAAAAAAAGAGGCAAATTTATATGTGATTTATTCATAGCTCCTAGGTAGACCTCTTTGAGATTCTGGATATTTGAAAGGTTTGGGAAGATACTCTACCCCTGCTGCTTTGATCATTTCTCCTTATTGCAGGCGATATCAACCACTGAACTTATACATCTGTTTCTTTGATCTTGTCAAACAGAATTTACAGTTCTCAGATGAACCAAATCTCCACTGGTCAGTGGGGGGAAAGTCTTGGGAGACTTTACTTTCTACCAGAGCAAAGTAAATCCACCAACAGACCGAGAAAGAGGCCTAAGGGAGGAACAGAATTGCTTGGGTAGAGCCAAAGAGTGACAGCTCTCTCTGATGTCTGAAATAATGTGCTAGGAAACAGAGAAACAAGTAAAAGCAATCAGTAATGTGAAATGGTGTTATTAAATGCTCACAGCAAGAAGGCTTAAAAATACAGGCTTTAAAAGTAATACTTCAGCCAAAATACTGCCAAGTTGAAATGGATTTGGTTTGAATGTGATGCTTCAGTGTCGAGAGAATGGGATGAAATTTCAATCTTTCGGCGGAAGGGACCAGCATAGTTTTAAAGAGCACCTAAACTATATAAAATCTGGGGTACTGTTGTTACTGGAGCACCTCCTCTCCTGCATTGCTCATTAATCCCATAAAGCTTTGTACACTAGAGGGCAGTGTGCATTCATATACACCTCCTGCTTTTGTCATGTCCTTGTCTCCGTCTGCTAAAATGAAAAACCTCTAACTGCTGTAATAAATTTGGCTAAATTAGCTGCTAAATGGTTATCTCAAGTAATATGTATTTGCATTAATCATCTTGCTCGAAACCAGAACAAGCCAGAGTCCTAAAGACGTAGTAAATTCATATTGTCCATTTAATTACGGCTAATAAGTGCTTCATATACAATAGTTTCATGAAGCACATTTTTATTTTTCTTGTAGAGGGAAAAGAAAAAAGTCACTTTGGAAAAGAATAAGTATTTAAGGCAGTTAAAGTTCCTACCATAAATGTGACAAATGACACTTTGGAGCTTTCAAGTTAACCAAATGCCTATACCTCTAATTATATATATGAAACTATCTATATCTAAATCCATGTACAAAAGATTAAGTACAGCAAAAGATATTTACAAGGGCAGCTAAACAAACAAAGACACTTTCTTACCTTGGAGGGATCCCCCCATCCCCACTCCAATTTTTCAACTACTGAATTGAAAAATGCATGTAAAAAAGTGCAATGTAAAGTGAACGTAAAGTGCAAGTTAGGTTCACCTATAATATGAATAAACTTGTGATCCGAGTCCTGCTGTTTTTCAGCAACCTCTTGCTATGTTTGTTTCTAGTAGAGATCCATAAGTCTGCCGAAATTTTTACATTTGTATTCCAAGCTCTAAATATTCTGCTATGATAATTCATTGGTTTCAAAACCTCATTATACAGCAGAATAAAGATAAAATAGGAACAACTGACTACCCAGCATTTCTGTCAAAGCAATGTTGTATGCTACTTTAGAAAACAATCTCATACAGATTAGCCCCACTTTATCAGTTATGAAGAACAAGGGAAGAAAAACACTTCTGTAACTTTTGATTATGCTACACTTTTTTATTTCAGTAAAATAGGACATTCAAAATACTCTGCTTACAGCTGACAGCAAAACTGATGTGCCTGGAAGTCTGGAGTGATATTAACTTCTTTCTGGAAACCTGAACACCCACAGATTCATGCTGAAATGATCAACAAATCTATCTGCACTTTTATCTACTAAGCATACTGTCGTCTTCTTTCTCACAGGTTTCACCTGAGGAGTTTACTACGCTATACAAATACCAAAGGATGAATCCTCCCAACTGCACACATGCACATGTGAAAGTCAAGGGACCAGGTGAGTTGCGAGCCAGTGGCGGAAGAGCACACTGCAGTTTGGCATAGTGATAGCTATGTGGTTCCAGATCCTCCAGCTCTTTCAGTCCGTGTCATCCTAGACAAGCCCTTCCTCCTTCAGTACCTTTTCTATTGTTTTTTTTGCACCACTGGAAAAGTCTATGTCATGAGCTGAACAGAGCATTCATTTCAGAACTATGGAAAAAAGGCTGAAATTAAAATCTTATAAGTGATTTCTGAAGGAAAAGGTGATTGCTTTTTCAATAAAGGGAATTCAGTATATCAGAGTTGCATGCAAAACCTCTACAGTCAGAGTTCATGCTCCCAAATTACTATATAGCCAAAGAATATTTGAAATGCCGTCTTGAAAATCAGCTTTCCATGAAATTAATCTACCTGCCAATACCCAACTCTATTTGGCCAACTCAGACATATTAGCACATACACAGGATTTTCCTTCCTGCATGTTTCATATGAGAGATCTGTGGACCACACTCTGAAGGAAGTCCCACAATTCAATATAAAAATTCTCTCTGTAAAGAGATTCTCCAGCAGACCAGCTGTGCTGTGCTGCTAAATCTGGTTCTTATGTCCTTTGAGAGAACAACAGGTACCACCAAAGCAGTTCTGAAAGCTCATACTACAGCTCAGGAAGAAATTTCTCAATGTGATGAAAGGAGGAAAAAAACCAGAAATGTTTTCTAACTCTTCCAACTGTTAGCACTGCCAAGCTGAAACTTAGAAATCATAGGAGAATTTTGAGAAAACAAGAGGCTAGGACACATCAGGGTGTGAAATCTATCTGGTTTGTTCATAATGTAGTGTTACTGAATACAGCCCAGTTTCATTTTGAGCATCTTCAGTTTGCAGGCATAGGGCGTCCCTTAATAAAGCAACTGATTTTGAGTAGAAGTGTAAGTAAAGAATTAGTCCACCTTCAGTTCTGCACGTGAAGTTACATTTTGTTACTTGCAACACATTCCAGCTTAGCATAAACTGAAAAAACAATGCCGTGTGAAATGTCTGAAATTATTCAGACATTACTTAAGGCAAATCAGGGTTCAGCTCTACATTTCTGTACACTGAGAAATGCAGAATTTTAAATTTCTACTTGTATTATACAGAGTACCCAAACTGGCAGACAATGCAGTATGGGAGAAGGTGACACTCGTGAGCACATTGGTGGGATGGCTTCTGCGTCTGAAGTTACACAGGAGTACGCAAGACTGGGTGTATCTGTCCATTTATAAGAACAGCAAGGGAGATGATTTCTTTTACAGGCTTATTTTTGTCTGCTAACCAATGCACAAGTCTCCAAAATGTTAATAGTATTTACATACTTAAAAGAAAAAAAAAAAGATCTTGTTACTAAGCTGCATTGTGTGGAAATACAGAGTAATCTTTCAAACACTGGATTTCAGCTTAATAGCTGTCACGAACAATCTTTACAATGAGTTTAACTGTGAACAGGAGAATGAAACAAATGTTAAATACTTGCAATAGGATGACAAGTACAATTATATATATACACATATATATAAACCCTTTACTCAAAGGGAATAGCTGAGGGTTTTAAAACTGGTGACTTTTACGTTAGCTGCACAGATATATTCGCTAAAATGGTGGATGCTAAACTTGACTAAAATTTGCTGAAATGTTACCTAGTTATTAAATTTGAATTCAGCAATTAGCATGCAAGAAATTAACAGATTGTCATGCTAAGAACCAAAAAAAAAAAATCTCACTTATTTCTCCAAGTATGAATATATTGCTATGTACACAGTTCCCAACAGAGGGATTTCAGTTTTCCTTGGTAGCTTTGTGCACAGGAATATTCTTGTAGCAGCGGAATGAAAGAGGGGGAAGAAGAGAAAACACTCAGTGTTCTTTGCAGGAACCTATTTCTGTTAGAAAAATCAAAATAAATCAGTAGAAGTTTGTCTTCAGAAATATAGTTACAAAAAGAAAAAGGAACATAGTTTCTTCCTGTAAGGCTGTTCTGAGAAATCAAAGCCAAACCTTCTAAATAGTGAGCTGTGTTTTAAAAGAAGGAAGTAGCTTAATTCAGTTTGAAGAGGAGATGAAGAAATTGTGTATCAAAAGCAGCCTTTTAGCAAAGTCTCTTACAAAAGGACATTTTACTCATGTGCATATGCATTTAAAAGCTACACTATATTGCGTATTCAGGTAAGTATTGAGTAAATAGGAAATGATGAGATCATCTTACATATTCACACAGCTTCACAAAGAGGGTCTTTATAATTGGTGAAAATATTGAGGTTACATCTGCTGTGCTATTCACCCTTCTCCTTGAAATACCTTTATCCATGACTGGGTGGTATTGATACTGAATTACCCTTGAGATAAACTTATAAGAATATTTTTGATTTACTGTATCAGGATGAAAATGCCATCCTTAATACCATAGTTGGATACTTAGCTGCAGCCACAACTACTCTTTCTACATTCACAAAACTGGCAGACTAAACATGAAAAGGAATACTGACTCTTTAATCTCCACTTCTCCACCTAAGGCCCAAGGCAAGCTGACAGGGTAACTTCGTTCTGGAAACAGAGAAGTTTTTATTTTTTTTTTTAATTCTGGATTACTTTTTCTTCTGCTTTTGAAAACTGTGGGCTACAGGGGAATGAACCTGGCATAGACTTAAAACAAGAACAAGTTTCTTTATCTGAAAAGTTACAGTCCTTGATGCTTACAGGAAGGTCATTTTCAAAACCCACAGGAAAAATAGCATCACAGCCAGAAACAGTGCATTAAGTGCCTTATTTGCTCTTAACGGAGACAGTTTTTCATTTATAACAGCTCCGAGGATCAAGTGAGCCTTTGATGTTGTAAGGACTTTTCTATAGATTTTGCAATTAGTGAGTTAGATTTTTTAAATAGTAGGTATCCGCAAACTGGATTTTAGCAATGAAAAAAAGTAGGAAGCAATATTTAGCAATGTTAAATAATATTTGTTACTTAAATAGAATTATGAGCTAGAGGATAGGAGACCTGAAAACATTCTGTAAGTAAACGTGTGCTATCGATGTAATTCTCTACAAACACTTCTATTTCAGATTTACTACGCGGGGTGGGGTGAGGAGGAGGGGATATAAACCAGGACAGTGTGCGAATGCGTTCTCTTCCCACTACGCCAAAAGTGTGGTCTCCTCAGCAGATTGCTTGGGGGAGGATGCCACCTTCCCATCACAAAAGTCTCCATGGGTCTCATTGCTCCACCTCCCGTCATCACAGACAGTTGCTTACCAGCCTTGTGTGGCTAACAGTATCTCAACAGAGTTCTCTTCAGAAAAAGAGAAAGATGGTAACTGTTTAGAAAAATACCAGTTCTGCGAGGCTTTAGAAAGCTGCGTTTTACTCACACCATATTGCAGGAGAAAGTCCTGAGTGCTGGACAGAGAACACCTTCTTTAGGTTTGGGTAGAACGTGGTATATTGTGTCAATAATACTAAGACCTTGGCTCCTACCACGATATGAATATTAGACAGTAATAATTATGGGCCTCTAAACATAAATGCATCTTTTCCGAAGTCAAAAAGGAAGTAGCAGTTCTTATTCATGCAAGAAAACTGTGCCTCGATGTACCCAGACTCCCAACTCAACTTCTTCATTCACCTGTGATATGTCTTTTAAGCACATATAGTCTGAAAATGCTAAATGTAGCAATCGACTTGTTTCTTACTTCTGCAATATGGAATATTGTTTAATTTTCCGGTGTAGGAATGTTACATACTTAAATACTTGACAAAATACGCAAAAGTAAGGATCAACAACCTTGCAGGAAAAAAAAAAAAATCAGAAAAAATCTTAACCAACCTTTTAGAAAAAGCCAGAAAGCTTTAGAATTCTTAGAAATTGGCAACTTTTTTTCCTGCCTCACTTACAGAAGGTAAGCTCAAGGTCATCACTTACCAAATACAGTGAGAAAAGCCTTGCATGCTACATGCCGAGTCAGGGAAGAAAAGTAACTAAATAATGAAAACAGATTGGAAAAATATCAGTGGATTTTGTAGCCTGTCCTGCTCCCAGGACAGTGGCACTCCAGTCCCCTGAAAATTCCTAGCTGCTGTTAGAGACTGCCTTAATTTGACTCCAAATTACCTTAGATAAGAACCAGGAAGATGTTCAAAATCAATCCTATGTCTTCAGTTTACATGACTTATGCCCACAGCAGCAGAACACATCTATTAAAACCCAGCAAAAGCAGGAAAAGAAAAGTATCTCCCAGCACTAAGCACACATCCTCATCTCCTACTTAAACAAAAGCAACACTTTTCTTCCTCTCTCCCTTTCATGGTGTTTATAACGTATCATTTGCCCATGGTCCTTAATTTAAAATTACAATTTTATAATCATGCTTAACAATTAACTATTAACAAGATTATACAATGTCAGGTAGGATATTTCTTTTAAAACATTATGTGGATATTGATCAAATGCAATGACAGAATTATAATACATAAATCAATGTATCACTAGATGCATTCTTTAACGGTAGCTTACATCACATGTATTAGAAAACTTTTCTGTTGTTTCTATAGACAGAAATTAGGTAAATAAACTAAATAAGTTTATTTAACAATAAACTGGATTGAAAAATGTACACTAGATTTGTCACCTAGGATTCTCTAGGTTTTCTTCTCTCTTTCTTAACTTTTATTTTCCCTCACGATTTGTCTGTCTCCCCAGGATTTTTAAAACTTCAATCCTGCCATAAAGTGATTTCCTTCTACTAATATTGAAACGGTCCTTTAGAAACCCAAGTCTGCTTTGAACACCAACTTCAGACAGAACTTCCATTATCATTAATGAACTCTCTCTGTTCAAACTGGAGGGGAAAATGAAATCCCAGATTCACACTTTGCCCTCAGCTACTAAAATGCAACATCAGAGGAGAAATATGGCCCTGCTTGCTCAAGAAACTTAAATCTGTCCTCCATCTCTTCACTAATATTAATGTCCATCATATGACAACCTATGTAAGATTAATGACTTTAGAACATAACCCTTTCCATGCCAACGTATCAGCCTACTATATACAGCTATATCTCCTACAAACAGGAAAACAGATCAATGTTTCATAGAAGCTGATCAAAATACAGAAGCAGATTGGCAGCAATAATAATTTTCTTTTAAACTTCATAGCTTAAAGACTGTTTCAAGGGACAGGATACTATCCCTTTAAACATGCTTTCATCTCTGGGATAAGAGTCCCTGTCTGTGCACTTGGACTGAACGAAATGAGTGGTTTTCTCAGCCTAATCTCTACAGGAAAGTGATCCACAGCACAGTGTCATGGCACAACTGAATGTTCAAATACCCTTCTAACCACCACGAAGATTTACTACAGTCTCACATTTGGCGTTAAATTACATTAGACATTTTAAAAGCATATTGACCCTTTATACCAGATGATTTGTAAAAAGAAAAGGAAAAAACCCAAAATTTTATACCTTTCTCGACAAGCCTTAAAAAGATAGCTTAGCGCTAATAAAAAAGAACAAAAAAATCCTTTGTAAAATAATAATAATAAAAAAGAACTTCTGAAAAGGAAGCATCTTACGATCTCAGAACCCACATAACAGCCCACTCACTTTATAAGTTATCAGACATCAAACCCAACACTAATCCACCACTGGCCACACTGCTTATGGATGACAAAGCCCCAAGTGATTCATGTATGTTCTTTCAAATGAGTGCTACTAAGACCTATTGCCACACTATCACATTTCTGATATATGCTACACGTTTAACTGATACTATTTTCATATCGTTCCAACTTTCAGAAACGTCTCCCTCAGAGGCACAAGGTCAACTGTCCAGGCCTTTGAAAAAATAAAAAGAAGAGAAAAGAATCAGTAGCACTAATGTATTTCAAAAAGTCTGGAAAGATCTGCAACAGTTTCTTCATACTTTCACAAAGTGACATTTTAGGATGGAGTATTTTACAGGCTAGTAAACTACAAAATACTTAATCAGTCCCTGGATTTTCAATGGAGCAACACTGCTTCTAACTTAGGCGACAAAGTGATGAACAATTTTGGTCTCGGTAATCTTGGAGCAAACCTCAGCAATGAAGGTAAAAGGGTATCTGTCTGAAGTTCTTTTCTCCTTCATTTTTAAAGTGGCATACATGTACATTATGTAGGAAAAGTCACCACAGAAATAGTTTAGTGGACAAAATGAAGGTGAAGCTGCTGGAGGTGCACAGTAAAACCTTTTATTCCCATGGCTTTGCAATTTATCATGTGCTTCTGCAATCTATCACAAGAATAATAGCAAAGTATAAATTCCATCTTTGGGCCTGGAAATTTTGAGCACAAAGAGCCTTTTTTTTCTTTTTTTTTAAAAAAATGAGTGATTAAGGGAGTAACTGGAAACCAGCAGGGCCCAGCAGAAGTCCGAACTCAACCTTCACTCCACAGTCCTTAATGCAGTAGCTCTACTTACACAGCTGGTACTACATTCATTTTTGTAAAATGAAGAATAGAAAAGTCTAGCTGCAAATTTCATCCGACTATGAGCTATGGAAGACTGACAATGGACAGCCCACAAACTGGAATGGGAATGTACTGATCAGTATTGTATTAGATCTAATTTGAAGATGAAATAGCATCGGGAATTAAGTTAAAAGGTTATGAATTTAAACTATATTTGCGGCATCTTGCAAAATAACTATAATGCTAAGCTACAGAAGGGAAAGCTCTGCAATTAGGTTCAGCAGCTAATGGTTTAAATAGCTTAAAGGTTTATCTTTGGAGAGTTTTCTGGTCTCTATCCAAAAGATCTGATGCTTCTGGTAAGCTCTCATAAACTTTACACAGAGAAAATGTTTGTCCAAGAAGACAAAAATTCATACGTGAAAAGCCTAGCCACAAAGTATCATGAAGATTAGATATTTATTGGGACTCAAAATTGTATTTAAATATTTATATGGATTATTTGAATGCCAACATTCAGGTAGGATAGGGCTCTGAGTAACCTGATTGAGTTGAAGATGTGCCTGTTCATTGCAGGGAGGTTGGACTGGATGACCTTTAAAGGTCCCCTCCAAGCCAAACTATTCTATGATTCTGATTCTATGAAAAGTCTATTATAGAGAAAACAAGGGTGTAAGATGTACATAACTGCATATTACAGAGTATATTCCCTTTTCTTCTAAAGTAACTGGCTTTGGTCTGAGAGCAGAAAAAGAAATTAAGGTAGAGATACTAGCTCCTCTCATAACTCTGCAGGAGCAAACAGGGTTTCAGAACATGGCTAAAAGACATGAAACATGCGCAGTCTTGGTTAGATGCACATTTCTTAAGATTCATTAGGACTGAGAAACAAACCCTATGCATAAGTTAAATCCAAAATAAATGCTCCTTTTTTTCCCCCTTGCACGAATCAAAAGATTTTGTCTTTATACGCTTCCATTCCTTCTAGTTTATCTCCTGTTCCCTCATCTTGCTGTCTCCACTATCTCCAGTTAAAAGGACATAAGGATACCAGTCTCCAATGCAGAAATCTTTGCTGGCCCATAGTATGTGGACAAAGAGGAAGATTGTGCAGACATAAGACCAACACTTCTGTAACACTTCGAAACCAGGATACATTAGACTGTCATCAGGATGCCAGGCGGGCTTGGTTTAAGAATTAGCTAAACACCAGACATTCTATCAGCCTAATTTAGAATCAATCTTGCTTTTTAGTGATGATAATAAACTTGTACAAACATGAGATTCATTTGTATATTTTAGCATTTTATTTTAATCCCAGAATGCAAAACCTGACATTGGAATCAGTTTGATTTTTTTGGTGATTGAAGATATTAAGCACTACAAGAGCACTGAAATTTCGATCTGATTAGGATAAAAATTCCTCAGGATCAAAACACTTCTTTTTTTCCCCCTACAGTTTTACTAATTGTGTGCTACTTGACATTGCAGAGTTATTCCACAGCATGATAGCAAAATATGTGAAGTGTATTTTACTGTTAGAAATTATCAACTCATTCTATTTGTTTTTCATGTGTTTGAGGTTATTAAGAGAATAAAAAATTATAGCTGGTGTGCATAAGTTGAAAGGATTAGTTCAACTACAGCTGGTAGGCTAAACCACTAAGCAACATTTTGTATAGCAATAGAATTTTTCTACTGAACATACATAAAAGAAATCACGAATATATAACTGATTTAAAAGCAGACTGAGGGGGTAATATCCCTCGAAAAATAGGGGAGCCACAAAAAAGGTGAATGTGGAATAGTTTATTTTCAGAAAGACTGGATTATTCTAACCACTGGAAACCAGATAAAGTAGATCAGAGGGAGTGCTACCAAACGTACTCAGAGACCTTCGCTTTATGGGAAATAAACCACCCGGGCTCACTGTTCCTGAGGAATTGTATTTCTTACAGCTGTAAATCAAATCCCGAAAGAACAGCATGATATTTTCTAAGCAATATCTGAGGACAACAAGTATCTTTTTTTGTCAGTGTCACGTTTCAGAATTTAGACCTCCATTAGGATTCAAAAATGAAAAGACACATATTATATACCAATATATACTTGTGACAGCATTCTTACAAGCAATATATTAATTTTGAAATGGTGGCATGTTGTCCTATATTTGTCCAGAAGTATATTCATGGTCTTGACAGAGACCTCGTCAGAGGTCTTGACTTCTATTCTTCTGACTGCTTTCTTAATGACCTTCATTGAAGAATAACATCAAGTACTTGGTGTTCAATGAAGATTATTAATTTTTTTCAATTAAATGGAAGATGTATACTCTTACAGCATATGGCATCCATTCATTCTTAGCAAGAAATGTACTTCTTAAATCAAAAGGGATGTTATAAACCTCTGTATTACAGTGTCAACCAAAGGGAAGCACATATGCACAGCATTATAATGCAGAGAGCTATGAGTGTTGATTGCCCTTGCTGAGCTCTACAGACAGTCCTAGGACCTGATACAATGGTAATTTTATTAATCTGCTTGATTTCTGATATTGATTTGACATAAAATGTATCCTTTTAGCTTTAGGATCAGGGATAACATCCTTGGAACAAGGGCTGTTCTGTCCAGGCAGGGACTCGCGGGTTGGTGAAAGTGTATCCTTGACATGCAGTTCAATCCTACAATATTTCCACTCAGAGGTAAGTAAAAAGAAAAAGATCTGATCACCTTCCAAATTCTTACAAGTGGTAAAGTATAACCGGAGGCACGAAGGGTCTTTTCTAGGGTGTTACCTCTAGATGCATAACTATGAAATGTAAAACATTCAGCTTCAGCACTTTCATGCCACACATCCTAATGAAAAGCTCTGTTACACACAGCTCTTGGATTCAAACACAACTTGTTAAAGCTTAGCTAGTTGTGGTTTGCCAGCTGATTCCACAGCTGAGCATGATGCAGGATAGAGTACAGCTGTTAGACCAGAGAACATTTTAACTATAATATCTGTGAGAGAGACTTGATTTATCATAAGTCACATCTGTCAGGATTCTACCAGCAATTTGTTCAACAAACACAGAGAAGATGAACAAATGAGAAGTTTCCCAAGCTCCTCAAACCACGAAGCATTATAAAACGGGCAACAGATTAATAAGGTAGAATTGTAACACTAAACAATTGGCATGATCATTGAAAGGTTGAATAAAGCAAGATAGAAACAGCACCTCTAAACTTTTTATTTCTCTTTGTAAAAAACCTGATGCTTCAAAAACTTGTGGGATCACCATCATGAGTTATTGTGCTGGAATAAATGGAGGCATATGTAGAGTTAGAGTATGAACGTTGTTTTATTAATCCACAAGGGCATCAAGCTATAACTAAGATAAATCTCTAAGTAGAAATTTGGACTACACTGAACCTAATGGCATTTTTGCTACTTGCTTCATTGTCCAACTGGACAGAAGGAAAAAAAAACACTGTGAGGATAACTAAGCCTCTATTAGTGATAATTGGAACAGGCCACTCAGAGAAGCTGTGAAAAGTGTGACTTCAAAGGTTTTCAAGATCAACTAGAAAAATTACTAAACAATTTGCTTTGAATCAGTGTTGATTCTTTTCTGAGCACGAGGCGGGTAGGACCAGATGATGTTCTAGAGTTTCTTCTAACCTGAATGAGTCTATGAACATCTTGTTCCTGTGAGCCAAGAGAGCAACTATACATAAAACACGTAAGCAGCCTCAGCTATTGAAAAATAATTAGCCTAGCAAGAACAACTATGCTATAGCCACAAAGCCAAGTTTGGAAACCCACTGTGCTGGATGCTGATAATGGGAAAAGGCCCCTGTGTTTATAAAGCTTGCAAATCAATCAGCTAAACTGGACATACGGTAAGAGAAGGAACACAGTAAAGTGAAGCAATTTTCTAGAAGTCATTCCTGGCTCCAGAATCTCCTGAGTTCTAGTCCAGTGCTTATACCCTGGACCACACTGCACTCACACTCTCTGCATAAATCTCCAGTTTTTTGAAGATGAACGTTTCATAAAGCATATTCTATTTCAGAGAGAAGTGGTCATTCAGAAGATTGAGGTCTTTTTCAAATGGGATGTTCATCTCTGCCAGGTGGTATGTTAACTCCGAGTCATAAATATCTTATATTTCCTCTGTCAAATAGTGCAATGGAAGCGCAACTTGTTATTTTTGACTTCCAGTTTCAAGAGAACCAAGTAAGCTTCTGAATTCGTTCCTTCATTTCTGAGCAACTGATGTATTTTCCTGGATATTAATGTAAATGAAATGATGCAAAATTACTTTGTTTATAATTTTGGATAGTTGATTTTATGTTTTTCCACAGAAATATACCTAGCCTGACTTTCTTATGCCAAATGAACTTCACCTTTTAGAAATGTCAGATACTACTTGAAAGCTTTACAGAACTTGATACTGTTGTTGGCTGCCTTATATTACCAGAGAAGCTGTCCCTCTACTGCTTTCCAGTTGCAGTTATCCTCCTATCTTCCTTTGCAGATCAAACAAAGTACTTTCAGACTGAAGATTTATACTGCCTTCTATTGTAGTCATATGGTTTCGTAAAAGCTAATTAAATGTGGCTGTATTTGGGCTGCTACTCTTTTATTAGGAAATGCTAGCAGGACATGGTGCAGGGGGAGCAAAGTTATTAAAATCTGAGGCTCTGAATTTAAGAGGCAGCTTGCAGATAGTCTTTTACATTAAGAAAAACACACAAGTCAATCATAAACGCAGTCAGCCACTGAAACTTCCAAAGAATTATCTGACTTCACTGCAGGCACAGATAAATTAGAGATTACAGTCCTAAGTCTCTTTTCACACCAGGATAAATCAGGAGCACCATCACTGAAGTCAACAGATCTCAACAAGAAAAGAATTAGGCCCCATGGCTTTTAATAAGAGGAATACAAAGAGTTTAATTACAAGGAATCAATCTGAACCTCCCTTCCCCCAGACATATGCACATGCTCTCTCTGTTAAGGTTCGTCTCTTGTAACACTTTTAGACTTCTGTTATCCTTATCCTGTGTGCAAATAACAATGACTTGGATGCTATAGGGATGGAGCCAATTTAGATGTTAATACCCAGGGTGGTCAAAACATTGGTATAACTGCAGCTCAGTTCTGTGCTGAAAAACCTGGTGAGATCCCAAATATGCTGCAGTTTTCGACCCCCATGTTATGGCTGAGAAACATAAAAAGAGAGAAGAGTTCATTTGCTGTTCTAGAGAGGGAATTTCTCATCTAAGTGATACCTCTTTGAAGGAGTGAAATAATGCACAGCATGCATAAATGCTGCATGAAACTCTGGTAATACAAATATAATTTTTAATTTCCATACATGTGAGCAATTCTATACGTTTATAAAAACTCTTGAACATATATCATACAAAAAGTTATATTTGAGCCACCCTCTGTGAAACCCTATGACAAAAAAAGCAGGTGCAAGATGGAGACCCCTGTTGTGGAATTCAAATAATAGTTCAGGAACAATCAAGTGCTGTGCTAGATTATTTTGACAAAAAATGGAAATACTTACAGTCTAAGTGACTATGTCTGATGCCTTCCACATCTTCGGCATGAATGAAGTGGTAACACCTCTTTCCTACGATATCTACAGGGGTCAGATCCATGTAATCACTAATCCTAAAAAGGGAAAAAAAAATACAGCCTATAATTCAATAAGGAAAAGAACACAAGAGCTGTCAAATGACTCAGAAAGTGAAATCTGCTAAAAAGTTTTTTTTCACCACTATAGAAATTTGAATGGAATATCTGTACAAACAAGACAGTTTTAAGTAAAAAAAAAAAAGGAGAAAATGTCTTTTAAAAAAACCTTGAAATAATTTTATCCATTTTAATAATTAGAAAGTTAAATTCTAGCGCATATTCATAAAACCATAAAACCAAGAAAAGCATAAAACCAAGAGAATATAATTCCTTGAAATTGTAAAGCATTAGAAACAATCCTAAATCCTCATTAAAAGACCAAGATGATTCAAGGTTACATAACGAAGTAAAAACATGTTATGTTTATACCAAATGATTAGAGACACATTTCATTTCAACAGATTGGTCTTCTATGGGGTATATTCATGAAAAAGCTCTTCAACCATTTCTTGGCACAAAGTCCAAACTGATATTTCAAGGGATATAATTTAAATGCTGAGACACACAGATGCCTCAGGGTGTTATCTTTTTTAGTCTAATTCATTTGGGAGCTCAGCTTTCACTCTGGGCCCTTTCAGCTGGGACTTTGTTGTTTATTGCACATAGAAACTTTAAAATCTATTCTGCAGACCTTTTGTCTGTGTATGCATCTGTGCGCGTGTGTGTCTGTGTCTGCGTGCGTGTGTAAACTTCTGTCACGGAGTGTCAAGATGTCCGTGTCCTTAAATGCAGTACGGAAAACAATAAAACAATTGGAAAATGCCTTGCTCACACAAGCATTTAGAAGCATGTCTGTTTTCTAGAAACAGAATATTTTTTTAGGGTTTGAAATATGCTGCAATTATTGGGGTTGAGCCCACTTTGCAATTGTAAGATGTAACTGTCATCCATTTAAGGGAGTTGTAAAAACCACCAAACATCTTGATATAACCATATTGCTGTAACAACCGGAGTGTGATCCTGAAGGATACCAGTGGGAAGGCTAAACCAGAAACTGAACTGTAAGTCTGAGGGGTTCCCAGGAGACAAAGGGTGCAAACAACGCTACTGAGCCACTGACTACCAAAGCTGTGTTTGCCTGAGTGTTTGAGAGAATGCACAGACCAGAAAGACTGAAGGAGAATAGAAGCATCAGACAGCACCACAGCAGCACTGGTGGTATGTCCCAACAAACACAAACATGACAAATATCACAGGTAAAGCAAGTGGACTCAAATTTGCTAGCAAAAAATGTCAAATCACATTTAGCACAAAACACAACAGCCTTCTGCCACTTTAATGACAAAGCATGTTGAATAACGTGCGCTTTCAAACAACTGCCTGGTAGTTACAGCCCTTAAACAAATGTGCGATACCTGTCTGGGGATACCTATCTAATGTTTATCACAAATCACCGTTGAAAAGCACATCTCCTACCTTCTCAGAGAGGATACAATTCACTAGGATAAAGACAAGTCCGGAAGAGTGGCAGTGGCACACCCTATCCCTCCTGAGTCCCTCCACTTTGGTTGCACAGTAAATTATGGGCTGGGAAACAAAGGACTTGGCGTCTCTGCCCAATAATATTTAAAGGTTCCTGTCCGCTGGGACTGTATATTATCTTTTTATACCAAACTAGGTGTATAAAAGCCCATGGAGCAGGAACCAGAACCCAAGTCTTTCTCCCTCCCATGTTTATGCTCTTCCTCACTAACACACTTTGCCGTCCCTTAGCTGGCCCAAGAACTGCGTATTTTCTGCTACGAGGTGTGTCTGCTCCAAGATCAGAGAGAAATCCTGCCCATCCTAGGAAAAAAAGGGCAATCTCCAGGCAGGCCACTGCCCTGTTATGTACCCGCTACTGCTACATGGAAGATGATCGTTCTGCTTCTCCCTCTGGTAAATTTGACTCAGCTGTATTTGTTTTTCTACATCAAGGCAACTCTGGAAGAAGATTCACAATCCTTACGTTTAAGGTTGCATTGGGGAGGTTTAGATTGGATATTAGGAAATATTTCTTTACTGAAAGGGTTGTCAAGCACTGGAACAGGCTGCCTATGAAAGTGGTTGAATCACCACCCCTGAAGGTATTTAAAAGACGGTTAGATGTGCCACTTAGGGACATGGTTTAGTGATGGACTTGGCAGTGCTAGGGTAACAGTTGGACTTGATGATCTTAAAGGTCTTTTTCAAGCTAAATGATTCTATGATTCTATAACATTATGAAAAAGCTATTTCAAACAGACATATTAAGGATGTAGGATTTCTTTTTATGAAAAAATGGAATAAACATGAAGATTATCCAGATGTAAGTGCTGATCACTGACAAGCAATGACACCAAAACCAGAAGCAAAAGAAATTACATCAAATAGGACACTCATGCTTATATCAAAGGTACTAAAGATGGAAAATAAATAAATCACATAGAGAAAAGAAAGATTATAGTATATCTTAGAGCACTAGTTAGGAGGCAGATCTTGTGGATCCCAAACTCTTTGACAAAATAAAGCAACAGGTCGATGATTAGGAACTTGGTTCTGCTGAGTATGCAGACCTGATCCTGTAAAACAAGCACAGGGTTTTGCTTGAGCAGATCAGTGGTTCCACTGATATACAGGACTGTTAACACCACTGAAATTTAAAGTTAGGTATAAGCTATGGTGCTTTGCTGAATTAGGACCAAATCGTGCACACATTTGCAGGACTGAGGGTCTCTACACAAGACTGTTTCTGCATATCTGAAGAAACTATTGGCAACCACTGTCATGGCCAGCAGACCAAACATTTTCCACTTGGAAAACACCATGTTCACTAGGTTATTTCCTTTTGGGCATATATTAGCAGAAATGGCTATAACAATCCGCATTAAACTCGGCTATAGGCTCTCTCCAGACAGTCTCCAGTCACTAAGAGTTGATGCTGAAAATACACAGACTGATGCAGTGTCTTTATCAGTACTTATTTATCATCATCTAAGATGGTTTGTTCTTTGCAGGTGCTTTTCTTACTCCAGTAACTAATAAAGAAATTCTAAACTGTTTTAGATTAGGTGGTGAAGTTTAGATAACATGAATGCCACATTAGGAAAATAGACATGGGTTAACATGACAAATTTAGGCAACAGAATTTTACGGTTCCATTTAACAGTCTCAGAACAAAATATTAATTGTTAGAAATAGCCAGTGTAATAAATAATGGATCTTGTCTCAAAGGGAAGCTAATTGTTCATCAGTTTGTGCACTGACTCCCGGATTCTGATGCAGATGTTATCATTCAGAGGAAAGTAACAAGATGCACCCAAAGTAATGTCACTCCCTGCTGTTGCAAGCAGGCAACCACTTGGAATACTAGGAATACTATTGATCTCGCTCCAACAGTCCACTGTGAGTGTTCACTTCAGTTAAGTAGCATAGCTTCTGCTTCATACTCCCTATGGCTGCCGGTAACTCCCCACTGCTCCATAAATAGCGCTTACAGCTTTCCCAGTAGTGTTCCATTTCTCTCCGTTTTCATCAATGTTGTGCTTGCTTTACTGTGGCACTGTGAAGAATATCCTGGCTGCCCACATGGACCAGACATCAAGTCTATATATTGAGGTTAGGATACTTATCTCCTTTTCTGAAGTCCCAACAAAGAGATCCCAACTTCTCTGACTCAGACAACAGCCTTATGAAATGACCAGATAATTAATCTGACAGCTTCAATACCTCCCTTCTTCTGTTCTTTCCATCCCTCCAGCTTTTACAGTCATACTCTGCTTTGTACCTGCTTTGAAATCCAAGTCCTGTCAATCTTGCTCCATTTTCCATCAGCAGAAATCCCACTGCCTCAGTGAGCTAACACGCACTCCCTAGCCCCAGCAGAAGTGTCTCGACTATTTTAAATCTCTTTTATAAACTATTTTAACGCTAGCACAGGGACTTAGAGTGGAACAACAAACTCAAGTACCATCATGGGCATTCTACATTATGAGATAAAACACATCACAAACAAGGAGAAGTTACTTTATAATGTTGTAAATGACAAACCTGGAGGTGTTCAAGGCCAGGTTGGATGAGGCTTTGAGCAGCCTGATCTAGTGGGAGGTGTCCCTGCCCATGGCAGGGGGGTTGGAACTACATGCTTTAAGATCCCTTCCAACCCAAACCATTCTATGATTCTGCTCTATGAATGTAAGCCAGCTGGCTTACCGTCGTTTACCATGTGTTATCAGCTCTTTCTGCGTGATAACTAATCAGTGCACCACATCAGATGCAATGTATGTTTTTTAGTGATGCTTTTCTCAGGCAATTGCAAGTTTTATTGCTACCTAAATGTAAAGCGGAGGTTTCAAGAAAAAAGCTTAATTAGAAAAAAACACATACAATTTAGAGATCATAAAAATGCCAAACTGAGAAAGTATAAATCTTTCTAGCACAGCCCACAAATTTATATCATACTGGACCAGACAGAATAGTTCATTTTTCAAATCCATTTGATTCCTGCACTTTCACTAAGGTTGCCAACAAAGGTAACAGTAAGTACAGGTGATTTTGTCAAAAGGAAATCTGTTCGTTAGGAACTGGACTGATACGAGCAACTCATATCAGAGAGGCCATTGAAGAGCTATACAGTGGTTGCAGCTTTCTGTTACTACCTAGGTAGGTCACAGGCAAACCAAACTTTAATACTGTTACCAGCTTTCTCCGTGAACTTGTGCAAGCCACAAGTGAGAATAGTATATTCTCTTTTAGGTAATGCTTTGGAAGTTTAGATGAAGTGTTCTCTCTGACTGCCGAGTATAGAATCACTAGGTTGGAAAGGACCCACTGGATCATCGAGTCCAACCATTCTTAACAATCCCTAAACCATGCCCCTCAGCACCTCATCCATCCGTCCCTTAAACCCCTCCAGGGCTGGTGACTCAACCACCTCCCTGGGCAGCCTCTGCCAGTGCCCAATGACCCTTTCCGTGAAAAATTTTTTCCTGATGTCCAGCCTGACCCTCCCCTGGCGGAGCTGGAGGCCATTCCCTCTTGTCCTGTCCCCTGTCACCTGGGAGAAGAGCCCAGCACCCTCCTCTCCACAAACCCCTTTCAGGTAGTTACAGAAAGCAATAAGGTCTCCCCTCAGCCTCCTCTTCTCCAGGCTAAACACCCCCAGCTCTCTCAGCTGCTCCTCATAACGCCTGTTCTCCAGCCCCTTCACCAGCTTCGTTGCTCTTCTCTGGACACGCTCCAGAGCCTCAACATCCTCCTTGTGGTGAGGGGCCCAGAACTGAACACAGTACTCAAGGTGCGGCCTCACCAGTGCTGAGTACAGAGGGAGAATAACCTCCCTGGACCTGCTGGCCACGCCGTTTCTGATCCAAACCAAGATGCCATTGGCCTTCTTGGCCACCTGGGCACACTGCTGGCTCATGTTCAGACGACTGTCAACCAACACTCCCAGGTCCTCCTCCTCTGTGCATCTTTCTAGCAAGACTTCTCCTAGTCTGTAGCACTGCATAGTGTTGTTGTGCCCCAAGAGCAGGACCCGGCATTTGGCCTTGTTAAACCTCATGCCATTGGTCTCGGCCCAGCAGTCCAGCCTGTTCCGATCCCTTTGCAGAGCCTCCCTACCCTCCAGCAGATCGACACTTCCTCCCAGCTTAGTGTCATCTGCAAACTTGCTGAGGGTGCACTCAATGCCTTCATCCAGGTCATTGATAAAGACATTGAACAGGGCTGGACCCAGTACCGAGCCCTGGGGAACCCCACTTGTAACTGGCCTCCAGCTGGAGTTAATTCCATTCAGCGCCACTCTCTGGGCCCGGCCATCCAACCAGTTTTCAACCCAGTAATATTAACACTATTGTGGCAGTTCAGCAACGTGACAGAAAAGATAACCTCATAACTGAAATCCAAGATTATTTTAAATTCCTTAAGGCCCCGATTCACTAGTTTATATTTTTATTTTTCAAGGCTCTGAGGCTCCCTAATAAGCCCTAATGGTTTTGACCAGACTCCCATGCAGCAGGGCTGGTTTCCAGCTCCCCACAGCCCTGCAGAGCCAGGCACAACCCACATCTTGGCCTAGCCTTGGCCCATCCCCAGGGACGTACCTGACACGCGGGGCTGGGGCTGCCCTGGTCTCTCCTTGCTGCCCTGCTTCTTGCTGGGCAGTAGGATGAGCCCTGGCTGCTAGATCCTACCCCAACAGACCCCCATGGGGAGGCTCAACGTTGCTGGCACACAGACCCCAGGGAGTAGACATCTGAATTTCAATCCTGTCTTCCACCTTCCTCAATCACTTGTTGCTATCACATTGAATATAGCCCCCCTCAACCAACTCCACATCACCTGTTCCCATTTCGCTGCTGTCTTTCCCAGTATGCCCTTAAAGAATTTCATTCTACAGTTTTCCCACCTCTTACTGCAACAGATCCCACCTCTCTAGCCTCCTATTTTGGCCATCTGTGCTTCCGTTCCATTAAAAACTGAGCACAATGTGTTGTAATCTACAAATTGAGTTAAAAAATGGAAAACTTTAGAACTTCAGACAGAGAAACTTGTGGAGAGGAGGACGGGGGAGCACAAGGACAGTCATATAGGTCAGATGAACATTGGTCTAGTCTCAAACCTTGCCTCTGAGAGGGGCGGTGAGAGACTGCAAAAACAAGGGAAAACTTAGAGGAATCTTTCCTGGTCTATCCTCCCATATTCCAGCAAGCCATCCTACAAATTATAGTTTTCAATTTACCTTTATTTCCTAAGAATAAAATACTGAAAATGAAGGTAATGATAATGAGAGTGCTCTCATACAACACAAGCATGACATTGCAGGACACAAAAATTTCACAACTTTTTTGCCAAGCACACGGAACAAAGAATACACACAGCTAAAACAAAGGAAAAAGGAGCTAAAAGCTGTACCTATTTTCACAGTAAATGATATTGAGGTCCATATTCACACGAGTGACAAACATGTGGCAGTCAATCCTGACTTCATTAATTGTAGGAGGTGGCAAAGCATGAGCAACGACAACAAGTCCCATGATTTGGCTGGGTACTGTCCGTCCGTGGGACAGTGACACTCTCAGACGTAACCGGCCTGTTATATGAATCACCTGGAAAATAAAAACAATAAAAGAAACCCCAGTGAATTCTAGATGCAACTGTGACATCAGTTTCTTTTAAAGGACAGCATTACTATTCCCTACAGACCACTTTACACAGCCAAAAATTGTACTAAGTAACTGCCAGTATTAGTGTTAAGCTTATTAATATTGGCTGTCAACATGTCCTATATGTCCTCGTGGCAAAACAGAAGACACGAACATACAGGCAAATGCTTCACATTCATCAAATAAAAACCTCAGAACTCCTGTTGTATGGATTTTTGTTGCGGTGATGCTACAGAAAGAGAGAAGAAGAAAAAAACAAACAAGAAATTCAACAAAAGAAAAGAGAGAGAGGAATAAAACTGAAATAATGAAGGTAGGAATTAATAAAATTTTAATTTTGTCACATTTGAAGACCGAATATGAGACAAAAAGATTGGCAGTTTAGAAACTTTTCCAGAACTAATTTCATTGAATTGCTAGTCACCTACACCACGGAGACACTGCTTACAGCCTTGAATTACTTTGTGGTTGGCAAGTTTAGAAGCCACAGCCTACAAGTGATCAATGAGCTCTGCTGCAGGATGGTCTACTTGCATCCACAATAAGCTTTTAAAGAGCTGGTAGACATGCAATACCTCTGCCTAGTACCCTATATATGTTTGGAGAGCTCTAGAGGTGGATGGTTTCTTTCCCTATTTACAAGATTATACTAGAAGATGCTTAGGAGACCGAACTGCACTCCTGGAGAGTGAAAATCTAAGAATCTTGCTTGAAATGGAATGTGTTGAAACTCTGGGAAAAGAATAATCCACCGCTTCCAGGTTTACTCCTCCAGAAGTTTTGTGGATAAATAAAGGGGTTGGGTTTTTTTCAATAAAAGAATATAAATACAGCACTGATGCCAGATATCAAACTGAAAATGGAAATCACAGTTTCTGTACTCGTGGATGAGAAAGCCGTAAGAACTGGCAGTTGCAGGCTTTCCCAGATTTTCACCCTCAAGAGTGTGTTACATCAACATGAAGAGAAGGCTTCCGGGAGATGGGGACCTCTTTCAGTGTGATCCCAGACTCACTACCCAGAGGTCAACAGAGATGTTGGTTGGTACCAAGTGCATTGGAGGAGGTGACAGAGACCCAGGAGGTGACCGTAGATGTACACCCAATGATACTCATCTCACAAAGCCAACAGCCAAACTCTTTCCTTCTGATTTGAGAGTGATTGTTAATAGAAGGTGAGAGAGAAGAAAATCTTTCATTAACAAGACTGCAAACCACAAGTGCCTCCAAATTCAAATCTAATTCATGCTAGCAGATCTGTGATCTAAGCCTTGAAGTTTGGTGCATTTTATCTTGTGTGTATTTTTTACTTTTGTTTCCTTTTTTTAAACTATTTATTAAAATACTTCTTCTCTGTTTTACATTTTGACTCCAGTCAATATAGGGAATCTGAATGAGGAAAGTGATTAGCTACTGTGTTTGTCCATTTCAGTTGCAGGTTTCTGACCACCCACATTTGAAGTAATTATTGCCTAAACTCACACTTAATGTACCTTTCAAGGGCAAACTATTCTATGAATATTCGAAAAAAGTTCCTAAAGGCAAAGATGCAAAACCACCATTTCAAACACACTTTATTTTTTTTTTCTCAAGACCTCATTAACTAATGAAGAAACAGCTAAAAGAAATAGGATTAACTTCACAGGAGGGGCAGTAACAGTATATTTTGCTCCTTCTAGCTAGGCTGGCATGTACATCTGCTTTTTATCACTATTTGTCTCTTTTTATCATGCAGTTTCAGATTACTGCAAAAACTCAAAGCTGTAAATGCTTAGAAAAATGCTGATGGATAACTAGCAATAATGTGAAAAATAATCTTACACTGAACGTGCTATGCAAAAGTATTGTTGTTCTGTTGTTTTTTTTATAGGAGTGCTTATGCTAATATGTTTGAAGTTGGTGCTATCACTTGAGGGAATTTTCAAGACATATCATACTTAAAATCCATTTATCTCTTCCTTGTATTTTTTGCAGCCTTCGTGTCATTTGTAGCTAAATATCAACATGATTTGTTTTTTAGCAACTCTTTATTCAGTCAGTACGTCACTTTTTTCTGACACCTCATCTGAAAACTCCTCAGATGTAGTATTACCCCAAGAGACAGCTTCAAACCTGCTAGACCCACCATATATTAACACTGTTGAATATCAAGAGAGCTTGCTTCCAGATTCCAGTTATTTAGTTTTTTCCTAACTCTATCATGGATCAAAATATATTCTAAATTCCCAAGTGAATTCAAATTTTAGGGGTCAGCACTCAATTCACTGAGAAATGTACAGCAAACCGCCCATCAGTTCCACTGCCCGTGTGCCTCTAAAGAAACTGTATTTCCATGCCTGAAATCCCTTTCTATGACAAAATTAGTCAAACGCACCAAGTGGGAAATCTAATTGCTAGTAAAAAACAATTCTAGCTGTCATGACCTTGTCTACATTGTGAGTATTGCCACTTTTAACACTGGTTCATTTGAATTGGGATTAGGGATGATAGGAATTATAGGGTCAATTATCTCTGGCAGCTAAAATTAATCTCTTTCTAATTCAATCCCAGAGTACCAGTCTATCATATCCTAAATCAGTATTATGACTTTAATGAAGCTAAATTGCAAGAATAAACTGTTTTAGGAAGGACAATACTTGGATCCAGATGTAAATATTTAACAGAAATTCGTTAGGAATATTCTAAAAATCAAAAGTAAATGCACCTCTACTGTGCAGTTTTCTTTATAAATGCTTTCTTCTGAAAAGTACGCAAGACTCCAAATCCCTCTTTAAACTATAATTGCCTTCTTTCTAATAAGGCTGCAGGAGTAGGCTGACACATTTATACATCACAGCAAGAGAAGATAGTGCTATTGTGTTCCGTCCATTATAAAAAGCTGTGTGAATGCTATATCTCTGACCACGGGGATCATCAGAAACCTTACACGTCAAGATTTGTACAGATTTCCCCAGCATTTCTCCATCTACCTCCTCAATGAAAAAGGTACACCGAAATTAATGGCAAGACTCCTTTTATACTCTACCAGGAGTTAGACTCGGTTAACAGTTCAGAGAATTTTTTGCTTATCAACTGTTTATTGCAGATGTAGTAACTTACGTGACGACTTCATCATACAGAACTGGAAGGAAATCTTACGGTCAAAATAAACCTTGTGACTCTATCTAGACCAGGATTTGACATAGGTCATTCAGTCCTGTGTTACTGCCTGTAGTGTAATCCAGTTGTATAATAGTTATACTTGGACAGACAGGGGGGTGAACCAGAAAGCATTCTGTTACTATAAAACCTTTAACACTGTGAGATGAATGTAACACGTAAACTGCCGTAAAGTTGTCGTGCTGAAGTAAAACAAATACTACAAAAATCTTCTGCATATTTCAACTGCTTTGTTAAAAAATTGTAAATCAACTTTGCCTGACACTCCAATATTGGAAAAAAAAAATCATTATTTGGCTTTTATTTTTAGCTGATTAGAAAAGGGATTTGCAAAATATTGTAAGTACATGCAAACACAGCTTACGAGCGTGGGAGTGTTAACAAGCCACATCGCTTGGACAAATACATATTTCTTTTCCCTGCCATATGCTCTTTTTAGTCATCTGTTAGCGATAAGCACTTAGATGTACTCTACTAATGTCTACCTATTATAAATAAGCACATTGCAAAGACCTTGATAAAACCTTCCCTCTGTCAATACTTAAGGAAAGGAAAGCGCAACAATTGAAAAACACATCTGGAACCTGCTTATCATCCTTTAAAGCTAAACCTCACCTCTGGAGATGGAAATACTTTCTTCGTCAAAAGACATCTTCAAATATTAGATCCATTTTTTTTTTCACATGCATGTGATGTCAGAGTAAGGACATGCATTACCAGAGGCTATAAAAACCTGCAAGCATGAAAAATCTGTGAATTGCACCTTTCAGATGTCTCTGTGTTCTTCAAAACTTAAACTTTCATTAGAAAGAATTTTCTAAACTATTTCTTTTGTTCTCTGTGTAAATTACTATGGAATTTATTATGGGATTGAAATCACAGCACCAGTAGAAGTGCTCCCTCCATCTCATTTCTCTTCATGCAATATTAAATTTGAAGCCTTAAAATTATTGCATAGACCCAAATTTCGAGAAAACCGTCACATATGAAAAGACCTTAATTTAATTTGTGTGCCTAGATATTTATTTAGCTGTCTTACGAAAAAAATCACACATACATTTATCTCTCTTTACAGAAACAACTGTGACTCACAAGGATTTATGTATTTGTTTTGGTCTCTCAAAGATGTTATTTTAGGCTTCCAAAATGAACACCGAAATCTTTAAAATCACAATTAATTTGAACTGCTAAAATTGGCTGAAGAAATATCTCATAAACTATAGCCATGTTCTTACATTTTTCTCTCAAAGAGTTGTGTGCTCCTTCACTCACAGATACATGGAAACGCACCTCAAAACCGGCCTGCGATGCAAGGAAGACAAATGCTTTAAGACTCCACAAGTTAAAGGGTTCCTATGGGGTTTCAGGTGATTTCTAAGATAAGACTGAACATTTGGAAACAGGCTTCTCCTCTGGACTTACAAAGAAAACTGAGTTCACTGTCACATCTGGAGTTTACACAGTGACATCTTGAAGGTTTTCCTTTACTGACATCAAAATAGATCCATACCTACCAACCTAAACTTCAATCTAGGTTTCTTTATCTACCACAGTTCTCTTCTTTCCTCCCTGTGCCTCACTGTAGTCACTACAACATTTCTATTTGCTTATATTTTCTCATGAGATTGCTTATATTTTCTCAGAAGCCATTTATTTGTGGGGTTGCACAGTCCCATCCTCACTGAGATTAAAGCCCGCTCTCCCAGTCTTCAGGGAAGTTTTAGGAAAACAAATCACTTGCCTATACGTATAATTCAGCAGCAGTTGGGATCAGAGAGGCTCAGTAAGGCTTTATGTTTGCAGTTCCAGTTTCTATGAACACTGCAGTATTCCTAACAGGAGGTCCCATGGAGCACAACATTACGGTGTTGAAAAGGACAGAGCCGCTACAGCTGCAATACGTTGGATCATCCCACATGCGCAGCAAGTTTCCTGTGTTCCACATGCACCCATCTAGTTGTGTACACAGAGATCAATTCTCCGTCATGTGTGCAGTTAGAGTAACGCATAGAGAACACGTTGGACTTGTAGCATGAGCCACGTAGTCTGCACATGTCCAGTGGCTGCTCTTGAGGATTCCTGCATGTCTGCAAAGCTGATCAATCACCCTCATGAAGTTGTGAAAGGCAAAGTTTGCAGATGTATGCTCCTGTTGCATCAATACTACATTTACTATGCCTTTTCCTCTACAGAATAACCATCATATCATCTTTTCCCTTGTTAACATCACCCACCTCCAGCTTCTTAAGTATCACCTACCTGACAGCAGAACAGAATAACGTGCCTACTTAAAGTAATTGTTCTCAACTCTTACTTGATTCAGAAGTTTGCCGCTTCAGTTTCAGCCTTGAAAAAGCAAGTGCTTGTATGATGAAAGAATTGTTTGTTTGGGGTTTCTGACTACAGTAGTCCATCTAATAAAAGATACCGCTTCTACACACAAACCTTGTCCTATTATATCAAGTCCACACCAGAACAAAGGAATGTAGTAATCAGTGCAGCTGTCACCGAGTCATTCTGAACCACGGTGGATTAAAAAAAAAGAGACTAGGCAGTAATCTATGAGTCCTGAGAAATAGCTTTGTACGCAAAATGCAGTCGCTCTTAATTCAGTTATGCACTGAATGATACCGAACCACTGTTAAGAGTTTTTGAGCATTCAAAGAATACGAGTCTGATTTGAAGGAGGGTGGACATTATTCCTAACACATACATAGTTTCAAGATCAATGAGCTCTTTTCCATCTACAAGTCCATTTTAAATCCCCTCAAATACACCTGCAAAAGACAGTCTGAAAATGGAAATGGTATTTACATTTAAACAGCGTATTTGGTCTTTTGGTCTATTTGGTATTTTATTGTTAAAAAGTCAATACTAGTTTTTGGAAACACTTCAGGCTTTTCCCATCTTCCCTCTGATATCACTCGCTCCAAATAATAAGATTCAAAAGCTATTTTGCTGCTTAAAACAGTCAGAGGCAGAATTCAGGCTAATACTAAGGGGTTTAAAAAAAGTATCCTTATGAGACCTTGAACTCACCGGGTGCTTAAAGACAAGCATTAGGTGAGCACCACCCTGGCTTGGCAGGCTCAGTTTGTAGCTCTTGCTCAATTCCTAAACCAACCTGAGCAGAGTATTATTTATGAGGAATATTGAGACCTGCAGCAAGCACAACAGCCACAGTCACTTTCATTCAAGTACACCACAGGGAACAGCTGCTCTTCTGTGTAAAATTTAGCGTTTTGAGTGCTCACATGAAAATCTGCTTCGATATCTAGTTCCAACTCTTCCTCAACCTCAGGATGCACAACTTCTTATCTCCTTGCCTCTCACTGGATAATAAACTAGAGGGAAGGGAATGGGGACAGCTTTCTAACTCTCTGTTGTAGTTTGAGGTAAATCGGAGTCAGTCAAAAGAGTGAAGATAAAACAAGAACATGACATTCCCCACGTTACACTTATCATATGATGCTGATTTTATTGGACGAAGCTCCCTGATCTGGACATGGCTAGGGTAGGGTTATCTTAAGCATAAACTTCAACTTCTCCACAGGAATAAAGGAAGACTGTTTCATGATAAACAATTCCTAATGCTGCCATTAAAAATAATAAAATAAAATTCAAGAGTGTACAATAAGCTATTTTTCAAAAGTTATCAAATCTTAATAGTTTGGGAAGTGCAGCAGACCAGAAGTTGCTCAAGAGCAATAAATAAAAACATGGTTTTAGATCCTTTAGATTATCATTATCATGCCTTCAACTTATGGCTGATTTTTCATCTTGTTACATAACAGCATTTCCACATTTCCATTTTATTATTTGGGGTAACAGATTGGCATTTATTGTTTAGTATGGCATAGCACAGTGTCCTGCACTGTATACAGACACATATATGTCTTTATCAGCATAATGGCTTTCATGTCAGGATTCTGAGGTCCAGTGTTGCACTGGCATTCATGCAGTAGTAAAAGTTGCATGATCATAAACTTCTATTCAAAAGTATATTTGTATTGTAAAATACGTTATCGTGGCTTCCTTTCCTGTGTTGTAATGTTTTAGATCCAATTAATAAAAAGCAAGCTGGTTTTCTCTAAATAAAAGATGTTGTAGAGCTGACACTCCTGAAATAAGTCTCATAATATAAGATAAAGAAATACTGTGTTGAGTAATTACAGATTAGAATTTTTCATTTATTTTGCTTTATACGGCTGCAAAGGTTTCTGTTTTCATAAGCAGCCCCTGAAATAGGAGCTCCAAACACTGTACTACGAAACAGTATCCTTGAAATATAGGCAGTGTTAGTATTTCAACACGTCCGGTTTTATTTTAATACCTTTTAACCTTTTTAGTTTTTAAGATGTCTTATTAAAAACTCTATCAACATCGCATTATTTTTTCATAATACAAAACTTACAAGCATTTGAAGAAGATCAACATGAAAAAAAATCGAAAAGAAACTAAACGTAGTCACCACACTGCAACCTGAAAAAGTAGCCATAAAAATTGGTTTTATAACAGAATACTTTTTGAAGTAATTGGCACAAAGACTGTTCTAGTGCAGATTGCTGCAAGAGCGCTCTTGGCAAGAACATCATAAGCACTAGGAAAACTTTAATATGCTCAAACAGCCAAATACAAACTGACACCAGGAACCCATGCGTGGCTCCAAACAGGAAAAAATAAAGTCTCTCAATTTAATACAAACCTACATACAAAGGGATCAATTTTTACAATTCATGGCTTAGCATACAATACAGCTGCCCTCAGAGTGAATATAGAGTAGCTATACATAAGAAATTAGAATTATCAATTCAGGAGAATTTCTCAAGAGTCCTTTTTATATGTAATACAGCAAATATAATGACTAAGAAACCAGACATCAATGCATTAAATGAGATCAGGTTGAGATCTATTTAGAAAAGACAGGTTTAAGCTGGAAAACGAATCTCTTTGATATGACCTCCAGAGCAGACCATTTGCAGAAGGATTCAAGATGAGCAGATTTGCCCTTGCATATCTGCTTACTTCACAGCTGCTTTTAAATATAAACTCTAAAATATCTAATATAGAGTTACTGCAGAATTAAATCTACATAGTAAAAACATTCAGAACCTGGGATTTTCTTATACTTCTAGCAAATTGTATAATTATATGTGAATTCACAGGAATAAATGAAACACAGTTAATTTAAAATCTAGCTAACGTAATCAACTTATTTTTAAATGATCGAGTATAGAATCTGACTACTGCTGCTCCAAACTAGGAATCTGGAATGCCACAGAATTTTTGGTAGCCTGCATCCCTGATTTATGGCAAATACTTATTTAACTCTGAAACTCAAAAGATAGCTCCACTTTAACAGATTTTCCACTGCAAATCCCTTGGAGTTCAAATGCGTTGCATTTTTTTTCCTCATGGAATGTTTGAAGTCCCCTTTAAAAATAACGCCTTGAGGATATTTTTTCCTTAATACCATTTAAAGAAAGTTGAAAGCATTTAGCTATTGAAGTGTGCAGGGTTCTAATAAAGGAATTGTCATCCCTGCCCATGAGCAAACTCTCTCAGAGCTCGCTATTCCAGAATTCTGGTGCTCCTGCCAGCAGTAAAAATTAAACCTGAAAAAGGACTTTTGTTGCATCAGTTCCAATTTCAGATGTAGGGTCTTTATTTCTCTTTCTGGAGGGAGCAATAAAGGTTTTTTTCTTCTCCCCTCCCCCCTTTTTATTTAACGTAGCTCTTAGCAGCCCAACAATTACTTTAGGTGATTCTCTGCACAGTGAGCAAGGACTAGATAAAACAAAATATCTGACATGAATGTATTTTTCCCACACACACACAGAGGAAAAAAAAAAGAAGGTAGAAAATGGTGTTGTCTGTAAAGACAGAAGTGGGCTCCCCAACTTAGCCTTGATTAAGACAGCAATGTCTACGTTCTACTCAAGCTCTCTGCCTGGTGCTGCAACCCCAGAATTCATTCTGAAGTTGGTAAAGAAAAGCCATATTCACTCTTCCTTATTTTGGGGCTAAATGGGTCGAAAATCTGAGTTTGTCTCATAGTACAGCGAGGACACACTATCAAAAACTTTGAGAACTACCGTTTGAAGTTCATTAATACCAGTCCTCTGGTTGTCCTAATGGTGTCTGGTACAGGCTCTTACACAGAAAAGCAATCACTTTGTTTATTATAACGCTTGTATGGTTTCCTCTAGTGTGGCACAATTTCCACTCTCTGTATGCAAACACACAAGTGGAACTGAGAAAGACCCTGGACAACAAAGTGTGTGAGCTTTCCTGCAGAACCTCGTAACGGTGACAGAAACAAAGGTGGAGATGAGATTAATTTCCCATAATTATTAACACGCTTTTGCCTTCTTCCCATCAATGCCACAGATGAATCTAAACTACAAATTTTCAGTTTGGGGGGGGAATATATAGTGAAATATATAAGCTGATTTTATGACAGAATTCAACCACAAATTTCAGAAAGGCTGCTGGAGATGGTTAGTAATGCCTCCACACCCAGAGAGTAAAAAGAAATGATCATAGGATGGGAGGCAAGAGTCTTCTGACATGCCTGCCAACATCTAGTCTCAGTAGCTCTCCGAATGCTCAGCATCATGTTTGAACGATTGTTAACAGGTCTCTCATGGTCTTGATAAAGAAAGTAGTTGGTATTCAGACTGCAAGCCCCAAGACCTAAAGTGGCTTTGCAGAGTCTCTGGATGTAGGAGAAGGCTAAGACACACCATGACAGCTCTCCAGAGAAACAACTGTGTGTCTTAGGAGCAGGTGTGACTGGTCAAACCAAAGGCCTGCCGAGATTAGCATCCTCAATGCATCACTCACGCTGACTAAGAGACAGTATCAGACTAGGCAAGCATCTAATGACACTGCCCTTTTGGGTTATCCCATGACTTGTCTAGGTACCGGCATGTTGTTTGGTAAGCCTCTGGCATTCATAATGCTCTGTGGCAACCAGTTGCACTGTTGAACTCTGGAATAAGTAAGTACCTCCTTTTGATTGTTCTGAATTTGCCATTTTTAACTTTAATTTTTTTTTGTGCCCCACATATTGAGCGACTGCAGAAAGTTATACCCTATTCACCCTCTCTGTACATTGATATTTTCTGTCATGTGCCTCCTCTGTCATCTTTCTTCTAAGCTGAATCTCCCACGTACATTTTGCTGTTCCACAATGTTGATCAATCTTATCACTTTTATGCTGTTCTGTGATCTCCAGTCTGAGATGAAGTGGGATAACAAATGCACAAGTATTCAAGATAAAGGAAAAACATTGATTTATATAGTGGTATAATGACATTTTCTGTTTAATTTTTCATTTATTTCCTAATAACTTCTTATTGCTCTGCTTGCTTTCTGACCACTACTGAGCACGGAGCTATTCCTTTCATAAATCACCCATTAAAAGTCCAAGTTACCTTCTCTGAGCAGTAACAGCTAGTTCAGAGCTCTTCATCGTATATACACAGCCAGGATTCTTTACTCCCAAGTGTATTACTTTACCTTTACCTGAACTGAATTTTATCTGCTATTTTACAACACCTTCACACAGAGTCATGAAGTTGTTCTGCAACTGTTCACATTAGACTTACACTTTCATAATCCAATAAGCACTGTAACTTTCTTGTTCACCTCGGTTCCCATTTAATTTGTGAGTATGTTGAGAACTAAAGACTACACTAACAGCAACCTCTGTGTGAAAGCAGCAGTGACCACTTAAATTGAGAAAACTGACTATTCTTGTCTTTCATTTTTTTAATGCACTTACTTACCAATAAGAGAATACTCCCTCTCCACTGGCAGCTGAATTTCTTTCAGACTTTTAGTCAGGGACCCCGCTGGTCACCACACTGGAAATTCAGCTACTCTGGATCAAATGAAAATCCCCTGTAGACATGCCTGCTCGTTCCCTGAGAAAGCTTTGAAAAAGTCTTTGACTCTTCCCTGACATATTGTATTTACTCAGATGACTACCAGTTCTATTTTATTTAAGTTTCAGTAGAACTGTTCTATGTTATGAGCCCCTTTGTGGTAAGACACAAGGAAGGTGTTGCCTACTGTTTACACTGAGCATCGTAAATCAATATATGTAGAAAGGAACGTGGCTACAGGAAGAAATAGGTTTTCTTCCTGAATCAAATCTATGACTTCCTGCAAAATATGAGAATCATTATACAGGCTTATTTTGCATAATTCTGTGAAATGCAGTGAAATAATTCTGCTAAAATAATAGAGATACACAAACTGCGTGCGCAGTGGCAGTGACGGCAATCCCACATAAATGTTTAGATCGCAGGCTCAAGCTCCTTTCCATAGACATGTGACCCGTGAGCCTCCAGTGCCATCTTAAGCCTCTCCTGTAACTTTTGAAAAATGTAAAAATATAAATATATGAATCAAATAAAATTTGCCCAGGAATATTCAGGGATGAGATCTATTTCATGTCAGATCATCCAAATTTTACCAAAGATTTGTGACCCTACATCAAGTTAATTTTGTGGAGAAGTATTTTTCTCTAGGTATTTCAAGAACTGTACTGTCATTACTTGCTGAAATCCACCTAAATGAGGCATGTGATTTCTCTTTGAAGAAAAAACTTTTATTCCACTTGGAGATGGATGGTCTTTGCAAAGTTCTGACCTTCTCCTTGACAGCTACAAATGAACTACTATTTATGATTTGTTTCTACAATCCACTTAATGTAGCAAGCTAGATTACAGAGAGCAATTTATTTGTAAAAATCATAATAACCTAGCACTGTTTTAAATGCCAGATGTGGATAAATGAGGAGCAAGAACTGATGAGACACAATTCGTGTTCTTGAATCTACACTGAAGAATTATGGCAGCATCTTGCTTTATCTGCACTTGGAATCAATTTAGTAATTTTTAATTTGCTAATTTTCTCTTGTTTGCTTAACATTTATTAATTGATTATTACACTCATACAATTAATTCAAAAGCTGGCAAGTTTAACATGCAGAGATTAATTTTCTTTTACTAACCCACCACCCAGAATACCTTCTTTTTAAATATAAAAGAGCTACCAAGAAATTACCTCCACATCAATCATATTTATAAATGAGACGCAGTAGGGGTGTTGCATGCCATCTGTCAATCCATATTGAACCTTTCCTATATTTCACTAAGTTTTTCTACGTAATTTAATAAGATAACATGAAAAACTTAGGACAGCTTTGTCTTTCACTCGCTGCAGTCCTAAACGAAAGTAATTTTGAACTAAGTAATTTTGATCTAAGGCTTATCCTCTGCAAGACCTGGAATCTCTTTTAGGAGTACGATGCATCTCAGTTCCTACTGAAATAAATACTATGCTTGCCCTACCTTCTGGTGGTCACAAGACCTGTACCTTCACAACAACCTTCAGGTTGCTCTGCTGTCAAGTGTTTCTCATCTGGAATGAGAACCATTCGTTTGCCCTACATGTCACACTCATTTACGACGGCCGAAATGTTTATTCAGAAGGAAAGTAGAGATAATGAGCAAGGTTTCTTTGCTCTTGGTTACCAGGGGCTATTCACAAGACTTGAGGCTTGTTCGCTGTGTTCCTCATTGCAACACAAAGCAGCAGAGAGTGAGAGAAAAAACAGTGTTCCCAACTCTCATTATTTTATTACGACTTTTATCATATTTGGTGTCTAACTGAAAAGCCTTATTCTTTATGTCCTTTTTCCTCTGCGCGTCACTCAGGCTGCTGCTCTAAACTGGATAAATTGACAAAATAAAATTTATTATAAAGAGAGGCAAGGAATATGCCTTAGACAATGAGTTTCTTTGTGGCCTATATAAGGCTAGAACGGACTCGAGCATTTTGATCTCAAAATGAGGATTTAATCTCTCTCACAGACAATGTAGAGGTTTCGATAAATCCGCACAGTTACGTACAAGAAAACACAGAATGAATTCGGCGCTCAATACAGACTGTAAGATAGATGAGTGTGCAAGCGATGATGCACAGAAGTGCTGCAGGGCTTTTAGGAACCCAAGCTAGACCTTTATTTATTTTTGCAAAGAGAATAAAACGTGGCCTTGCTACTCTCTCCTGTAACGCTGGGAAAACTATGGAAAAGAAAACTCCAGTCTTTTCAGCATTTAAGTTAAAATCTGAAGTTAACTCTTTATGTAACGACTAAGGGTAGAACATGTATGTACATTCATTCATGCTTTAATCACACGACCAGCTGACTGATGCCGTGGGAATATGTCTATGGTCTATTTGCAAAATAAGACTCTAAATGATCTGGGCATCCATTGATAAGATTATGAGAAATGTATATAACATTTAACAAATGATAATGATATATAGCATTTAACAAAAGATCAGTCAGTTCTTATAGAATGTAACAGAAATCTACAAAACTAATGTGAAAGGTCGTAGAACAGTATCTTTTTGATGGGTTTTAAAGTCATTCTGTGGAAATCTTTACCAACCTCATAACTTCTCTCTTAAAATCTAGAGAGCGTTAAAGATACCTGGAGAAAGGACATTATATTATTCTTGTTAACTTGGTAGAACATTTCAGCAAAGCAAGGAAAATAGGAACACTTGTAAATTTTGGAGACTCTTATGTTACATTTTGACTCGGAGAGTCATTAGTAGCCCATTGTACACTGACCTGCACCCCTATGAAATCCAGTGATGCCTGCTATAGCTTAGACCACGTAAAAAAAACTCAGGATTTGGCTCATTATCCCATTTAAGTAACTTTACTATACTTTCTCCTGTTTCGTCGTCTACTTATGCTGAGCACCTTCCTTAAATCTCAGGTGAAATCCATATAAACACGTACTTTGAATTACTGACAGCCTGATTTAGCTGCTAAATTTAAAGCAAGCTAAGGCTATGGCCCTGTATATTTTGTTGGATGCATTTTCTGGCTTTGTGGGGTATTGGCTGCATGATATGATAAAAACCGAGGCTAAATGAACTCTACAGTTTGTATTCCTACACCCACAAGTTTATTGGCTTGTTTTTTTTCTTCCCTTGGCTCTGTCTGTAAGGTTCATTACTTACAGTTACTGCAGAATCAATTTGAAATGGCCAAAATCAGTGATGGAATTTATAGCACAATAAACGTACTGCCATACAAGTGCTGTTACACATGAAAGGGCCTCAGAATATTCTTTTCAGCAGTCCTTCTATGTAGCAGAGTGTTCTGTTTTTATCAATTTAACGGAATCATCACAGGCATATACTGAGAGGTGTAATCCTGACAGTTACACAGCAGATTTTCTCTGAGGCAGATATTTTTAAAGGAAAACAATATTCTTGATAAAATCTTAGCATATCAGAACACAGAAAAGAAACTGAACACATTTTTTTTTTTCATTCTCTGCATCAGGCATTTGCAGTTCCATTTCATACACCACCACCTCACCGAACCAGAAAGAGTTTATGAAGAAAGCACCCTGACACTCCAGGAGGTATATACTAATTACTTATCAGTTTAGTGACACTGAAATCTAATGCAAGAAGAGCACACGGTGGGCACTATGGTACGTGAAAAATGTGGAAAGCACTTAAAGCTAAACCATAAAATATAGCATCAGTAGTTCCCTATTTAAAAGTTTACAAAGATTTACATTTCTACTTAGTCTATTTTCTTTCCAAGCCTCTCTATTAAAGACATCTCATATTTTACACCATTTTGAAGCACAGAAAGTTTTAACCTTAGCATGATGCATTGTGAAAAATACACAGAAAAGACAGATGGTATGTTGTCCTCCAGAAAACTCAATTTCATAACATGCATGTGATTGCTAATAGGCAGGCACTAAAAACCAATTTTCTTTGATGGAGAAGAGCTGATAAATTGTCAACATGAGCTTCATCTGTGGCTTTTCCAGTGATCTAAATTACCTCTGTGAGCTTTGTACCATCAAGGTCTGCGTCTTGCAACCATATCAAAATTTACGAATGTGTATGACTATAAAGTGACTGAAAACAACCCATAATACATTTGTGTATTGTGAATCAGCACCTTGCTTCCTCAGGAAAATCGTGTCCAGTGTCTCATTTCTAACCCTGGGCATGTGACTGGGAGAGCCAGACTGGGCTCAGGGACACCCTATAAACTAGGTAAAACAGGGCTCTGCATTTAGGTATCTCCTAAACTCGGTGTTAGGTCTAGGAGTGGACTTACCTAACCAACACCGTCTTTGTAAGAATACAACATGAAAAATCACAAGAACTGAAGCAGTTGATTCATGAGTATAAATCTCATGAGGTTCACCAAGGCCAAGTGCAGGGTCCTACACCTGGGTTGGGGCAATCCCCAGTTTCAATACAGGCTGGGGGATGATGTGATTGAGAGCAGCCCTGAGAAGAAGGACTTGGGGGTGCCGATTGATGAGAAGCTCGACGTGAGCCGGCGATGTGCGCTCGCAGCCCAGAAGGACAACTTTATCCTGGGCTGCATCAAAAAAAAGAGTCACCAGCAGGGTGAGAGAGGGGATTCTGCCCCTCTACTCCACTCTTGTGAGACCCCCCACCTGGAATATACTGTCCAGTTTTGGAACCCCCAACATAAAAAGGATATGGAACTGTTAGAACAGGTCCAGAGGAGGGCTACAAAGATGATCAGAGGGCTGGAGCACCTCTTCTGTCCTCTTCTATGAGGACAGGCTGAGAGAGTTGGGGTTGTTCAGCCTGGAGAAGAGAAGCCTCTGAGAAGACCTTATAGCAACCTTCCAGTACCTGAAGGGCCTACAGAAAAGCTGGGGAGGGAGGTGTTACAAGGGCATGTGGTGATAAGATGAGGGGAGAATGGATTTAAATTGGAGAGGGGAAGATTTGGACTAGACATAAATAGCAAATTCCACAGTAAGGGTGGTGAGCCACTGGCCCAGGTTGCCCAGGAAAGCTGTCAATGCTCCATTCCTGGAAGTGTTCAAGGCCAGGTTGGATGGGCCTTGAGCAGCCTGAGCCAGTGGGATGTATCCCTGCTCATGGCAGGGGCATTGGAACTATATGATCTTTAAAGTCCCTTCCAACCCAAACCTTTCTACGATTCTATGACTCTATGATTCTAAGATTCTATGATTAGTTAGGGAGAAACAAATGAAAAGGCTAATATGGTAATGATTTTCAAGAAAAGAAATATTTATCTAATATTTAAGAGAAAAAATACGCCTGGACCTTCCGCAATATGTAAAAAGTGAAAGAGATCACCGAGTTCACATAAAACAAAATTAAGCATTCAGTTCATGCGTGTACAAATTCTTAAGAGCATCCAAACTATTTGTACATTATTTACACTGAAAGTGCAGAGTTCATTTCAGATTTAAACATTTCACTGCAACTGTTGATTTTTTAAAGGCTTATAACTATTAAATACTTGCAAGCCTGTAAGAATTCAGATCTTATTTTTGAGAATAACTGAGAAGCAGTAACTCAACAGCAGATGAGCTGTGACTGCTGGTATAAAGATATTTGCCCGTAACAAAATAATGTGATAATCCCACCACATATTTAATTGCAAGAGTTTCTGAAGTTTCATTGTGAGAAGACTACGAAACATTTTGACCAGGCTCTTGTTACACAGAGGAGACACTACTTGTAAGTATGTGACCAATTCTGTAACGTGGGAAGAACCCAAATATCATAAACTTTTAATTAGAACAAAACTGTCAATTTTAAAGGCAACTAACTGCACCCTGTTGCTTTAATTGTTTGCAGTCTATATTACTCTTTGTATGTCCGCTAAATTAAAAAAAATAAAAAATACAGCAGCAGACCAAGAATAGATTTCAAATTTAGGAAGCGTGGCCAAAGCTAAGCAGATACACTCTTTTCCAAATATATTTGGATAGAGTTACTGATGTGCTACATTGTTTGGCTTAGGATGGAAAAATATACAGAAACTGGAATTATAACTGAATATGTTTGTACAAAGGAAAGGGAAATGGGTGTGGGAATGCAAACTTCTAATGTGTTATCACAAACAAAAGTAGAAAACATATTCTTTACAATTGGTGAAACAGACCTTGTCTGTGTCCTTTTAACAGTAAGCAATTCACACAGCAACGTGCTCAAGAAGTTCAGAGAGAATAAAATACCGATCCATCAAAAGTGAAGTAAAACTTGTAACCATCGTCAGGGTAATTTCTTCAGAGTTCAGACCTCTTTAAGCAATCTGTATGGAGCCCCAGTAAAGGCTTCAACACAAAGTTTGTAAGAAAATTACCACAGTTTCATTTCTTTGGAATGTTTTACAGTAATTTTAAATAATAAAGAAAATTAAGAAAATTGTGCTCTCCCAAGCTTATTCTCAAATACTGATTCACTTCCTTTAAGCAGCACAAAATTCTTGGTTCTAAGGAGCGACAGACAAAAAATTGTTACAGGAGTAACAATTAAAATTTCTTATTTCATACTGGTTATAGATGCATTAAGGTATATAAGCTCCAGGGTCAGTATAAGCCTTGCTCAGCTTTCTTTAAAAGCACTGGGAGTAATAAAGACTTCCATTTTATCTTCAGTGAAATAATACTGCTGAAATATCACCTCATTTTTGATGTCAGCGGTGATTTCTTTTTACCTCCATGATGTCAAATGGGAATTATTATTATTAGAACGACGGCTTCCTAATGATGCTGTAAAAAGGAGAAACTGAAACTTTTCCCATGGAACATCTATATTCCGTCTTCTCCACAGAGTAAAGCAGATGGGCTCAACCAAACACCACTGTTCAGCTAGTACTAGTGCATTAAAGAGACAATTCAAGAGGCATGCTTAAACATTTAGAAACAGAAGCATAATGGCTTATTTTGTTCTATAGTGGCGTACAACGCACAGAGAAAATGGACATTTATACTATAGGAACTCTTTCCGGGAAACAAGGCCTGAAACACTAATAATCAATTTTCCGTTCTAGAAGGTAAAACCATCAAATCAGCGTTCAGATCACTATGCAGACGTCATCGCACCAGTTTAAGTCAAGAACTACAAGGAATGAAAGCCTCACGTGACGGTCCTTGTTCGACTAATGGCTTCACGTATGGCGTGCTGGTGAGGGACAAATCACTGAAATGCTCTGTGCCTTTGTTCTCCCTTTCTGTCAAATCAGCAGGTATAGAGAAACGCAGCTTTTTATGACAGCAAACTCTAATAAAAAAAATAACTTTTGAGTAAATGATTTGCCTTAACACCTTATACAACCACCTATTCATGTTAAAAGGCAGCGAAGAGCAGCGGCAAAATGGTACCATCTGCGCGAGCGAATGGGGCATTTTGCTTTGCTAATACTTTCACTCGGGTCCAAATATAAAGAGCTAAAGTGCATAATGTTTCCTTACCACTTTTACTTGTGATAATTGCATGTATTGCTTCACACTAGTTGATAAAGCTTGGAGGTCTTTAGGGCGCAGAAAGCTACGGTGGATATGAAAAAAATGTGAATCACATTGGAAAAGAAAGGTCTCTTTATAAAGTTGGTTTGTTTTGAGATAAGAAAGACAAAGTCTGCGAGGAGCCAAGCCAGGGCCAGCCTGGGAGGTGGATGCTGCCAGCGCTGCTCTTCTCCCTCAACAAGACAGCAGGAACAGGAGCCGCAGGGATTATCTCTGGGCTAAACCCAAGGTGCAAAAAAAATGTGCTTTTCTGCTGGTACATCATTTCTTTTTCTTTCTGAGGAAAGGAATCTGCAAGTAGCTCTTCTATAGCCACTGGTAGCCCATTTGAGAGAGGAGTTCATCTTTTTCTGTGTTTTCTGTGAAGGTTAATGCTAAACTTCAGACTATCTGATCTGAGTACTTTATTATTTGGGATCTCATTTTGCCTCTTCAGGGCAACCATAAAAACAAAGGAAGTACCAGTCTGAGAAAATGAAGTGTAATGTGCTGGAACACAGAGATGATTTGACAATATTAATGCGCTAGGAAGAAAAGCTGAGGATGAAGTACAGCTTGTAATCACAATTGTCTCTGACACAGTCAGTCATTGTTATCTTTGGCAAGTTACTGGATCGCTTGGTATGTCAGCACTTTCCAGCCTCAGAGGAGTGTTGCAAAAGTACATTCATTAATATAAATGACATAATGAGCAACAGGAAAAAGCCAATAAAGCATAATGCTTTGCCCAGATAAGAACCTGCACAAAAAGTAAAAAACGTTTAAAACCACATGGGAATTATAGGTTAAAAAAATAAGTGAGAAGTAGAGATGCTTTTCCAAGTTTGTGATGAGGCAAAATCGTAATCACCGTTTATCTCGCTGTTGCACAACGCAAATAAATTAATGCAGTTATTATATCACTAAAAAAACAGGAAGAGTAGATGGCAGGAAAAAAAGGAACTTTTATAAAAGATTCAACTTTAACAGGACAGCCAGATCCTTACGAATTGCGCGCAGCTACAGTTTCAGTGTGTACTGAATACAAGAATTAACAATGAAGGAAAAATTACTGGGAAGTAACTCATAATGCCAATATTTAAATAGCATTTTAAATATTTCCAACTGTTTGCAAAAGAGATTTTCTCTAAAATTTTTTAAATTTCAAAGAACATGTGACTGTAAAAAATTATTAATGAGACCTAACTTGTGTAGCTGGTACATAAAACGTTCTGCCCAACCTTAGCTATTCAAGGGAACGTGTGGATTTGACAGTGGCCTTTCCTTTGTGGAGTGAACGTGGAGACAGGCGATAACCCACAGCTCTATCTGCTTGAGTGCAACAACTACACTTTATCTTAGTGCACGTTCTTACACATGAATGATACATTCAGAAGGAACTTCTGCTTTCCCACTAATACAGACTGTGACTGGTCGTGGTCTAATGAAAGTAACATCTGAGTGTAGGCTGCACTTTACTCCTCAAAGATATTTTTGTTTAGAATTTTCATGTAATTCTTCAAGAAAATATTTACTTTCAGAGGAAACAGTGAAATATACTATCTTACAAAACTGTGGTCTGCTCCCTCTAGTTAAAAAATCCACGAAAGCTAACTATGCGTACATGTTCACAATAAGATGTCAGGATTAAACCCTTGTAACTATCAGTTCAAGACTTATATTTTCTATTCAACAGCCATTATCTCATTTTACCAGATCAAGACAACGTGCAACAATGAGAAACACAACGATAAACAATTCTTTTTAAACGCAAAATTCACTGAAATGCAAGTTTAAGAACCTTCCATTCAATTTAATCTTAGTTCTGAATTTAATTGACTCAATAAAGCTTTACCAGTGGAATGATGACACTGCCTCTGCAAGTATCTGCTGAAGAGCAGGAAGATCTACTTATCCACATTATTTTAATATTAGTTACATTTTTTTTCAATATATGAGCTTATTGTCTTTCCTAAGCATACTTTGGATAAAACCTTTGAACTGTTGGAAGTGGCAGAGATAATTTAAAAAGGTATTACTGTCTGCATTTGCATATCTAACACAATGTTTACACTAAGACAAAGAGGTGGGACAACATAACCACTTGCCACAAAACAGCAAGTGAAGCAGAGATATTGGCAGCAGCATCAGTCTATCCTAGAGGAAATTCTGGCTGGTGACTCTTCATAGAACACTTTGTTTTCTCTTTGACCCTATCTAAGGTATATTCTTATGCAGTGGAAGACAGCATTGGCAGATAACTTAAGAAAACTCTGTGGACTGAAGACCTGTCTTTTTCTGCAGGTATTCCCACTTGCGAGCCTGATACCTTTGTCCCAGCATGTAATAGGAGGTATTTTGTGGTTCCCCCTCTGGTGACATCTCGTTGTCCCTATCCCACCCGCCGAGCTTTGTTTATTAACAATGCAACGGGTCTCACACTGCACCATTAGTTCGCCCATCTAGATAACAAGGGCTACTTATGAAAATGCAGCAAAAGATTTTGTATTTCTGTGACTCCAGAACTCTTGGTTCTTGAAAGAATACCAGATTTGGCTTGGAGCTGATCTCTGTCCATTTTGAATATTTTATTATGTATCAGAGTAAATCTTGATCTCACAGTTTTCTTTCACTGTTTTATCTACTGACTTTTAATAAAGGTAACCTCAGAATTATACTGCCTAAAGATCAGAATCAAAGGCACTTGCTGCTAATATGGTGATAATATTATCTTTTTATATCACTTATTCTTTGATAACACAATCAATGAAAATAAAAGCTCTCCCAGAAAGTAATCTCTGTTTGCTCAGTTTTATGTTTTCTCCCATTTCAGTTTGTGATTTCCCATATACAAGGTTTGGAACACACTGCAAGGAAATCAAGACTCTGAAGCCATATGAACATTTAAGACAATATCTGAGGAGAAACACATCCTGATACAGGGGGGTCAGGAATACTACAGCTGCAGTCATTGTGAGGAATGATCAAAGCTCGAATCTTTCTTTAAAAGAAGACTGTTATTAAAATGGCCTTTTATATAATACTAACTGGCTAGTTTCATTAGTGCTACTGCTATAATGAACACCTAATATATATTCATGTCTCCAGATGGTAGAACAGTTCTATAAATCCCATTTAAAAGATGTTCAACCCTGAAAATGTTTTTTGAGAAGATGGAGTTAGTAGCTGCTGAACACTTTTTAGAACTGGGTTAATGTATTTAGATGCTCAGTGCGAACCAAGCTTTTCCAGACAGCTCTCCTAATAGAATCTCACAGCTCTATAGAAAGGCATAAAATGAACTGTGGTCTTCTTAATCCTGTTGCAGACCATCTTTTCTTGAACCGTATCTTTATATCTACAAGTAGATTCTTCATAAGACTCAGATTGGCCCATTAGTATTTTGTTCTTTTATAAGTAATGCTGCATCTTTACTAGCTAAGAGACTTCCTTTTGACTAAAAGGTCATCGATTTACATGGGTGAATTCTCGATCAGTTCTCCCTCTCTGACAAATTACCTTTAAGTCTTCTCAGTGCTGAAAAGTCTGGGGAATGCACGCACTGACATTTAGAAAACTCTTCACATAATGCTTCCTGATGTTGGTTTCTTATTCCTTCTTCACTCAATTAAGGAGGTGTGGCAATAGCCATGTGATGAAATACTAAATTCTGAAGTTTTCTTTCTTCCTACAGAGAAAGGTCAGGATACCTTTCTGGGACAGAGTAAAATGCTTGACAGAAAACACTTCAAGGGGCCAAAATATTATAAGAAGAGAAAAGAATTTAGGCCAAGCTGGCAAGTGTGATATGTTAATTCCCTATGGTTGAGGACTGAATTAAATCTGACTTTACCATAGCCCAGATCTGAGAACTGTACTAATCATTAGACTATTATGCAAAACCACCCAGCTGCCTTCTCTTTCTTCCTCATCTCTATTCCCCTGAAATAGAAGGTGGGTTTCTGCTGTGTTCTTAACCAGCCTATGATACGCTGGGTCCTTAAAGTGATTGATTTTGGAATCATCCTGTTTCTGAATTCCAAGTGATTTTTTCACTCAGGTGATAAACAATGATTTCAGTTTTGGATTAAATCAAGAGAATGGTATCACGAGGTAAACGCAATGGCATAATCTTCTCTCTCTCTAACAGAGTTTCTGGCTCTCTTACCCTCTTGGATTAACAAATCAAAATTCTGTCCAAACCACACATACTGCAAGTGCCCAACTAAGATTTACAAATCATGACCAACTCTACAAATTGTTCTAAAAAAAAAAAAAAAAAAGAAAAGGCAGGAATAGTGTGAAAAAGGCCAATAATAGAACCGTGATGGACATAAAATTTCAACAATAAATTTAGATGTCTATCTTCAAAATTGGCATCCAAAACATTCTAACTTTATGATTTTGAAGTGAAATGTGAGACTGCAGTCTTAGAAAATGTTCAGTTTTAAACAAGTTGGTAGAAAGATACCGTTGCACAAAATGAAAAGATGAATTAATTTAGACTACAAGGACTAATTTGTGAAAAAAAACCATTTATGTAGCTTTAAATATAATTTAAAATATTTTGCTAAACAGTAACCAATGTATGTGGCATAGCTAATCAAATTTGAATTCTCCAATACTGAAATGCAGACCTCAGATATACAACAAAATATTTCTAAACTAATCTTGCTAAGCTGATTTTTTTAATATAGCAATCTACTTATTTTTTTATGCACTCTGTCCACCTGTACTTCAGATTACACTGTTAGGTTTAATAGTCCTCCATAATTTACTAAATAATGAACATTGCTTTGTTCCCTTCATCACAATTTGGCCTGTTGCTTACTCTCCACACTTCTCTTTTGCATGTGAAGAACACCGTGGAGAAAAACAAGTGTAAATAACTGGTCTTGGCAGTGCTAAGAGCTGTGGTTCTGTAAAGCAGCAATGCAGGGCTTACTCTCATATCCAAAGCTACCACTTCTGTGCCATACTTAATGATTTCAGAACTCCTGAAAGTCATACACAAACAGCTGAAACAAAGTCCATTTCACTGATCTCCAAAGACTATGTATGTGCTTTTCCATAGTCCCAAGGCACTTTTCAAAGACACCAAGGCCTCACTTCCAGGCAGAATTATCTGAGTAACCTAGGAAATACTTCTTTTCTCAATAATATAGGCTCAAAAGTCTAATGTCCTATGTAAGATTTTGCTCAGTGCATGATAGCTGCTATATTTACTTCCAGTTCCTGAAGAGTCTACAGTAGACTCATTGCCTTCTGACTGCAATGACTTCAACGTTTTAATGACATCGAGACTGTTTCTTGTTGACAATGAAAGGGCCAAAGGAAGCATCTAGGTAGCACAGCAGATAAAGTATCACTCCAAGTAGCAAGGTACAGCCTGAAGGATTTTTGAGATGCTCTCAACTCTGCTGATGGGTCGCCAAGAAAGTTGACTGCCAGTTTCTTGGGAGATGGAGAGGCAACAGACGCAGGTTATACCAAATTCAGAGACTGTCACAGTGACAAGGGAATCTCCTCATGTTTGTTTATCCACCACAGTCATAGCTTATCACGAGAGGGCTACTCCATAAAACAGTAAAGGAATACGTACGGATATACACTAACACATCTGATGAGCTCACGAACTGGAAACTACCGGCAACTACTGTCTCTCATGATGTTTGGTGCTTTGACCTCTTCTTCATTACACTAATCGTGCTATGTTCAAGAGACCAGTACCAGGCCCTGAAGGGGTGAACAAAGAAAATCCCAGCGCAACCCGACATAAGAGTAAACGTGACAAAATAATAGCAGGATACTAAAGAGGAGTAAAAAAATATATCATCGGACCTGAACAAAGTAGTTTTCAATTAAAGTTAGTTTTGACATACGCCTGAGTAAGTCAGACAACTGAAACATTGACAGTGGGATTCCGTCCACTGTTAGGTGGACAGAATTGTGACACTCAAATGGTGGAAAACAAATGGAAAAAGAGATAAAATGGAGACAACAAAAATCCAAACTAAATACAAAACTACGTTTTATTGGTAAAAAAAATGAAAAAAGACGCAATAGATTTTCAGCAGAGAAAAATATCGGTAAGTGCATCGTGTATCTTAGACAACAGATGTAACGGTAATACATTCTGAGTTTTATGGTGAATGGAACTATAATTTTTTTCCTTTTATTTTGCAATGTGTTTTATCTGCTGACTAAATTTTATTCTTCTTAAGATTTTAGATTTATTCACTGAAAACTGAATAGCTCTCTAGCATTGTATGTAAACTCTGAGACTAAGAATACGAAGAATGGGAAAATCCGTTTCAAGGAGAGTGCTGGGGAACAGTGAAATGGAAGGAGAGAGGGAGGATTAATCATGTGACCACTTTCCCATTTCAGACTTTTAAGGTAGTAGAATTAATGGAAAAAAAGTCATTACCTCCATCTTTACATATAATTCAGGACTAATTAAATCAGTCCAGGAAGGCAGTATAAACAGTGTTCATCTCATGTCAGAACAGTCTGGAACAGCATCTCTTTGAAGTATACATATGCGTAAGCCGATTAGTGTGATTTTTGTTCCAACATTTCTTTTGATAGAAAATTAGTCCTGACTAGATAAACTTGAATGATTAATCAATCTCATTCTCTGACTGTTTTCAATTTTATGTGATTTTCCTGAGGCAGGGATCACTCATTCTGAAAATTAGCTAAGTAGCTTACGGACCACCTCAATCATTTGCTATTGAAAGAAAACATTCATCAGCAGTCCTCAAAGCAGAAGAAAAAAAATGGAGATGTGGTTCTCAGCTCAGTAAAGAGTTTGGAATAAGACATAACCAGTTCACAAAGATAAAAAAAATTGCCACTGCTGGAGGATTGAATCCACAGGGAGCCAAATACCTTTGACAGAGCTAAAACCTGACTCATATAAGATACAGAGTTCCAAGCACACTGTTCCTGATGAATGTATGTATGCTGATTCACTCACAATGAGTCAAGAGCTCAACGGAAGCTGCTAGACAGGAGCCTTTGCTTTTTGCAGAGGGAAAATTCAGTGCTCTGTTGTGTTCTGAAGGTGTGAGACAGTGGCTCCTGAGTCAGCCTTCTCCACCAGGATTCCCACAGGAGCTCCACTGCCCATGAGTCCAAAGAGCGTTTCCTAAGTAAGTGCTGGAGGTCTTCCAGGGACCTCTGTTGCCGAACATAGCCAGTTTTTTCCCCATGAGCTTTGTCAGTATTATGCCACTGTTCTTCCCTTTGATAATTTTTTACAGATATATATCCATAAGGCTCATGGATCTTTCTTGATTTTAATAAAATATATACCTGAACAATTTCAAGAAGCCTTAAGTTTGTCCTGGCACTGGACTCCTAGAAATCAGTGAATAAACTGGTAACATTCCTAAAAGTGTGAGTGACATTCACTGTGGCATTTGAGTTTTATTATGCTAGTCTAACACATCAAATGAGAATGATGCTTAAACAAAGCAGTTCTTAAGACTTGTTTAAAAAAAATATTCACGTGACCCAACTCTTCTAAATGAACACCCAATTTTTCTAAGGCTCACCGAGGCTGCGGATAATTAACCTTCCAAAGGACACAGAGTGCAAATAATGATGCTTTTGAAAAACAGACAAAGTACAGATCATATGGTTGGACACAGCTGAATTCAGCCAAACACTGTCAGTTACAAAATCCTCAAAAACATCAAAAAGCAGAGAAACTAAGACTCTGTATTTACACCTGCCTAGGACTTGCACACTGTTTGTGCAATTTTACTCATGCTGACTCGCTGATATCCCATGGAAAAATGTGGACATCTCCCCCCCCCAATATTTTATCTACAGTTTTAATAGAATCATAGAACGGTTTGGGTTGGAAGGGACCTTTAAATGTCATCTAGTCCAACGCCCTGCAGTGAGCAGGGGACATCTTCAACTTGATCACGTTGTTCAGAGCCCTGCCCAACTTGATCTTCAGCGTTTCCAGGGATGGAGCATCTACCACCTCCCTGGGCAACCTGTTCCAGAGTTTGCTGAATATCATGCTTTTTCTATTTATCCATTCTTTGCGTCTAGAAAAAGCTGGCTTAAAATGATATCCGATCTTTCAAAATTCATTCTGCTCTACCTGTGACATCTCAGTTATTTTTTTAGTGTTTCCATGTGGCATTATCAGGTCTGAGAGAAATGAAATTGTATTTATAGGATAGACATTACTAGTCTGAATTTCAAAAACTGTATTGTAATCACTAGAAAATCCACCTTCTGAAACCCAATGTAGATACATTGAAGAGAGAAGAAGACAATCACATGTCTTCCTTCTGTTCTCACCAACATCTGGCAGAAAATTGTCAGACTTAAAAATACACAGACAAGTTTTCTGGGTTTTTTTCCATTACTATTGCAGCAAAAATATATAGCAAAGCAAGTTCTCTACCAATGTAACTTTGACTTCCTGGTCTTGATACCTTCAGCGACTTGCAAGTCCGTCAGCATGAACAAATACTGAGTGCATTCTTTCAGGTGTTGATAATTAAGGAGCACACAGATAAAAGGTGTGGTGCCTTAAGAAACCACTGATTTGGATCTAAACTTCCATTAGGAACTACTTTAAACATCTTAACATAGAAATCATTCAACAGAGAGACTCCCAGTCATTTCCTTGCAAACATGGCATTTCTACCAGATTTTTACTGCTGAGGTAGTCTACCTCGATGCTATATTCACAGAGAATTTTGGGGGGAAAATGAATCAGGGAATTTTACTTCCAAGCTCCTCTAAATCTTCCTCTGTATACCAAAAAAAAAATGCTTGTGAATGTTTTTAAATGAACATTGACAAGTGAGTTCTTTAAATGCACACACATTCTCAGACTTACTTTCTTGCACCACTCTTTTATCTTGTGTAATACTTAATGGATGACATATTTCATTCCACAAGTTGACAATTTTAAAAATGGGCTATTCCTTCTAGTTTTAGTATACTGCAAAGCCACTGATAGCTACAGGCACTATGAGCGATATATGACTGGAGAAAAATGAGATTACTGCTGATAAAGAACAAGAGACTTTCATATCTTAAAAGAGTCTGAAATCCAGCAAATATGATCCCCAGCAGCAGATGCCCCTCAGACAGACAATGAAAGAAAAATGGTGGAAAACTACTCGCTGTGGGTTGTTGTTTCCTTCAGCCAGAATGGTAGCATTAATAGCTGTAGCGTAGCGTCCGCGCGAAGAAATCTTATGTCTTTTGAAAAAAAACATAACCCAAAGACGACTAAGAGTGTAACCGAGCAGTAATTTTCCACTATGGGAAAAGTGATGTTAGCTGTGACTCACCTTCTTTGGTAAAATCTACCTTTACTCTGGAAGTGTTGCTTTTTTTGAAGGCTATCATACTCTTATTATCAAGGATTTTTGTAACAGTGAACAATCTACTGGAGGTGTAGTACCAAAGCCAAACCTCAGGGTAGAAATACTGTATTAACGATTCTTTAACAAAAAGAATGAAACATATGCAAATGCAAAATAGATCCTTTCTCTGTCTGTTAACATGTCCCTGGAACATGAATGAACATAATGTCAATATTTCATGCTATAGTGCAACCCTTACCTTGTATCCTGATGATTTGATGTGCACTCCTCGCTTGGTCAGTGTAGATTTCATTCGGATGAAAAAAGAGCGCTCTAGAGTGTTGTCAGTGGTTAGTAAACTGGGGCTTGTAGATTCCACTAGGGAATAGAAAAAATACATATATACATAATTTAGATTTTATACATCCCCTCTAAGCTATTTTTCAGGTGCAATCCTTGAACTCACTAAAAATAAATGACTGATGGATGCTAAGAGTGTTGTAATCAATTTACCTCGTTTAGAAAATGTTTACCTAGCAAAAAAAAAAATTGAAAAATATATGTATACTCAGTAAGTCTCATTTTCAAGTTATTTTTCACCTAGAATTTTTAACAGAGCTTTGTCTCATTAACTCTTTCTTGCACAATTTTGGTATGACTGGGGTTGATTTAGCAGAGCATAAGATTGTTTAAAAATTGTGGAGTTCTTTGGTATTTCGTCTTAGGCAAAGTCTTACTGAGAAAGCAATTCTACCTGCTGAAAGAGCAGATTCTGCAGGCTGTTGTTCCCTATTCTCTGCCCCTCACTCTTCTTTTTGAATGCCTCGGTTTCCCCATTACCAATGGTTAATTGTTATCAATAAAGCACTGATCAACCTGAAAGCAAAAAAGCTGGAGCAAATAACATGTATTATTATTATCATCATCATCATCATTGTTAATTATCAGTGACTAATTAGTCGCTAACAAAATGCCTTTGTATTCCAATTGAAGAGATATTTCCTACTTGAAACCATAGCTCTCACCTGTGCTTCTCACTCTCTCAACTGCAACCACTTAAAATAGCCAATAAATATCCTTAGTATAAACCATGATGAAATAGTAGGTACGGCCCTAGTCAGCACTGAGATATTCTTTTTACAATCTCTATTATCACTACTTTTAGCCCTGAAAACCGACCTCTCCCCAAAATACTGTTCATGGGAAAGATCTAGAGCAGCTTACATTAATTCAGCATTATTGGAGATGAAATAACTTTCAGTTTCGGTAATTAACACTGAATGAAAATGTTATTTTGAAATTATTCTGCTGCTGTTTTGGAGAATCGACCAAACTACGAGCAGAAAGTATTCAAATATTTAAAAAACATTTGTTATGCACAAAACCACAAAAAACTTGTTTGTGAGCTAAGGATTATATCAAATTGTCCTTGATTTAACGTGGACACATTTTTTCTGTTAGTGACACTTCAACTGTACTGTGATGAAATAACTGACAACAGTGCCCCTTTCTTTAGTGTCTCTCTTAAGAGTTTTTTGTTTTAGAGAGCATGAATTTGATGTCATTTTAAATGTACAGCTCTTTATCACTCGAGGGAAAAGCAGAGCCATGTTATATTTAGTACTTTCATTTCTTCTGATTAAATATGAATTACTATGAAATTTTTCTCATCATCTAACACACCATAATACGCCAACAGCTTTTTAATACACTATATAAGCACAAACTTCTGCTCTAAGAGTTTAATTTGCCCCTCTAATCCAATCACATCAACCTTATTTCTCTTATCAGAGATTCCCATTTTGAATTAAATGAGCTCATTAGTTTTAATCAAAAGCAGAGAGATCAAAACTTAAACGTAAATGCTTTAGATCAGAACTGTCAGTCAGCCGTGCAGTTCTATTTTACTAAAACACAAGATCTGAGACCCTTAGAACCAATTTTTTCTCGTAAGGGATGCCAAGAGCTTGAAGATGCTATATTCTTTTTCTTTTTTGCTCCCAAGGACAGATTATACATTTAAGGTTAGACTTAATTTAGAGTATTTTTTTTTCATCCTGGTGGAAATGAGAAAGTATGCCATTCTGTTGTTGTCTCTTTCACATTTATTGGTGCTGGTCCTTGGAGACCTGAACAAACGTGAAGCCATCACAAACCACGCAACAAATCTGTCCTCAAAAAATTCAGCTCTGCTCAGCATTATCATCTAAGAAATAAAACTCTGAAAGGAAAGATATGTGTTTCAGAGTTATGGGTAGTGGAACGCTAAAACGGCAACCAGGGTACTAGGATAGCAGAAGTACTGCTAAGATGAAGATCATAATTAATTATTATTTTTATTGTACCGTACTCTACAGTGCAGTACTTAAAGAGTACATTAAGAAACCACAGCATGGATGTTTCCTGCTGTGTGAAGAAATGCTAAAATCAGCTTAACAAGTGTAGTCCAGCACATTATGCTCTAGCACAGGCAATAAGCACAATAAGCCCTCATGTGTTCTAATGGTAATTACATAAATACACAGAAGTGTAATGTTAATTTAACACACAATACCTCACGGTCAAAAAAACGATCAGGCTGTAATACATATGTACCATTCCCTGGCAAGTGAAATTAAAATTTCTTTTTCATACACAGTTTTATGAAAGACAGGAAAATATGTGACATATAGTACAGCGTACTTGGCATTGACATTTTCTAGGCTCGTGTCAGTTTACATCATAAGATTAGCATTATTTTGCTGTTACTATAATATGCAGAAACCTATACAGCTCTGCTAGTGAAAGGTATAAAATGCATATAATTTATCCAACAGAGTGGAACAGTGTCTCTCATATAAACATGTTTCCTGAAGTGTTTGATTTTCTTTAAGAAAAAGTAGCTGAGAATGTATGTGTGAGATGGGATTAGTTACCTAAGAGTCCAGAACAGCTTATGAACAGCTTTCTGAATTTCTCTCAGGAGAGAACCATTACAGCGGAGAGTACAAATCTGCATTCAGAGTAGCACCCGCCCATGGTAGATACTGTAACAATGCTCACAGTGATTATGCATGCAGGATTTTAAAAATAGGATGTGTACAGAACTCATCCGTCGATGTCAGTGAGATCTGCACAGGAATATACAAAATATTGTCCATTATGAGTTCTCAGGAGTTTACTTCAAGTGCCTATCACTCAGCCTTTGCAATTCTTTTTCCAACTGTGTCAAAGGAAGATAGCAACCTGAGGAACATCAGAATGAAACTTTTTTTTTTACAAGAGGATGTTTTTATTTAATTGAAATCTAAGACCTTTAAAGAAGCCTGAAATAAGCAAGGTCCGCTTTGCTTGACACTGCAGTAACTAAAGATGTCTTTTACACTGAAAAACAGTGCTCCTGGGCTGCATTTACTGAGTCTAAACCTGCCGTTGAGTTATAAACCTCTGAAACTGTGAGTTTAGAATGTTAATAATATGATAAAAGTCAAAGCTCACTACGTGTGAATGAAAGCACAATACACTGTCAGGCTTAGAAGTATAAAAAGTAAGTCTGGATCGCCTTAGCAAAACAGATAACTGTGTACTCTGTTGGGAAAGCACTTGCCTTTGTGTCCTTAAATATCTTCAACAGACACCACTAAAGGAATCAACCTCTTCTCTTTCCAGTCCCAAAGCTGCTAATGATTTCTGGATACAAGGCACACGCTTTCTGTTTCAAAGGGCATGAAGCTGCAACCCACTACGCCCATACGAAATTGTCATAAATGTTAAAGCACTAACAGCCACGGAGGAAAACGGGGAGATGGTATGAATCAGTGGCCAGTTCCCCAAATTATTCAGTTACCTCCTCGCAAGCATTTCCTTGTGAACAAGCCTTGTAGCTCGGATGCTGCGATGGGCTTTGCCTTGGGAATAATCTTGCGCCCAGACACCACAAACCAGTCAGGTACTGTTGGAGTCATGCTGGAAGAGTTCTTCTGACGTTAGCAGAACATGTACTGATAGATAAACATGTATATAACTATTTGGAGTACTATTGTCCTTGGCTCTGATCCTGCAGCGATCTGCAGATGTACTCCAGCATCCGTGTGCAGTCTGACTACCTTAATGCTACAGAGGAAACCAACGTAAAACAATGCAAATAATTGCTATTATACAGCAATAGCAGAAGTACTAAGACTGATTCACAAGCACATTAAATTCAGATTAAAAGTGTGTGCCCCAGGAAAAAAAGAAGTTCCAGATTTGATTTATGTCTTAAATAATACAATGCTACCAAAGCAGCCCGAATAAATACTCACCAACTTCTGTTGCTTTTATCCTCACATGTAGCAAAAATAATTGAGAGGGGGAAAAATGCATTTTTACATGCCAAACAGATAAAAGATAAGCTTCTCATTCTTAGGAAGACCGGAAACTACAGAGGGAAAACCAAACACCAAGAAGAATTTGAGGGTGTTGGTGGGAAAAAAAAGCTTATGGTTTAACATGCAGGAAATTCTGGATTTGGTAGCATTTAAGGAAGTTTTCATCTGGCTGTCATTTCTCTTGAAAACAGATATCTATACAGCTTTTAAGAGACATTCTCAAACACCACCTATACAGCTCTTATAAGTGAAACAAAATAAGAGAACATACCAGGGAGCTTGAGTAGTAAACTGTCCTGGTTTTTCTCATTTTCTTGCCTCTTAAAGTGTGGTTTTAATCAGAAAACTGACTCTCAAAAAAGCGCTGTTGCCGAGCTCATCCTCTCTCAGTAGCTTACAGATCAAATCTGATCATTTCATAAGCTAAAAGACAGTTTTGTTGTTTTTTTTTTTCTTTACTACCCCAGGAAATACAAGTCTAAAGCTTCAAGTTAAGACAATATATGTCTAATAAGTGCAAGTTACTACGAAATTATACTTAGCACTTCTCAAAATGCATGGTTTTAAATGAAGTGGGTCCAATCTGCTTGCGGGCTGAACACGGGCAAGTGCTGGAAGCTAAAGCTTGGGCTAGGAAGGTGCTGAAGATACTTAGGCTATTTTGATGAACCACTTGGGCACATTTAGGCACACACAGAGCCCACGTGCGGAGCAGTCAATGAGCATAGACCTAAGCATTTCTACAGGTGCTCTCTCGATCTCACTGGTGTGCTCAGCATCTTGCAAATCACGGACTATTTGAACCGTTTAGTTAACGTGGTGGTTAGCAAAGAAAATGCTAGTTCATTCTTCCAAAGCAATACTATTTCTAAAAGGAACTGTAGGAATAATATTTTTGCTGTGAGCTATCCCTGTCATAAACAGGAACTGGAATTCCTGAATAACCAGATTTGGATCTGAAATTCATGGTACTTGTATCTAACTCAATAAGACTCTTAAATTTCTGGTTTGGTATTTACTGAAAAACTGAAGAAGTAAAGAATTGGACCGCAGGCTTTGGTGACTGAATTCCCTTCTTTCTTTTACACTGGTGGAATAATGCTGGGTCCTGGCCACGGCCTCAAGGAAAAGGGGAAGGCCAGGGAAGCTTTTCCAAAAGCAATGGAAAGAAGGATGACTTCCTCTAAGGAATTTACTGCTAGGTAATGTTCTCAGAAAAGATAATAAACTCTTCTTTCTTGTCAAGTGAAGACAATTCACTTTTCATGATCTATAAGCCTAGTAGAAACTCAAAGGCATAAAACCTTTAAACTCTATCAGACTTCTGTTGAAAGTTGGTTCTTTCAATATTTTTTTTTTATTGTTGTTGTTTGGTGGGATTTTTTTTCTCTCTTATCCCTCCAGATTTTCCAGATCCAACAACTGATGAGATGAGCTGGCACCTGAGATTGTTTCGGGTAGGTTGTCATTATAAAAAATCCTTAATTTTTTTACAACTAAGTTGTCACTGAAGCCCTACATGTGTATTTATTTCATTTTCTCATAATATTAAAAATATATTTACAATTAAAAATATGATTGCTTTTATAATCAAAATCTGTAATTACTAGGCTTCAGTCTACATGCGATGGTGCACAATGCTAAGCATAGATCATAGAATCATAGAATGGTTTGAGTTGGAAGGGACCTTAAAGATTATCTAATTCCACCCCCTGCCATGGGCAGGGACACCTCCCACTAGACGTTTGAAAGTGGGATAAGAAGTGACCAACTCAGATATATACAGCATATCTTTTTAATGTGACAAAAGCATGTGTTTTCAAGTAACACTCAAGTCAGTAAAGTGGCAGTGAATTTAGATACAGTGGTCACAAAAGTGGGAGAACATGTTTAATATCTGATCTGCCATATACACTGTGGATTTACAAGAACTTGGATATAATACAGAAACCTGTTGGCTTGAGCAGTATGGCCACAACACAGTGTAGTTAATATTTTTAATTTCCACAGATAATCTGGATTTTCCAATTTGTTGAAAAATTTCCTCCAAAGTAAGTAGTAAAACCTTAATGCTTAACTATATACAATTTAATGGGACAAACTATTACAAATGCATTAAGAAGAATAGTTTCTTCATTTCAGGGATAAGTTCTAAGTGACCAAAGGCTTAATTCACTTGTCCACACATAGATCTACAGCATTCTTGTGAGCTGCCCCACAGTGTCTGAGATGTGTACAGGAATGGCAGTTTCACACGGGACCTCCAGAAGACCTAAATCTTTCTGGAGGTCCCATATGAAACTGCCGTGTGAAGTCTTTCTGGAGCTGATGGATGCCAAGTGTGTCTCATGTAGCACAAGTTCCCTATATTTGGGAAACTTAAGCCACTAGAGCCTGGTCCCAGTTAAGTAAGCAGGAATACTGCTTATATATATTATCATTTTTAGCATACTGTATAGGCTGTTCCTTCAGGCTTTGGTTGCACAAACATTCAGTCTGGTGTACATGGTTCCACCAGCCTTCAAAATGTACCTGTGTTATCCCCCCAAATACACCAGACAACACTAACCACACCTAAATATATACCAGTAGTCCCTAAAGGAGCTTAATACTGTTTTACCAATGGAGAAGCAAAACTGTGCATGCAATTACTGGCAAAATAAGTTACAGTCACATACAACTACTATACTTATACAAACATAACTTTAATGTGCAAACTGCATTTGTCTGTGATTGTTTAATGCTCATTTTGCAGCTTCTACAAGCGCAAACACTACTATGTGCATACTATACATTGGGCACACAAAAGACTACCTCTGCAGAGAAATAAGTCATGCTTTGAAAAGCTATCTGTATTGTGACAAATAATGAGTTTACTGTGTCTGTTTCTTAATCCAGACTAGGCCCATACACTGGCTGTAGTTATGTAGTACAAACTAAAGTAGAAACTCATTGACAGATTTTCCCTATTCTTATAAAGAAAAATTTTTGAATGTTCTATTATGCTTGTGGAACCAAAATAATATGAACAACTCTTTACTGGACTAAGTATTACTTTATTTAATGCCTCTCAGGGCTTCCTTTCTTTTTCTTCTGCTTCTGCATTTCCTTCTATTTCTTCTTCTAGTATAGAAACATGTCTTATCAGGCTATTAATTCCCAACATATGTAATTTACTTCCCATGTAAACTTTATTCCATAAAATTCATTATGTAGCTGATAAAATATAGAATAAGCTAGGTGCTAGAATTGAGCTATAAATAAAGTGTTGCCAGGATAAGGCTATGAATAAGATTTTTGTTACTCCAATAATTTTGAAAGACTGATTTTAGAACAAATTTTGGTAGGTCAGTGATCTATGAAATACATAGAGCTTCCTCTACCTGTTTGAAAACAACAAAATAAAGATCTGCTATTAAAAGAACTAATCATGGCAGGAAACTTTAACTCTGAAAAAGCCTTTGGAAATGTTACAGTCTACTGGGCTTCAATCCATTATCTAAACATTCACAAATGTATCCACATTCATCCAATAGACCGGAACAACTCTCCAAGAGCTGTTATGGTCCAGTGAGTGAGCGGTACATAAACCATATTGCGTAGGAAGCTCAAACTCGCTATGTTCTTTAAATTTAAAGGTAATCTAATTTACTCAACAGAATAAATAATCTGACCTGACCGGTTGGCTTGGTTTCACGTGAGGTCAGCAACACACATAAATTTTCAGGGTTCATTGACAGTCTGAAAAAATTAGCACCGTTCACTTGCATTGCAGCAATTCTAGTAAAGTTTGAGGCAGAACACATCTAATGGCTTGGAAAGGTCCTGATGTCAGGAGAGTACAGGATCAGAAGTAAGACCACATCCATCCTCTGTTAAAGAATGGGTAAGGAGTAAAGAAAATAGCCAATGAAGAAACAGTAAAGGAAAAAAGGACCCTGACTAGCGCTGAGGGTAAAAACTTGACTGAATTCCCTGAGAGCTCTATGGGCCTGTGAAGAATACATGACCAGATGCTAAACCTCCTTTGAGATATGCCTCGTTTCCACAACTTAAATGATCTTTATACTTACTGATCAACTTATAAACAATTTTGAGCATTTGTTTTCTGCACAAACCCACCAATAAATGCTGATGCTGTTCCTCCTCTTTCATGCCCTCGAAGGATCCACTGAGGGTATTTATTCTCTCTTGCTAGTTTTCTGCTCTTGCGTAGTAACTTGTGAATCATTAACTGACACTCCAGAGCATAGCTGTGAAAATAACTGTGGTTCAGAGCTGCCAATAATGGCCCACTAAAGTTCCTTCCCAGCACATGGCATAAAAAACACCCCCAACAAACATTAAAAAGTCCCTTCTGATGTTGCCTAACATTGCCAGCCAGCCTGGGCTTAAAAAGCACAATAAAGAGGTTGCTTTCCAGATTTTCATATGCCAAATGGGAGGTGCTTTTTGGTGAAGCTTTTCCCTGAGGGAATGAAAAGCAGCTGAGTTACCTCATGCTGCTCAGTCGATGTTTGGATGATCCTACTCCAGGGAAACAGACACAAGTGTCAAAGTCAAGCTGCTGATAGTGGATCTTTCTGTACTCGGCAACTAAGCAGTAGGAAAGTTCAAGAGAAAAAACGGAGTATCATAAAGGCAGTCTTTGAGAGCACATGACATCCAGCAAAAAGCTATTATGCAGCAGCCTGTGTATGCCAAGGAACAAACAGTATGAATGCAAAAAAAGTCACTGTTCTAAATCTTAGGGAAATACTCTCCATAAACAGAGCCACTTGAGGAATCTATTTCTTCAGAAAATACCTTTTGTGCTCCTGGGATATTTGGGGGATTCTATTTTCAATACCTGTGTTCTGGATCTAGTGGAGCAATGCTTTTATCATGACTATAAAATGGTTACGAGCCAATTCCTCATATAAAACAGTCGGTAACAGTGGGGTTTTTTTTATGACAAACATGATGTCAGACAAAGGGCATCAGGACTTAGTCTTTGTACTACAATACAAAATAACAATACATAAACACCTTCGTGAAAGCAGCTTGAAACCCCATGTTTTCTATTAAAAAGTCATGTTCAATCTTCACTGTTGATAGAACAGAATAGCTAACACAGAGAACATTGTATATCAGAAAGGTCAATAGTTATTATGAGCTACAAATATATTTTTTTCCATCCTTCAGGCTGTTTAGCGAATATCACAGCATGAACAGCTGTCTTCTTTAATGCTTTTAAAATTAGAATCCCAAAGAGGAAGAAAAAATTACATTTGCAATGATTGCTCTTTGCTTTTGTAAGTTTACTTTAATACACTATTTTATATACATGAATCTTCCACGCAGCCTAACCAAAAGGCAGTGACTGGTTGCTAGTATCTACTGGATTGCTATATCAGTGTGTATAGAATCCAGCCAAAAAAATCACTTTGCACAAATTGTGTAACCTTGCTGAATAACCTTTCTAGAAAAGAGCGTAGCTACCGGGCATATGTCTAAAACAAGCAGGCAAACATGTGCGAACACAGACTGATCATTACTAACGGCAAACGCTTACTGCTTTAGCAGCAATAAACACAGAGGACCATCTGACCTACCACTTCCTGTCCACACACTGAAAAAGGGAAAAAAAGGATGCTAAGATCGTGGCATCATTTCACCTCTTGTTTTTTTTTTCAAACACGACAGGTTTCTGAGTTCATCAACAACTGCTACTCTTCATTCTGTTCTTTGGATTTCAGTCATATGGGCTCTACCAAATTGTTCCCTTTAGAAGGTTTGAGCCTTATCTTGATCTGTATTTGTGTTTCAAATGTAAACTGGTATTTTATAAATATTTCAAAAAATAGAAGGCAAAAAATAATTTTCTTTATAAAACTATTTTTTATTCAATTTAGTAAAATGTAGCTCATTTAATAATAAAAAAAAGAGTCTGAATTAGAAGCCACATGTTGTTAAGGGAAAAGTAATATAATTGGTGAGAAGAACGTTTCTCCCCATGGGTTTTACTGTTTGGCTCACAGATAACTTCATTACTGGACAGTGGCAATATGTATGGCACTAACTCCTTGACACTGTGAAAAGCGTCACGGCAATATATAGTTTCTTTGGGGGATAAATGGAGATGCTGCAGACTTTGCAGGATGTGCAGAGTCCTGGTTTAATATACCTTAGGAAGTACGTTCGTTCTCCAGCTGCACAGCTCCATAGTTAAGATGACAGTCAAGCAACACTTTTAAAATGTCAGAAAACATACGCTCAGAGAGAATCTACTTATCCACATCAAAAAACCAGGGTGACTAACACTTATTTTTAAAGAAAAAGAATAATGGGAAAAAGCAATATAGGCTTTCCCATCTCTCGCCCCAAGCAAGTAACACTTAAAAATATCCTGTGAATAGAGCTATTACTTAAACATGAAAATACTTATGTCCTCAGCACTGTGCATCCAAATTTATTTCAGGATGCTATTCATACGTTCATCTTTGCAAGATTCACTTTGCAACTGTTCCCTCTCATTTGTCATACAGCAAATCTGACCCAATCCGGGCAGGATGCTAAACCTGCTGCCACGGACAAACTTGCTACCACAGCTGGCATGGCAGGTAGCTGATGCTCTTGGGATGTTGTGCTCCGGTGGTAAGAAGCCCAACTGTCAAGGTTTCTCTGTAGTTTTGTCCCTTATAAAGAGATCTTTTCTGTTCTCGTTACGGTATTTTCTCCTCAGGGTAGCATATGATATTAAAATAGGGCAACAACATTCCTAAGATACACTGAGAGGTTTCTTATATAGGTAAGTCAGTATTTATAGATTCCTTTGCTTATGCAGAACTTAGAAAAAAAGGCTAAAATAACTACAAGCACTATGGCACTGAAATTCACGGAGAGCTGAGAATAGATATCTCGCAAACTAACAGACTAGAGGCTGCTGAAAACAAACACCTGACAGTACTTCCAGCGAGCTGCAGCCATGCATTATTTTTAGGAAACAACTCACTCAAATTATTTGGTGAAAACAAATGTCAAACGTACCGGACATCTTACTTTTATTATATTATTCCTCTTTATTTATTTTGCACTGTGGATTTATGAAGGTTTTTGACAGACACAATCAGAATCTGTCATATTATACAGGAAACAGCATTTAAAAAATCAGCCCTCAGTGCAAGTATTTTGGCAGATTTATCACAGGACTTGAATGGTAAACACTTAACAGAAGGAATGCTACTTCTGTTTATTTATTTGCTTTACTTTAACGGTAGAAGAAATAATTTCTTCTTCTCATAATGCCCCTTTAAGTGAAATAAAGATAATAAGAATAAGATCATCAATAATAATTGCTCTTCCTCTTTTTTGTTAGCCCATTTTTCTATTTCCATGGCACAGTGTTTCCTGAGTTAATTTTTTTTCTACATTTTATTTCACAGCCCTGAAGCTTGCACTGTTTCTTTTTCCTCCAAGTCTGAATATCACCCCATGGATTAACAAATGACTGAGGATTCTCTCTTAAAAGACTCTTTAAAAAAACTGTCAAAATCAGCCTGAGACAAAGATTTATTATGAACTATTTAAAGGGCTTAATATATGTATCCCCAAAGAGCCCTTGGAGCAAACTAAAAAGGAAGAATGGGATTCTCAAAGAATGGGAAAAATCTCCAATGCCCCACTCTCTTCACACCATGATTACTGTTTACTCAAAGGATAAAATGCCGAACCTGTCACACGAAGTCTTCAGAAGCCATATTACTGCTGATGTACAGTGAAAAACCCAAAACAATGAGCCTCGACTGCAATATGCCTAAGAAAGGCAGCTGTAATTTGCTTTCTAACCTGTTCACTAACACACTAATGTGGACACATCTTGTAGAAAGAGCTGATCTCCTGACCCAGACAGCAATCAAACAACTGCCAGAGTATTTGCTGTCACACAAGCTCTGACCATTACCTTAATTATAAGTTACCATATAACAAACCTTCCCTAATGAGCAACTCTTCTCCCACCTGTGTGCCAGCTAACCCTTCTGTCCTTGAAGAGAACCACTGCAGATTATTTTCATTTAAAAAGCATATTCGCCTGCATTTCTTCCAATAGATAAAAATATTGCATATTTTAACAAAGTTAGTCACTTTACTAGAGTGCCAAGACAGTAAATAAAATATACAGGTTTACGCTAAAGAAAGGGAATTAGAAACATACCATACTAACAGTAAATCTTAAGCAGAGCTGGATCTGACCTTTGACTTCATGTTCATACATAAACACATCCACCTTTACATATTCTTTCATGTTTACAGAAGTATATAGAATACTTTTACACTGACATTTGTGCCAAAATCCAGGAATCGCACCACAGTTCACGGTTTACACAAATGCCTGCCTTCCCCCTCTGATACCAACGTTCAGCAGGTTACATTTCTCGCCTAGTTTTTCCTCTTTTGACAGCATTTTATTTTCTTCTATTGTCTGATATTTAGGATATTTCCATTCACATTGCCAGTTACAGGAAATCATACACTCATAAAACAATAAAAGACAACTTCCCTCTCCACAGAAGTTATCTGTGTTGTAGTCCAGATGCAGAACTAGGAAAAACAAGGAATGTTTGAGGCACAGGAATCTGCTTTTGGTCTATCTGGGTTAATAGCCTCTCCTCTTATGGGACAGTTTCAACATTTCACCTGTCCGTGCTAAACACATACCTAAAATAAGCAAATCAGTCCAAAGCATCTCCAGGCTTCCCATCTGCTCTGTGTGCTTGAATAGTGAGCATCAATGTAGAAAGACTTAAAACCGCAGCTATTTATGTCAAAAGAGGTTCAGGAGGAACAAGAAGTGGACATAAATAGCAATCAGAGCAGAGACAACCAAAGAACAGAGTAACAGATGAAACTTCATGCTAACAAGTGCAAGAGGTAGCACACATTTCAAGAAACTACTCCTGTATACGGAGGAGTTTTCAATGACTATAACGAAGCAACAAAAGGAAATGAAAATATCTCAGTGAAAACATCTGCTCTGTATGGAGACCATTATGACTAAAAAGTTCAATGAGATGTTAGAACACAATAAAAAGGAATCTAAAATTATTAAAGAAAATACTACACTGCTATTGTGTAAATTTATAGTTATTGTGTTTAGTTCTGATCATCTACTATTAAAAAACAGAATAAAGGAAACAGAAAGCTCTACTAGAAGGACATCTGAAGAGAGATTAATGAGACTGTAAATATTTAGCTTTGAGAGCAGATAAACAAGAAGTGATGTGAGAAAAGGTACATAAAATAATGAACAATACATGGAAGATAATATAAGAAAAAGATTTCAAATAAATTGAAAAGAAAACACATTTTGAGCTGATAAAGACAAAACTATAAATAGAAATAATTTTTCATCCATAACTTGTAATCTATACAATCCACAACCAATATATACACGAAGAACTTCAAAAGAAGGACTAAGTATCTATGAGGCTAACAAGAATAACCATACTAATCTATGTACAATAAAATTTAGATATCAAGTGTCATGCTTCAACTTACATGGTACAATTACCATTCCGTAGATTTTACATGTGGTTTGGAAATATTTGGTACCAGCTACTCTAAAACACAAGCAAGTGGGGTAAATAGACAATGCTCACTCAAATTATATGAATTCCTGGTCTCCTAAGGCATTCATCTTCCATACAAAGACCTGTGGCAGGAGGTGCTTCTCTTCTTTACTCATCCACCACCTGTCTTAAAATTCCCCGGTAGTTTCTAAGTAATCAGTAGCACAGAAAAAAAATGGAGTCTCTCTAGAAGGAATACACAACTCCTCATCCTTCTCTTTGCTTTATTCGCTGGCTTTCAATTGTAACATTCTGACGCACTTTCTCTTGGTTAAAAAGCTGCAACGTAAAGCTGAATTGTATTAAGTTAGGAGTAAATTCTGAAGCCAAAGAGGTCTGCGGTGAACCTCTTGTCAGTGGTTCTCTTCTTTGAGTACTCAAAAATTCAAGTACTTTCAGCTGAAGTCATTACAGGTCCTTGAATGGACTTAATTTTAAGTGCAACATCCAGAAAACAGGCTGCAAAGCTTGCCCATTACCATCATGGGATTGTTCACGAAGACTCTACGCTAAATTCCATTTTCTCAATCTTTGCAGCTACTCTTTAAATTTAAAAGACTGTTATTGCATAGCTTGTATAAGAATGAAGGCTTTACAGAGAGTAATAATAATCAGACTGTTTTCAAAGAAATTATAATAGAGGTGAAGCATGTTCTATATTGCAATCAAAGAGTTTTGCTGTCAGATTATATTCTGTAGATTAAAGTTATTACTACCATATTTTTAATTTAATCCTGGTACATTTTTTATGGACAGTTATAAGGCAATCAGGAAAGACTACAAGTCTTACACGCCAATATATTCTACAACATACATGCCTTGCTATGTAAAATACAAATTGTAACAGTGAAATGAACATGTTTTAATGGAATATTGCATAAGTAATTTCTTATAGACTACAACATATGACTTGTAATGTGAAATTACTTTTCAAAGCCAAAAGGTGATATAAGGCTGAGAGATCGATCCACATTCCCTTTATAATCTCTTACTGGCTTAGTCACAACATTATATGGATCCCTGTTCTATTGAAAAAAAGTTTCCCATGTCAAGAAATTTAATTTCAAACCAACTTTGATTAAGCAATATCTATATGGGTATACAAAAGAAAACCCATATCTCTAAAAAGCATTTTTTTGTTAAAAAATATACTTATTTTCCTATTTAGGCTCCCCAAATTCTCCTAGAAAATCCCAGTACAGTGCTAATAGTGATTTCATATTAAAAATGTTAGTAGCTTAATATAATCAGGTGTTAGAATAATGATAATGATTACCTCATCATATTGGTAATTTTTGCATTCTGTTAGCAAATTTTGCTTTTGCTAACATGATGCAAAAGTTGTTAATATAATGAGTCTCATTGTATTAGTAACTTTCTATCACATTAACAAAGATTAAATTTGCTAATGTAATATGACAGTCACTAACATAAGATTAGTGCAAACAGAGACCAAAATCTCTGTAGACATCCTAAAGGTAGCGCTGAACATGTAAGCAGTGCTCATTTGTTTTCCCTTTGTTAGCTATACTTTGAGTGCCTTAAGTGTCACATCCATCTACACTCACTGAACGTTCTCCAGGAAGGTCCGTTTTATCAAACACTAATGGAGCCATGAGACAATAATTAACTTTTGATGCAAAATCATGAACCATAAGGTTTCCTTGTTAGAAGATAAGTGACTCATGAAAATTGATCAACTGATATTTATCCAACATAGAGATGTGTGTTCATAAAAACTGACATTAGTAATACTGCTAATTAATTTATATAGGACCTTCGATGATGAGCGTACTGATGTCTACACAAATATCAAACAAACACAGCAAATACCCTCGGACTACATTGCTTGTGAGGGTCTCCCAAAAGAGATTTCACAAGTTAGAAATAGTTCATGGCATAAATGCCACAACATTAATAAATGACAAACAGCAGAACTCAGCCTGAATACAATTATTGTCTGTCTGTACCTGTACACTGCAATGTCACATTCCTGCGGTGATACCTCTGCTTGCTTTCAGCTTCCTGTCCCAGACTTCAAACGTGTGGAGCAAAAGAGAAGCGGCAGCACTATGTGAGAATGGAAGTGTAGGTCCTTTTTCTTAGATGAAGTCTAACTTTTCCTAAATGATCTGACTTTAAGAGCTGCTAAGTTACGTGCGAAGCTACAGAATTGTGATGAACTGTTAACACAAGAGAGCTTTAGAAGTGGAGCTTGCTCTCACCTTCCGTTTTGAGTCTTTTAGGTCAAGCCACTTCCAAAATCCTACAGTGTAGGAGGCATTATCCTTCTTACGTCCTGTCTCAGAACAAGCCACAAAACAAAAGCTCTCCTCCCTGCAATCTGCACGCACCCAGCGTTGGGATTTAACATAGTACAAAATGTGGGTGCTTGAATGCAATTCTGTACTGACAAAAGTGAAAATGAAATGCAACAGTTAGTCAACACAGCAACTATTTACAGTAGCAAGAAATTAAAACCACCAAAATATTCTAAGGAGAAAGAACAGCTGCTTGTCTACAGTCAGGGTGGAAAACCACAGTATCGGAAAGACAGAAGACATAGGCTTTTGATGAATAACTTCAGCACAGCCTCATGCAAAGAAAGACAAACATTTGGTATACAGTCTCTTGTCATCCCTTCAGAAAAAACACCAATAAACTCAGCCCATACAATATAGTCATTAACGGGAAAGCGGAAAGGTAAAAGCAAGCAGGATTCCTGCAGAACAAGGCTGCTGAGTAAGACATGCTCCAATTTTTGATTTGCTTTATGCTTGATTTGCTTTTATAGCCAATGAATCATTTTTGTGGTCAAGAGAATTAAAGAGTTAGAATTAGGGCATAAGAATCGTCTGAGCTGTGAAGTCCCAGATACAGTGGCACAACTGCAGGTACCATAGTGAGGTCTGTAAATAACGGAGGGGGCTGAAGAATGAGCTAGATACTTAACAAGGCTCATTGAAAGAGTATGAAGGGCCTTTCAACACCAGAAGAAGAATTTAAAACTGGATTCAAAGCTTTATGTTCACATGTAATTTTCTTGTACTATAAACATCAGGCTGAACTGAAGAAAAATCTAGTTTTGTGATAAACTGTGTTTCAGTTCATAGCACTAAAATATAAAAAAGAACAACCATGAGTTTTCCATTTCTTTTCCTTCAGTTCTTAGGCTGTGATTTCTGTCAACAATTATTTAATTAGAAGACCATTTGTTTTGGGGGAAGTGTATAAGTGAAGTCTTAACCACTTATTGTTATGAACAGCATGCAGCTTTTCTTTCTGTGCTGGAGCAGTACTTCTGGAGCTGATTTGTGACTTAATTCTAATAGGGTAAACTGTATTCTGCTGATCTAAATTTCACTATCAGAGGGGGTTTTTTTCTGTTCTTCTCTCCACCCCCCCCCCGACCCCGCATAGGAATCCTATTCTGCCATACCCAGTTTTGACTCTGACAGTTCACAGCTGAGCAGTTTAGAGGAATACACAGCTTCCTTAATTCACCTCGCTTGACAACAGCAGGACCTGATCCTGCAAGTCAGCTTTAAAATTGCACTTGGAAGCTGTCATGGAAATCATGTGAGAGATGAATTGGTTCTCACCATTTTTGAAAATTAGGTCACTTATTTAGGACATTAAAAAGAACTTAGGAATTATGACTTGAGGCACACATTACATTTTTTGCCGGTGCAGTCCCCTTACCTAATGCATAGAAATAGATTCATAATAATGTAATTCTAATAACCCAATCTGTCTTAAAATCTGTCTTTTAAAGACATTTCATTGTACAAATCTTTGTATTTATGTTGAACTGTATGAATCATGATGGGTCTTTTTAACAAAACTTCCATAATGCCAAAGATCCTCAGATTGAGCACAACAAAATTTAGGTCATACAAGGATAGAGCTACAAAGGAACAAAAGCCAAAACCAGGGCAGAAACCCTAATGACATGCAGCATGGCAACAGGGGCAGGTGTTTGAGGAATATATTGTATTCTCCTGAGGCACAAAGGCGGAGGGGGGCAAGTGACATGAGGAGCAAGAGACACAAAATAATTTGAAGATTTTTTGTATCACAGAATTGCTGAATGCACATAGTGCACAATTCTACTGGGCCATTTTCAGCCAAAGTTTAGCCTGTTTGTAGAAATTCCATTCCCAGTGACAACCTCCATGCATCTCCCTGGATTAGGAGAGGATGGTTTTGATGAGATTGCTCAGGTCCTTCTGCTCAGGTGCCTCACGCATTGTCTCACACTTGAGCCGTTGGAGGATCTCGGTTGGGGCAGTTGGACTACGACTGACGTCTTCTGCAGGCCAGCCACTAGAAGTCAGCAGTCACATACACTCTTAGAAAGAGCTCATGGAAATGAAATCTGTAGAAAAAGCATCTCGCTAGCCACTATCTATAGACATATTCCTCAGGTCTGCTAGAGCACCTCGGATTGCTGAGAGTCGCCCAAACACGTCCTCCTCTAAGCTTGTGTCGGGTATGCGTTCCAAAGAGTTTATATCTAAGAAGAGCTAATAGAGATGTGGAGATTGCATTTGTGCACCAAACAGAACTACCACTTAAGCAGCTCTCATGGCTTTCCTCCATCTGCATGGAAAGCACAGTTTGGGGGGAGATAGGAATGAACGGTGTGTGATGAGAAGAGCACCGAGCACATGAAGAAGCTACCAGAAAGGCTCTTGAGGCTGGATCCTTCTGAATAAAAGCTACAGTATTACCATCCTGTCCTGAGACAACACATTATTAATTTTAGTGTCATGTGCTGTATAACGCTGTCTGATAAAAGTAAAGCACAAGAATTTGTCGGATGACTTGATTTCTGCCCTTGTCAGATTATTTTGCTTAGTTTCTGATGAAAACGTAAGACAAGCTTTGCAAAATTATTTTTGTGGATTTTCTTCTGAGCTTCTTTTCCCTTCCTATTGCCAGATCTAATCTATTTATCTTTGGCTCAATTACTGATTTATGTCCACTGGGATGCTAGATACATATCCTGTAAGTGATATCAGCTTATTTTTGTTACATTATATATAGTGAACAGACACTCTGAATTGTTTCTGTGCATGAAACCATCAAAATTCGTTATTAATTATGCTCTAAGGAAGATGTATTTCCCTGTTGAACTTTCCAGAAAAGGCAAAATATAATAGTTCTTCTCACTGAACAATTTTTCCCTTTGTTATGGGACAGCTGATGAACACAATATTGCTTTTACCACGCAGTCCTGAAAGCGCCAGTTGGGGGAAAACATGTTTTTCAGTACTTAAAATAAAAATACCAAAACGTTACAATAGCTTGCATGGGAGCTCCATGTATGTCCGCTTAACAAAAATAGCTTTTGAACTACAAAGACATTTGGTGATGATTACTGTTCACTGAAAAAAACAATTACAAAATGTTATTCATCTATTTCTTTTCCTGTCCATGTGTTTATCTATCATTTTACAGTTTTCAGCAGAGCAGATGTGCTATGACAGAAACAGCAGCTACAGTATTTGCTTCACATATAGAAACAACAAGCAAATGTGACTCATATCCTGGATTACATTAAACAAAATGGAAGAGTGACAAAAAAAATCTGTTAGTCTGACAACAGATTTTAATTGCAAACTAAATTGAAATTCATTTGTTTGAAAAAGTGTTTTCAAATGTTAACTCACAGATTTATACTGCTGTATTTGCCAAAAACGTTAATGTTCTGAAGTGAACTCCTGTTTCTAATGAGGTCACTAGAGCTTTGCCACAGCTTCTAGGGGACAAGAGTCCATATCGGTCCTTTATTTGGTCCCCCCTGGATTATTTACACATCTTATGTACACCAAATAAGCACTAAGCTTTAACTTCTCTATTTTAAAGACAACATCTGTAAGGGCTGCAAACGTTCAAACAAAATTAAGGATTTGTCCATAGAAGATTTAATCGATTATTATCATGCAATGCAGAAACCGAGGCTTGAAATACGAGCTGTTTGTCAAAGGGCAAACTGAATTGTCTTTCACTTCAACACAAGCAGGTCCTCTGCTGTCGACCCATTAAAACTTTGTTTGCCATTGTACTCGCTGCTGAACGAGTCATGTGGAAAGGTGTTGAGGATATGAGCCAGAGTGTTCCCCAGGTGATATAAATGCTTTATCAAACCGATCCTGCCTTGTTATGTAAACTATACCAGGTACCATTCGTTTTAAACAGAGAGATAAACAGATCTAATATGCTTCAGGGCATCATGCTTTATGCATGAACTGCTTTTTATTTTTATATTAAAGATCTTCTTGACACAGCCCTTTGCAATGAAGGAAAGCTCCGCTATACGTCTTAACTACAACCGCCGCAGCACCTGCAGGTTCAAAGTACAGAGACTGATATTCCCTGATCACGTAGTCCCATGCTAACCTATTTAATTAATTCTTAATAAACAATTAATTTTTTAGTGAAATACCTCTTGTAATGAGAAAGTCTCTCTCAAAAGATAAATGAAATAATCCTCTGAGATGGAATTTATAAAAAAATAACCCGTCTATTTACAATATTTAGCTACCAACTCTCGGCTTTCAGTTGTCTGATCTATCACTTGTTTCCTTATTTATTATACATTTTTCAATCCGAAATGATATCAGATGGAATGGTTTTAACCTCCCCAGGAGTAATATCCAGTTTCTTTTTGCAGCAATGTGATTAAATTCCACTTCTAGTTTTTGTTGGAGCAAATGCAAAATAGAACCAAAGATTTTCGTATTGTTACTTAAGATTTATATTCAGAAATAAGACCAGAGTTTAATCATCTGTCTTAAAATTAAGACATACAGGATGAAAGCGAACACATTCATGATCTCATTTTATAAAATGGACCTCCAAAATACTACAATTACAAGGATCCACTTTGAGAATTATGTACACTTATTGCCTAAAATATTATTAAAAATTGCTTGTTTGTGGCTTAATAGTCAACATCATCCTCTGAATCTTTAAAGACAGTTATTTTCTTAGAACTGCATAAGAAGAAGGAGGGAAAGAGCCTTATGGATATTGTTATATACATAGAAATATTTATGCCACGTAAAACAAGATTTTAAGTACACTACACAGTCTCAGCGTAGTCTTAATTACGGAGTCACTAATGCAACCCTTGCTATTTATCTGCTTCTACAAACAGATTTGCATCAATGTGTATCCGTGCTCGCTAGTGCAGGTATATATGTGTGTATTCTAATGGCTTTTGCATATTCTCCTAAGTTTTGATGGAGTTTCCAATGCCTAATGGAAACTCATTGGTCAAAATGGTTTATAGAGCATTATTGTATTATACTCAACACAATAATTGTAATTATTCCCAGATTGATAAGAGCAGTAGATTTAGTCTGCCTTAGTTCACATTTTCTAGGCTGAAAAAAATTTACTGCTCGATAAAAGCTTTTGCTTTAGCAAATACATATGCACAGGGGTGGTAGAAGTAGCATAGTTTTAATGCCAAAGGCATCAGATTCACGCATGGAAGCTGGATAATGTAACATTCTTCACTAAAAGTCTGATTTGTTTGTATTCATAATGTTTACTTCAGGATGTACTTCCTGGAGACAAGATGCCTTCCTTCCCTTTATTCCATGCACAACTCCAAATAGAAAAACTAATGAAATTTAACTATCCACAAGTCTTTGTTGTGGATGGACTGAATTATAACTTTTTAATTTAGTCAAGTAAAGAATTATTACAGTAGGACTCTAGGGCAGGAATGTGTTAATAAAATCATACTCTGCCTTTTCATTTAAAATAATCCCCTTGAGCTGATTAAATGAAATATCACTTGTTTAATAACTGACAGAACATTATTTTTAAGCAGAAATGTTTTGCATATCTTCCTACCCTATTTTTAATTCCAGGCACAAAGTAGTGAAGGTACTGACATCACACAAAGGGAGTAGAGTTTAGCACTTGGATATAGTTTGTCCTGTCATAGTGGCATCTATAATTTAGTGTGAAGCAGTGAGGTAGACAGAGCATTATCATTAGAAATCATCCTGAACAGGGATATAAAACACAGTCGCAATAACACTTGTCAGAAGGGTGACTGCAGTCAAAACTAATATCCAAGAGTTTCAAGATAAATGCTGACAGTGCAGCCATCTTACAAAGACTATTACTGCTCAAAAAAATCCCTGAAAAAACAAAACCAAACTGTGAACCTTCCCCAGAGCAAACAAGTTAGTGTGAATTTTGTATCTGGGGTGGCATAAACTTTGTGAGATTTACAGTAAGTAAAGCCCTTCTTTACCTGAATAAGGTACTTTATGATGCTTCAGAGAAGGAATCGGGTAGTGTTTCTGGCTTAATGACTTTAAGCTATCTAAATTTCTTCCTTCACCCTCTCCCCATTATCTGGAGTGTATGAGTGCAATCCTTAGAACAGGTGATTAAGTGTGCTACTTCCAGGTTCAACCTCCCTCCCTGCTGCCCAATTCCCCAACCTACATTCCTCAAACACCGCTTGATTTTTCCCTCTTTATATTTAGACTCATCTCTGGCTCAGAATGCAGATGTGATTTTATAGCCTTTTACCGCTGATTTTGTAAACTGCAAAGCCACGGGGAAACTCCAAAATCAAAAATTATAGTCTTGACACTTGGAGTTAATTATGGTAACATCATTGTGTGTGTTTATTTAGCAGTGATATGCATATCTCAATATGAAGATAAACAAACGCACAAGAATGCTGCTTTTTTAACACACTGATTCATAGTTGAATGTCTTTGCTTATGTACTGCAGGACAAGATACAGGTGCTGTGTAGAAGGTTTTTCTTCTGCAACCTGCCCTAATCAGAGACACAGAACAGACAAAATGAGAGAGAGCCTAATATCCCAGATTAGATGGACTTCCAACAGTTTATATAACACCAAATGACTCCGCAAAAAGTTCAAAAGACCTTTTGTGCACCATTAGGTAACAATGTGCATGCAGAGGACCCTTCTTCCTTAAATCACCAACTGGTGCTTAAATTGACTTAAAGCACAATACCCCCCTCTATAAAAACAGTTTAACTGAACTTAGAAAGGAACGCTATCACCATATATAAATGCCCATATATTTAAAAAGTCTGCTCTGTTCTTGACTGCAGGCAGAGCTAGTGGCAATGATACTTATGTTATCTTAGGAATGTGTGTTAATAGAAATAGCACACATAAAACCGCATCATTTTTAAAGGTAATTTTGCTACTGTTTTCCAAAACATTTTTTGTAGATCAGGAAAATTTCTCTCTCCTTGGCAATCATTGCTACCCTGCAGCTTTCCAGCTTTCTGGTTGCCATTTCACTGGGACATTGTATACTTCTTAGCAGCTTTTGTTTGTTTGATTGTTTGTTTTGTTTGTTTTCTTTCTTTGTTTTCTTTCTTTGTTTAGTTGTGATTTTTTGTTTTCCTGTTGTTGTTCTTATATGCCATCTAGAACTGCTGATCTGCTGCTTCCAAACCTTACAGTTTCTTTGGATATTTTCTTTTTTAAAATCTCAGGCTTTCACTGCAGTTTTTACCTCAGTGAACAACTGTAAAACCTCGGTGTCATTTGTGGTTTAGACTAATGGAAAGAACACAAAGTAAATTGCCTTTATCCCACACACACTCAGTAAACTGAGTGGATCATTTGTATCTGCCAATAAATATCTTGGTTTTTTCTTTCTTTTCTTTTTTTTTGCATGTAACCTACATTACTTTTTAGTCTTTCCCTTCATTCTCCAGTTTACCATCTTGCATTTAACTCCCGGACTGGATATACTCCTATTGTTGCTGCTGTGATGGATTCACAGTTTTTCTCAAATACGTGAATTTCACAACAAGCTCAGGAACTTTAGCACTTAGAGAGTCATTACTACTCTTGGTAAGTTCACACTTAATGCCATTCAGTTCTCATTACTTAAATGAGCTCCATGATGAATTTATAGATTACAGTTTCCCAATATTGGCTAATGAATCTGTGGACTACAATTTCCCAGCAGGGGCTATATCCAACTCTTTCTTTTATTCAAAATATTCCAGCTGAATTGGTATTAGCAGCGGTTGTTTGTGATGTGAATAGTTTTAGCTGCACCATGATATTGAACAGAATCACATCATTTACAACTTAAACTATTTTTTAACAAACTCCTTTAAAGTACGCAAGATTAAGGTAGAAAGCAGACTCTTTGCTTCTGCATGCGAAGAAGCACAGATGTCTCAAGAATCAAGAAGCATTCAATGAAATCCTGTCAAGGTGTGAAATTTCTGGGTAGTCAAATGTATCCAGCGTTATTCTTTAATTAGATTAGTTGACTCTTTTATCTCCGTCAATACTGCTCAGTCATTAGCCTTTGCATAGTCAACATGTCTGAATGTGAACCACTTGCATTCCCGCATGCTTAAGGCTCGAGATTTCTACACATACATAGAGAAGAAATAATTTTCATTCTGACATCAAATTATCACATCAAGATGTCATAATCTGTGAGATCTAACACTATCCTCTGTTTCCAACTGGTGGAATCTTCTTTCAACAATGACTGGTTCCATAAAAATAAACATAATGTATGTTGTGGTCCCATTAAAATAAACATAATGTATGTTGGAAATTATGCAGTTGTGAGTGCAAACAATAAAGTGTGCAAAATCTTTTTTTGCAATATGTCATCACTGTTAGCCAGTCAAACCCAAAACTTAATAAACATACGGTGTCAAAACCTGACTGTTTTACTTGAAGTGCACATTTTGTACACTGTAAGAACTATTATTTAAAGATGGGAGAAAAACATTTACACACAAATATCAGCAGGGGAAATTTCCCCTTCAAAATTACAGAAGATTTTAGAAATATTTTTTCCTTATATGCAGGTATCAACCTGCCGGTGGACGGTATATGCAAGCATAGCTTCTTGAGTTTGTTTCTGAGAGAAGAAATCTCATAGAGCAGAAGTAAGATATGTCATATATATAAAATGGAGGCTATAAAGCAACCATATACTGAATTTCTTTGCTAGCAAAAGAGTCGAGATTTACAGTAAATTTACTTTCCTTCATAGCTTGAAAACTGCATTAAATAAAAAAATTAAGTTAGATGGAGAGGAATAAATTTAATCAAAACATTGTTAGATAAAAAAACGGATTTAGGAATCTGCAGCAGCTACTGCCAAAAAGAAAGCTGTTGTTATTTACCAAAGCTAGGAGCATTCGTTGTTTAAAAATCTGAAGGTAAAACCCCAAACTTTGCTAAATTATCTATAGTATTTAATGTGGCAGATTATTTTGTTGCAATGAATTTTTCTAATGTATTGCTTATAGTTGTGTTTCACATGGGAAATGGTAGCACAGACACATTTCAAACTATGTTCTTACCGTGTAAGGAAAGGCTAAGAAGAAGAAAAAAATATCATGGCTATGTAAGCAAGGAGAGGTCATAATGTTAAAATAGTGCTCACCCCCACTGTAATTGCACAGCATTTTGCATAATACTGGAACAATTTCATTACAGAAGTCAGACAATCGCACTGTCTGTGATTGGGATTTTGGATCAAGAACTGTTACTGCAAAACATTTGTGAAGATCACAGCGTGGAAGGAGATTTCATTTGGGTGTTAAAACTGATAACTGTAAAAACATGAATATATAGAATCAAAGACGCTAAAGTTTCTCTCTACATATCCTAAAATTATCACTGTTCAAAAAAAAAACCCCACATCTAGATCAATCTGATCTGTTTCTTGCAGCGTATGAAAGAATAAATAGCAAAGCACATTAGGTGATTTTACAAGTATTAGAAGAGAGAGCTGTGCTAATCAATTCCTTTGTTTGTTCTTTCTTTTGCCTTTATCTTGAACGATGAAATAGAAAACAAATCGTAGTAACCATATTTCTCAGAAGTCAGTATCATTTACTTTCAATAGACTCAGTAACACTGTTTAAACCTTGAAAGCTAATAAACATGGATTTGTAGAATTAAAAATATTGAACAACTGGAGAAACAGCAACTCACAAAATTAAAGTTTTATAGCCCAAAGTTGAAGACTGTGTTCCACAGTTTAAATATTTCATACCTGACATTTTCAGACTCTACTACAATGTGAAGTTTGATTTTGATTTTTCAATCCAATACAACGTTTTGAGTTTGGTCTTAAAATCTACATACTACTAACTCAGATTCATCTTTGTATTTAAAGCATCACCAGTGCCTACCTAATATTTCCTAAATGTTTTTTAGTCCACCACATGGAAAAATATGCAGCTTAGAAAAAATACAATGCTCCTATAACGCTGATCACAGTCTTCGATATGATTAACACAAGCTTCCAGTATGACACGTATCAAAGAAAGCTTGAATTCAAAAGTAGGTTGTGCTGTTACAGCATAAAATATGCAGAGGTAACCGACTGAAAATAAAACCAGAATAGTATCTGGATAGCAACTCTACCACACAAGTCAACTAATATTTGAATCATCTTCTCTTGCACAGTTATGGGGTGGCAAGTGGTTGTTTTCTGATTATAATTAGAATTCATGCTTTGTATTCATACTCAAGCTAGGAGTTAGTCTTTACATCTGCAAGCCAAGAGATCAGGTTTTTTTTATCCAATTAAGGCCAATGTACATTGCTGGGGCTATCAGAAGTAGCAATTATGAGGAAATCTATAACCAGGAGCAGTTTCTATTAAAATACATAAACTGATTAAGCTGTAGCAGTAATTGCAGAGAAGTAAGTTCACATCTGAAACTTGTCATTTGAGTTAACACATTGTTCTTGGTGTTACGGGTGGATTTAACTGCCCTCACTTCACAATTAGACCTGGTCATTTCAAAAGGTCCCGGGCCAAACCCACAACTGACCCTCAACTTCAAAACCAAAGTGGCTACGCTGATTTATACCAGTTAATTATCGAGGCAATTGTGTATTGTTTTCATTGATATCAAAGGGACTACTTGTCAAATAAGATGCTGAGTAAATGCAGGGTAGTAATACTCTACATGATGGAAATGCACATTATGTGCTTAAAGAGAAGCAACGATATTACTGGGTGCCTATATACATTGCATCTAGAATCACCGACTATTAAAATTTAAGAATATTAAAATACAAGGATACCAGTCCCATCAGTGAAGATAAAAATGAACCCAAGCAGCTTGCACAGCAAATACTTTCATAAGTAGTTGAGAAACGGTGACTCAAAATCCATGACTATTAACTCTAAGACAGCAGTGCTGCAGGGAACTCTCCTGCACTGGCAAGGGGATAGATAAGTTGACCTAATGGTTCTTTTCCATTTCTAATTTCTCTGATTCTATTAAGTCTTGATATTTTTCAGAAGAATGCAACTGCTTTCCAGGGCCCCTGAGACATGAGGATTTAAGCAATTCCTTCCTGTAAATAACACTGATTTTCAAACAGTAAGAATTCAGGCTAGGAGGGGACATTAAGCCCAGTTTAATAACTTCTAAGCTCTAGCACAGCAGAAAGTCTTTTTTTTCCCCTACACTTTTCCTACTGCAGTTTAATTAAGATTGACAAAGCACTAACTCTAAATCAGCAAGGAGATCCTTAGATCCATTTTGTTGTCAAATATACTTTCCTGGCAAATGGCAGGAGTAACACATATCATTTCACAGATAATGTTTTAATATCCTGCATTGAATAAAACTTTTTTTTTAATCAAGTTGCAATGGTAGCACTAAACTACACAAGGGGCTTGGGGGTTGCAGATGGCTGCATTACTCTAAATGTTCAAGCTTGACTGACCCATTTCATCAGCACTGTCAGAGCCTTGCACTGATACATGTTGACAACATTTAATCTTAAAAAATTGAAAGAAATGAATTAATATGCAAATTTCATCAGCTTTGTAATAAAAATGTCCTTGAAAAAAAACAGAGAACATGACCCCCAAGGAATAGTGTGAATTATCCCAGCTCAATTCTTTAAGTTAGTCAGAGGTATGTGGGTCCGCAAGGAAATCAGCGCAGATTTGACTTGGAAATAATTATGATGAAGAACAAAACACAAGCAGGTTGAATAAATGTAACAACTTGGGAAAAAGTCTTAGTCCTGTTTGTTATTCACTTTGAATTAACAGGATTATGTTTGGGTTTTGAAAATAAAGGAGCACCGCCATGTAATTTTAACACCTAAGTAATGTGAAAACAATTTTTTTTGTTGCTATCAATTTTAGTAGGTATTAGAAACAGCTCTTGGAAAATCAGATTTTTTTCAATATACTATAGCTTTTGGTACTGAGTAACTTAAGCTGTGATATTATGTCTGCTGTGTGCAAGGCGAGTAAATACTGTCATGCCTTCGGAAAAAAAAAGGAGGACACGTCTAAGTGTAAATCAGGAAGATGAATGAACATTTCCATGGACATCACTGGGGACACTGTAAGGCAGGAAGCAACTATTTCTAGAAAGGAAGTGCTAAAACTCAGGATCTTCTTCTCATGAGATAAACGCTTACCTTAAAAAAAATTAGTTTCCATTTTGCAGTCTAGCATACATTGCTTGGAATCACAAAACAGTTCATTGCAACAAGCAACCTTTTTACTAAGATTGTAATTATTGGAAGAAGACTTCAAATTTTGAATGATTTGATAAGCAGGAATGAACAGGAAAGAGTTTTTTTTACTGCTATTGATATGAACTGAGGTTTGTAGGTATCAAATTCTGAACATCCAACGTTTACTCCAGTGAAGTCAAGTAAAGCTTAGAAAATAGCACACTTGTAGGTAATATTTAGAAGTTCACTTTACAATAATTTGCCTGCCAGGCCCTAATTCCATACATTTTGTATTAGTCATACTATTTCAGCCTCTGTCCACATCAATCCAAAGTCCACCGCTAGTGCTCTGCTCAGCTTCTCTGGGAGGCAATTGCATCATAATTATTCCACTTTCTTTGTTTAGCATACAGCAGTTTTCGAACGTAAAGTTTGCAGGAATTAACGCACTGCTGTACTTCGACTGCTTGGAAAAGAAGTAGTCCAGGTCAGTATGTTTTAACAGCATGTTTTCAAAGTCAAAACCCCACTACAAATGAGTAACTTCACATGAAAAGTAAAAATAAGTACTGTAATTGCCTGGAAAACTCAACACGATCTTTCAGAGCCTCTAAAATAAGCTGTCCAATTTTATAGTTCCACGGAAGACAGACACACTGAAATACAGATAGATCAACCAAATTAATCTACTCTGTAAGCTTTTGTGGTTTTATACAGAAGTCTTTCAAGTTTCTCCTTTCTCTTTTAATCTACAATCAGTAAAATCCTACTTTTATAGTGCCCTTTGCACCTCTACGCATAAAATGAATAACCTTGCAGTTTAATTATGCAGTATCTATCAGTTTTGAAATGATATAAAGTTGCAGATAGAAAAAGAATAAAACCTCTTTAAGAATCCAAAATTAATATATGTCAAACTCGAGCTAAATTTTAATCTTCTCGCAACATTTCTCTAAAATAGATGTTCTTTTATCACCTGGCATATCAAGACCCACTGGAAAAAAAAATAAAAGCATTTGGTTAACATGCTGCAGAACAGCACTTCTTTTCCACCTCACTTCAGGCTATTCTTGAAAGATCTGAACAGTTGTATAATAATGAAAAATGTGCAATACTTGTGGGGCACTGCTTGTGCACACATACCTCCGCCCACGCATTCATCATTCCGCAGGTATTGTCAGTGAAAGTTTAATTGCATAAACACTCTGTAACTGTCCTGTCATATTTCTTGTCAGTCTGGATTCCCTCTCCGGGCTCACTATCTCACAAAACTATAATTGAATTGCTACCAAATCACAAGAGGGCCCCAAAAAATAAAATCTTTATGAATAGAATTTGTTTCCTATCAGCAGATTTGACAAATTGTGGCAGAGGAAGGGCCTTAGTGATAATTTCTGAGTTTATTCTAAATCCAGTTATTTGCTGTTTGCTTTTATCTGTTCTTTAGAATTTTAAAGCCCCAGTGAGAAAGAATCCCAAAGAGCTCAACAGTAGTATTTTTCCAGGTCCTAAAGAGGACAGCAGGAAAAAAATATATTTAAAAAGCTGTATTAGCCATGGCTACAGCTAAGCGTTGCTTAAACTAAAGAGAAACTGAATTAATTTTCAATTATAGTGAATATCAGCAACTAAGTCTTCCATATTCCCTCACAGTCACTTAATTTATTTATTCAGTTCAAATGACAGCTTCTGCAAAATATCTTCCTTTGTATGTGTAGCCTATATCTGTGATACATTTTTTCTTGTGTGATGCTTTCATGAACATCAGATTCCTGAGCAGATAATGGAGGTAATGACCAAATAAACTTAACACGAAGGTGTGACACGCAGTTTGCTGGTGATACTGTGAAACTGGAAGGCAAATTAAAATATAACTTATGTTAATATTTTCAGAAAAATGCCTCCTATTAGGCTAGAAGTTACACATTTTAAGCTAAAGTTGGTATTTTCCTGATAGGCATTTTGATTTTATTCTTAGTGAGTCCCAGTGAATGGCTGAAAATTACAACTCTGGCAGGAAACCTGGAAACATTGCTCATTCTACTTAAAAAATTTATTAGCAGCAGGTGCATTAGGAACAAAGCCTAATGAATAACTTTTAAATGGGACAGAACTTCAAATAGATTGACAACTGTCTGATTGTTTATGTTTTTAAAATGTGCTTATCAAAATCGCATAGGATTGATGGGTGTTTTTAGATGAAGTTATGCTTTTGCAAGAGACTTAATTTAGGACTAAGGTTAAGGCTAAGGATAAATGAGTGCATTAGATGATTAAAGAACATTTGTCTTGTGGGACACTTAAGTCATTTGTTTATGACACTTTCAAAACAAGCTGGAAAATAATAATAAAAAGCAGAGGTTTTAGCCAACATCTCCCAAACATAAACTTTAAACTAAAATTAATTGGTTTTATGTAGAATTACAAAATTTATCAGCTTACTAAAAACATGTTTCTAGGATATATTTTTTTCCCTGGTTGAAATGTCTCTGAATAATATTTATTCTTGGCTGAAGATGGGTGGGGCTGCAGGGCAGGAGAAAGAGATTTCTCACCCCTTTGCAAAGAATCTTATTAAAGAGATTACTTTACTTTGCTTTTTTAATTTTTGGTTTGGCTTTTAAAATAGTATTATCATTATTCCGATGTTCTCACTAGGAGGAAAACCATTATTACAAGAAAACAGACGCCTCAGGAGAAATACAATAGAAAACACGGAACTAAAGCCTTGATCTTTTGTGCCTTGGTCACTGATTCAAATTTGATTTAGGTAAGCAGTTAATTAGTATTATCATTTGGCAGTCTATTTGGACTGGATTGAGGGACCAACACACTTTTCATGCCAAAAAGTTCAGGAAAATGGATGCTAATTGGCTCTACTGCAGATATCCACAGGAAAGCACTTGGAGTTTGGGCAGGGCATGGGCTGTGAACTGCTTTAGCACCTCTATAGATTGTCACTGGAGGGCAAGGCTGGAGAACAGCGATGAAACAGCATTGGGAAACTACACTGCTGCTGCCCACGCCGTACGTGTTCTGTGGATAAACAAACAATTTCATTCCCCAGGGCTGTCTCCATCTGGCACCTATCAACAGAATGAAATTCACTTAAAATAAAAAAAAAATAAAAAAAGGAAGCTCTGTGTGACTGATGATAGCACAACTACATCTTTTCATTCAATGTTCTACGAAACCTTTAAGGGTAATGCACTTTGATAAAGCACAGTTAATGAAATAATTAGTCCTAATCACCTACGCTGGACTACATCGTGCTGGGTGCTGTACAGGCTCTGATAGGCGACCTGCCGCTGCCGGAGAGGTGACAAATTCAGACTGGAAGCATCAGGATTCAGGAGCACAGAGGACTCGGGGAACAAGCAGAAGAGTGGAGTTTTTAATTGCCCTGCAGCTGGTTGAACAATTTCCTCCAGCAAAAAATGTGCAATCTAACAAAACCAGAGACGCCGTATCTACTTTACCCGATGATAAAAAAATAGAGACCATAAAGTGATGGTAAATTAGGCAAGTTATTCAGAGTCGGTGTATACTATTCACAGCTGAAAAGCAAAGAGTATCTGAGACAAACTGCCTGGGAAAAGCCCTGAGAGCTGGAAGCAGCAAACCTTTCACATCGAAGCAATATTTTCAGGCTTTTCCCAGTGTGATTATAAATGAAATTGTTCACTGGAGGTGGACATTCCTTTTGGCCAGTTCTGCCTTTTCTGATCTCTGCCCCCTGCAGAGCCAAATCGATAGCAAGTAATATCATCCTTTGCATCTCCGCTGTTTTGTGTATATAAAGAAGATAGAATTGTGTAATTTTGACAAGAACAAGGTTTTAGTCTGCAGTATGATGAATTAAACATAACTGATTTACAACAAGCCGGGAGCTTTAAGCAACCAGGTCTGATCTGCAAGAAAACTCAGATTATTAAGTGTCGGTACTGTTCTACTCTAATATGCAAAAGAAACAGACTATCGAGCTGCAATTACGAGTATAATACTTGAAAGACAAGTTAATATCCCCATAGATTGGAGAAATAAAACCTGTAATGCAATTTTATCTTATAGAGGAACACAAAAACCACCCTTAAGATACTTGTTTAATATAATAATTTCTGATTTTATGACTCAAAATTTACAAGGAGGCATAAACAAAATTCATAAATCAGAAAATAATTGTGTGACCTACATTTCATTCAAAGAGGCCATCAACAAGTTTGTCAAATAAAAAAAGATCACTATAGTTAGAAAACAGATATAATGAATAGCTGCATGGTAGTTAATTTGGAAAGATATACAATGACGCACAGGAAAGACTTAGGGAGAAGAAATAAAAGGATGTTGGAAATACAAGAAGAGAGGTAGGGCCAACAGTTAAGAGGATGTGAATTTGTAATAACAGATGGAGAAAAAAGCCAAGGTGATTTAAGGCTATTAAGGTGAATATGGTGACAGATTAGAATGATTCTTTTGGTTTGGGAAAATGTGGCCTTCGCCTGAGAGACAAAATGAAAATAGTTGATGGAAGGGCACAAAATAAAAACTGTGAAAGATTTTGGAACAAATCACTTCTGAGGGAAGGCTGAAATGGACATTACGGCTGCGTACGCAAATTAATGGAACATAAACTATGTGCACTAACAAGCAAAATTACTTGAATGAGCAAATGAAACGAAGAATAACATGTAGACTGGATATCACAAGAAACTGTACAGAATTATCTCTGTGAGAGGCTGCAAATACAATTATTATGATTCTTGCAGACTAATCTGTATGACTGAGAACAACGCCAGGTAAGATGGGATATGCAGGAAGACCAGTCTTATTTCTTCCAACCCTTTAGCTGACGCAGGAACACACTCCATCAGTAGTGCTACAGATACGTGATCAATGAAACAAAAATCTTGACCTTCCAAGCCAGATCAAATAGATCTGATGAAAGCAGTTGGGGAAATCAATAGGGGCAAGCAGAGATTCTTCAGCCTGCTTCGACTACACCTTTCTCTTTATTAAGGAGAGATGGAGTATGGTAGAAGATCCACACAGACTCCAAACTTCCAGCCATATTTTTAATTTCTTCTTGCCTATTCCCAAAGAACTCACTAAATACTGGTCTGCCCAGGGTGCAAAAGTGATTCTACAGGAGTCACAGAACAGTAAATAGAAGTTGTGCATAACAATCAATTCTATTAAAGTACTCATTTATCACAGTACATGGGGATCAAACAAAAGCAAAGGAGCCTTTCCTCCCACTTATACTGATTTGGAATACTTAATATTTCAATACAATAAATAGGGCAATAGCTATTTTCAGAACTTAATATATACGTCTTGTATGTTCATATATAAATACACACACATACATACTTATGTACATACACTGTTTTTAGGCACTCGCATGGGTCTATATCCCTCTATATAGGCCCTACTTTATGGCATAAGTGTGGTAGAGACAAATTTCATATTCAATCCGGCACATATGACGAAATGGCAATGTTCTTAGGAAGAGTCAATTCCAGACACTGCAATACCACCAGTAAATGGTTTCAAAGAAACAAAACTTCCTTCCATCTGAATATTGGTCTTAATGTTGCTGCCACTACTACCGTAGCTTTTAAAGCTGACTCATGGCCGCAATGAAAGCAAGTTTTACCATTAGCACACATACAGGTCATCCCGATATTACCCTACCACATAATGATTCCAAAAATCTCTCCAGTATTAATGACGATCACATAACTCCAGAAAGTCAGCACTATATATGTAGAAATATATTGGTAATAAAACCCAGTCACTGTTGTGCCTTTCCCCAGTTGGGAATCTCTCACTTTTCTTTGATTTCTAAAGGCTTCAGATCAATAACTGGAGTGACATTATTAACAGCTCCCTCAACACCTTGGCCAGCACTAATATTAAATCCATTATGCCTTCTGTTTGACATTTGCAGTACAGCAGAAAGTGCTGTAGATACAGTCAAACTGCCTTGGGAATGGGGTTGGATGCAGGGTTAGTGAGATGGCTTCCCTTGCCTGACTCTTAATTCATCTCATTGATAGAAAACTTCAGCTATTCAGAAATCGACACTAGGCAGTAAATAATTCACCTGTCAAAATGGGGGGAAAAAATCACTTTCACGCTGTTTTTGAAATACATTACCAAAGGGTCTTAACATTTTTTTTTGACATTCCTTATTGTTATCATGTTTAGAGAATTTAATAGGTATCACAACAAACATCCTAGTGTTTCCAGATGAATATTTTACAAGTGAATGATATAGGGAATATACAATGGTGTTGGAAACAAGACAGTACACCGTTATTTCGGTTGTATTTTTAACTTTCACGCTAAGTTTTAAGGCATGTCTTGTACATTGCAGGGATCATGCAATAATACAGTTCGATCAGCCTGAACAATAATTGTGGGTCAAATTAACTGGCAAATCTCAGGGTGTTTACACTGGCATTGCTTATACCTATGTTTAGTTCCTCAGCCTTTATTTCATACTCACTTCCTGTGGAATTCCCTTGACCGAAGCTCTTATCACAGAATCACAAGGTTGGAAAGGACCCATTGGATCATCAAGTCCAACCATTCCTAACACTCCCTAAACCATGTCCCTCAGCACTTCATCCACCTGTTCCTTAAACACCTCCAGGGAAGGCGACTCGACCACCTCCCTGGGTAGCCTATGGGTTCCATTCAGGACAGAATGTGACCCGGGAATCTATGTCTATTATCCCTTTACATTCCTTGTTTGTGAGTATTTAACAGCTTACAGCAGTTTACAGAACATCGCTCTATTCATTGGACTCCCCTTCTGGCTGTACCTCCACCACCAGAAGCTGTGAATCTAAGGTGTTCAGGGATGACTGTTCTGGGAACCAGAAAATCAGCCCGAAATAAATTTAGAATTCTACTTCTAGACTATCCTTGCTGGTGCACAAGAATGGATGGAGAACAGATGGAGAAGTTGTGGGCTGGGGGGGCTTTTTACCTCACGTACTACGCCTCTGACGCTCAGAAGTCCAGTAGCCTGTTTTCATTTGCTGTAGAGGAGTCTCCTAACTACATTTCCAGTATCCGTACAACAGAAAACTGCAGACGGAAGGAAACTGTAAACTCTGCAAATGTAAATGAAAGAAGCAGAAGTTGGTGGCACTAGCTGGAGAGAGAACAACAGCTCAGCAGAATGCTCTTTGACCTCATGGCAGCTTCTGACACTGTGTGTAGGAAAGAACTTTGCTTAATAAGAGAAAATAAGGCAACAGGAAAAACAGGTTCCGTATTGTGTCCTAACCCGCTGTGCATTCACACGGATTGAAGCTCTTCTGATGAAACCTTGCTGTCATGCGAGGCAGCCACCCCTGTGATGGCACTAACATTAACACATCTTACAGCTTCATCTCCCTTTGGCATAGGATGGGGTTTGCCTTCCCTGTTGCTTTTACAGATAGGAGACTCTGACCCCCAAAAACTCTCAGGATTCCTGCCGAGATGATTTAAAAGGCGTCTGCTTGCTCGGTGTCTGCCATCTTTCTGCCTGAGGTTGCTACAATTCACAGTTCAGCTTGGCCACTATTGAAACCACCACTGATTTCAGAATATAGCAATATCCTGGTGGTGAATGTGATACCTGACAGGTGAACAAGCTGCCCGTGCTCTTCCCTCACCTTTGGTGGCATTAATCTGTGGCAGAAGTTATGGTGTGAGAGCAGTGCAGTCACCTCTTAACTGACTTCAACCAGAATCATAGTCCTAATAAACCATTCTTGTCTGAATGCGTGATTAAAGAAAAAATTAAAGCAAAAATTGAGATGGATGTCTCCGAGGTTTTGGGCCCTATCCCACTCTTTTGGGGTTTATTACATGCGCGCATGATAAACCCTTTCCCTGTTAAAAGGAGTATTACAACATACAGAAGTGTCTTTTCTAATCACAGACAACTCTGAGCAAAATTAGCTGTTTCCAGCAGATTCTTCTGATTATTTACTCAGATTTGAGGTGAATTTTGCATCAGAGGTGAAATCCACGCTGCTTTAGCACCACTGCCAGCAACAGCCAAATCAACAACTTTGAAACTGGATTAAGCATGTCAAGAGGTGCGGCAGCTCAGGAGGTACCTGGCATGTAGGCACACATGAAGACACCAGAAAAGCCAGAAAACACAATCTTCCAGCAATCTTCCAGGATTTATTGCACCCACAAAGTCACCTATTCATATTTTATGACTTGAATACGACTATGAAAACTATAAGAAAATACTTAAAAGAAAGATTTTCTTCCTGTATACTTCTGCTGAGGGCTACTACGAATGCCAAATGAGCGTGTTTGAAAGTCTCATACCTCAACTGAAGGCAGATGGGGCTTAAAAACATTGTAAGAAAAATCATTTCCCACCGCCTAGCTCTGTTTGAGAGCACTGCAAGGAAGTTCAGTGATCAGTGATGTGTTAATGTAATTTTATGTTTTTAATTTCCTTAGCTTTGAAACCACCCAAAGAAACAATTTAATTACTATGCATACTATTGTTCCAATACTTCCAACTGGGCTTTCAAAAGTCGTACTTTACTGAAATGGACAGGGTGGGAAAGGAGTGACTTTCCTCTATACTTAACTTGTAGTATTTTACTGGTAACTGGCCGTTTACTTAGTCTTTTCATAGTTTTTTACTATTTTTGTATCATTTAAAAAGGAAAAAGAGTTTTAAAGTGAAAATCTAGAGATCTAAAATTAACAGAACATTACAGAGACTCCAAAATGATTCTTCAGTTTTACCTGAGATATTTCTTGAGTTTGGTGGTGGGTTTTGTTTATTGTTGTTGTTGTTGTTTGGGTTTGTGGGGTTTTTTTTTGACATTTCTTTATGGGACGTGTTACAGTCTTCCTCACACAAGCTCAGCATTAACCTGTGGGCAGCTGTCCTTGTGTCTGATGTCAATCTATGCACAGGAAATGTAGTTACTTAAAGGATGTTCTGCTAAGACCTGAGCAAATACACTTGCAGTGACAGAGCTTTCAGATGCTAATTCTCTTCTCAAACAAAGTACAGGT